>NW_023501070.1:0-624692 GCF_014066305.1 Letharia columbiana
ATATTCTATTATTAATAAATTTTATATAAAAATAATAAAAAGTTTTATTTAAAAAATTATTAAATAAAAAGATTTTATTATTTTCTATATTATTTTAATAATAAAACTTTATTAATAATATTTAATATTATTTCTAAATTTATCTATTATATCTAACGAAATTTCTTAAAAAAAATTTAAAATAAAGCTTTTAAAATTAATAGCGTAATTAATTTTTAAAAATATTTAATTTTATAAAGAGTAATAGCTAGTAGACTATAATTAGAAAGATAATTAAAAATATATATAAAATTAAATTTACTATCTAAATAAAATCTATATAATTTTCTTATTTTAAATATATAATTAATAACGCTTTTTCTTTTATCTATATCTTTTTAATTTATAATAAATTTTCTTAAAATCTTATTACTCAACTTTCTAGTTACTTTTATTATTAATAATATTTAAAATACTATTTTATTTATTATAATCATCGCGAAAAGTATATTAAATCTTCTCTTTCTAAATTTCTTATTATATTTATTCTTTTTTAATAATTTTCTTATAAATAGATATTCTTTAACTATTATAATCTTTATATTTTTACTTTAGATGTTATTAAGATTTTTATTTTTATAAATAATATTTTAACTTTAAAAAGTAATTTAATTTTAAAATAAACTTATTATTATCGCTAGATATATTATTATTAAATATATATATTAACTCTTTATTCTTATTAATAACGTATTTATAAATTTATTTAATTTAAAAAATTAAATAATTATAATAATAATTAGAAAAGAAAAGATTATATTTAAACTCTTTTTTATTATAATAATTAAAATTATAAAAATTATTTCTTCTTTTTCTAATTATATTAATTACTTATATATTAAAATTAATAAATTTATATAAATTTATTATAAAACTTATCGCTAAATTATAATATTATTATTTTTATTATATATTAGAAATTTTTAATCTTAAGCTTCTTTTATAATAAAGTCTATTTTTTTTTAATATAATTAAATTTATTAGCGAATTATTATCTAAATTTATTATTTAATTACTTCTAAAACTTTATAGCTAATTACTTTTAGAACTTTCTAATTAACTATTTTTAAAACTTTCTAACTAATTACTTCTAAAACTTTTTAATTAATTATCTCTAGAATTTTTTAATTAATTATTTTAAAAACTTTCTAACTAAGTATCTTTAGAATTTTCTAATTAATAACTTTAAGAATTTTTTAATTTATTATTTTTAGAACCTTCTAACTAACTTAATATTTTTTTAAAATTAAAAAATTAAATAATTAGTTAAGAGTTTATTAATAAAAATTCTTAATTAAAAATATCTATATTTATTTTTATATCTTTTTAAATATAAGTATAAAATAAATAATATTTTAAAAGTAAGTAATTTAATTAGTATTCTAATTATCTTTCTAATAATTCTTTAAAAAAGAAAACGCGTATAATAAATTAAAAGTATAAAATAAAATCTTAAAAAAGATAAACTTATCTTATAAAATTCTTAGATCTAAATTCTTAGAAGTTTAAAATAGATATCTATTATTATATAAAAGCTAAGAAAAATCTATTATTAATAATAATTCTTAAAGATTTTAATTAAATTATTAAATTTAAAAAAATTTAATTAAAATTTAACTTTATAATATTAAAAATTAATATTAAATTTCTTTATAAATAAGATTTTAAAAAAACGCGAAAACGCGTTAATAAACTAGCTTATTTTTTAATTAATATATTCTTAAATCTTTTCATATTTTAATTTTTTCTAACACTTTTTATAATTATATTATCTTTTATAATAATATAATTCTACTTAAATTTTCTTATCGTTTTTATTATAATATTAATATACTTTTTATAATATATTCTTTAATATTTTATAATAAGCTTTTTATATAAAAATTATTATTATAATTATCTTAAATAAGAATTTAATTAAATAAGTAAATTTATATATTTTTTATTATTTCTTAATATTATAAAAGTTAATATTATTAATAAAGATAATAACTTTAATTTACCTTATTATATTACCTCTAAAGAAATAAAAATATTCTAAAAACTTAAATAATAGTAAAATATAAAAAATAGTAAATAAATATTTTAAGAATAAGAATATAATAAAATCGCGTTAGTATTTAATAAGTCTAAATCTATATAAACTATTAAAAATAATTTTAAAAAAATAAAATAATATAAATACGATAGCGAAATCTATAGTTAAAAAAAACTCTTAACTTTCTTTAAATATTAAATAATTACTTCTAAAAAAAAGAAAATAAAAAAGAAAATTATTAAATATATTATATATACTTATTATACTTATTATAAATTTTAATTATTATTATAATTATTCTAATATCTTTCTAATATTATAGTTAATATTTATATATAATATTTTATATATTATATCGAAGATAATAAATTCTATAAATAATTAAATTTATTAGATATAGTTTTAATTTTAGATTTTATTAAGAATATTAATATAAAGCGTAATAAGTAACTTAATATAAAGAAAGAAGATAAAAATATAATTATCGATATATAATTAAATATTATTAATTAAAAAATTAAACGATTTAAAAACTTTTAACTTCTTTTAAAGAATATAAATTTTTAAATAATATTAATAGATAAGATATAAATATAAAAAATCGAAATATTTATTAATATTTTTTTATTATAATAACGAGTATAGTAAATTATAATTAAATCTAATAGAAAGAAGATTAAATATCTAGAAATTTTCGAAGATATAATAAACTCTTAAAAGAATATTTATTCTTATTATATAAGAGTCTTATATAATTTATAAAAATTTTCTTAAAAAAGAATCATTAAAATAATATTTATTAATATAAATTTTTCTCTATATTAATTTTAATTTTAATATTCTAATTTATATTTAAATAGACTTATTATTTATATACTAATCTTATTTATATCGAACTTACTTATAAAAAATCTTAAGTTATAAAATTTAAAAAAGTTTATTATCTTTTCTTTTTATATATATTTTTTATTAAAATAAAACGCGTAGTTTTTAGAAATTATATAATATAGATATTTAAGAATAAAAAAGAATAAATATTATTATTAAAATTAATTAGATAGTAATTTAAAAATTATAATATAATAAGATATAAATTTATATTTAATAAAGTAAGCGAAAAGATATAAAAGACTTTTAAGCTTATTAATATTAAATTAATATATAAAAATATCGCTAATATATTTAAGTAATCTAAATATTTTTATAAAAATATAAATTATCTAGATTTAAAATCTTAATAAATTAATTATATAATTCTAATTCTAGATTAAAAATAAGAATATAAGTATTTTTCGCTATTATAATTATTTTTAAATAATAATAATTATAAAGATAATTAGAATTCTCTATCGCTATAAAAATATATATTATAATTTATAATTCTTTATATAATAGATTCTTTTCTTAGTTAGATTATATTTAAAAATTTTAAATAATAAAATATTATTTAATACGCGACTAGATATTTATATAAAAATAAAATATAAATTTTAATTTAATTAATAAACTTAATAAAAAAATAGAAAGTAAGCTTTTAAATAGATTAAATAAAATATAATAGATAAGTAATAAATAACTTCTAAGTCTAGTTATTATTCTAATAAACTTATATTTTAATAATATTATATAAGAAAAATACGCGAGCGTAATTTAGAGAAAGTTTAGAGTTTCGCTCTTCGCGTAAATTATTATATATATAAATAAAGATAAAAGCTTAGATTATAAGAATATAGATAATATTAAAATTAAATAAGATATAAGTATTAAGAATAATTCTATTATACGTATTAATAATTAAATAAATTTTATCTTTTAAACTATTTAAAAGCGCGATATAAAATTTAATAATAAGCTTTATTATAATTTAAATATAATAATATTAATACGTTAATTAATAAATATTAAGCTATTATAAAAATTTTAAAATATTAAATATAATTATACTTAGAAGATAAAATTATAAATCTTTATTAATATATAATTAATTTAATATATAATAATAAAAAGTTTACTACGAAAGCTATACTATCTAAATTAATACTTTAATCTTAATAATTACTCTTATTATTATACGAGTAATATAAAATTATCTCTTATTTAAGTATATTTAATTCTTAATTCTAATTACTATTATAAATATTATTAATCTATTCTAAAATCATTAAATCTACTTTTATATACTTTCTATATCTTATTCTTTTTTTAATTAAATAGTAATTAAATTTTAAATTAAAATAAATACTTAGAAGAGAAAAGTTTATAAATACTTAATTATATAATTTTATTTCTTTTATACTTTTTATAACTATTAGAGTAATTAATAATACGTAATTATATCTTATAATTATATCTATAATAATTAATTAATTTAATAATTAAATTATATAAAGATAAGTCTATTCTCGTTTTTAGTTTAAATAATTTAATTAAAATAATTATAAGATTTAAATTCTTTTTCTATAATATAACTCGCTTTTTATATATTATATAAAGATAAATATCTATTTAAATAGAAATTATTAGAGCTAATTATAAAGTATAATAATAAAAGATTTACTCTTAAATTAACGAATTAGAAAAACTTCTATTATCTTATATAATACTTTAAAAGCGAATCTTTAAATATAATAGCGCTTTAATAAATTTTAATTAAGTATAATTTAATAAATTAGATATTAAAAAAAAAGCTTTAAAATTATAAAATTAATTAATTTTTAATAATAATAAATCTCGCGTAAAGCTTAAGCTATAACTTATATTAATTATATATAATAAATATAATAATAATTAAAAGAATATACTATTTAATTTTTATTAATATTTTAATATTATTAAAATAAAAGTAATATTTATTAAAATAATAGTAATAATAATTAAAGTAGCGATAATATTTAATAAAGTCTTTATTTTAATATTATATTCTAGCACTTTAAAATAGTATTAGCTTTTTTAAAGAGCTATTAATAATAGATTAAGTATATATAAATTAAGCTTTTCGCGTAATCTATCTACGTATTAATTTAAAGTTATTAAAAAATAAAAAATAAATATATAACTTAATAACTACGTTATATTTTTAATATTATTATAATAATATTAAATTACTTAAATAAAAGTCTAATATATAAAGAAAATAGTTTAATAATAAAAAGAATTAATATAAAAAAGAAAGTCTTAGAAAAAAGAAAAGAGAAAGAAAAGCTTAAATATCTATCGCGTATATTAAATTTTTAAATTACTTTATATTATTTAGCTTAAATTAAATATTAATAAAATATTTTCTCTTTAATTTTAAAGATTTAAGCTTAAGTAAATTATATTTATTAAATACTATTATCTAATATAATCTTAACTACTTTTATAATAATTATAATTATTATTATAATTTATATAAATTAAAAGATAAAAGATTTAAAAGAGTAAGCTAGTAAATAGTTATTTTTATCTAATTTAGCTAATACTAAACTATTATAATTTATTAAAATTTTCGCGTATTTTATTCTTACTTTCTTATCTTTAAGTCTTATTATTTTTATAAAAATAATTATTCTTTAAATCGAATTCTATAATAATATATTTAAAATAATATATAATATATATTCTCTTTATTTCTAATATCGATACTTATTAAAATTAACGCACTTTTTAATAAAATAAGCTTTAATTAAAATTAAGAATAGCTTAATATTCGTAGATATTTATATAAGCCCTTTAATTCTTTTATATATATTTATTAATTTATTTTTTTATAATAATTAAAGTAAAAGAGATTAAGTTTAATAATTTATTATAATAAATATTAAATATTAATAATAATAGCGATATTAAAGAATCTTAATATAAATTAATTAAATAGCGATTAAGCTTTTAATTAAAATAAAAAGTAAAGAATAAACTTAGTTAAAATAAAAATATTAAGAGATTATAATAGCGAATAAATATATTTACGTCTAAGAAGAAATTAATTAAAAAAATAAAGAAAGTTAATATTTTAATTATTAACTACGCTATAATTATTAAAAAGTATAAAATTAAATATATTAATATATTATTATTATAATAGAAATAAGCTTTTAAATAAATTAGATAAAATATAATAGATAAATAATAAATATTTTTTAATTCTAATTATTATTCTAGTAAATTTATATTTTAATAATATTCTATAAAAAAAGTACGTAAGCGTAATTACGAAGAAGTCTAAAATTTCGCTTATCGCGCGAATTATCGTATATATAAATAAAGATAAAAGCTCGAATTAAAAGAAAATAGATAATATCGAAGTTAAATAAAATATAAATATTAAGAATAATTCTACTATACGCGCTAATAATTAAGTAGATCTTATTTTTTAAACTACTTAAGAGTATAATATAAAACTTAATAATAAACGCTATTATAGCTTAGATATAATAATATTAACGCGCTAATTAATAAGTATTAAGCTATTATAAAAATCTTAAAATATTAAACGCGATTATATTTAAAAGATAAAATTATAAATCTTTATTTATATATAATTAATTTAGCGTATAATAATAAAAAGCTTATTATAAAAGCTACGCTATTTAAATTAATATTTTAATCTTAATTATTATTATCGCTATTATATAAGTAATATAAAACTATTTTTTATTTCGAGTATATCTAATTCTTAATTCTAATTATTATTATAAATATCGTTAATTTATTTTAGAATTATTAAATATACTTTTATATACTTTCTATATTTAATCTTTTTTTTATATATCGCGAGAAGATAGCTTAAAGAAATATAACTTATTATATTAAGCTATAATACTTTTAAAAGAATATTAAGAAATATATTAACTTTTCTAAATTAACGATTTAATAAAAAAACTATAATTATAATATATATAATTTTATATTAGATAGCGATATTAAAAATATATAATAGATATATAAAATTATCGTCGATAGCTTTAATTATAAAGTATTAACGAATTTCGCGTAATTAATATTAGAAGAAGATAAGTTTTTCTTATTATTAATAGATATAGCTCGCTTTCTTTTATATATATAAAATAATAAAATATAATTATATTTAATTTTATATCTTATTAATTTAGCGTAGTTATTAATTAGAATAATAATTAGAATAACTACTTCTAAATATAAAAATCTTAATCGAGATATTCTATATATATATTATTTTATAATATAATATTATAAATATATTATATCGTAAGATATCCCGTTAAAATTTTATATTATATTAGATATAAGATGATATAAATCTTAATAACTTATACTATATTAGAGTATAATATAATAAATTAATATTCTATATTATCTTATATCTTTTCGACTAATAAACTATTAATTATTCTTCTTTTATTATTTTATTAATTTTATTAATTTAATTAATATAAATATAATCGTCTTCGATACTCTTTATTTAAAGATTACTTAACGTCTAAGATATATATACTTCTTTTACTTATCTCTTAAAGTCTCTATTAATATCTTTAAGTTATCTCTTGATAAATTTATTACTATTAATAATTAAGATTAGTAGCTTAATAGCTATTTACTATTATTTATAAACGTATTAGAAGATTCTTAAAAAGAGCTTAAATAAATATATTCTTTTTTATATATTTCTTTTAAGTTAATAATAATATCTTTTAATCTAATAATATTATCTTTTAAGATATATCTTTCTTCTTTATCTATTCTTTATTACTCTATTTTAAAACCTCTTAATATATATTAAATTCTAAATATCGTTAAAAAGAAGCTTTTAAAAATATATTAATTATATTAAACGCGTTCGAAATCGAATAATAATTCTTTTATTTATTTATATAATTATTCTTTTTTTTTTTTTTATTAATTCTATTAATTTTATTTAATATAAATATATTTACTCTTAATACTTTTATATTTAATTAAATAAGAGATAAATCTATAATAAACGAATACGAAGAATATTATAAAGAATATTACGAAGATAGTTATTAGTAGTAGTAATATAATAAGTCTACTCTTTATAATCTTATATTAATTTACTTAATTAATATAAGAGAAGTTATTATAATAGATAAATATAAAGAATATTACGAAGAAATTAAGCGATAATAAAATTCTTAATATTAAGAATACGACTTAACTCTCTAAGATTTTATATTATATACTCTTTATAATTTTATATTAAATTATTATTTAATAAGTAAAGAATATTACTATAACTTAATTTATTATTTCTATTATATTAATATAATATATTATTATAATAACGTTATAAGAGAAGAATTTACTACGATAATTATAGTTAATTAAGTCTCTATAGAAGAAATATTAAATAATATATATTTAAATAAATTAAAATCGTTCGATATCTTACTTTAATAGCTATTTTATTATTCGAAAGATTTTACTATAATAGAAGATAATATGAAATTTATACTACTAATTAATATATTATCTTTATTTCTTTTCGATATTTTAATACTTCTTATTATAAGAATATAGTCTTTCTCTATTTTTTATAAGTAATTATTATAAATTAATTCTTTATACTCGATATATCTTTCTAGATAAATCTTAGCGCGTCTCTCTTTATATATATATATTTATATATTATATAGATTAAATTAATTTTTTAATAGTAGAAGTAGATTAAAAACGTATAGTAAGCGATTAAAGTTCGATTTAACTTAGAATTAAAGCTAAAAGTTAATTTAACTTAAAAAAATTTAACTTTATAAATTTAACTTATAGACCTTTACTTATAGAAAATAAAAAAGTTATTTTAAAATTAAATAATATATATCTATTTTTTAATTAGAGCTATCGCGCGAACTTTAATAAGCGATATTTAAATTTCTTATACTTTAATAATTATAAGATCGAATTTCGAAATTTTATTATTATTAAAAAGCGTAAACTTCGGGCTATAATTTTAAAAAAAAATCTTAAAATTTTAATAGAAAATAGTAAAGTTATTAAAAGGTTAAAAGTAGAGAAAGAGATTTTTAATAATTACGAACGCTAATTTATTTACTCGCGATATCTAATTAAAAAGCGTAGATCTAATAAATTAATAATTAACTATATATATAAATTTAAAATTTTCTAATTTAGCTTTATCTTATTCTTTTATATATATTAATAAATAAAAAATAAAATTTAGGCGAGCTTTAATAAGATTAATACTTATATATTAAAAATAGTTTATAAATCTCTAAATATACTTAATTATAATATTATTAGCTATTATCGAAGCTCTCTATTATATTCTTATAGCTTCTTAATTTTAATATTAACTTACTTTAAATATTATTAAATTTTATTCTATTAATTTACTATCTTATTCTTTTTAATTTTAAAATTAATATACTATTTAATTACGTCTTAAAATTAATCTTATTAATAGCGAAGATTATAAAGTATAATAAGAAATTAATTAAATTTCTTATCGATTTAATAGCGTAATTAATTAATATTAACGATTTATTAAAAGTTTATAATATTTTTAATATTTTTTACTATATTATTAAATAATAAGAATTATTAATAATTAAATATTTAAATAAAAAGATTACTAACTCGATTTATCTTACTTAATTATATATTTAAAATTTATAATAATTTTAAAATAAAAAGAAGAGAATTTCGTTATTTCTTTTAAGTTTTTAATATTATAAATTTAAATAAAGAAGAGAAAAGAAAAATTTCTTATAATATCTTTTATAAGGCTTTATTATAAATTCGAAAAATAATATTATATTTTACGAAGATTTTTTTTCTTAATTTATAGATTATTTAAACTATTATAAAAATTATAAATAATTTAAATATTATTCTTTTAAATACTTTTACTTCGCTTAGAAAATTAATTATATAATTATTAAGTTAAATAGTAATTTATTTAAATTTACTAGCTATATAAATAAATTAATTTAATAATTACTTTAATTCTCTAATTAATTATAGAATTATTATATTATTTTAATAGATATTTTTTATAATATATTATCTATATAGTAGATTTATTTAAAAATATAATAACTTAATTTTATATCTTATTAAAGCTTCTATTAATAGATTTCTTAAATTTATCTATTAATTTAAATATAGTAAGTAAGATAATCTAGTTATAATATTAAAATCGATATAAATATAATATTAATATAGACGAGTAAAGATTTATAAATTAAATTTATAATTTTTTTTTTAAATTAGAGCTATCGAGTAAATTTAATAAGCGATCTTTAATAAGCGATATTTAAATTCCTTACGCTTTAATAATTATAAGACTAAATTTAGAAATTCTTTTTTTTCTAAAAGCCTATATTTTATTCTATAATTTAAAATAAAAATCTTAAAATTTTAATAGAAAATAAAATCTTATTTTAAAATTAAATAATATATATCTAATTAAGACTATTCGACTATCGAGCGAACTTTAATAAGCGATATTTAAATTTCTTACGCTTTAATTATTATAAGACTAACTTTTAAAACTCTTAAAAATTCGAGAAGCCTATATCTTGTTCTATAATTTAAAAAAAAATCTCAAAATTTTAATAAAAATAAAAAAGTTATTCTATATATAAATAATATATATCTATTTTTTTAATAAGAGAGGCGCTAAAGGGCGAGATTTTAATAATTACGAACGCTAATTTATTTATTCGCGATAAGTTAGTCGATCTAGTTAAAAAGCGTAGTAAACTCGAATTTATAATTAGCTATATATATAAATTTAAGATTTTTAAACTTAATTCTATCTTATTCTATTATATATATTAATATAATAAATAATAAAATTAGATATCGAATAATTATATAAATAAAATTAGAAGATATTAAATAGTAATAAATATCTCTATTAAGATACGCTAGACTCTAATAGACTATAGAATTAAATAATATATTAAGAAAGATATAGAATAGGCTCGTAATATCGAGAACGAAGCGAAATAGTTTCGAAATTTATTAAAATTATTACTACTCGACTATCTAAGCTTATATTAAAGAATATTCTTAATAAAATAAAGAAGTTTTTAATAAGCGATATTTAAATTCTTTATTTTAAAATATTTATAAAATTAAATTTAATAATTCTTTTTTTATTTAAAAGTCTATTTTAACTTAAAGAGACTAAGTAATCTTAATACGTCTAAGAAACTAAGGCAAGGAGCGCGGCTGATGTTTCATGGAATAGGCATCTGAAGCTCGCATTGAAAATGCTCACAGCAGATCATACTAGCCATCGCAACATTGTTTGGATGTCAGTCATTCAGTGGCCCGAGGAGCTAGTTATGAAACACTCGAGGAAACGCTATTCTCGTGGGTTTCAAATTAGATAAGAGTTCTACTCTAGCGCCCCTACCTAGGCGGAGACAATGAATGTGACAAGAAAGCTGGGAGAAGTGTTACGAGTTCGTGTCAGGAAGGGTGGGAAGTACTTCAGAGTCAGAATTACGAGAAGACACGGCGAGTTACATGTAATTTTCCCAGTGAAGTTACATACTATCTTGCTGACATCAGAGGCGTCAGTCTCAAGCTCCATGTACGGTCAGAGGCTATAATTTTCACAGACTACGTGCCTCTGATCGAGTGAAACCATTGGAAGCTATGCTTTAATGAGGGCGAGCTACACTATAGCTGAAGGCTTGATTAAAAAGCCTGCGAGGAGGGTAACCGCCTGGCGTTGCCTTGATCAGCGGGAAAGTATAACTGATTGATAGGTAATGGAAGGTTGTTGAAATAATAGCAACATGCTAAGCCGCACAATTCAGCGGTAGTATGAACCGATTACGGGTGCGTACTGCGTAGCGTCCTCTTGCAATTACTTAAAGGTGGCCACGTTCGCTCCTGTAGCCAGCAAATCCATTTCACCGACTTCTGATCTATCGGTCCATCACAAGTCTCACTCATATATATATAAGTTTAACTTAACGCTCTAAGCTAGTAATTACTATATCTACGTTCTCTCGTAACGTTAAGAAGGTGATTGTTGGGGCCCGCACCATCCCCATTGCCGTGGTCGAGTATATTTAAGGCAACGGCTGGAAACGCCAAATCGACGCCATCGATATGACTCTTCTTCGGGAAACAGTAGTCAAAGTGGCAACTGCGGTTTCAGGATCCAGTCTGGGGCTAACAAAGAATGAGAAAGATCGTACTGACAAAGTCGTTGTACAGTATGCCGTGCACTAGAGCAATCGTCTATGATATGGGTGTTAACGCTTCACAGTTCCATGCCACATCCGAGTCCAGAAGATCCTCGAGTCCACTCCACAATTACCGGCGAAGATGAAAGCGGAAAAGAAGTGTTCAGGAAACATGTTGCTTATGATCCAAGCAAGGAAGCTGTAAGTGTTTTTGTCCCCTAGACGACCCTGACACCCAGCTTATCTTGAGCAGTCTTCCAGTGGCTCACAGTAGGATGGATACAGCCGTGAAGAACCAAGTGATTGCTTGCTAGTAAACTTGATCGATATCAACATATGTCGCAATAAGGCGGTGTCTCCAGCAGCTGAGGAGCTTTGTACGAAAGGAATTTGTATTTATATTTACTTGGTGTTCGCCATCATTTATCTTCTAGTCGAATGAGTTAATCTAGCGAAGATAAGGATGCTGTAGCGCCTCCACTGCGCTTGGCCTCTTCGTATGGTCCAGAACAAGCAAGAACTCGATGAAGTCAAGAAGCTCTGGAGACACCTTGGGAGCAGAGAGCTTCTCGAGCTCTTCACGAAGGGTACCAACACTCATGAATGGTCTCTCCGAAGAATCATCCTGATGCTTGAAAGAGCTTGTTTCGAGATACTCCGCCAACGCGAACTCCTCTTCGTATTTCGGATCGACCGGCGGTTCCATCGACCCAACAAGTCGTCGTATCTTGGCTATACACCAGGCTTCGGTCAGATCTTGAACGATCTTATCGTGGGGACCGAAGATAGCTGAGTGCGACAGCCAATGCGTAAGCTTTACTGTTAGCAAACGGCCGTGACAAAACAGAAGCTGTGCCAGACCGTAACCCCAAATGACCACACGTCCGAAGAATGCCAGACACCTAAGCCTCTCCACACCTCGGGGGCACGGCACTCAAGGCTCTGAAGACGCATTACGTCATACCCATCTCCGAACACTAGACAACTCAGCAAAGCTCGCAAATAGATTATAGGGACCCACTGTTTCCTAAGTCTCCTACTTTCACGACAGGAGAAGGACCGTCGAAATCAGAAAGGAAAATATTGTTTGGATTGATATCTGATTAATCAGCAGCTGCCGGGGAAGGGAAAAGACCGGTTGCCACGCACCTGTGTGGATTGCGTCGTACTGTGTCTTCAGAAGAGCGAGTGCCGACAGTACTGATCTAGCTATGACTTTGGGAAGGATTGAGTCTTGACGATATCTTTCAGACGACACCTGCCACAAGTCATACTCCATCCACTCGAAGACCATACCGGGCGGGGCTGTGGCCATCTCATCTGCCTGCGCTGTGTCATCACTCGAGTAGGGTTCAAGTATGTCCCAATGACTGCGGATATATGGGCTCGAGCGTATTCCAGGAATGAGGTAGTTGTTTCGCTCTCGCCTCAAGGCTTTCTTGGTGGACCCCACTGCTGTTTTGACCACCGCACTTGAGATCCATGAGCTGCCATATTGAAAGTTACAACAAAAGGTCTAACATACAAATCTGCTTTGATGATAGAACTCTCCAGCACTTGTGCTTTATACACCGTTGGCGCATGGAGTGCATTGAGGAGGCGATAAGTGGCATTACGTCCTCGTAGAACTTGTCCTGTGCTCAATACCATTGGGTCAGGCATCACCAGAACATACTGGTATGCGTTCTTGGTTGGGCTATTGTAACAGTGTCAATGCATGTTGTCAAAGCGTGCCGCTGCTCGATTGAGCACGATTTCACGGAGGTATGCATCCTAGACATGCCAAGACTCTTGGCACTCTTGGCACTCTTGGCAAGTTTGCCGTGAAGACCATTCTCTAGCCCTAAACGTTGGCTCAACTTCTGACACCCCTTCTGCGACGGTACATCTGATGTATTCAACACGATCGACATGATCGAATCTCTGCCTCCAAAAGTGATAGCCTAGCTTCGGTTGGAGCGGGAACCTTCCATCTAAAACCCTTGGCCTTGACATGGTGCAAGATCAGCAGCAGGTGTCGATACACGAGATCAATGAGCTACAAGCATCAATGGACTCTCGGTCTCAAACCCAACTTCAATGTACACACTGATCTCCCGCGGGTTTGAGCTAGCATATCGGAGCCCATTCAACTCAGGTTCACTCATGATTGTTGCAGGGTAGGACGCTTTGAAATCGATCATTCGTCATCGACTGCAATCACATCTACGAGCAATATCAGCACGATGAGATCCCTATTTACATCCCGCAGTTCTCACGCTGGACGCGAAAAGCTTGTCCGACCTACCCATACGTGTAGCTGGGTACCGCGGAAAGCCTGATCAGACACTGGAGAAGGTAGCAAAGACTCCGAATCGGATCTGCGATATCTGATAAGATGAAACCCCGTTCACGACGCGACAGCTGACTTTATCTGCTCAGAACTTCATCGCTCAGCACAAATTCATGTGACTGTTTAAAAGTAGATCTAAATCGACAAGGCATTGAGCTACTACAAAAACTTCACATAGCCACTCCCCTTCACAAAGGTCGCTAACCAAGGACCCTGCGTCTCACTTTCAGCCAGATTCACATAGAACTCCCCATGTGCGCTTCCATCAACTGCTCCTCCAACTGGTGATCCCTCAGACGTCCGCTCGTCAGCATAGTAGAATCTGTTTATTCACCGTCAGCAAGAGCCAGCAGGGAGAACGAGATCAAGACGTCATGTCACCTATAGCCTTTATCTTTGTACGCCAGTGAAGCCGAGGAGATTATGTGCGCCGTAGCGGATTTTCCTATGCCCAAACTGAGGAGCGACAAGATCGGAGCGATGTTGAGCCTGTTACCCGTGTAGATGAAGGTGCGTGAGGCACTTGGGGGTAGCTTTTCAAAGGATAGAACTGCTTCATGGGCAGCAGCCAGGACGCTGAGAGTATTGACGTTGAGGTCACGGCTGAGGACGGGGATAGAGACCGAGAGTGGATCTTGTGGTGGGTTCGGAGTGGCCATTGCAGCTACACCATGATAACCGAATCAGATCAGCCCCAGGGTACAGTGGATCCGTGTAACCGCCGTTGTTCTTATTGCAAAGCGCTGACTCACCATTATAGACCACCACGCTAGGCAGACCGAGAAGATCTTGTACTTTCGCAAAGATGCCAGCGACGGACCCAGGGTCTGCGAGATCGCCTTGGAGGTGAAGGTCTCCGTCATCGGTCGTCTCCTGAGCTCGAGAAGTCCTCGACGTTAAAGCGACACGGTACCCTTTTGCTGCAAAGGAGCGAGCGACATGGGCACCAATGTTGGCACCTGCGCCAAGTATAAGGACGACTGGTGAAGCTGCTGCTTTGGACATTGTTTTCGAGGCTCGAGGGGATAGATGGTTCCAGTATGCAGTAAAAGACTGTGTTGTTCAAAATGCAGGGAAACCAAGGCGCTGCCATTGCCATATATGCATGTAGTCTTGCTGAAGTCTTTGAAATCAAGTTCAGCAGCTTACGCGACCTCTTTTTCCGACAATGCGATGGTGACTAAATATCCCAGATGCTGACGCCGAGGCCGCGAAAGGGCGTACTGCTAGTTCACTACAAGGTAGACTGATTAATATTTCATACTCCATCTTACAAATCCAAACCCCTACACCAAAGTCCGGGGTATAAATTAGTAATTCGCCCGGCCGCAAAAGTCTCTTGCAGGTGCGGCGCTCTTTCCGCAAAAGACAACCGCTAGCAGGATCACTTAATATATGCTAGGGCGCGGGCTTCCCAGTAGTGAAAAGCTTGCCGAGTATTGATTTTTAACTATATTTAATTCTTAGAAAGACCCTCTAAAACCCCTCGAACCCTTCGAAAACTTTTTTCAAGACTCTTCGAGAGTTTATATCGAAGAGACTATTAAAGTAAGCTCGAAATTTAATTATTTTAATAATATTTAATTAATTTCGAGTTTACTTTAATAATCTCTTCGATATAAACTTTTAAAAAGCTCTTAAAGAGCTTTAAAGAATTTAAGAGATTTTAAAAAATTTAACTTTAAAAATCGAGAGAGAGATATTATAATTTATTAAGAATCGAGAGAGATATTATAATTTATTTAATATACTTAAAAAGAGATTCTCTAAAATTTCTCTAACTCTTTAAGAGCTCTTATCGAAGAGACTCTTCTTATAAACTTAATAATTTAAGTAAAAATCTTAATTTTTAATATATCTTTATAAATACTTTATTAATTTCATTTTTTCTATATTATTTAAAAGCGTATAATTAACTCTATAACTCTACGTATTTAATTTATTATTATATTTTTAATAAAAGAAAAGAAATTAAAAAAAATAGATTTAAGAATTTTAAAGCTCTTTATACTCGTATATACCCGCGTTTAGATCGAAAATAAAGAAATAAAATATATTTTAGACTGAAAATAGTAAAATCCGATAATTTAATTGATTACTAGCCTCTTAGCGTAGAAGTTATTTGATTTCAACTCTTAACATTGAGAAAGCAAGCTTTCCAATTATTGCTTCGTCATTAGCTTACATGTACTGTGACAGCACGTTGGCCTGAAAGGTTATAGTTCCGTATCCGCGACAGATTACATGCTCCATGGATGTACTGTAGTAACGCCAGAAAAGACTAGGCTTTGCATACCAGCTATGGCGCAGCGAGACAAGGGGATATTGGAGACGCGGTCGGGTACATTAGACAATTGTTATTGATGTCGGCACCTGCTTGTACGCCTCGTGGCTTAGCGATCGCTCTGTACAAGGCTTATGAAAAGTGATGCAACCCATAGTATTCGAAACCACTGGGCTCAAATCGCCTTACCTGCTACTAGTATATCACGTGTGATTCCCTCATCTGGGTCACCTAAAGCTTAGAAATGTATTCGTCCTGTCGGGCTGACGATAAACCGAAAAGATCGGTCAATTATCTCGCGGCCTGAGTCAATTCTATCAAAGAATTCTAGATACTCATACAGCACATGAAGACCAACTAATTGTCAAGGCTCAAGGGGGGTTTCTAAATTTCGATCCAGACCAAGTAGCGAACTCCCGCCGTCCAGACATCCCACCAAGAGGCCTCGGTCACCGGCAGATTACGTGACGGATTGACTGAGGTGTAACACAGCCTTTTTCGAGATGAGCAAAGGGGACAACCAAAGGAATGGAACATTCCCATCATCACTCAAGAAACGAATGAGCAGCGGTCTGTGATAGATTTCTGAAGTCAGCCACACTCCTCCAGCATTGAGTTCACTCCTTGGTCCGTAGATTTGGAGATAACGATGACTTTTGCAGAGGCTGCCGGAAAGCCAACTGCGTAAATCTGCGCGTGTTGTCAGTGTGCGCCACCAGCTCAGGAAGGCGATCCCAAAGTCGATTGGCAAGATGGGCACATCTATTCCTAACATGTCGATGTCGATGATCTCCAAAACAAGCTCGTAACACGTCTCTGATGCCTGCTTACTCCCCAACATCTACACAACCAAAGTTTTGGACAATGGACACGGCTTGCCTTTGATGCTAGTATTAACTGTTGGCGGAAAGAGTCCCCCAAAAAAAAAAAAAAAAAAATTTTTTAAAAAAAAAAAATTTTAAAAAAAAAAAAAAAAAAAAAAAAAAAAAAAAAAAAACCCAACGAAAACAAAGAATGAACACGGCTTGAATTCTTTAACAACTACTACTTTTATAATCTATAATTTTTACAATCTTTTTCATAATACTAAATAATTAGTTTTAGAATTTTAAAAGATTTTAATTTTCTATCGTAAGAAATAGTATGAATTGAAAATATACGCTTTACGTTGAAAAGTTACCTCCGCTTCTATAATCGCCAAGCTTATCTAAAAATCTTAAGATTTAATAGATTTTTATTTTACTATATAGCAGATAATAAGAACATTTAAAAATTAAACTTCTTGATCTTTATTATATCTTCTTATAGTTATAAAGTTTTTAGAAAATTAAATTTATCATTGTGCCTTATTCCGAAGTTTGATTTTTCGGTTTTCGGGGGGGGGTTTGGGGGAATTTTTTTTTTTTAAAAAAAAAAAAAAAAATTAGCTCAGTTAAGCTTAGCGCTCATGCGATCGAGAATTCTCCCTTCAGCATATGGTACTTTCCACCAAATTTTAGCACCTGTCATTGTGCTTGGAGCGTCAGTCTCTCAATGCGTGCTCGCAATCAAGCAAAGTGATGGTCACATTCAAATGCATCCTCTCACGAGCTCTGCAGCCAGTGTGTTGTATTTTCAAAGCTGCAATACCCAGACCGCGCCTCTCTACACGCAATTCCCTTTCCAGAAGCGAAATTGATCCAGGAGCCTACAACGGTCTTGCAAGCCGGGAGCCGGTCAATCGTCGAAGGCATCGGCTGTAGCGATCAAGGATGGTGATCAAGAAGCTGCGAAATTGTGGCCGAAGAACCAAACACGTCATACTAGGATCAGTCGCAACCCAGCCGGGGGGTAGAGAAGGAAGAGGCACAGGCTTTTAGATGCCTTGCTTGTAGTTTGTGGCCATGAATGACTCATCCTGGCTTTGGGAGACTGTTGCTAGACCCTCCTTCTGTCTAACGAAGAGTTGAAAGCGCCACCAAGGCGGTAGCTGGGGGGAGTCGTCGCATCCAGCTGTTAGAAGCAAAGAGGCTCGACGCATTCCAATTCGAGGAGATATCGCTGGAGCCCCCTAGGTAGATAATTCCATTCCCGAATGGTTCAAGCTGGATGGGGTTGGCGCAAGAATGTTTCGGGAAACGTGTGCTTGCATTGCATACAGCTGCACCACTTTGCTGCAGCTGATCGCACCACATTTTCCGCTGATCATTTCCACCGTAAGCTACTCAACAAAGCCTTCTAGCCAACCCAAGGTACCTACTCTGCAACGCGTGGAAAAGGAGCAAGTCAGATACCCACAGAGTGTGGGTAACCATCAGAAAATTTAGGAGAATCTGTTTGGAAACAAATGGCGAGTACCAATGACCCTGTCCGACTTATTATTATTGATGTTTTGCTGATCTATTCTTGCCCGCCTTGGTGAAGCTTGTTATCCTGAAACCGGGAGGATGTGCGGTAACAGTAGCTGCATGGCTAGACGTCCAGTAAGCCGAACTCGGTTAAAGGATCCACAACCATTCGGCGGCTTGCAATCTCTAAGTTGCAACGTACAGTACCACGAGCCCACGCTGATAGCGGCGTAGCTATGCTGTACCATCCTCTTACTCAGCTGTATTTCAGCTTTCTCTTCTCTTATCTTTGTACAATAATGCACTCAGCTAGTCTCTCATTTTGCGTTCCCGCCTCTACCAGCGACAACTCTCTCCTTCGCGTGTGCAAGTACTCCCATGCCGAACCACTTGTCCAAAATACTTCCATCTCAATGCAATCATGTCCACTGACACTCCTCCCCCTGGCCTTGACCTATACGCGGATCAGCGCGGCCGAGTTATCGGAAGCTGCGCGGCGATCATCTCGCTCACCTTCATCTTCGTCTTTCTGCGCCTCCTATCTCGAAAGCTCTCAAGAGCCGGATTCTGGGTAAGATTTCGAATATTCGACTTTCGCAATGTATGCAAAAGGCCAATGCTGACAGGTTCTTCCTTATCAGTGGGACGATCTTTTGACCGTCGTGGCCCTTGTAAGTAAATACTTGAGGATCGCCTTTCTGCTACAAGCAATGCTGATAAGCTAGATTTTCTCAACGGTATGCTGCATCATATGGTTGATAGGTACGTTTGAGCTTTGTGGATGCAGATAGACGCAGACTGGCTTATCTAATTTGAAGAGATCCCCAATGGATTTGGAAGACACATCTACATTTTTGGTCCAGTCCTTAGTATCGAGAAGGGAAAGCTGTTCTTGAAAGGTCTCTTTGTCTTCGAGATCTTCTTTCACACCGCAACGACCCTCGCGAAGTTTGCCATGTAAATGCTCCTTTCCAAGTTCGAACTTAGTTCCCAAAGCTGATCAGTCAACGGCAACCATCAGACTAGCATTCTACTACCGCATCTTCCCAATCCTTCAGTTCAGACGCCTGTTACTCTGGGTTGCAGTGCTTTCCGTGGTCTACATGGTCTCGATCGATCTCACCATTATATTTCAATGGTACGTCGCGCTGGATCTCTGGTGCCACCATTCAAGCTAACAGATATAGTCATCCCGTTCACTACGCCTGGGATCGAGTCGATCCAAGCATTAAAGGTCACTGCTACAATGTTGATGACTTCTTTATTGGCAGCGGCTCAGCCAACGTCGGTCTCAACTTTTTGATCTTCATACTTGTACGGCCCTGTTGTGTTTCGCCCTGGTGGACGATGACTAGTAACACTTCGGCAGCCGATACCACTTTTGTGGCGCCTGCGCACCAGCGTCAAGCAACAGATTGTTTTGACCGTTCTCTTCACCTTAGCTGGCTTGTACGTCTCAGCACAGGACTGGCTTTCTGATTGGCAGCTGACTGTTGACTTAGTGTCGTCTTGGTCAGCATCATCTGGGTGGTTGTTCTCTCCAGACTTGAAGAGGCCGATGTCACGTGTAAACGTACTCTTTAGCTTTGTCTCATTTATCCATAACTGACTGAATATGTAGGGAACTACGTTGACACAGCTATATGGTCCGCATTGGAACCTAACATAGCCGTGATTTGTGCCTGTATCCCCAGTCTTCGACCTCTAGTGAGCGTAGCTAGCCAAGGTTTCGCGAATGCTCCCTTGGTAAGAAGTACACTGCACTCGGCTGGTGGTACATCGTCGAGGCGAATGTGGGAAGGTGGGAAAGGAAAGTCAAGTGATGGCACATTCAGTCAACTTGACGAACGGGATGATCTGAGGCCACTTGGCCACGATGTGTCGGTTCGAGGTGGTAGAGTCAATGACACTCAGCCAGACGTTGAAGTTATGGAACTGCCTCAGACCGGTATCAACGTAAGAACGGAGGTCATTCTGAGTACCAGTGACAGACTGCATTACAATGATAGGCTCTTTTGAATATAATACGGGATTGATCAAGCTACAAGGAGCTTCTAGTCTTAGGAGTCCTATAAGGCGCTCCACTTCCTAGCTAGCCGCTTTTAAAACATCCAAGACCTTTCAATCCAAGTCGCAACAACGATGCATACGATACAGGGCATCAGCATCGACGGCATGAAAGCTTATCCACCAATCAGTAAACACGGCAGCAGTGCCGCATACAGAGTATGGCCCAGTGCATCAATTAAAACGCTGTGCACTGCGCTTTGCAAGCAACTTTAGTGATCTATGTCAAGACCTCCGTGGATGGCAAGTTCTTCGGCCTCAGCACCAAATCCTTCTCCTAGCGGCAACACTATCCCCTGCGGATGTTCTGGAGTCCCTGACAGGAGCCTGTGTTGCTGGTGGAGTGCGAGGCATAGCCGATCAGATTGAATATCATGACTCTTTACTTTGCGCATAGAATTGGAGGGTGAAGCCGCGGACAAGCTCAACTTTGCAAGTCGAAGCTCGCGTTTCTTGTTCATGGAAGACGTGCAACTGTATCAAAATGATTGATGATGTGCCGGAGCTGGAGGGAGTGCGGGGCACAGCACTGCACCTTTAGTGTTTATGCTCCAGCCTAGGAGGGCAGTGAATCGACGTAACGCTTCAACAGATCAGCCGGAAAGTGTCGAAGAAGGCTCACTTGCGGTAGATACCTTAATCTTCCCCTGCAAGTCCTCTCATATACCATCGACTAAGGCAAAGTATGTTTCCACTAACACGTTAGTGAGGCGGACGCGTGTCGGGCTTGCCCGACAGTTTTAGAGCTAGCACTCTCCATCTAGCGAGCTTCCTAAACGGCAATAGCTTTTGATTGATTGATTGATTGATTGAATGACATATACCCAGCCACCGCGCGAAGCTAACCACAGGGGAGAGCCGATCTAGGCATTATAGTAGAGGCACAGGTGTTGGTGACTCGATTTGATGCTGTATAATCTAGCTATCTGGGTACCAAAATCAGCCATGGACTAGCCCAAATACGTGCTCTGGCTGCGGCGGGCTATTCGGTAGTGCCGAGTCACATAAAGCTAGTGAGCCTGCGAAGAAATTTTGCTTCTTGGGAGGGAGCCCCGGGGACTCGCTACAGGACGTCGTTCCTGACGTTACTTTCTGGTCCCGCCAGTAAAGATCGTGACTATGTTCAAGTATTCCTCTCCTTCGGACCCTCTTGTCTTCCTGCCTCATACTCCTATTTTCCACTACCGGGCTCACGCTCTCCACACCCCCCGAGCATCACGGCGCTTTCCAACTGATGATCTGTTTGATGCTACCATTAAGATACTGCTCAAGAAGCTCGAGGCCGAATTCATCGCAGCCGTGTTTGCCCCAACTATCCTGAGGGTGTCCTTACAAAAGGAATGCCAGTGCATCACAACGTGTCGGGAGCATTCGTGTCAGTAGCATACGTGAACCCCGACGGGCCAATCGGGATCGAAGGACATTGTCAACCATTGAAAAAAGGGTTTGAAGAAACCCGCAGTATTTACAATAGAATAATAATACTCAATACTGCCGGGTCAAAACACCGGGAGTAAGTCCCTCCCGCAGGAACAATGCAAAACAAGGCGTCCCCGCTTCGACATATCAGTCACAACTTTTCTCCGCCACTGACAAACCCCCTATAACACTTCTATGTTTCTATTTGGTCCCTGCGTCTCCATAATTTTGCCTTTAACAATAACACGATACTCGCCAAGCCATTGACAAATTACTTCCTTTCTTTTTATTGCGTTGCGAATGACCGCCAACTGAAGTTTCTACTGGTCTACAAAAATATTTTGAATCCGCTCCATTTGACGCCACGGCCAACGGAAAGACGAAGAAATACACAAACTTTAAGGCAGTTTCGTATTCAAGATTCTGACCAATCAAAGTACCATTTGAGCCCAGTCCGAGATTCTCTGCAGCCATCTTCATTCCATCCCTTTTCCGAGCTGAAAAGCCTCAACAAATCTACTTTACACATCATACAACCATAATGGCTACCTCCAGCCCATCCAGGAAAACCAAGTCCACCACCTATCCAGAGCCCCTCACCGTTCCATCCAGTCTCACACACAGACAAACCATCATCATTCTTCATGGCCGCGGCTCCAACGCCCATACATTCGGCCGACCGCTTCTCTCGACCAAGCTCCCAGACGGAAACTTTCAAAGAGCGCTCCCGCTCGCCAAATTATGTGCGCAACAGCTTCGACTCCACGGGTGAATTTAGATGGCAGAAAAATATCTCCAGTCCATTCAACTGATACTCGGCCATTGCGGTCTCGCCTTCTGCGCATTTGACACCTGCTGGACCCAACTCAGCCCAGCCTCAAACGCACCATGGAACAACCTATGCGTAAAGCTCAGCTGCTCGCCAGTAAAGAAACGTCGATTCTTCCCAGTCTATCTAGCACATGGTGGTCAGATGGTCCGACTTTTGCGTCGTCCCAACATAGCAGAACGCACTTCCGCCTGCAAGCTCATCCGTTGGGGAGACTTGTGAAGCACCAGCTTCAAGGAGCTCGAGAGACCTAGCCTCCGGAAGAATACGGTCGAGAGACGCTGCAAGGATCTGGATCTGACGTTGCGGTGTGAGGGCACCGAGGTTAGCGGCATCCTGCTCGAAAGATTAGGCTGCCATGATGACTCTGCGGCTTGATTACTTGAACTGCGAGTTTTCGTCCGTCTTTGGAAAATGGTGTAGCGGGTAGGCAGGTCACTCACAAGACCACCGTCATGGCCTTGCTGGTTATCGATGAAGATTTTACTTGAACATCGCTTTTTATACTGAAAAGCCGTTGCCTGCTTCAATACAAAGTCACGGGTTTCGCGACGAAGCGTCAAGTAGTATATGATGTTACATGTATCAGGTGGTCCGATGCGATCATCTTTCAAAGACCGGAGATGGTCTCATATTCGGCCTCTACCTTACCCGGTCCAACATGAGGGGAGTCATTTTTAACGCAAATCTTGCGGACCCGCGCACCGAAAACCTCATTGTCGATGGGTGAGTCTGAAAAACCCCTTGGTAAACTAAGCCAACGTTCGTGGTGGGGAAACCAACCTTTGCCTCGCTTGTGGGAGCTAAATCCGTTCGGAACGGCGTCCATGCCTTATGGAGCGACTTTATGCCCGCCTATTAAACCCCTAATCGTTACTAGACAGAGAGGCGTCTTTAAAAGACTCCATAGAGCCATTCTCAAAAACGACCTGGGCGTTTCCGAGATTGTAGAGGTTGATTGGTTGTATTTTGCCCCGTTGATGCGACTGGCTCATATACTCGAAGTGGTCAAAACAAGTGACGGATTTAAGCGAGGCGCTATTTTGCGGCTATTTATTCCACTCTCCTTCTTCAATACCACTCCACAAATTACATAGCTATCGCCTCCTAAAGTAGTCAAAATTGAAGCTATACATAATGGCTGTCTTACCCTAAAAAATTGCGCCCGTAGGATTACCACTTCGTTGAAAAACCCCTGTTCTTAATGACATCTCGACATCTTTCTGGCATACTATGTACCCACTTGACAAAGGCCCCTCTTTCTACCAATTAATTCCACTCAAAGACCGCTACTGGCTATATATCTTTTGAGGTAGTAATTATTCTTTTATACGCTTAGATTTTCTATTTACAACACTTCCACATATACTCATCGGGATTTAAATTAGGGCTTAATGGAGGCCACACTAGCGTCTCAATACCATATTGCCTTAATTACAATAACGTCTCTTTAGAACCATGGATTCCTGCGCCGTCTTGCATGAATATCGGCCGATATCTCATCTTCTTAAGTTCGCGATACCAGGGTAGTACGTGAGGCTTTAGGATCTAATTGATGTAATCCGTGCTGGTAATAGACTTCTTCAGACTACCCTTACTAAGACCGCGTTTTGTAGGCTTAATACTCCCTGAAAGCTCGCATAATTCGCTTACCTAATCACCACAGAATCCGCCCCAAACCATAAGAGATTGGTGTTCTGAATGCTTGAAGTTCTAACAGCAATCTAAACAGTGACGTTTATCGGACCGTCGAGTTATAAATATACGATTACGCCTTCCGGTCTCAAACGAGCTCTCATCCGTAAATATCATACGTATTCAGTCTTCTATCGTTCAGTGTAGATGTTCCCTTGCCCACTTAAGTCTTTTCCGTCTATTGATCCATGATACGAGAGGTTTAGGGCATGCGATGCAGCGTCGAAAGCCGACTTTGCGGAGTGCGCGCCGAATAGTAGATTGAGAAGTAACGATCTCTAGATCTGCAGCCAATTGTAGATAGAATTCACGCCTACTATCTGGAGAACTCGTGACTGCACGTACAAGCTGTCGCAGGTCTCGAGCGTTGATTTTTTGAGGCGCCCCTGAGGTAGGGTTTCGACTGGAACGCGTGTCTCCGGATCTTAGGGTTCTTCTAATAGTCGGTGTGGGAATGTTGGTGTCTCGTTTGATCTGTGGAATAGTCTAACCCTTTATATCATGGTAATCAATGATATATTTGCGTTGTGGGGTCGTAAGATGCTTATTTGGTATGTAAGGCTCCATTTTGTGGTAGGTTGTAAAAATGATGGTGGGGGAAATCGCGAAAAAACGCGTAAATCCGTCATTTGTTTTGACGCGTACTAGTACGCTCTCCAGAAGCCTTCAACGACTTGGAAGACAGCACATGCGAACAGCTGGTCACGTGTCTGCTCTTTTTCTTCTTCCCGAAGGCCTGGGAATAGTCTCAGCCGCCTTTTGGAATCTTCCGACTTGCCTCCATCCAAAAGCAGGGAGTTAAACTTCTCGTGGGTTGTTTTCTCGCCGTAGCCGGAGATATAAATGAACTTGTTCTTCATTTCATAGTCAATGCGGTCATCTTTTAGTCCAAAGTCATCTACATACTGGTGGAGTAAATAGAGGTTCGCTGGGATACGCATTGCTCCACCATCGCCATGCAAACCGGGTGCAAATGTAAGGACCGCAAAAGTCTTCACACGACCACCCACTCTAGATGACGATTCTGTCGTCACCGTACAGCCAGCTTTCTTCAACTCGTAGCTGTCGCATAGCCCGGAGACACCAGCCCCAACAATTGTCACATGGATTTTGTCAGTATCCAGATGGTTTTAGTAGAAGCTCAGAATCTTACGGTAGAATCATTGGTGACTTTCAGTGAATTTATGAAGCTTGTTATTGGCTTCCTCAACTGTTGAGTTCGGGTTCAGCTGACATGCAGAGATTCAATACTGGCAGTGTGCTTTCGGATCGAAGGTCCTGGCCTAGGAACCATGCATCGAGAACTACTGAGGACATATTTGGCCCAAGGGGTTTGGAAGCTACTGTAGTGGCGAGGGGCGAGATAGCCTTCTTATGTATAGTCGGAGCTCGAATAGGAGGATTAGTGTCATAGCAATTTGTGAGGACTGAAGACACGGACCACCCTTTATCGCCGCAGTGAGACTGTGGGTTAGGGGGTCCATAACCGAAACAGATAGCCACAATTGCTAAATTGAGTAGCTACCAAAGATCATGGAGTGTAGCCAGAAATGTAGCCGCAAACGGAGATTTATGCTGGCTGAAAGTCCCACAAATAGTAGTCCTGCACCAATGACTCTTCATTCGGTTTCTTAGGATTCATATTCCAGTCCCCACTCTCCCCTCCTGTATTGTTATGGCTCCACTCCGGGTATAGGCCGTGTATGCATGGGAATCTTCTTTGCGCTGGGGCACAAGATATTGGCTGTTCTGGCCTGTCAGCCCGGGTGCTGAGGCGGCCTAATCGCATATACACATATACAATTATGGCCTTGCGATGAGCTGGAGACGACTAATTACCCCTTCACCACAGCAAAGCTTCAACTGATGCTGAAGCGAACGGATGTCGCGCTGGACCAAACCTCGCGAGCGACATGAGCTGGGGTGGAGCCCATGCCGCTCTCCAAGAGTTACAATCTCGGCGTCATGACCACAAACTGCAATTGTTCCTCAAAGCCGCAGCGTTGCACCCTCATAACCAACAGAAGTCTTGTTGCGGTTGCGCCATCCATCGCCAGGGATTGAGTGGATTGAATTAGATTTTACAACTGGCAGGAGCTGCAGCTTGTAGGCTTTCCCCTCTCGAGAGGCTACATCAAGCCAAACGTGTCTGATTCAACCGAAATGCCAAGAATGTGGCTGGATGAAGACCTCGGAGCAGTCAGATGCCGCGTCACTGGAGTTCTGTGGCTGGCGGAGTTTCAGGAAAAGCAAGAAACAGTAACGACAGCGGCGACCAAGGCAGAATATTGAAGTGCAAGTCTTGTTTGATGCTCACATCTCTTAGGTATACATCCTGACGTTACTAAGGGTAAGATGGTTGCGAGCAAACTATGTTGCCTTGCTAGATATGGCTTGCGGTGATATGATGATGGATAGTGCATACAAGTAGCTCGAGGAGTAAGACCAGTACCGTAGTTTAGGGTTAGGGCTGACTTGAGATTGATGGAAGAGTACTGAGAACATTAAAGAGCCACTCTGTCTACTACCTAGTACCTACATCTCAGGTCGACAATCTCACTTCTGATACTTAGAGGCTTGAAGCTGATCCTTCACTCCAGCAACGTATCCTCCCATTTGCCTTTTCCAGGCATCGCCATCATCGCTATCCACCAGGCGGAACCAGCAGCCACATCGCAATGGGCAAGCCAATGCCTCCGAAGCCTTTGCCAGGCGTGTACAGAGATGATCCAAACCGCGATGACGCTGCTTCAACCTCTTCGGCTGTTCTCATGGATGACATGGACTACCCTGACTCCGACCTGCCTGCATACGAAGATGTCCCAGCAACACCAAGACCTACACTAGCTCGCAACCAGGAGGCACAATCGTACGCTGACTTCCTAAGAGAGCGCTGATGTTATTCTGCGCGTCTGCTGAACCTCTTCTTCAAGATATCTTATCCACCCAACACTGCCAGCCTCGCACATCTCCCGGGATGAAACGACAACGACGACCCACTGGCCGCTCTACAGCCAGGACGCCACGTTCCTCACAGAAATGCTGAAAGACGAAGCGAAATACCCTCCTACATTCACTGCTCGGATGGTGGGCACACACTCCGAAACGACAAGGAAGAAGGACAGCAAAGAGAAGGTCACAGTCACGGATTTCGACGTGCGCCTCGACATGACACACCTCCTCATCCCAGGTCCGAATACCCCAGCTAGCCTAGTACGGCAAGACTTGGACGTCCCCTTACCTCAATCCAAGGCCCATCGCGGCAACCGGACCCAAAGCGACTGCCCTCAGGAGTCGGCCCCGGACGCAAACACCTACATCCAATCCTACATCTCCTCTCCCTTCTCCGTGCGCTCCTTCACTCTCGACCGGCGCATCGTGTACCATGATTCTACCGCCCTCGAAGCCTTCATCACTTCCCTGGTCGGCTCGACCAACTACCGCGGCCACCTGAAAGTCACGTTTCCTATTACGCACAACCGCGTCACGGTCTACAGTCCCTGCTGGCAGAACGACTACCGCGAGAAGTTATGGCTACGGTGGATGTTCTACCTCACATTCCTCTGGATCATCAGTTGGCCGTACCTATGGTTCATGACACGCCGCTGGGAGGTAGTCACGGCCGTATTCCCGTACAGCTGTGCGCCGGAATGTGGAAACAGGCAATTTGTCACGAAGAGCGAGGAGGCCTTCTACAAGCAGTGGAAGAGTAGCATAAGACGCGCGGTGGTGGGCAAGAAGCAGGGGTGGATTGATGAGGAATACAAGCTTGCAACCGAGGAAGCAATATCGCAAGCTGGGCCGGATGGACTGAGTAGGATACCCAGTACGGGCAATGCGACAGCGGATGGGGCGTTGGGATTCTTGCGGCAGGCTGTCAATGCGGGGCGGGATGTTGCTATGGCTGGGGGTTGGGGTGCGGACAGCTGGTAGTTTCGGGCGTACGAGTGGAGCACAGGGGTCGAGACAAGGTTATTTTAACATTGGCATGGTGTGCGAATGAAGGGTACTCTTGCAGATTGATCAAATGGTCTCTTTTGACCCTTGCGCATTGCTTTGCTAAGGCGGTAGCCTCCACTAATCTCGCATCTCAGGTCCCATATTGAAAAAAGAAACTCTGGGAACGTGAGCGCCAAAAACCAAACTGCATGGACACAAACCAAGCAGCGCAGGAAAAGCCCGCGCTGCATGAACCAGCAATTGCGTTCGTCTTCATTAGCTTTCTCCCAAGCCTCAAACCTCAACTGCGCACACAAAACCCAACAAGCGCAGACAAACACCTCCGCATTCCAAGTCAGCAAAATCCCGCCTGACCTTGCCAATCCCATAGCTGCCCACGTCCACAGCACATGCCTTTGCCACCCACACCGCGATACGAAACGACACAGCGTGTTCCCAGGCACGTCGCACCACCACTCACTCATCCAAGCAACTCGCGTACGCCAGCAGCCTCGCCTTCCCCAGGAAATCATGCTCGGGTGTGTCACGGAAGCGGCGGCGAAGAAGCGCTAGCGTGGAACGATGGACTGTTCTAATCTTTTTCGGCGACCCCTGGTCAAGGAGACTAGTTTGAGAAGAGGACCGCTCAAACAGTGGTGGTGGTGATGGTGAATGAGGGGCCCATAGAGCTAGGTACGCCCGAAAGCATTGTGGCGGGAGTGGCAGTGAAGGGGCAGACGTTTGTCCAAACGTCGAATAAAGGTCATTGTATGGTTCATCAGCTTGATCCAAATCTTCGGGCGTATAACAAGGCCGCTAGTCTAGGTACAGCCAGAACATCCAACATCCTACCTACCATCATTCGACGGCGCCAGAAGGATGTCCCACAAATCCGTCCTTCCCAAACAATTCCGCCACACGCAGGTAGGTCTCATCGTCCTTCATCTTATGCGGATTAATAGCCGCGGCGTCCATGGGTCCCAAATCTTCCCGCTCCTGACTCAGTCTCGTCAGATTATCCGTCACATCAAACGCGCGGGTATCATCGAGATCCACAAATTCGAACTTGGCGTCCGCATCATACAGCAGGCGGCCAACGAGGACATCCTCGGGGACGTTGGTGATGAGCTTCCGGGCCTGCGTTTCGACGAGAATCCGGACCAAGTCCCACGACAGGGTGTAGAATTGCCCGCCGGGGGTGCTGAAGTTGCGGTCACTGTGCTCGAGGCGGAGGCGGCGGGCGATGAGGGTTCCGTTCTGATCAGCAGCGGCGGCGTGGCGATCGATGCGCGGTCGCAGGAACTCGTGGTAGAAACGCTCGGCGTCAACGAAGCTGTCATCGTCGATCTTGGAGACGAACTTCCATGATGGCTTTCCAGACCCAAGCAAGTGCTTCAAAAACTCCACTGGCTTGATGAACATAGCAACCTTGGTGCTCTCCTCCAGGTGGTCCAACATTATCAAATCGCCGTAGGTGTCGTTCTCCTGCTTGATGAGCGATTGCCATAGCGGCGGCGGCTTGGCTATGAAGAAGCAAGTCTCGAAGGCAGGGTTGGGATAGAGAGTTTGCCAAGTGGCGCGGATGACATTCCGCCGCTGTTGTGAAAAGTAAGCAGACATGGTTGCCAAGAGCCATGTCGGTTGTTGCTGCTCTTCATGGTGGGAGAGAGGTCCTTGTTGCTGGGGCCGTTGAGGGCGATGACGGAGGGCTTGGTGGGGTGATTGGTTGTGAGTTCGGCTGAAAGGCGACGGGATTGAGAGAGTGTTCAGGCTAGGGCGCGGAGTAAGTGCTAGGGCAGTGAAGAAGACCAGTACAACGGCCGAGAGAGAGATGTAGATGCTTCGCTGAGAGAAGTAAGGCATAGAGGCACGGCTCTTCGAGGTTGAAGCTCGGAGATGAGTACCCAGGCGGGGGTTTGTGGTACAGTGGTATTTAGAGGCGGGAGGAGGAGGAGGAGGACCGTTTCCGTGGGAGTGAACCTGGATCACTCGTAGGAAAGTTGATTTTGTTCCAATGTTGGTACCAAGCACGGAAATATTCGCGCCATGCGAGGCCACGAGGACGGAGATTGCATTGACCTGATATTCGTCGTACATGCATTAAGTGGAAGCCTGGTAGCCACTCAGCGTGGCCCCGAGGTGCATTATCTTTAAAACGTCCTTTCCGATGCAGTTTCAAATGAGATGAGGCATCGAGAGTATAGCAACTGGATATGGGATGGGTTGGAGTTGGAGTCGCACCATTTTTCAGATGCTGTGCATCTGTCAATTGGGGTGAGGTAAGCACTAAGAAGTAAAGTAGCGAGTACTGGAAATAGCCACTCATATTTATTATTTGTTTTGAAAGGATTCATGCATGCGCATACTGACAAGGCTTACTCGCATCGAGTAATGCCTGGTTTTTCGTCCAAAGTTGGTCACTCGTCTCGAACTCTTGGCTAATATGCCTCATATGTGATCAACCGCCTTCCGCGCATAAACTTCCACCAACGGTTCGGCGTTCTCGCCCTGCATGTTCCGTTGGTCGTTGGATACGGAGACGTGCACTCTTGACTGGTTCTTGTCCCACCACCTTTCCTGTGAGCCCTGTTCCCCCCGTTACCAGGCCCTTAAAACTTGACACGGAGATACCTTTTCTCCCGATGAATGGCACCCCGGAACAGGGCTCAAGGGACAGCTGGAAGCATCATGGCCAGCGAGAGGATATAATAATCTCCGTATTTGCTTTGTACATCCCTCACTTGTAGCAGGAGGTGTGGTTTTTCGGTGAGCAAGATAAATGTGATAGAACGTGATTGGATACGCTAGCTAAGCCGTTTCTTGTTGCACCCAATTAACTCTGATTTTAAGAAGCTGTCAAAGTTGCAGTAGTAAGGTATGTATGCTGTTGAGATGCAACCATTAAATCATTACACACTACTAGTATTATTGCGCCGACAATGCTGTGTGGTTGATATGTTTAGCGATCCCGGAGCTCTGTGTTTCAGTGTGTGTGTGTGTTTGTGCGGTACAATAAAAAAAAAGGAAGGAAAGAAGAAGAAAGACAGAAAGAATTGCCTTATTAGTACTCGGCTATCTCCGAGCATTTCTTGAATCTGCGACAAGTCCTCGCTATATTGATCTTCGTCAGAAAATCCATCTCAATGTTTCCCTACGAACACACACCTGACTGCACCACGACCATGACCATGACCACGACCCTGCGCGGCTCTAGCATGTCGTTTCTGCTCATTTGATCACCTCAAAAGCCTGATTACGGCGCGCCTTCGCCACTTCTCCATGTCGTGTCGACGCCTCCTCAACCTGCCAACATCCATATCCGACCTGCTTCATCAAGGTTTCCACCATATCGACCCGCTTTAAAAATCGGCAATGGAGCAGACATCCGAGTATCCTCTTTCTACAGGCAAATCCTGGGTAACGCAGCTGACATTGACATATTGAAGATGTCATCCGCGCCACTTTCCTTCCTCACCCCTCATACATCCACCCCGATTAAGCTGGGACCACCTTCCCACTCCCTAGCATAGGGTCCTTGCGGTAAAGGCTGACTTCCACCAAGGGAAAGAACTTCAACGGTATACGCCTCAGCAATTTCACAGCTGTGCTCATACAATAACGGACGGGTTACAAGAGCATTACAACCAGATGAGCTCTCGATCAATGGAAGCACTGCCTATGGAACCAAACACAATTCAAGTAACAGAATCATACCCCAAGGATGCAGGCCTTGCCGGCGTTTAGTCCTGTGCCCATGCAGAAACAAGGGTGGGGAGTCGTAATAAGCTACAGTGATGGATGAAGTGGAGGCGCAAAATGCGTAGTGGAAGTTGCTGCGAGGAGACCATTGAGATCCGTTGCTACAGCACAGCATGACTGGTACCAAAGAGCGAGAGCTCCAATAGGATAGGCGGGATACCAGAATCTACAAGACTCCGGGTTGATTGGGATGAATTGATAGGGTCTACCAGAGGGCTCCTGTGTGTCTCGTGCTCACAAAGGCGCAAGGCGTCATCTACCGCTTTAAAGATCAGATGGCTCGCGGCACTCAGTAGGCTTTCTCTGCCTTCGCAGTCTCCGGCCCTCTTTTGTCGGCTGTCTGAACTTGCGGTTCCCACGTGAAGATTTGGCGGGTCACCAAACATGGCGTCCGTTGATCTTTTGGTCTTCACAGCTCTCTTTCTCTCCCAGCGAACTAGCGGTTCAGTATCACTTTCTCTGTCATCCTGCAGTCTGCGCTTTCAACAAGAGCCATCGTTAAACAACATGGTCTAACAAGCAGTGGCGATGTACTTTTCTGGAGCGTGCCTGCTACCCAACTCTTGAGGCGTGCTGACCCAGATCCGACCCTACGAGAAGAGCACTAAAGATTAACAGTAGGGCGGAAACCTGTTGTTTTTTCCCCCCTAAAGCATAACGCAGCACTGTGAGCATTAAATAAGGCTTTCTCTCTAGGCGTTCACCCCGCCAATCGCGGTTCGCTTAGGTAGCTTCCGAGGATGCTGTGCCTAAGGTAGCGGCAATTCGGGGTTGGCCGCCCCCGGAAGCTAGGAGTGGCTAGGGGCGCTCGGATTTGCTGTGCTCGCGTGCAAGCTCTTGGGCGCCCCCAGCTATTTTTGTCCGATATTGTGAAGTGCCAGCTCACCTGCGGAAATTGCGGCTGAGCCAGTATCCCAAAGTTGGCAAGATTACATTATTCGGTGCTTGGATGATGTGGACAAATTTTACTGGTTTGATCCATCAGGAGGCGGAGTCTCACGTGGAAGGTGGGATCATGCATATCAGCCACGCATGATTCCTGCAGCGAAGATCCTCCGGCGTGTTTCAGCTCCCTCTCATGACTAGAACATTTTCTTTCCTCTAGCTCTTGGCCCCTGTTCCTACAAATACTGATTACTCCATTCTCTTCGTCGTTTCAACAACCGTCTGTCTCTTGTCTGTCTCCCGGGTAAGAAGTTTCTTTTCACTTCTTGTCTGTTCCGATGGCTTCACGAGGGTCTAGCGTGTCTAGTATATCCAGCGTGTCTAGCATATCCAGCGTATTCCCTATTGAAAGACGGACTGCGGATTCTGAAGGCTTATTACATACTTGCGCGAACACTGTCTCTACAAGCGAGCCTGAACAGCCGGGGGTCGACCCGAGAGCAGCGACCGATCGAGGCAACACAACGGTGTCCACAGAGCCACTGCTCCAGCAGAAGGATTCTTGTCAACATGATAATACAACCGCAGATTCAGAGACGAAAGACCCCGTCGAAACCCATGGGATGCACTACGGCAGAAGATCTTGGTACCATGATTGGTGGTTCTGGGAAATTGCTGGTGCCCTCCTGAGTCTAGGATCCACCGTCGCGATTGTTGCTATGCTTGCCGTTTATAACCATCAGCCAGTGCCAGTCTTACGTTACGGCATTACCTTGAATGCTATGCTGTCTGTGTTGTCAACAATAGCCAAGGTAAGTCCTAAAACAGACGCCATGTAAAGTCTTAGAGAAAAACGAAAAATTGAAAATACTCACAATAATCTTGAATAGACGTCGATGCTGCTAGCAGCAACTGAATCCATCGGTCAAGCGAAGTGGCTTCTATTCCGAAAGGAACGTCAGAACCTGATAGATTTTAACACCATTGACGAAGCGAGCCGAGGGCCTTGGGGAGCTTTCCAGCTCCTCTATCGTTTTTGGGATGGGAGGACGGTATTGGCGTCGGCAGGAGCCTTCATCGTCCTTGCCTCCTTGGCTGTAGACCCCTTCGCTCAGCAAATCCTAAGCTACCCTTCAGTCTCCAATGTTACAAACGGCTACAGGCACCCGATTTTTCCGCAGGTTTCATCTTGGAACTTATCGGGAGATGTGTCTAACGAGTCTGGGAATAGGGATTCAAGTACGTTCCCTTCCAATTAATTATCGATGGATCAGGGCGACTGATCGAAACAAGCATCCGCTTTGCCGCTAGCCCTAAAAGCGGCGATTTACAACAGCCTTCTCGGGTTGGGGACTGCAAACTCGACTCTTAACATCAACTGCCCGACTGGGAACTGCACGTTTGACCGATCCGATACCCTTGGTTTTTGCAGTACTTGTAGCGATGTTACAGCGGAGGTCGTCAAGGAATGTAACCTCACACCCACCACCGACACCACTAGCGAAATCAACTGCACCTACTATCTTCCTGGCGAGGTGAATGTTACGGCTCAGGACAAACAAATACCTGATGATTACGGATCTGCAGTTGCAGAATCTTCCCTGTTCAGGATGACTACTAACATGAGCGTCGTAGCATTGCCCCGGTATGAAACTCTTTACAGCAACGATCCTAGCGTAGTTAGGAGTCTTGATGACCCAGACTATTTAATTCCCGCGCCCGCAAAAACGATGTTCCAAGGCGTCGCTGATCCAATACTAGCATTTGGTCGCATCGTTTTCAACGGCAGCCACAATCCGATAAGCGCTATAGGTGGCAATTTCATGCCTCCTGCAACAGAGTGTGCGCTGTATTGGTGCGTTCAGACTTTGGACACTTCCATTCAAAACGGTGTTCTCAACCAGACTGTTGTTTCGAGCTGGACAGATAGCTCCGCTTTGGATACGTCTCATGTTTCTCTCCGATCCAACTTTACCTCGACTGCAGGAGGAAAAGGCTCGGCCAATGGCTACTACGTCAGTCCCATGGGCAATTTACCACTCGTGAGATTTCTCGAAGACGCATTCACCGCCACTGTGAAAGGTATCAACCTGCCCGGCATGGGGTATACCGAACAGGAGCTCCTCGACCTCACCATCTACTCCTCGGATATTGCGCAAGCACTATGGCACGCCGACGACCTAGACATCCTCATGAGTAACCTAGCCAATCGCATGACCGACGCTCTTCGAAATATTCTCCCAGACCCTGCCTGTGAAAACCGCGGCAAAGTCTACACCACTCGGACATACGTTCTGGTGACCTGGCCTTGGCTGATATTGCCCGTCGGACTTGTACTCGCTTCATGTATGGTGCTTCTTGCCGCTATCATCTCTAGCAGCAGACATCAGACTATCGTGTGGAAGTCGAGCAGCCTTGCGGTTCTATTCCATGGCCTTACGAGCGGTGATGGAGGATGCGGACACTCAATGTACAGAAAACAGATGGAGATGACGGCGGAAGAGATGAAGGTCCAGCTGGCTGGAAATACCAATGGTGACCTGCGTCTTGTGGAGTTGAAGCGGCAGTCTACTAAGGCTTTGAGCTCACATAAGGATTGGTGGAGAAAGTGGTTGGATACTGGGAAGCAAAGGTCTTGAGCGCGCAGCTACTAAGATGTGCTAGAGGGGGCCTTTTTCATCTATCGAGGGTCATTTGATGGATTCCGACCTTACCTTTGGGTCACAATGAATCTTAACTATATTGAACATGTACTCACTCTACCTGGGTTGTTTGGAAGGTCTTTCCAAATTCTGATCACAGTTTTGGGACCTTTCTCATTCTTCTCGCTTAGCAAATAGGCTTTCTCGCTTGGTGCGGCTGGGGTTTGGGTAAGCACTAACAAATTAACAATGTTTGGGGGCTGAGGAAATCCCTTGGGTTTCAGCTCTCAGCCCTGATCTAAGAATACCCACACCGGGAGGAATGGAATACTTATGCGAACTGCCTCCGCCATGATGTATGCGTAATGCGCTTAACGAGTTACATACCATATGTCAATCTTGGCATCTTTGATGCCTTCCAAGTTCTAGCAGGCTCAAACGGGAACTCGTCAAGAAACGCGTCTAGCGCCGTCAACGCGTCGAAGCGCTAATGTTCCAACTCGGGTCGAGCCAGGACTGGACCACATACAATCTACTCCTTTGTCATTTCCTATCGACATGGAATGCCAGGTCATATGAATTCGCTACTGTCCTTTTCACCGCTGCTGCATTTCCCCAAGGTCTGAGTGCGGCTTCATGGATGTAAGCATTGACGAACTCCCAGCTTTGTGCATTCTTCTGACCGTGCCGATTAGCGGCATCACAACCAGTCTTGCCATCATAGTCTTCGCCTCGTCCTTGGGTCGCTGGGTTGATCATGCGCCGTCGCGGCTTCGGACTCTCTTGACCACCGTCTCTGTCAATCGTGTTGTTGTGATCGCGGCCTGTGTCTGCTGGGCCATCATCATCACCAAGGACGTTCAAAAAGAAACTCCCACGTCAACTGATGCCGCCATTGGTACCACTGACGCTCGACCATTGAAGCTGCACCAGTGGAAAGACGCCATCTTTCTCCTGATCCTCGCGCTGGGGATTCTGGAAAGATTGTCTCGACTAGCTAACCTCATCTCCATCGAGCGTGACTGGGTCCCATCTATGGTCGCTGCCGGCACTACATACAAGCAGCAAGCGCCTTACGATCTTTCGCGTCTCAACGCGGTTATGAGCCGCATAGATCTCATATGCAAGCTTGGCTCTCCAATAGCGATCTCGGCCTTCATGTCTGCCACGAACTCGCCTCGGCTAGGAGCTGTTCTGCTAATTGGCCTCAACTTCCTGACTTGGCCATTCGAATACTGGACGGCAAGACTGGTCTGGCAGGGCAACGAGCAGCTGCGACAAGAAAAAGTGGTCGATGGGTCTGGAGTCAAAGAGTGCGCAATTAGCGGACGCAACGATGGCGCTGGCTTTACCTTGCACAACCTCCTCGATGCCCTCAAGGCTACATCAGGCTGGATTGTCCAGTACGGACGCAGTCTGCAGCAGTACTTCGGGACGGAAGTCTGGATGCCGTCGCTGGCCATGTCGAGTCTGCACTTCTCGGTCCTGACCTTCTCATCCACCCTCATCGTCTTCCTCGTCAACTCCGGCTTCTCCATGACGCTCATCACATGGGCCGAGGTCCTGAGCGCCGCATTCGAACTGAGCAGTACCTTCCTTTTCCCCTGGGCCGTGCGCCTTCTTGGCAACAACGAGCGCACCGCATACCAGCCCCTCTCGGACGGCGAGACCACGAGCACGCCCAACACCCCTCTACCCTCCACTTTCTCCGTGCACGAGGCCATCCAAACCCACGACTCGAACTCCACCTCACAGAGCCAAACCGCCGGCGTCTCGCGCCTCGGTCTCCTATCCATCACCCTCACCCTCCTCACCCTCATCCCCTCCGTCCCCGCCATCTGGCGCATCTCCACCACCTGGCCCACCACCCCCAACTCACCCACCGCCTGGCAAACCCACACCGCCACCGCCCTCCTCATCATCATCTCCGTCTCCGCCTCCCGCCTCGGTCGCTTCACGGGCAGTCTGTGCGCGCAGCAACTGGCGCAGAGCTGCGTGGGGCCGGCGTCGCGGTCCACGTTCGCGGGCACGGAAGCGAGTCTGGCGTCGACGTTCGGTCTGGCGCATTATGCGGCCACGGTGGTTTGGAGCTCGCGTGAGGAGTTCCGGTGGGTTGCGCTGAGTAGTGTTCTGGTTGTGGCGGGCGGGGCGGGGTTGTACGCGTTTTGGCTGATGGGTCGGGGGAGGTTGTTGGGACGATGACGGGGGTGGGTGGGCTGGTTGTGAGATAGATACCCTTATCTGTGAATATCTGTTCTTATAGTGTGTCAGAATGATGACAATTTTCAAGCGTCAGCTTGGCATTAATCATAGTAATTCTTCTGCGAATGCATTTGCGAAATGATGAAGATCGAGCACCTAAACCGTCGACGAATGCAATGTTCTTGAGCCGACGTCGCAATGTTATCCAAATGTTTGCACTCTTGCAAGAACCATCCAAAAGAGGCCCCCTCGCCCGAACAAGTTCGCCAACAAAGGAAAAGAGTCGCGCGCATCACATTTATTATGCCGTGCCTTTAGCCCCATCTCTCGATATACAACCAGCAATCAATAGATTTCTCCTTGTCCCTTCTGCCATCTCCACCATCACAACGGTTTCCGCCAGGATAGGCTGCCCATACACGACGCTGGAAATTTGCGAGGAGAGGACTCCTGATTGACTGATCTACGGCAGCCTGTCTACACGAACAATACACGCAGATTTAAGCGCCGTATGCACTTTAATATCGAGAGGCGAGACTGTTAACCCTGGATGGGTGAGCAGCGCGGTCCGGTTCTTCGCAGCAAAATTTGGCATCCATTGTTACTACGCCAAAAGCGAGACAAACGGGTTTCGTTAGCAGTCAGGCCATCAAACGTGGGGAAATTCGCGCCAGCATATACTATTCATACTATATCAGCTCGGATCCGGGAGGCCGAACACGAGCAACACCCCCATACGCGCTGGCTGTTCGGATGGGTGGTCAAGTGTGCAATAAGTTGCGATTCTTGTTCCTGTAGACTGCTCCGCCGCCCCAAGAAATTATGAACAAGGAAGACCACTTTTTTTGGCGGAGTGCCAGTTTCTCATCGTTGCTCTACGATCAAGTGGTTTACATTTCGTTGAGGATAAAGCCGAGATCAATCTCTCTATTTGCGGTCTGGTTTACAAAACAAAAGCAGTTGAACGACACAAACCCGGCTCCTCGTCCTCAAGATCGAGCAGGGACTCAGCTCTTCACTCCCTTCCGGTACTCACTTTGTGTGAACCCCGCTCGTGACCTAGATATGGAAGCCATAGGCACCACAAACGTCGCGCTTACTGGTGGGTTTGATCCGGAAGAAGTAATTGCAACTTGTATGGATGCGCAGACGCTAGGTCCACGGTGGTGGATATGTAGTACACAGTGATGAAAATTGAACATGCTAGAGCCGGGCAGTCAATGCGCGAATTGTCGTGGAAGGTTTCCGACACCGCTGCGGAAGATGCTGCGGACGGCTTGGGGTTCATGTTCGCAGATGGCAAACGATGTACGAAAGCTTCCGGGAGAGAATTCGGTCGTATCGCGGGTGAAGACTTAACCAAAACGGTAAAGCGAGGGGTAGGTGAGCCGTAGGCTGTTATTGTCTTTCAAGTCTACTGGATCAGGGACAATCTTGCTGAGCCCGACGGGTAACGAAGTGAGACTACGCGGCGTGTTGTTCGTGTCTTGGAGGATATGAGATGAATGAGCGGACGATTATTCTCGCCATACTGGTGTTATCAACAAGAAGGAGTGGGACTGTGTGACGCCGAGGCTGTATTATTTCGAGTATAGTATGTGAGGGATGGGACGACGAAGCATGGTGGAGTATTGCTGAAAAGCACGCGGATTTACGAGTATTTTGACCCGGAGCAGCTTGTTAACCAAGAGTTCTTCATATCCCCTTCTATATGAATCAAGGAGACCGGGCTTGGTGGACCGCATAGCTTGATATTGGGCTGGTCGGATTATTGTACGCTTTGTATGCCTTATCTGGTCGATGTGTGCGGTGCAGTGGTCGACGGTATATGCAGAGCGCTTCGTGACGCTTACAAAGCCGCCGTTGGCGCTGCGGGGTCAGACGGCTGGCTTGGCTAGGCTTCGCATGTTGATAAGAGCATCATCAAGTATTTGAAGTTGAGAGGGTATCTTCTACTCAGGTTTCATTCCCGGGGGGTGCTTCCCTCGGGCAGGACCAACAAAGGTCGGCACGCCAAGCATTGAACAGCGCTAGTGATAGCCCTAGCCCTATTTTCGGAAGACGACCCCATCATATCTAAAAGTAGGCAATCTTTAGGTGGGCCGTTACCCGAGCGCTTGGCGCATAGGCGGGACCAAGTTACCTTACTTTAGTCTTGAGATCATCACCTTATTGACTGGCGCACTCGTGTATCATAAGACAAGCAAAATGCCCACACGCATGCTCCCAATCTGCACCGCTTGTGGCTCCCAGTTTGACGCTGAAGCCTTATCACCGCCGGAACACTGCAAAATCTGCGATGTGAGCATACTGAGGAAGAGAAGAAGAAAGGACACGATGCTTCTTCCTGCCGACGACTTACATTGAGCGCAGGATCCGCGCCAATTTGTCCCACCGTCCGGGCAATCTTGGACCACACTGAGTGCGCTCAAGGAAAACCACGAGAACAAATGGCAACAGGATTCCGTCGATGCTCGGGTATGGTCCATTTGGACAGAGCCGAAGGTGTGTCACGATTTATGGTATGACATGGGCAAGCAGGTAGTTGACTGCGTTTGAAAGTTCGCAATTGGCCAACGATGCTTTTTGCTCGAGACAGAAGCCGGGAATGTACTCTGGGATATGATCACCCTTCTCGATGATGAGACCATCGAATTCGTCTGCTCTTCCCCTCCATTCCGTTGCGAGCAGCAAGGGCTAAGCATTATTAGATCAACGCCAAAGGCGGCATAAAAGCCATCGTGATCTCTCATCCACATTATTACACCACATACGTAGATTGGGCACAAGCTTTCAACTGTCCCGTCTACGTATCGAAGGATGACCAGGAATGGCTCTGTCAGAAGCCTCCGACGCCGCAAACGCTGCGACTGATCGATGGTCCAGCCGCTGCCGGCGAAAAAGTGCTGGCTGGGGTGACCGCCATCAAGACTGGTGGACATTTCCCAGGCAGCTTAGTCCTGCATTGGGGGAGGAAGCTGTTCATCGCTGATACTATTGTAACGGTCCCTGTAAGCACCACCCCCTCTGAGCTTCTGCCTTGTCTTGTTAGTCTTGTAAGGTGCCTCCCGTTAATTACATACGGAGTCTGCATATACGCCCCATCCGCGTCCGCCAGGTCAGACCAGCTACTCTTTCCAATGGTCGGTCCCGAACATGATCCCTCTACCACCATCCGAGATACTGAAGATCTGGCGGGCCATTGAGCATTTCGAATTCGATACGACACATGGAGCGTTCGGCGGCATGGATGTAAGAGACAAGTATTTGAAGAAGAGATTGCTGGAAAGCATGAAGATCCAGACACGAGGCGAAGGGTGGGAGCAGCATGAGATTTTGGGTCAAGTGATCTGAGATAGTGGCAACCTTTGTTTTTCCATATCTGCTCAAGGTTTATGGCGTGACGTAATTTCAGAAACCCCCCCCTCTATACTTCCATCCCATTCTTAGCTATTGCCTTGACCATAGCAGCCAATCTTATTTCGACACCGCACCTTCAGCAATGGCCAACGCAGCGCAACGATCTCGCACCACTCCTACTCACTTGCTTGTGACAGAGTCAATCCTCCTCACAGACAGCGACTACCATGCTTAAAAGCAGTTGCGCTTCAAGGACTGATAGGCGCAAGACAAAAGAGAGAGTTCGTAAGCGGGCAGAGTGGCAATTCCGTAGCCCATATCGGAGAACCAGAAGCTGCTCGCAGACTCATCAAGTCTCTCAAATAGGTAAGCTTGGTCGAACTAGTGAGCGTACTCAAACTCATAGTCAAACCTCGTTTCGTTCCAGAAGGAGAACCAATTCTTCCTTTAAGCCACATACGAGGAAAGAAGGGTGTAAGATTTGTGGGAATTCTGCCCTTATGGATAGGGTTCATCATCTTCGTCTAGGCGCACGTTCGTGACAGATTTGCTCCGGCGCATCTTGGTTTTCAAGCTTGAATATTGATACAATAGCCTACGTCTGGATGGGGATATAGCGAATTCGGCTACCGCTTATTTAAGTCTTCGCTGCCGTCAGTTCGTCGTGCCTATCCCGAACGGCAGCAAACGATGTTACCAGAATATCAAAACACGCGACTGTTCTCATACACAAGCCAGCATCGAACTGCCATGTCCAGACGAAGAATAAATTTCCTCGGAAATATCTAGGTTACGAGTACAGTCTACAACATAAGGGATTCAGTGAACGTCTGCGGGACCGAATCAGCTTCTGAGTTGTGAATCAGATGGTTCCTCGGTGGCTATTAGGAATCTCTATACTTCGCGATACAGCAGGTAAGCCTTGTGCGTTCTTGAACCTTTTCTTCTCAAGTACCGCGCATGAGCAGAGGTTGCAAGATTCCGGCGTCTTTAACCTTGCAGTGGCTATCCGTGGCTTTTGCTTGGCGTATGGCGTTACGCTGCCCTTCTGCGCTATCGCCATATCATCGCGCATATAGTTTATGGCTGCGAGTTTCCACAGGTCCTAGCCATGGCACTTTTACCAATCTGACCTAGCCTACATTATGCACAGGTTTTACCTTTAGGCTCCGGAGTCATTGATGCGGCGAGAATGCCGAGGAAGCTTTCGACCAATTGCGAGGCTTCCACAAATGTAAGCTGGACCCACGATTCCTTCTACAGGCGCCGTCAGAGCGATCTGGACTTGCAACACACCATCCCGGGGCTTGTACATGGAGGCCGAGAATTACACGTAGCTTTCGACAACTATGTCTGACCTCGGCGGAGGCATGGAAACTCAAGAATGTCTCTTGGCGGGTCAGTTTACATAAGAGTCGGCGTCCCCATTGTCGACGTTTGAAACATCAACAATCTTTACAATCTTTTCATCCCACTAACTCACAGTCTTTTGTTTTTTCTTGAACGTCTTTGGCAACCCAACATTCTTTAGGGACCAATCAGATCATCAAAAATCAACACAATCATTAGCTACATACAGCAACATCATCATCATCACGAGTAATCTACAATAGTACTCATCATCTTCTACCTTCCGAGACTCCACCCAACCCTAAACTCAGCAAATCCATCGCATATCTCAAAGCCCAACCTCATCCACCATGCAGTTCCAAACAATCCTCTGCCTTCTCGCGGCCACCGCCACCCCCATGCTCGCCACCCCTCTCTCCCTCGAATTCAACTCCCTCCAAACCCGCAGCATCCAATCCGAAAGCTGCCAGCACATGGGCGTCGCCATCGCCGCGGTCCTGGACCGACTCGACGACGACTGCGACGCCAAGTGCAAGACGGAATCCAACAAGGCGCTCGAGGCCTTGATGTCCGTGCAGAAGGAGTTCCCCTGCGCGTTATAAATGGGTTAGGACACGTTGCTCTTGTTCAAAAGCTACTGCAGGCTCAATGGTTGGGTGACGTTGAGAACATCCCTGTCTTGGTTGATCCGGGCAGGGAAGAGGGATTGAGATTGGAGACCTGGTGCTGCTTGAGGCGATTCCGTGAAGAAGAATGGCCAGCGGCATGCATTGGTACCTTGAAGGCGCGCGAAGCTCTGAGAGCCAAAACGTTCTCCGGCGTTGCGACAAAGCCGAGTTCAGGCCGAGGATCCACAGGTGGCGGGCAATGTCAGGCTCTGTATAGAAAGCGTGCAATTCAGTTTAAGCATTTTCGTCATTGGATTTCTGTCTTTAGATCAAATGGACGCCTTTCAACAAGGCGCTTTTACAAGCCATCAAGCAACCCTCCTTGTCTTTATCGTTTGTAAAGTCGTATCGAAGCACTTGCGAATATGTATTGCCTGCGGACTAGTGCGTTGTCTTTGGCACACAGTCGAATACGGCATGAGCCTTGCGAGATCCGCTTTTTGAATGCGTATCTGCAACGTCGGGTAGACCTTCTGATCACTCATGGGTTGCTCAAGCAAGATAAAACCTCGACCCAGACGACACCTCTCCTTATCACGCAATCGGTACATTCGCAGAAATCTAAAGCAATCCGTCTTCAAACCACCGAGTCAATCTGACTTCCGTAAGCTTTCATACCAACGCAGGCCAAGTCCGTTCTCATCTTAGTGTACAATCACATTTCGCGAAAACTTGGATAGCATCACGACAAGATGCAAGATTTTTCCATCGCTGGAGGTGAGGTTGCTAGCGTTAGTGTAGTAGAGCTGGTTCTTGTAATGTCAATAGCTTTTCTGCTCTATACTGTACCGCTGCACCACGTCGATAAATAGGCTAAGCAATACTGAGGTCTTGAGGTGGCATGTCAATGTTTCGCTCCATAATTCAGTTGTGCGTGCGAAAATACGGCAAATTTGGAGGTCGCAAAGGTAAACGCGCAACTCGTAAATCGTAGTTCTGCTGCAATGCAACAAACCGCCCATCTAGCAATATCATTCCGGGGGCTCTCCGGGTCTCCCTGCGGAAGGTGCAGTCCTTGCGAGCTCGACTGTCTTTCTTCCGAGGGACTTAGCGACGAGTGGGAACAACAACCTTCCCGCCAAATGCCAGCAGAATGATCTTGGCAACATCGAAAACCACTTGGGGCGAGCACCTTAATGAGTGTATGTAAAGGTTATATATTTCCTTTTTGTGAAGCCGCCTATGCTTGCCCCGCCTTCATTCCGTAACAGCATTCAGTGCTGCTGACTCGAAACTTGTTCAGCGACAAAAATGAGCGGTTCAAAAAATAGATGTTGACTCAATGGCGACGGACGATGCACAATGAGCCCGTGGTTTCCTAGTCCTTCAACTGTCTTCGCTGTAGCTAATACCTGCCCACGGGTATCTTTTCATGATAGCAATTTACGATCTTCTCCAAAGAATCTGAGACACTGAAAATCCCATCATGTAGCCTACCGGATGCAGATGGCAATGTTAGAATCGATGGTCGTCGATCGACCCATACCCATCTGTATAGGGCGCGGTACAAGTGAAGATGCCAAGCTTTGTAATCCGTTTTGCCAAAGATAATTTTCCTGTCACTCCTGAAAGAACGCTGACCGAGAGTTTTTCTGCAATCAAGATTCGCTACCCGGTTTCTAAGCATTGTTGAAAGATTGTTGAGGTGTTGTATGCTAGAAATAAGAAGCACCGCAACACCACTGTACCAGCGCCATTGGGAATCGAACCTAATACGAACTAAAAACCCCCACAACAACCCCCAAACCAAAAAAAGCCCCCCCCCCACAAAAAAAAAAAAAAAAAAATTCACTTCACAAAAAAAAAAATCCCATAAAATTCGAATCTAAGCTCTCGCTAATATCGCTTAACGAAACTTTAAAATCTATAGCTAATAGCGCTATTAGAAATAAAAAGTATCGTAATATTATTATACTAGCGTTATTATATAGTTAAAGATATTTAATTCGTATTAGATTCGATTTCTAATAGCGCTAGTATAATAATATTACGATACTTTTTATTTCTAATAGCGCTATTAGCTATAGATTTTAAAGTTTCGTTAAGCGATATTAGCGAGAGCTTAGATTCGAATTTTATACGACGTATTAATTTATAAAGCGAAATATTTCTCGTTAGTTATAGTTCGAGAGTAAATATCTATTAATTATAATTATATAGTTAAAGATATTTAATTCGTATTAGATTCGATTTCTAATAACGCTAGTATAATAGAGGCTATTAAAGTTACTTCTACTATTATAAATAGTAACTATTTAATTTCATTTACTACCCGTTAGCTCTATAAATAGTAGATAGTAAATTTTTTTAAAGTAGTAGATTCGAACCTACTATTTCACTTAATAGTTACTATTACGTCTTAAAAAATACGCTCTAACGTAGTATTATATATATATTTCGCGCTATCGTTAAGTTCTTTCTTCTATTAAATTCTTTCTCTCTATCGCTATAACTAGAAAGAAGTTTAAACGCGCTCTTATAAACGCCTATATTAAGTATCTAATTAATAAGAAGATTATTAATACTCTAGATAATAGTAATTCTAGTTTCTCTAACTCGAAAGAAGATCTTATTATATAAATCTTACTAAAAGTAACTAGTAAATATAACTTAAATTCTCGTCGGCTAATAGCTAAAACTTTAATTAATCTAGAAATCTATATAAATTAAAAGAAGGATTAGTCGAATCTCTTTCGATAGTACGCTCGTATAGATTCTTAGATATTTAATCGATTAATAGAGTAATTAAAGCTAATAGCGGTCTTTTATAATAACTCTAAACGAAGATCGAAGTAGATATCTATAGACCGGCAGATACTTATCGCGCTTAAAAGATTTAAAATATATAAAAATAGAGCGTCTATATAGCGAGTAGCTATATAAGCTAAGATAAGCTATAGAATCGTAAATATTATTACTCGTCGAGTAATTATAGTTATTCTCTTTAGCGATCTATAACGAAGTTATATACGCTAACTAGAATAAGAATTAAAAAGAGAGTATACGAAGAATTAGATATATAAATAGTTAGATAAAGAAGTATAGCGAGAAGACTAATATATAATAGATGGAACTCTTATATCTCTTTATTAGAAGCTCTATTAATACGGCGATATATAATTTAATCGAAAAAGTAATTACTTTATAAATATTTAAATTATTAATACTTTTAATCTTAAGATTATTAATTATATATTAAGCTTTATAGAAAATTATTATAATATATACTATATCTATAAATCTAAAAAGTGAATTTTCATACGATTTTCGTCGAGTTCGTATTATAAGTATGATTTAATCTATTAAGTAGACTTTATTTATATTTAACTCTTTTCGCTAATTTAATAATTAAATATAATAAACTTCGTATTTAATAAGTTAAGATAATATTTATTCGAGTTAACTAGATTTTAAAGCGACTATAAACTATTAATTTAATAGTATATATTGAAAATTTAAGAAACTATACGTAAGATAGATTTTCTAGATTATTTAAGATAAATAATATTACTAGTAATAATAATATCTATTAAAAATTTAATTCGACTAATTAAATATATATTAAGAAGATTTTCGAGATTATTAGAGTTAGATAGTATTATCGATTATAATAATATTTATAAAAATTCTAGATTAACTAATCTCGCTAATAATATTAATATTTATAGCGTATTCGAATTAGATAATATCGTCGATTATAATAATATCTCTAAAGTATTTAATTTAAATCGAACTCGACACCCCTAGACATCTAATAAAAATTATCGATTTAAGATTTATCGCGATATCTTATTATAATATTAATTACTGGCCGGAAAGGTATGGTATATCCCATGGGATATTCCATATCAAGTGATACCATACCATACCCGGGTATGGTGTGGGCAGGGTCGGATACCATACCATTTTTCTGGTATGGGTTCGGGATCTTGGCGGGATATCCCACGGTATCATGGCTACCACTATCATCTACCATGGCTGCCCCTACCATGGCTGCCCCTACCATGGCTGCCCCTACCATGGCCGCCCCTACCATGGCCGCCCCTACCATAACTACCCTACCATAACTACCACTACCATGGCTACCACTCACTACCATGGCTACCACTACCATGGCTACCATATGATAGTAGGCTATGTTAATGATAAATAGTGGTAGCCATGATAGTGGTAGCCATGGTAGTGGTAGCTGTTAGAATGTCAGGTATGTGATGTGTAGAACGGACGGATCAATTCTCCAGAACCTCTCCGAGGCCAGGTTCTAAATATAGTACAAAATTAGGTAGCTGGAAAACATGGTGGCTGGGATGCGCGGGGGCCACATTTCGATGGCAGGCATGGTAGTGGCAGGCATGGTAGTGGCAGGCATGGTAGTGGCAGGCATGGTAGTGGCAGTCATGGTAGTGGTAGCCATGGTTGACCAGAATGATGACTAGAATAGCTACTTATACTTCTAAATATAGAAATCTCAGTGGGGATATCCCATACATATACCATTCCATGATATGATACCACAGATATACCATACCGTGGGATATACCGCCAAGATCCCATACCATACCAGGTATGGGATCATGCAAATCTCAATAACCTATATCATGTCAGAGTATGATATGGCAGGTCAATATCCCATATTATACCATACCTTTCCGGCCAGTAATATTAATAATATTTATAATCTCTAAGATATAGATTTTTAAATAATTAGAATTTTAAGCGCTATAGCGATATTTAATTCTTTATTAATTCTTATTTAATTCGCTTAGTAGATAAAGAGACTAATCTTTTCTATTCTATTTACTACATTATATATTCTTTATATTTTTCCTTCTTATTTAATATAACTTTATTAATTTATAAATACTTATTCTCTTTATAAATCGTCTTTTCTTTTATTCGCTATAGTAAAGCTATAGACGATATATTAAAGTTTAATCTTTTTTATCTATTCTCTCTACTTATTAAGATATAGAGTATTTATACTTTAAGCTTAGAGAGATTTAAGTTCTAATTATTATTTATTAAATCGATTTCTTTCTATTTAGTTATTTTATATATTAATTATTTTTTAATAGCTCGCGAGATTCTCTTATTATCTTCGAATAAGCTTAAATTTAATCTCTCGAGTAATTTAATATTAGCGAATCTTAATATAAGTTTTCTTAAAGCGCTTACGAAGCTCGATTTCTCGATAATATTATTTAGTAAATTCTTATATAGATTATTTAATTTAAAAGATTCTTATACCTTTTTTATTAATTTAAGATATATCTTTAAAATACGTTATCGTAATATATAGTATATAATAAGTCTTTTCTATTATTCTATATCTCTTTAAAACTTCTTAATATACTTATATATTTCTAAGAAGTATTATAATTATACGAGTAGTAAAATAATAATAAAGAGCTTATCTTCGACTTTCTTATTATTTTATCTTTTAATATAAAAATATTTAGAACTATAATTCTTTAGACTATAATAAAAAGCGATTATTATAAAAATTATAATATCGCTAAATAAGAGTAATTAAAAATACTTACTTCTTTATCTAAATTCGAGAAATACTCTCTTATTATAAAAGAAAATTTTATATAATAATATAACTATTAATTAGAATAAGAAGTATTTTTTATTTTAGAGACTATTAACTAAAAAAGCCGATTAATCTAAATTCCGTAAAATATACTATATTCTATTTATTTTATAAATCTTAGCGCGTAAATTAAAAATCGATTAATAAGTCGCTAATTATCGTCTTTAGATCTTTAGATAATAACGTTATATAAATCTTAAGATAAGATTAAATAATATTCTAGATTTTCTTTATTAAGATAAAACGAAAATTATTTATATAATCGAAAAGCTATATTCTTATTAAAAAGAGCTCGAAGTATTAATAATAATAATTAATTAAAAATATTAATATCTTTCTTACCTCGAAACTTATAAATTAATTATTGATATTTTATATAAATTAAATATTCTTATAAAGTTATTATTTTTAATTTTTTTATATTTTAATTATTACTTAATTAAGCGCGTTAATATAATACTTTAATTAGAAACTTAGCTCTTAAAGATTTAGATATTTAAAATCTTTATTAGTTATAATTATTATAAATAAAATAACTCTTATTATCTCGAATATATTAAGATACTCTTTCTTAATATTATAATCGCGCTCTTCTAATTATATTAAATTATTCTAAAGCGCGATCTAACGATTATCTTTATTTAAGCTATCTTATAAAGTATAATCTATATATCTTTCTTTATTCTAATCTATTAATAATATATAATTTAATATTATTAGAGATATTAATAAAGCTTTAAATTCTCTTATCTTATTTAATAGGCGTATTAATAAAGGATTTAAATAAGCTATATATTAATAACGCGGCTTCGATATAATAGCGCTTAATAACTCTATTTAGTATAATACTTTTTAATATTAAATTATTTATAATAATTTAATTATTATTCTACTATATTTAGAATATATACTTATTTTTATATTAAAGCTTTATACGAAGTACTCTAGCTTCGTTATTATAAAGGCGATTTCTCTTAATAAGTTATTTTCTATTTCGACTTAGTATATATTTATTAACCTAGATATTTAATTATATAATATATTCTTACTTTACTCTATTAATTCTAATTCTTTATTTTTAATAAGAATTATTTTAAATTCTATAATTTATATTAGCTAGTTTATATTAATATTATTTAATTCTAAAACTAATTAATTAATAATTAATATTATTACTCTTTATTTTAGATTTAATAATTTTAATACTTAATCGAAGTTTAAATAAGAGCTTTTTTATCGCTTTCTATTAAGATATTAATTTAATAGAAGATATAGATTAAATAAGAATATATCGAGTTTACGATCTTCGCCTTTATCTTTAACTTTAAAAAAAAGATCTTTTTTAATATCTATAATAGTATATAAAATTAAGAGAGTATCGTTAATATTAAAGAAAGTTTCGTTATATATAGTAGTTATAATTATTAATAATTTCTTTATCTTCTATAAATTAATAAGATTATTTAAGAATTTATTATCGTCGTAGTTAGATACTATATATATACTCTTCTCGAGTTTATATATTCTATAGCGTTTAGATAATCTAGAATCTATCTATCTATATTCTTTAACGTATCTTTTTCTCTTATTAATCTTCTTTATTTTACTCGCTTTCTATTAATATATAATTAATAATATCTTCGCGAATAAGTAAATTATAATTTATATTTTCTATCTTCTTAATTTTCTTCTTTCTTCTAGCGTTTTTAACTCTCTTCGTCGTTATATTCTTTTTCGTATTCTATTTTAAAGTTTTTATAATCTTTATAATTTAAATGTAATAGACTTATTTAATAGAATACGAAGTATTATAAATCTTCTATTATTACTAAAAGTTAAAATAAAATTAATACTAAATATTAAAGATAATAATAAATAAAATATAAAAGTAAATACGTTTAAATAGATAGAAAAATAAAAGAATAAAGAAAAGTTATTAACTTAAAAAGAGGGGCTATTAATTAACACGTTTTCAACTTATTTAAATTAAAGCGCGTCGAATCTCTATTTAAATTTAACTACTCATTTAACTTAAATATTTTTAAATAACGACTAATAATTTCTATTTAAATTAAATAAATTTTCTACTAATAATTAACGTCAAGTTAATTATTATCTATTATTAAATATTATTATTCTAATTACACTTTCTTATTTACTTCTTTATTCTTAAATATTTTTTTATAAATAATATTTATTTTAATATATATAACTATAGATCTTTTAATATAAATATTTATCGATAATAATTACTTCGATATATTAATAATATATTTTATTTTCTAAATAGTATTATATATAAAATTATAATTTATATAATTATCGATAACGATACTATCGTAGACTTTATAACTATTAAAAATAACGTATAATTCTTTTTAGCGACTCGAAGCTATTTTATATATAATAGTATATTTCTATTATAATTAATATCGTCTTTTTATAATCTCTATTAATAAGATATAAAAATTAAATATTAGCTTTAACGTCTTTTATATTATCTCTCTCTATTTAATAAAGATTATATATTTTCTTTAATCGAAGTCTACTAGAATATAGCTTATAAAGAAAACTTATATTAATAAACTTTTTAAAAGTTATTTAAGTTTAATATTATTAAATAATATAAAGCGTTAACTATATTAAAGACGAAGATTCTATATTATATAAAGCGTAGAGAGATATTTAGAGAAAGTAGAGATTATAGATTATTTTAGTAAAATAGATCTTTTATATTATAGAATTTCTCGAAATTAACTAAGCTTTAAAGAATATAATAATTATAATATAAATATCTAATTATTTCTTATATATATATATATTATAACTTCGAATTCTTTCGTTAATAGCGAGAATAGTTAATTCGAGCTATTATATCGCTTTATATATTTCTCTTAATATCTTTATTATCTTTTTCTTTTTTTAAAATAAATAATCTCTTCGCGTATTAATAATAATAGATATATATAAAAAATAAATATTTACTCGTCTAATATTCTTTAATTATAAAGAATATAGAATTCTAATCTTATTCGTATATCGATAATATAACTATTTTAAACTTTCGAGAATAATTAATCTTAATATCTTTATTATCGATATAATATATAATTCGATCTATTATAATATTATATACTTTATCTTCTTTTAATATATTTATAAATATATCGAAATCGATATTATTTATTATAACGCGAATTAATATCTAGATTTTAATAATATTAAAGGGCGATATTAGCGTATTAATTATAGTTCTTTTTAAATATATATAGAAACTAGCTTAATTAAAGATATATAATTATAATATAAAGTCGATATTATTAATAAAAATAAGTTATTTATTTAATTATCTATATTTATAAGTTTATATATATATATAATTAATTTTTATAATTATACTTAATTCGTAATTATTTAACTATTTTCTTAAAATACTAGATATAAAGATTCTCGAGAAAACGTTCTTTAATTACTTAAAGGTCTTATTAAGCTTTATTTAATTATAAGAAATATTAAGCGCGCTCTTAATTAGATATCTCTTTTCTATCTCTTATTTTAAAAAGAAACGAATCTTTTTATAATTAAACTCTTTTATTATTAAATTACGCGAGATAATTAATATCGTTTAAGTTCTTAAATTAATATTAATATAAAATAATTTAAATAAAGTAGATAAAGATAATATAACGCTAACTTATAAAGACTTATATTCTATATCTAAAATTAATTAAATTATAGAATTCTAAAAAAAATAGAATAATTCTAGAGGAGAATATATTAGAAAGAATATTATAGAATTAATAGACTTCGAATATTATAATAGAAGAAATTCTAATTTAGAAATAGATCTTATAAATTAATCTCTATCTAATAAATTCTATTATATTATTTATTCTATCTATTTAGAAAATTAATTAATAATTAAATTAAATAGTTAAAGTTAAATAATATAATACGAAGTCGAATTATACTATATATTATTTAGATATTTAAAATATCTATTTAAGAATAATATATATCTCTCTTAATCTCTTTATCTATCGTATATCTAAATTACCTTATCTTTTACTTCTTTACTTATATTATTATTCTTATATTTATTATAAATATTAATCTTCGAGTTAAATATCTTTTATTTAATCTTCTTATTTAGAATCTTTTTATTTAAATCTTATAAGTTATTTAATATTAAATTATAATTATATATTAAAATAGTATAAAAGCTTTAAAATAATCGAGTATACTTATAAATAGTATATCTAAAAAGATAATATAGTATTATTATATATCTAAAAACGAATTATCTCTCTTTATATATTTCTATTTAAAATCTTATTATTAAGACTCTTTAGATTATCTAATATTAAGTAATAATTATATATCTTTTTATTTTTCTACGATAGCTATACTACTCTCTTATTTATTTAAATATTCTATTATTTTTCTTAATTAGTATCTAGATTAATAGAGCGAAAGACTCTTATTAGCGTTATATCTATATTTATAAAATACTTAATTAAAATAAGAAAGCGAGATTTATTATTATTCTTAAAAGGCTATATTATTAAACTATAGCGATTTTTAAATTAAATAATTAAAGAGTATTAAAGAATTTTATTATTTAAATACTCTTATTTAAGCTACTATAAGCTTATTAATATTATTTAAAATTAATAGAATAGAGAAGAAGATTATACTAAAGCGATAATTAGATTAATTATAAAGAAACTTATAAATATTATTAACTTTTTAAAATATTTATAAATATCTTTATTAAGAGTATTAATTAGCTATTTTAATACGATAAGCTTAAGAATATCTTTTATTAAGTTATATAGATAGTAATTATATATACTATCTTACGAATATTATAGCTAATTCTTCTTTATATTATCTAATTTAAAAAATTAATTACTATTATTTAAGTTTATAATAATCTTTATTATTATAATACTTAATATCGATTAACTTTAATTAATACGTCTTAGAGAATTCGAGAATATTAGAAATAATAATTACGATATATAGTTTATAAACTTTATTAAAATATAATTTATATATAGATTTAAATAGATTATACTTTTAGCTCTAGATCTTATTATATTATATAAGATACTCGACTTTAATCTAATCTTAAATAATCTAATTAATATTTTAAAGAATTTTTCTCTAATTATCGCTTAATAGATAGATAATCTTTTTTATCTTATAAGATAAAAGCTTTATAAGTAAAGCGTCGCTATTAATAATTCTTAATTTTATTATTTATTTAATTATTAGCTTATCTAGAATGATTTATATTTTATTAATATTTTTTTTTAACTTCTTATTCGATAGAGCGCGTAAATAAGACTTTATATTCTCTATATACCTTTTAATATTATAATATTTCTTCTCTATTATCTTAGATAAAACGATATTTATCTCTTATTATAACTACTTAATTAATAGAATTATTATTATTATATTAATAAAGAATATAATCTATAATATAGCTAAATATCTATAAATAAATAATAGATAATACTTAAATTCCTTCGCTATTCTATTATAATATACTTATTTCTTCTTATCTAAATTTTATATATAAGCGAGATTTTTAATAATAATTCTAGATTACTTTATCTTATAGACGATAATTAATATAAATATTAAGAAGATATTTAACTTTATATTATAATACTCGTCGATATAAATTTATTTAATAGCGAAGTTATATATAAATAAATCCTTTATCTTAACTTAAATATAATTCTTATAAAATTTAAGCGTTATTAAAATTAAGAATCTCTTTTATTTAGATTAAGCTTTATCGTTAACTATATATTTAAATAATTTAATATTTATAAAGATTAAAGACTTCGAGCTAATACTACGATATCGAATTAATTTATATATATAAAAAACGCGAAGTTATATTATATTATAGTCTTCGAGATCTATTAGCTTAATAATTTCGATAAATTAATTTATAAAAATTTTAACTAGAATAATTATTAAGAAGAATTTTAATTTAGATATTATTTAAACTACGTAGTTAGCTTCGTTTTTATATAGATATATAATATTAAATATATTTATAAAAGAATATTTCGATTATTAATTCTTATAAAGCTTTTATAATAAAAGCTATTTATCGAAAAAGAGAGAGATTTTAAAATCTTTAATAATAGCGATATTTTAATATTTTTAAAGATATATTAGAAGATTTATCTAACTTTAATAATAAAGATATAATATTTATAGAATAATACTAGATATATAATATATACTATATTATTAATAATTAATAATATTATAAATAAAAGTATATATAGCGTTCTATCGTAATATAAGTTATCTCTTAAATATTTAACTTATTAAAAGTATTAAGATTTTATTAAAGTTAGACTTACTAATCGAAAAGATATAATATATTTTATAAGATATTTCATATTAAGTAATATTATACCGTACTCGAGTATAATATAGATAGAGTCGAATATTATTTTATTTTTCTAATATAAGTTTAGAATCTTAATAAGATATTCTACGATATAATATATTTATAATATTATATTATAAAATAATATATATATAAGATATTCTAATTAAAATTTCTATATTTATAGAATAATTCGATTAAGATATATAGAATATATTTATTCTTCTTTATTAAGAGAGAGGGAATATAAAGAGTAATTTAATATAGCTATTTATCTTCTTATTAATAGTAATAATTAGAATAATAATTAAAACTATAAGCGTCTTTATTCTTCTTCTTAAAATTATAATATAAAAGAATATTTTAAATTTTAAATCTTTAAATATTATAAGAATAAAATTCTATAATTATCTCTATTTATATATTTATCTTAACGCGTTAAATAAGCTTAATAAACTTTATATTTATCCTTCTCTTAAACTCTTCGCTACTCTTTTATTCTACTTTATCGTAATTCTTTTAAATACTCTAAATCTATCTTTATCTAATTAAACTTATTAACTATTTATAAATAAATTCGCTTTTCGAGTTATTTTAAATCTCTTTATTAAGATTAAATCTATTATTACTAACTCTCTTTAATTATAAGCTTATTAATTATCTCTCTATATATTATAGAGTATTAGCGATATATCTTAATAAACTTATAAATATTAAACTTATCGAAGTACTTTTTATAAGCTTATTATCTTTATTAATATAATTATTATAGATATTAATTAAGTTTTTATATAAAGTACTATTAACTCTTTTAATCTAATCTAATATACTAAGATCTCCTTTAAGATTAAATTTAACTTATTTAAGCTTATTTTCTTAATACTTTATATAAAGAATTATTATTAAAGTATAGAATATCGCTAGTAAATAATACTTCTAAGTATTATAATATCTTTTAGTTATTAAGAAGTATCGCTTACACGTAATAGCCCCCGCGAGAGAATAAAGAATATTATAAGTTATTCGAGTAATTATAATATATTTAGATTTTAATTTTTATTATTATTTTAGAATTAAAAGGTTCGCTAGATTATTAAAAGAAGCTTTATAAAGATTAGAAATAAGATTATAACTAGAATAATAATTAGAAGACTTATTATTTCATTTATATTACTAAAGCTAATTATATTTATTCTTATTATTTAAATTCTTAATCTCGAATTCTATCGCTTAATTAAATATATTTTTATTTAATTAACTTATTCGCTTAGCTCTTTGCAATTAACTACTTATATTAATATTTTAATAATTTTAAAATATTCTTTTAAGCGCTTTCTAGTAGATCTTTATTTATAACTTCTCTCTAGTATTAATCTTTTAATTCGATTTTTTAACTTTATATTATTATAATTTAGATATAAAAGCGTAATTTATTTATATAGATAATTTAAATCTAATTAAGTTTAATTATAATAGATAGCTAATTTCTTATAAATCGTTTTAAAAGCTTTAAGAAGTTCTTTTTTTTAAGAAATTCTCTTTCTTTTTAATTTTTCGAGCTTTTTATCTATATAGTTAAATAGATAATTATAGATATTAAAGATATAGTAAATTATAATCTTCTTTTCTCTACTTATTAATTTTATAAATTTATAAAAAAGTCTAATAAACTAAATTAAATATTAAATTTATTAGAAATTAATTGAAAATTATTTAGATATCTAGACTATAATTTCTATTTATAATTATTTCTTATTATTTAATCTTAAGTAGATAATTAATCTATTTTTTAAAAAGTATATAATATTAATATAAAGAAGTAGAGCGCGGATTAATATCTAATAAGTTAAATCTTAATAAATCTTAATATTCTAAAAGAGTTTAAAAAGATATTTCTAATAATATTACTCTTTTTTAGAAAATTAATATTTATCTAATATTAAAATATTTTTATTTTAAAGTCGTTTAGCTTATAGTATAAAAAGATTTCTTTATATTAATCGCTAATATTAATATATATAATAATTTTTTAAATTTTAATATAATTAATAATATAATAATTAGAATAATAATAAGAAATATTATATTTTTATTAGAGTTATTAATAGATTAATTATACTTATTTAAACTTAATTCTTATCTTCTTTATTATCTTAGCTTCTTTAAAATTTCTTATTTATTAAAATAATTTTAATATTATCTAAAAGTTCTTTTAAGATTAATTAAATAATATATATTATATAAAGAATATATTATAAATAATCTAGAGACTTAAATTCTTTAATATTAAGCGGGTTTTTTATTACGAAAATAAAAAGATAAATAATTAAATCTTCGAAGAGTATATTATTATTACTAGCGTTATTAATTATAAATTTAAATATATAATTTTAAATCTTATATTCTATAAGAATTAAATTAATAATATTTATAAGTTTTTAACTAGTATATTTATCTTCGATATATTTAAAATCTATAAGAATCTTATATTATTATTAATTAATATTAATAAAAAAGATTAAGATTATTATAAATAATTAGCGATTATAAGATAATTAATAATCTAGAGTTAGTAAGTTAGAGAGACTTTAATATTATCGACTAGTAAATTCTTTAATAATTTTATCTCTAGCTCTATAGCTTTTTTTATTAATCAATTTTTTATAATAGATATTAATTTTAATTATATATTAGAGTTAAGATAGCGTAAGAGTTATAGTATTTTAAAATTATTAGTAACTATAAATAAAATATTAGTATTTATAATTTAGCGACGAAATTATTCTAGAAAGTCTTCGCGTATAAGCTTTCGACCTTTTAATATTATAAGAGAATTTTAATATTATTTTTTCTAGAATAAATAGTAAGTTAAATATTTTATTTATTATTTTATTTATTAATAGTTTATATTATTTAGTTTAGAAATATATCTAATTTTTATAATTATTAATTAGATTCGTTTATTATAAACTACTTAAATTAGATTTCTTAATATATTTCTTAAACTTAATATATACTATTATATCGCTTATTTTATAATCTATAAATAAATAAATTAGAATCTTATTATAGTAATAATAAATAATATATAACTCTTCAAAATCGATAAGCGTATATTCGTTAAATTATATTTACTTCTAAAATTTTCTAATTTCTAAGCTCTAATAAATAGGTTAACGATCGCTATTAAATTTAAACTAATTCTATATAATCTATATTATCTTCATCTATTACTATATTTATTATTTTTTATTATTAATATTAAAAAGAAAATAAGATTTATTACTATCTTTATATTGAAATATACTCGTTAATATCTTATATTAAATATCGTTAATTAAGAAAGTTAAGCTTACGCTAAATAAAGATTTAATTAATATCTTAAAATTAAGATATTTAAAGAGAAATTAAAAGAGATATATAAATAAATAAAATATTAAAAATAAAATGAAATTAATATTTAATATATAAATTTTATCTTCTTACTATAATAAAAACTTACACCGCTTTAATAACTTATATTACTTTAATAATATATCGCTATATTATTTTTAATATTTTAAATTAAAGATTAATTCTTTCTAATTAATATTATAATTAGTAATTATATATTTAAAAGTATATAATAACGCTAATATAGAATTAATATTTAATTTAATTAATTTAAAACTCTAATTAGCTTAGCTATTAACGCTTTTCTACTCGATATAATATATACTTAATTCGCTTTAATATTAATACTTATTTATTATTATATTATTTTAACTATTAAAATTAAAGACTATATTTATTTAATTAATATTTTAATTATTAGCTATACTAATAAGAGCGTATATTAATATTTTAAAATTATTAAACTTATTTTATTAGATATCGATATAGAATTAAAATTTAATTTAAATATTTTAATAATTTAATTAGCTAGACTAGTTATTACCTAAATCTCTTATATATAAAAATTAAATCTTTTATCGCGTTAAAACTATTTTTAAGTATTAATATCTTTTTTATTAATATAATTCTCTTCTATTTAAGTAATATTATAATATCTTTTATTTAAATATTAAAATATTAAAGTACCGCGTTCTTCGCTTTTAATTAAATAATATTATTTTTAAATTAATATCTTTAATCTCGTAAAAATAATAATTAATTCGTTATAGATAAAGGCGAAAAAGAAATAATATCTTCTTCTATCTTTAGAGTAAAAGAAGAGAAAAGAGTAAGTAAATTAATTATAAGCTATATATAATCTAATATCTAAGAATAATAAATTAATAAAGTTATAATATTAAAATAAAGAGCTTTTCTTATAACTAGTAAATATAAGATTAAATAGAAATTAATTAAATTAATAAGATTATCTTTAATAAGTATATCGCGTATATAAAAAATATCGAAATATATAAAATATATATGAAATATGAAAGGGGGCGTATATATACAGCTATAGATATCTAAAGTATATTTAAAATATAAAAAGAAGCGCTTATATATAGCTCTACGATATATATTAGTAAAAAAAGAAATTAATCTCTTTTTCTAGTTAGCTTTCTAATTAATATTTAAACTTAATTTATCTTTAAATAATATTTTATTTTAATAAGATTTTAGTTATATAATATTAGTTAGTTTAATAATAAATACTTAATATTATTCTTTTCTAATTTACTCTCTTCTTTTTTAAAAATTCTTTTTATTATTATAGTAATTATATTATAATATACTCGTTTATTACGATATTATCTATATCTAAAGAAAATAAAATTATTTTCTTTATACTTTATAATTAAATTAAATTAATAATATTATTTTTATAAAGTAAGTATATATCTAATAGCGCTATATCTTTTAATATAATAATTAATTATAATATTAAATATAATTCGTTAATATATAATATTATTATTTATTAAAGTTATTAACTCGATAGTTATAAAAGCTTAGAAAATTCTTAATAATTTATTAATTATTAATTTAAACTTATTTAAATTATCGAAGTAAAGTAAAGATAAGACTTCGCGAAGGTAAAAATTAGAAGATTATACGCGAAGTTTAAGAAGTATAATTATAAATAAGAAAAGTGCGTAGTTATATTAATTACGTATATTTAAATTAAATAGTAAATTAATTATACGCGTTAATTATATTATTATTAATTAAACTTTAAAATCTATATATTAAAGAAAATTCGCGGATTATAGAAATTAACGAACTTAATTATTTCTCGAATTATATTTATTTAAGTAATAAAGGAGATTTTAATTTATATAGCTTTAAATTCGATTAATTCGCTTTAAATTTAATTCTTTATATTAAATATACTTTAAGAAGCTATAAAGATAAAATTAGCGAGCGATTTTAATAATATAACTTACTCTTTAATAATTATAAATAAAGAAAATTACTAATTAATATCTAGCGACTTAATTATATATATTTTATATAAAAAGAATTACTTTATAATTAAAAGATATATAGCTTTTTAGATAATTATAATAAGATATAAGTTTATAAGTAATAATATAGTATTATTAAAGTCTAGATATAGTTTTTATAAAAAGAAAATATATAATAAATAAAAGAAAAACTATTTTAAGTTAAGAATAAGATATTTTAATTATTATTCTACTTATTACGCTTAATTAATAATATTTAATTATTATACTTAATCTAATAACTTTATATATTTTATATTTATAGAATAAAACTTTTTAAATTAATTTAAATATAGATATACGCTTATAAAAATATTATTACTCTAGTAAAAGAGGCTTTTTATTTTAGAATCTATATTAAATTAAGAGGTTATATTCCTACGTTTAATAGCTTTAATTTCTATAGTTATTATTAATATCGCGATTAAATTTATATAATAATAATATATCTTTCTTATTAGCGGATATCTCTATATTCGATAGCTTTAGTTTCTATAGTTATTATTAATATTATAATTAAATTTATATAATAATAGCACGTCTTTCTTATTAACGAGTATTTTTATATTCGATAGTTTTAGTTTCTATAATAACTATTAGTATCGCGACTAAATTTATATAGTAATAATATATCTTTTTTATTAACGAGTATTTCTATATTTAATAATTTTAGTTTTAATAGTTATTATTAATATCGCAATTAAATTTATATAATAATAATATACTTTTCTTATTAACGAGTATATTAATAATTATAAATATTTAAAATATAGTAGAAAATAGTAGGCGATCTTTAGTAATACTCGATCTTAAATCTATAGCTTTTTTATCTTATCTAGAAGTAAAGATATTTATATCTAGAATTTAAAGTAAGTAAATTCTAATATATAGTTAATAAATATTTAGATATAAATCTTTTAATATTTCTCGCTAAGCGTTTAACGCTTAAAAGAAGAATATTAATCTCTAATTACGCTTATATAATTCGTTTAAAAGAAGCTATATATTAATAGAAAGATTTAATTTATATTAATTATAATTATAAAGATAATTATAATTTTAATTTTAAATATAATTAGATATATAAGTTATAAGATTTATTACTAGCTAGTAAATAAAAAATTAAATTCTATTAATTATTCTATTTAATATCTTATTTATTATAAGAATATAAAGTTATCTTTTAAAAGCGAAACTTTAAAGACGATAGTTAAATAATATAATATATATATAATATAAAATCTTACGAATTACGCGCTAAAAGAAAAGCTTTAAAATTATAAGATTAATTAAAATTTAATAACGATAAATCTCGTATAAAGCTTAAGCTATAGCTCGCGTTAATAATATATAATAAGAATAATAATAGCTAAAAGAATATATTATCTAATTTCTATTAATACTTTAATATTACTAAAGTAAAGACGATATCTATTAAAGTAATAGTAATATCTATTAAAGTAATAACGATATTTATTAAAGTAATAGTAATATCTAGTAAACGCTTTATTATAACGCTTTTAAATAGATTATTATCTCGCGTAGTCTAAAATAATATTAGCTTTTTTTAAGAAGCTATTAATAATAAATTAAATATATATAAGTTAAACTCTTTACGCGGTCTATTTATATATTAATTTAAAATTATTAATAAATAAAGAATAAATATATAACTTAATATCTACGTTATACTTTAAATATTATTATAATAATATTAGATTATTTAAATAGAAATCTAAGATATAAAGAAGATAGTCTTATAAGAAGAAGAGTTAATATAAAAAAGAAAGTTTTAAAGAAGAGAAAAAGCTTAGATATCTATCGCGTATATTAAATATTTAGATTATTTTATATTATTTAATTTAATTTAAGTATTAATAAATAATACGCTTTCTCTTTAATTTTAAAGATTTAAATTTAAGCGAATTATATTTATTAAGCGCTATTATCTAATATAATCTTATTTACTTCTATAATATTTATAATTATTATTATAGTTTATATAAATTAAAAGATAAGATATTTAAAAGAGTAAGTTAATAAATAATTATTCTTATCTAATTTAATTAAAATAAAATTATTATAACTTATTAAAATTTTCGCGTATTTCGTTTTTATTTTCTTTTCTTTATATAAATAATTATTTTTTTAATTTAAACTCTATAATTAAAATAGTATATAATATATACTCTTTATTTCTAACTTCGATACTTATTAGAATTAATATACTTTTTAATAAAATAAATATTAATTAAAATTAAGTATAGCTTAATATCTATAGATATTCGTATAAGCTCTTTAATTTCTTTATATATATCTATTAATTTATCTTTTTATAGCGATTAAAGTAGAAGATATTAAATTTAATAATTTATTATAATAAATATTAAATATTAATAATAATAATAATATTAAAGAGTTTTAATATAGATTAATTAAATAGTAATTAGACTTTTAGCTAAAATAAAAAGCGAAGAATAAGCTTAATAAAAATAAAAATATTAAGAGATTACGATAGCGAATAAATATATTTATATCTAAGGAGAAACTAATTAAGAAAGTAAAGAAAGTTAATATCTTAATTATTAATTATATTATAGTTTATAATAAATATAAAATTAGATATATTAATATATCGTAATTAAAATAGAAATAAGCTTTTAAGAAAATTAGATAAAATATAATAGATAAATAATAAATAATTTTTAATTCTAGTTATTATTCTAGTAGACTTATATTTTAATAATATTATATAAGAAAAATATATAAGCGTAATTTAAAGAAAGTCTAGAGTTTCGCTTATTACGCGAATTATTATATATATAAATAAAGATAAAAGCTTAAATTATAAGAATATAAATAATATTAAAATTAAATAAGATATAAGTATTAAGAATAATTTTATTATACGCGTTAATAATTAAGTAGACTTTATCTTTTAAGCTATTTAAAAGCGCGATATAGAATTTAATAATAAGCTCTATTATAGCTTAAATATAAAAGTATTAACGCGTTAATTAATAAGTATTAAGTTATTATAATAATCTTAAAATATTAAATATAATTATATCTAAAAGATAAAATTATAAATCTTTATTAATATATAATTAATTTAATATATAATAATAAAAAGTTTATTATAAAAGCTATACTATCTAAGTTAAACTTTAATTTTAATTATTACTCTTACTATTATATAAGTAATATAAAATTATCTTTTATTCGAGTATATTTAATTTTTAATTCTAATTATTATTATAGATATTATTAATTTATTCTAGAATTATTAAATCTACTTTTATATACTTTCTATATTTTATCTTTTTTTTAATTAAATAGCGATTAAATTCTAAATTAAAATAAATATTTAGAAGAGAAAAGTTTATAAGTACTTAATTATATAATTTTATTTCTTTTATATTTCTTATAATTATTAAAGTAATTAATAATATATAATTATATTTTATAATTATATTTATAATAGTTAATTAGTTTAATAGCTAAATTATATAAAGATAAATATACTTTTATTTTTAATTTAAATAACTTAATTAAGATGATTATAAGATTTAAATTCTTTTTTTATAATATAACTCGCTTTTTATATATCGTATAAAGATAAATATTTATTTAAATAGAAATTATTAAAGCTAATTATAAAGCGTAGTAATAAAAGATTTACTCTTAAACTTACGAATTATAAAGACTTCTATTATTTTATATAATACTTTAAAAGCGAATTTTTAAATACGAGAATACTTTAATAGATTTTAATTAAGTATAATTTAATAAACTAGACGCTAAAAGAAGAGCTTCGAAATTATAAGATTAATCGATTTTTAATAATAATAAATCTCGCGTAAAGTTTAAGCTATAGCTCGCGTTAATTATATATAATAAATATAATAATAATTAAAAAAATATATTATTTAGTTTTTATCGATATTTTAATACTATTAAAATAGAGGCGGTATTTATTAAAGTAGAGATAATATCTATTAAAGCGATAGCGATAGCGATTAAAGCGATAATAATATCTAATAAAGATTTTATTTTAATATTATATTTAATACTCTAGAATAGTATTAGCTTTTTCGAAGAATTATTAATAATAAATTAAGTATATATAAATTAAGCTCTTCGCGCGGTTTATTTACGTATTAATTTAAAGTTATTAAAAAATAAAGAATAAATATATAACTTAATAACTATATTATACTTTTAATATAGTTATAATAATATTAGATTACTTAAATAGAAGTCTAATATATAAAGAAGATAGTCTAATAATAAAAAGAGTTAATATAAAAAAGAAAGTCTTAGAGAGAAAGAAGGAGAGAAGAAAAGCTTAGATATCTATCGCGTATATTAAATTTTTAAATTATTTTAAATTATCTAGCTTAAATTAAATATTAATAAAATATTTTCTCTTTAATTTTAAAGATTTAAGCTTAAGTAAATTACGTTTATTAAGTACTATTATCTAATATAATCTTAGCTACTTTTATAATAATTATAATTATTATTATAACTTATATAGATTAAAAGATAAAAGATTTAAAAAAGCGAGTTAATAAATAATTATCTTTACTTAATTTAGCTAGCGTTAAATTATTATAACTTATTAAAATTTTCGCGTATTTTATTCTTACTTTCTTATCTTTAAATCTTATTATCTTTATAAAAATAATTATTCTTTAAGTTAAACTCTATAATAATACACTTATAATAGTATATAATATATATTCTCTTTATTTCTAATATCGATACTTGCTAGAATTAACGTACTTTTTAATAAAATAAGTTTTAATTAAAATTAAGAATAGCTTAATATTCGTAGATATTCGTATAAGCCCTTTAATTCTTTTATATATATTTACTAATTTATCTTTTTATAGTAATTAAAGTAAAAGAGATTAAGTTTAATAATTTATTATAATAAGTATTAAATATTAATAATAATAGCGATATTAAAGAGTTTCGATATAAGTTAATTAGACGGCGATTAAATTCTTAACTAAAATAAAAAACGAAGAATAAACTTAATTAAAATAAAAATACTAAGAGATTATAATAGCGAATAAATATGTTTATATCTAAAAAGAAGCTAATTAAAAAAGTAAAGAAAGTCGATATCTTAGCTATTAACTACGCTATAATTATTAAAAAGTATAAAATTAAATATATTAATATATCGTCGTTATAATAAAAATAAGCTTTTAAATAAATTAAATAAAATATAATAGATAAGCGATAAGTAATTTCTAGTTCTAATTATTATTCTAGTAGACTTATATTTTAATTAGTATATATAATAGAATAAGATAGGGCTGAGCTTGAAAACCTTGAATTTGTATATGCAGTCAATTATAAATTCGAGTTCGCTACGCTCTTTGATTAGACCGGCTAAGTCAGCCCGATAGCCCTTTCGAGCTCCCTTATCAAAAATTTGTATATAGAAGTTTTACACTTTGAAGTACTCAGCTTGCGATACATATAGTTACTTTATAATTCCTCAAATTGTAGAGCTCGCTTTGCGCTTTCTAACGCTGTAAAAATTATGAAGTTTGGCCTACTATTGGTGGATTAAATGGACATTCAAATATGGTAGTCATGGTAGTCACACCAGACGCGTCCGGGATCGGATAATAATCCTTCCACCTGTTTGTTATTCTTCCACCATTCTACCAATTCTACCAATTCTACCAATTCTATTAATTTCATTAATATGAATACAATCGTCTTCGGTACCCCTCGCTCAATTAGAGCCCCTTACTGACGCCCCCAGGCCACCCCTCGGCGAATCCGCTACTGCTGGCAATCGAGGCCGCAAGCGAGCCCAACAGCTACCTACTACTGCTCATAAACGCGTTAAAAGGCCCTCAAAAAGAGCCCGAACGGATACGTCCATCAGCAGCAGTGACACAACAGGCCTACTCTCCACGGTCTCACACCAGTCCACTCAGCCAGTGCAAGAGAAGTCACTACAGCAGGCAAATGCGGAGAACACTGCGGAGAAACCAAGCGACAACAAGGCCCCCAGCACCAAGAACAGGCTCAGCTCTCCAAGATCCCACGTCATATGCTCTCCACGATTCCACATCAAATCATCACTCAGCAAGCGGAGAACACCACTGTAACTTGGCCTGTCATCCCCACTACATTAAGGAGTAAGAGGAGGAACTACAACAGGCAAATGCGGAGAACACTGCGGAGAAACCAAGCGGCAACAAGGCCACCATCGTCAAGAACACGGCTCAGCTCTCCAAGATCCCACGTTATATCAGTCATCCACTCAGTCAGCTACTCAGCTAGCCACTCAGTCTAATACTCTACAAGAGGAGGAGCAAGAGGAGGAACTACAACAGGCAAATGCGGAGAACACTGCGGAGAACACTACGGAGAACACTGCGGAGAGATCAAGCGGCAACAAGGCCACCATCGTCAAGAACACGGCTCAGCTCTCTAAGATCCCACGTCATATGCTCTCCACGGTTCCATATCAAATTATCACTCAGCAAGCGGAGAACACCACTGCAACTTGGCCTGTTATCCCCACTGCATTGATATAGTATATTACTGCAATGACGTCATAAGAGGAGGATCTACTACGACGATCACAGCCAATTAGGCCTCTGCAGGAGGAACATCGGACGATATATATTTGGACGAATTGAAACCGTCCGATGTCTTGCTCTGACAGCTATTTCATTATTCGAAAGATTTCACTACGGCAGGAGATAATGTGGGATTCACATCACTAATTAGCATGTTGTCTCCATTTCTTTCCGATATTTCGATACTCTTTCTCTGTTTTTTATAGGTAATTATTACGAATTAATTCTTCACACTTAATATACCTTCCTAATTAGGCCTTAGCGCGCCTCTCTTCGTATATATATATTTATATATAGGTTAAAAACGTATAGTAAGCGATTAGAGTTCGATTTGACTTAGGGCTAGGGCTAAAATTCGATTTAACTTAGAAAAATTTAACTTTATAAATTTAATTCATAGGCCTTTACTTATAATATTATATAAAAAAAGCACGCGAGCGTAATTGCGAAGAAGTCTAAAGTTTTACTTATCGCGCGAATTATCGTATATATAAATAAAGACGAGAGCTTAAATTAGAAGAAAATAAATAATATCGAAGCTAAATAAAATATAAGTATTAAGAATAATTTTATTATACGCGCTGATAATTAAGTAAATTTTATTTTTTAAGCTATTTAAGAGCGTAATATAAAACTTAATAATAAGTATTATTATAGTTTAAATATAATAATATTTACGCGCTAGTTAATAAATATTAAGCTATTATAGAAATCTTAAAATATTAAATATAATTACGTCTAAAAGATAAAATTATAAATCTTTATTTATATATAATTAATCTAATATATAGTAATAAAAAGTCTACTATAAAAGCTATATTATCTAAATTAATATTTTAATCTTAATTACTATTATCGCTATTATACGAGTAGCGTAAAATTATCTCTTATTTAAATATATCTAATTCTTAATTCTAATTATTATTATAGATATTATTAATTTATTCTAGAATTATTAAATATACTTTTATATACTTTCTATATCTTATCTTTTTCTTATATATTATAAGAAGATAGCTTAAAGAAATATAGCTTATTATATTAAGCTATAATACTTTTAAGAGAATACTAAGAAATATATTAACTTTTTTAAATTAATAATTTAGTGAGAAGACTATAATTATAATACGTATAATTTTATACTAGATAGCGATATCGAAAATATATAATAGACGTATAAAATTATCGTCGACGATTTTAATTATAAAGTATTAGCGGATTTCGCATAGCTAATATTAAAGAAAGATAAGCTTTTCTTATTATTAGTAGATATAGCTCGCTTTCTTTTATATATATAGAGTAATAAAATATAATCGCATTTAATTCTATATCTTATTAATTTAGCGTAGTTATTAATTAGAATAATAATTAAAACAACTACTTCTAAATATAGAAATTCTAATCGAAATATTTTATATATATATTATATTATAATATAATTCTATAGATATATTATATCGTGATATATATCGCTAAGATCTTATATTATATTAGATATGAAATTCTATAAATCTTAATAACTTATATTATATTAGAGTATAATATAATAGATTAATATCTTATATTATATTATATCTTTTCGACTAGTAATTAGACTTATTTATATTAATTACTTTACTATAAAGATTTATCTAAAAATATCTTTATATTAAATTATATAGCTAATAAATTCTTAAGATAATAGATATTAAAATTCTTTAAAAATTTAAGATATACTTTAAGTCTTTAAAGATATAAGTATTTTCGATATTTCTATTATTATAATTAAGTTATAAAATTTACTTTATAATTTTCTAAATTTAATTCTTTTATTTATAACCTCTTTTTTTTATCGAGCTTAATCTTTTTATTAGATTAATTAATATAGAGAGTAGATAATTAATAATACTTAAATATATACTTTAATACTAAGTTTCTATCGCCGATCTTTATATTATTCTATACTTTTTATTAAATTATTATTTTATTAAGTTCGATATTATATAAATTCGCGGATTAAAGAGTATAATCTTTTTTAATTTTAAGCTTTATTAATAAGAATTCTTCTTTTATAATTATATACCTCCTCTTTTATAATAAGAATATATCTTTTATTTTATAGATTTTAAGCTTTAAAATAGAAGATTAAGTAATAATAGAATAAAGAGAAAGTGAAATTTCGATAAAATTAAATTAAGATAGAGTATTATAAAGATTAGAAGAGATTAAAAACTTTAAGACTTACTTTAACTTAATAGAAGAAAAGACTAGACGCTTAAATATTATAAAAAGTTATTAAGATTAGAAATATAAATATATTAATAAGCTTCGCGTAATTCTAAAGATATTAACTTTAATATTTAATATCTTAATTAAAGCTAGAATTAATATTAATACTTATTATTAATATAAGAAAGCGAAATAAATAAATCTTTAATTACGCGCTATAAAAATATCTATTATTTAGATATTCGTAGTTATTCTTAATACTTATATATCTCTTAGAGATCGTTATCGTTATTAACGATTAAGCTCGTATTATCGACTTTATAGATTAAATAAAATAATATCTTAGAAATTTTATTAATATCGTTTTAGAAATATTTCGAGTGAAGATAAGTAAGAAGAGCTTTATAACTAATTTACTCTTATAATTAAAAGATTATTATTAAATCTTTTATTAACTTTTAAATAAAGATAAGTTTATACTCGCTTAAATTATTAGTAATAATAAGTTATAGAAATTAAATATTAGAGAGCTCTTCGATAGATAATCTACTAAATTAATAAGAGTTTATTATTTTCTTAATTATTAAAAACTTCTAGATCTTCGTATATTCTATATTTAGTATTTTCGTAAATTCTCTTTTAAGCGCTCGCTTCTCTTACTTAATAAATATCTTATTAATTAATAAGAGTAATTTATTTAAGTTTTTAAGAAAGAAACTTAGATTTTAAACGATTATATAATTAGAAATAAATAATAACTAAATAATCTCGCTAATAATAATATTAATCTTTTTCTTCTACTATCTTATAGACTTTTTTTAAAAACTATTCTATTATAATTAACGCGAGAACTTCTCTTCTATAACTTTAAATATAGATAATAAAAAGCGAAGTTTTTTATAAATATTCTTACGATTCGCTAAAACGCCTAACTTCGCGATATTGAATTTAATATAAAAATTAATTTTAATAAGTAATATTATTATTAATATATTATTAGAAGAGAGTATAGATATTAATATAATAATATTAAATAATAGCGTAATAGAATAAATAAGATATAAGATAAAAGAAATTTAAATAAGATTATAGAATTCGAGTTAAATATTTAATAACTTAGAGTCGAACGCGGGCTATATAATAATTTCGATATATTCTTTATAGAAAAAATAGAATAATATATTATTTTAGAAGTTTAATAAAAATTAATCTATAACGTCTAAGTTCGCGATATTAAATTTAATATAAAAATTAAATTTAATAAGTATAGCTCTTATCTACTTTAAACGTAATTAATAAAATAATTATAAAAAGTATAATATAATAATAAATAAGTAAATAATTATAGAGAAATATATAATAGAGTAAGTAGTATATAAGAATTTAATTAAGACTTATAGTAAGATATAAATAGATAAAAAAATAGAAGAAAGATATAATATTTAATTTAAATCTTTAATAGTACTTATAAATGAATAAGTAATTACTTTTTAAACGATATTAATTAATTATTATATACTTATTAATAATAATTAATATTAAAGCGCGATATAGATAATAATATAAGTAAATAAATATTAAATAATAAATTATAAAGAGAAAATAGTAGAATATAATATTATAAGCGCTAATAACTAACGCGATAATTAACTATTTAGCTTCGATTCGATAGTTTATTAACTATTTAAATCGTCTATTTAACTTAAATATTTAATTATCTATATTAATCTTTTATTTAATCTAATATAATAAGATAAATAGAAGAAAATAAAATATCGACGTAATAAGATTAAATTCTTTATCGATATTAGTAGTCTTTCTATTAATAATATTTATAATAATATAAATAAAATTCTTAATTAAAAAGTATTACTAATCTCTAATTACTTTAATAAAAATAAAGTAATTACTACTTCTATTATATATATTTCTCTTAAAATAATATAAAAGAATATTATCTTCGAGAAGAAACGAATTTTAAAAGCGACTTAGACTTTTAATAGATATATTAAAGAGTATTACGAAGTAGATATTACTAATAATTAAAACGCTTAAAAACTTTTTAATTTAAAATTATCGCTTCGTTAGTATTAAGTACTTAATACTATCTTTTATATCGAATATAAAACTAAGAGTAAAGAGCTATTAGATAATATATTAATAAGTTATCTTTTCTCTAACTATATTAAAGAAAATAATATTAATTTAAAAACTCTTTAGACGAATATTATAAGATTTAATAAAATAATAATAATATTAATATTAATAACGATAAATCCTCTACTTCTTAATAAGAAAAATAGAATTACTTTAATAGTATATACTTTAAAATTATTAAAATAATATAAAACTCGAATTACGAGTTTATCTTAGTTAACGTTTATTTAGTTTAAATAATTTAAAAATAAATCTTATTTCTATAGCTTAATTATAAATATCTTTAATTACTTTAATTATCTTTAAGTATAATATTAATTTAATATTATAATTTATACTATCTAGAAGCTAGATTAGAGATTATATTAATAATTAAAGATTATAATTAAAAGAATTATAGATATTTAATAGAAGTTAGATATTAAATCTATTATTACTATTAATTAACTTAAATATATCGCTTATTTAATTTAGATACTAGATATAATAATAATATCGAAATTAAATAAGCGATATCTAAGCTATTTATATATTTATATTATTTATATTCTTAATATTATTATTCTTATTTCTAATATTATTATATATTTAAGATCGAACTATCTCTCTTCGTATATTTCGATTTAATATCTTATTATTTAAGCTATTCGAGTTATTTAATATTAAGTAATAATTATAAATCTTTTTATTTTTCTATAATAGTTATATTACTCTATTATCTACTTAAATATTCTATTATTTCTTTTAATTAATATCTAGATTTATAGAGCGAAAGAATCTTATTAAGATTATATTTATATCTATAAGATATTTAATAGAAATTAAAAAGCAAGATTTATTATTATTTTTAAAAGGTTATATTATTATATTATTATAATTTTTAAAAGAAATTATTAAGAAGTATTAGAGAGTTTCGTAATTTAAATACTCTTATTTAAATTACTACGAGTTTATTAATATTATCTAAGATTAATTAGATAAAAAAGAAAAATATATTAGATTAATAATAAGACTAACGATAGAAGAATTTATAAAAATAATTAATTTTTTAATATATTTATATATATTCTTCTCGAGAGTATTAATTAATTATTTTAAGATAATAAATTTAGAAATATCTTATATTAGCTTATCTAGATAATAATTATAAATACTATATTCTAGATATTAAAGCTAGTTATCTTTCTTATTATCTAGCTTTATAAAGTTTAATTATTATTATCTTATCTTATAATAATTCTTATTATTTTAATACTTAGAATTAGTTAGCTTTAGTCGATATTATTTAAAGAAATTAAGAATATTTAAAATTATTATTACTATTTAAAGCTTATAGGCTTTATTAAAGTATAAATCGTAGATAAGATTAGAAATATTATAATTTTAAATTATAATTTTCTTATATTATATAAGATACTTCGCTTTAGTCTAATTTTAGATAATTTAATTAATATTCTATAATATCTTTCTCTAATTCTCACTTAATATATAAATAATCTTTCTTATCTTATATAATAAAAGTTTAATAAATAAAATACCGCTATTAATAATTCTTATCTTCGCTATTTATTTAATTATTAATTTATTTAAAATTATTTATATATTATCGATATTTTACTTTAGCTTCTTATTCGATAGACTACGCGAGCGAGCTATTATATTCTCTATTCGCTTCTTAATCTTACGATATACTTTTTTTATTATTATCGATATAATAAGATTTATTTTTTACTATAACTACTTTATCGAGAGAATTATCGCTATTATATTTATAAAGAATTTAATTTATAATATAGCTAAGTATCTATATACGAATAATAGATAATACTTATATTTCTTCGCTAGTCTATTATAATATATTCGTTTCTTCTTATATAGTTTTTATATACTTATAAAGTTATTAATTATAATTTTAGATTACTTTATTTTATAGACGTTAATTAATATAAAAGTTAAGATAATATTTAATTTTATATTATAAAACTTATTAACGTAGATTTAGTTAATAGCGAAGTTATATTTAAATTTTTCTTTATCTTTAATTATAACTTTTATATAATTCTTATATAATTTAAAAATTATTATAATTAAGAATCTCTCTTATTTAGATTAAGCTTAACTATTAATTATATATTTAAATAATTTAATATTTATAAAGATTAAAGGCTTAGCGCTAACTTTATAATATCGAGCTAATCTATATATATAAAATACGCGAAGTTATATAATATCGCGGTTATCGAGATCTATAAATTTAGTAATTTCTATAAATTAATTTATTAAAGTCTTTACTAGAACGATAATAAGAAAGAATTTTATTTTAAATATTATTTAAGCTATATAGTTCGCTTCGTCTTTATATAAATAAGTAATATTAAATATCTTAATCGAAGAATATTAAAACTATTAATTCTTTTAAACGAATTATAATACGAGATATTTATCCGCGAAGAAAGACTTTTTAAAGGCTTTAATAATAGTAATATTCTAATATTCTTCGAGAATATTAAATTATAAAGTAAGTTATTATTTAAATATTTAACTTATTAATAATATTAGAGTTTAAAGAAATATTTATATTAATAAATTAAATAAAAGAATTAGATATATTTATTTTATTAAAGTTAAGCTTATTTATATTAATAGCTTCTTTATAGATAGTTAGTTAAAAATATCGCTATATTAAATCGTAGAGTTAATAAATCTTTAAAATAATAGAGATTAATATTTTTTATAAATTTAAGATATAATCTAAGTCTCTAAATATTCGAGTATTATTAATACTTATTATCAGGACCAGTATAGGTGCGATACTAGTATGGGTGAGGTAGAACTAGGATAATAAGGCTACCGAACTATGTATGTGGGCAGAAGGCATGATATGGTAGGGGATGCCTCCGCCAAGGCCCGCTAGCTATAGGGCTGAGGGCTGAGTACGCTCGTAACAGTACTCCCCCCTCTCAAAGAGCCATGGCCCTTATGGCTGGTAGACCGGAGATGTAGGCCCATTGCTTGCCTTATATCTCCAAACATCAATAGTCCTTCGAAAGAACCACCGCTCGCTGAAATCCATAAAAACAAAGACTTTTGGTGTGTGCTATGCCAGGTCAAATTAGTACCTTTCTCCGACGGCGACGGCGATAGCAATATCGCGTTCCGGAGATTCTACTAGCGCGTTATCGATAGTATTTTATTGTAGTATCAAGGGAATCCTAATTTGATGAGGATCTATGAAGAATTGAATGGATAATGATCGAAAAAGGATTTGCTATGCAATGGCCACCTGATATAATAGAGAAGAGATTGATAAAATGATGCAATCTAATTGGTCGATGCCTCCCGAACCGAACCGAGCCGCAGGCGCTAAAACTCTAAATCAATATTAAATGATTCTGGTGTGAGTTTCTCCATGGGGTGCCATATAGCCGATATCGATCGAGGCTATCAACGGCGACAGTGAGGTCTATAGGTGACGCACCATGGCTTCGGAGGACCTTCAGATATATGATAACAAGGGGAGCCTGCTTGGTGGGCCTGATATGAGGCTATTGTTGAGTAAGATGGGCCCGAGGAATCGGTTTGCGAATGTGAAGAAAATGAGGCCGTTTTAAAGACATCGGACGGTTTCAATTCGTTTAAAAACACGATGTCCGAGGATTTGCCGGCGCCCATGCTGATTTCGACTGCATTTGCAGGGCTGCTGCGTCCTTGACTGCATTCGCCTGCTGCGTTCTCATGACCATATCGTTCGTAGGTCTGATGCGTCCATATGGCCTATGTTTATCGTTCGCAGGCCTGGTGCGTCCTTGACTGTATTCGCCTGCTGCGTTCTCATGACTATATCGTTCGTAGGTCTGATGCGTCCACATGGCCTATGTATATCGTTCGTAGGTCTGGTATATCCGCATGGCCATGCTTATCGCCTATATTCCTCTGGATTAGGGCGAGGAATAATAGCATATTTGCCGCGTGGTTTGGCTGCCTCTTCGAGTCTCGCTTTGGCATATTGTTTGGCAAATACCTTTGCTTTCTTGTCTGCCAGCCGTTCGGCATACATCAGATCACGGTATTCTAATATAATGAGGTGTTCCTTCAGGTCTGGCAATGTCCACTTTCTTCCGTACATAGCATATTCGTCCAGGAGACGGAGGTTTGCCCTGTTCCTCAAGTCGATTATGAGATCTGGCTGAATGACATTGATCTGATATTCTTTATCGCCATACTTCTACATATATGCGGCATGTTTCATGAACTCTGTGTAATACTCGGAAAATGACTGACTATCACGTCTTCTGAAGGTTGAATAGTCATAAACATTCCTTTGTCGAATAACGTCTGCTGGAGTCTCATAAAGATCACTTAGTTGATTCAGGAGGTCGTCGACTGAGAGATAAGGATTTTTTGTAGTCTTTCGGCGTCTAGGTATCGTGTGCTCGACAGCGTTTCCCCCAAGACGCGATATAACGTAGTTTATCTAAAAAGCGTCGGTAGGGTAATAATTCTTATTAAGACTAAGTTTATCCATAATTCTTATTTTCTAGTCCTCAAATTTAGATCTATCAATGCCATTGAATATAGGTGGATCCGATAGTCTCGGGCTGAGTGGCTGTCTGACTGGCTGTGGCGAGATTGGTCGATATCGATGTCTTAGTGCTTCGAAATCTCGTGGTATAGGTGGAGGTAAGGACGGGGGTGGAGGAGCAGAGATGCCAGCCGAGTTTTGGGCCTGTATCTCCTCTTATTGACTTGGTGCCTCGCGATATCGCTGGTAAAGATCCTTAGTAGATAGAGATCGCTGCACACGTGGCATGCGGAGTGACGGCGAGTTGGGAGGTGAATATCTTCTATGTAGGTCGTCGTACGTAAGGTAGGGATGGCCGCGGTATGTAGGTGATCGGCGATGCGGAGGGAGGTATTTTGGTGTTGATGTAGGTGGATTTGAGTCGGAATTCATGATGTGTTGAATGTAGGTAATAACGGAGCGGAGAAGATAGGCGTAAAAATGGCGATTTTGGCTGGACTTCCCCGTCTTACTGTAGTTATCGAATAGTGTTTTTTCGAATGGTAGGAAGTCCGCCGGGGGTCTGTTGGCCGGTGATAGATTTTTTGCGGGGAACGGAGCGGAGAAGAATTTCTTGTATTCGATGTAGGGAACTCGTTTTTTGATGGATTGGGCTACCGTTGATAATGTAGGTTGTCTGATGTAGGTTCTTTCGAATGATGTAGGTGGTTTGTGATTTGTATGTGTGGTGGTGCTTCTGTATGGTAGAAATACCCAGCGTTTTCTTTATCAGGCTCGGTCGCTTGCTCCGAGCAAAAAGTGAAAAACCCGTCAGTTCTCTTCGCCGGGGGGTGTACGAAGGAGCCTTATTATAATGTCAGGACCAGCATAGGTACGATACCAGTATGGGTGAGGTAGATAGGATAATAAGGCTACCGAACTATGTATGTGGGCAGGAGGCATGATATGGTAGGGGATGCCTCCGCCAAGGCCCGCTAGCTATAGGGCTGAGGGCTGAGTAGGGTACGCTCGTAACACTTATATTATTACGATTAAGCTATAAGATTTACTTTATAATTTATTAAGTTATATTAAATTATTAAGATCTCTCTTTCTTATTAAGCTTTATCTTTCTATTATATTAATTAATATAAAAAATAAATAATTAATAATACTTAAATATATACTCTAATATTAAATCTTTATTATCGACCTTTATATTATTCTATATCTTTCTTTAACTTATAATCTTATTAATTTTAATATCGTAAGAGTTAATTAATCGAAGAGTATAATCTTATTTAATTAAGAGCTTTATTAATATAATATCTTCTATTATTAAACGCCTCTTCTTTTATAATAAAAGCGTATTATTATTTTTATAAGTTTTAAATATAATAACGTTATCTATTAGATTATTAACGAACTTCTTTTATAAAGAATAATAACGAATTTATAATTAAGAATTATTCTTATTTAAACTAATATTAATAAATTAAAAATCTATTTTATTTTCTTTATAGATATTAAGTAGATTAGATAATAAGATTAAAGGCGAAGCGATAGTAAAATAGAGAGAAAGCGGAGTTTTAATAAATTTAGATTAAGGCGAAATATTAATAAGTCTAAAAGAGATTAAAAATTTTAAGATTTATTTTTACTTAATAAAAGGAAAGGCTAAATACTTAAATATTTTATATCTATAAATCTAAAAAGTAAATTTTCATACGATTTTCGTCGGATTCGTACTATAAGTACGATTTAGTCTATTAAATAGACTTTATTTATATTTAATTCTTTTCGCTAATTCTACTAGTTTAGTAACTTTAAAAAATTTTAATAACTTTAAAAATTTTACGTAATATACTCTAATATACTCTAAGTACTATTCTATATATATATGATATTAATATATATTATTATTAATATACGTATTATTATACGCTATATTAAAGTATTATCTATATAACTAATTTTATTAAATTATCTAATTTCGTAATTAAATTTAAGTTAACGTTAATACTCGTTATCGTAGAATCTTATCATTATAACGTTAATTATTAGAACTTTTCTTTTTTTATATATATTATTATTAAACTAATAGAACTAGTAAAAAAGATTAAGATAATTAGTAAATCGACGGAATTTAAGCGAATTCTAATTAGATTTACTAATTCGACGAATTTTATAATTTCCGCGATATACGCGCGATTAGTAATTTCAAATTTTATAGAAACTTTTTAGATTTATAGATATAGAGAGTTATTAAGATTAAGAATATAAGTATATTAATAAATCTCGCGAAGTTTTAAAGATATTAACTTCGATATCTAATATCTTAATCGAAGCTAGAATTAATATTAATACTTATTATTAATATAAGAAAGTAAGATTAATAAATCTTTAATTACGCGCTATAAGAATATCTACTATTTAAATATATATACTCGCTTTTAATACTTATATATCTTTTATAAGTTTTTATTATTATTTATAATTAAGCTTATATTATTTACTTTATAAATTAAATAAGATAATATTATAGAATTTTTATCGATATTATCTTAAAATCGTTTCGATTAAAAATAAATAATAAAAGCTTTAAGATTAAGTTATTCTTAGAATTAAGAGATTATTATTAGATTATCTATTAACTTCTAAATAAAGATAAATTTATACTTATTTAAATTATCGATAATAATAAGTTAAAGAAAATTAATATTAAAAGGATTTTTGGTTAATAGTTTACTAAATTAATAGAGATTTATTAATCTCTTAATCGTTAAGAGCTTCTAAGTCTTTATATATCCGTCTTTCTACGTTTCTATTAATTCTCTCTTAAGTAATTACTTCTCTTACTTCGTAAGCGCTTCATTAATTAATAAAATTAATTTATATAAGAATTTAAAAAGAAAGCTAAGATCTTATACGATTATATAATTAGAAATAAATAGTAATTAAATAATCTCGCTTATAATAATATTAATCTTTCTCTTATATAATCTTATAAACTTTTTTTAAAAATCTTTATATTTTAATTAACGCGAGAATTTCTCTTCTATTACTTTAAATATAGACTCTAAAAATCGAAGTTTTTTATAAATATTATCTCGATTCGTAATAATATCTAACTTCGCGACATCGATTTTAAAATAGAAATCGATTTCGATAAACGCTATTATTATAAGTATATCGTTTAAAAAAAATATAAATATCGATATAATAATATATATAATGCGATAATAAGAAAACGCGCGTTAGATTAAGTAAGATATAAGATAAAAGAAATTTAAATAAAACTATAAAGTTCGAGTCGAATATTCGATATTATTTTCTAGAATATATATTATATCTTTAACTAATTTTAATTAATTATAAATAAATAAACTTCGACTAGCGCTAACTTTATTAATAATTATCTTAATAATCTTAATTAAATATTAATATATTATATCTTTAATTAACTTTAATTAATTATTAATAAAAACTTTAATAAAAGCTTTAACTAGCGTTAAAATTAATAATATATTAGTATATATAACAGAATAAGATAGAGCTGAGCTTAGAAACCTTGAATTTATATGTGCAGCCAATCATAAATTCGGGTCCTATACGCTTTTTAATTAGACCGGCTGAGTCAGCCCGGTAGCTCTCCCGCGCCTCCCTTATCAAAAATTTATATGTAGAAGTTTTACACTCTAAAATAACCAGCTCCCTACGAATATTGTTACTTCATAATTTCGTAAATTATAGAGCTCAGTTTACGCTTTCTAACGATATAAAAATTATAAAGTTTAGCCTACTATTGATGGATTAAATTAATATTTAAATATTATAGTCATATTAGACGCGTCCGGAATCGGATAATAATTCTTTCACCTATTTATTATTCTTTCATCATTCTATCAATTCTATCAATTCTACCAATTTCACCAATATAAATACAATCGTCTTCGGTACCCCTCGCCCAATTAGAGTCCCTTACTAACGCCCTTAGGCCACCCCTCGACGAATCCGCTACTGCTGGCAATCGAGGCCGCAAGTAAGTCTAATAGCTATCTACTACTACTTATAAACGCGTTAAAAGGCCCTTAAAAAGAGCTCGAACGGATACGTCCTCCTCTATATACTTCTTTTAAGCTAGCGGTAAGTGGGTTAAACTAATATTCAAATATTATAGTCACACCAAACGCGTCCGGACGTTATATGCTCTTCACGATTCCACATTAAATCATTATTTAATAAGCGGAGAACACTACTGCAACTTGGCCGTTTTACATTAAATTATTACTTAGTAAGCGGAGAACACCATTGTAACTTGGCCTATCATTCCTACTGCATTAAGAAATAAGAGGAGGAACTATAACAGGTAAATGTGGAGAATACTGCGGAGAAACCAAGCGGTAATAAGGCCACTATCGTCAAGAACACGGCTCAGCTCTCCAAGATCTCACGTTATATGCTCTTCACGATTCCATACGATTTTATATCAAATCATCACTTAGCAAGCGGAGAATACCACTATAATTTGGCCTATTATCCCCACTGCATTGAGGAGTAAGAGGAGGAACTACAACAGGCAAATGCGGAGAACACTGCGGAGAAATCAAGCGGCAACAAGGCTACTATCGTCAAGAACACGGCTCAGCTCTCCAAGATCCCACGTCATATGCTCTCCACGGTTCCACATTAAATCATCACTCAGCAAGCGGAGAACATTACTGCAACTTGATCGTTTCACATCAAATTATCACTCAGCAAGCGGAGAACACCACTGCAATTTGGCCTGTTATCCCCACTATATTGAGGAGCAAGAGAAGGAACTACAACAGGCAAATGCGGAGAATACTGCGGAGAAACCAAGCGGCAATAAGGCCACCATCGTCAAGAACACGGCTCAGCTCTCCAAGATCCCACGTTATATCAGTTATCCACTCAGTTAGCCACTTAGCTAGCCACTTAGTCTGATACTTTATAAGAGAAGGAGTAAGAGGAGGAACTACGATAGGCAAATGCGGAGAATACTGCGAAGAAACTAAGCGGTAATAAGGCCATCATTATCAAAAATACGGCTCAGCTCTCTAAGATTCCACGTTATATGCTCTCTATGGTTCCATATCAAATTATCACTCAGTAAGCGGAGAATATCATTGTAACTTGGCCTGCGATCACAGCCAATTGGGCCTCTATAGGAGGAACATCGGATGATACATATTTGGACGAATTGAAATCGTCCGATATCTTACTCTGACAGCTATTTCATTATTCGAAAGATTTTATTACGATAGAAGATAATGTGGGATTCACACCACTAATTAACATGTTATCTCCATTTCTTTCCGGTATTTCGATACTTCTTGCCATAAGGACATAGCCTTTCTCTATTTTTTATAGATAATTATTACGGATTAATTCTCCACACTCGATATACCTTCCTAATTAGGCCTTAGCGCACCTCTCTCCGTATATATATGTCTGTATATAGGTTAAAAACGCATAGTAAGCGATTAGAGTTCGATTTAACTTAGGGCTAGGGCTAAAATTCGATTTAACTTAGAAAAATCCAACTCTATGAATTTAATTCATGGGCCTTTACTTATATATTAATAATAGAAGTATAAATTTCGCTATTATATCTATTAGAGATATAAATTTATTTAATAATAATATAGATTTTCTAAGATCTATTTTTTATTAATAATTTCGAAATTAATAATCTTCGATAGAATTTAAGCGATAATAATTACTTCGATAATTAATATTTCGAAAATTAATACTTATTTTAATTCTTTAATATAAGAGATAATAATAAAATATAGCGACTAATAAATACTATATTTATATAATTTTTATTTACTCTTCGATCGATTAGTAGATAATCGAGTTTCTTTTTTAATAGATATATTAATCTTCTTTCTTCTTTATATCTATAAAAATCGATTAATTAAATTATCTTCTCTTCGAATATATATAGCTTTTAATAGTTTATTTAACTTCGATCGTTTATATTTAAAAGACTTTTATTTTAATATAAAGATATATTAATTAGCTAAATATAATAAAATAGTTATATATTATAAATAACGATAAATAAACTTAGTATATTTCTTTTATAATACTTAAAATTATTTCTAGAGATATTATTATTTAAATTAAACGATTTAAATTAGAATAGAATTAATTTCTTTTATATAAAATATATATCTCTAAATTATATACTCTATAAACGACTTTATTATTTTAAAGTAAATATATAAATATAGTTTTATATATATAAAAGCGCTTTAATTATATATATATTAAATATAAAAAAACGTTTAAAAGTAATAAAAGTATTTCTCTCCTAAATAGCTCGTTATAAACTCTTTCTTTTTATAAATACTTATTAATATAAGATATTTTCTATATATAAATTTATAAATATTTTTTATATAATTATAAAGAATATAAAGTTAAAATTAGACTTCGCGATAAGTAAGACTAGAGTAATAATATATATTCGCTAAAACGTTAATACGTTATTAATTACTAAAGAATATATATCTTATAATTAATTAATAATAGATAAGAGAATATATATCGAATATATCGCTTCTATAAAAAATAATATAAAAATAATAATAAATTTATTAGATATCTATAAGATTATAGAAAGCGAAAATCGATTCTTTTATACGCGTCTTTCGATATTATAAATCGCGATATAATTAATAATATTAATAATCTAATAACTCTAATTATTATAAGAGAAAAAGATATATATTTACTCGAAGATAATATAATTACGAATTTAATATTATAATAGTAATTAAATAAGTAGAAGATGAGAAAAAAGAGAATAAACGCGATATAAATAATAAATCTAAATAATAAGATAATAATACTCTTTATCTCTATAATAGGCTTAAGTTATAATACTATAATTTCGTCTTTAATAGTTAATTCTATAGAATTATATTCGAGAGAGCGAAGCGTTAAAAGATTAATAAAACTATAATTCGAATTAAAGCCTCTTAGTTAAATAAAATCGATATTTAATTATTAGACTAGATTAAATATTAAGTCGATATCTAATATAAATAATTTTTAAAATTTATTTAAATCTTAAAAGATTATACGCTAACGCTATAATTCTTTAAGTTAGAATTTTTTAATAATAATATTAATAAATTTTTTCGCGATATTTATTTATATCGATTTCGAGATAGCTATTCGATAATCGTCTAGATCGAGGTAATAAATTAGCGTGGTTTTTCTCCGCGTCTCAACTACGCGACTTTTTTTATTCTTTATAATAACTTTATTATATTAAGTTTAATATAACTAAAATTACTACTCTATCTACTTCTAATAAGAAAGAATTAGATCGAGTTATAAAATATTAGAAAAGAGACGCTTAGACTAATATAAGAAAGAAGAGACTTAAATAGCGTAATATTCTTCTTTAGAGTATACCTCTATTATTAGAGTATTAAGTAATAAAAATTAAGTATCGTATAGCTATTAGTTATCTTTTAAGCGATATAGAAATTACTTTATATACGATATTTAGTCTTATATAGACTACTACTATCTAAGATATACTTTATAGAAATATTAATTTATATATCTCTCTATAGAGTACTTTAGATTCTATCTAAAAGCCTATCGATATTCCGAAGCTGAAAATCTTCGTCGCTATTATATTCTATAAGGGAATCTTTCATTTTTCTACTATTTATAATTATTGAAGAACTAATGAAATTACTCCGATGACTTTATTAATTATTAGAAACTCTTATCTCGATTACTACTCTATTAAAACTACTACGAGATAATTATAATTAATAAGATTTAAATACTATTCGATAGTATCTTATATATCGTTTAGACATTTAAAAGAGACGTTTTAATAGAGAAATTAGTAGTAATAGTAGGAAAGTATTAAAGATTAAAGGGGGATATACTATATATAAAGTCTCTTTATATCGTAAAGAGAACTATATGAAACGATTTCATAATAGAAAGAATTAAATAGAGTTTATAGAATAAATCTAAATTATTAAGTATAGATTATATAGTAGTTATAAAGTAATAGTATTAATAATAATAATAGAAATCGCATTTATTATCTTCGAACGATTATCGAATAACTTTAATAATATAAAATTATTAAGATATAAGATATAGAATATATATAGTAATAATATCGACGATAGTTAGATTAGTTAATCTTATTACGAGCGTATTCTTAATATATTACTTAGCTCTATAGTCTAATATCTTAATAGAAGATATTCTCTACTATATTATATCTTCTTTCTATATATATAATTCGATAGTCTTATTATTCTCGTTCTACCTCACCTATACTAATATCGCATCTATGCTAGTCCTGACATTATAATAAGGCTTCTTCGTATACCTGGCGAAGAGAAATGCAATCGGACTCACTCCATTCGAATTAGCGGACGAATTCAAAGAAATGCGCTGGCAGGGGCTTTGGCAAGAAATCAAGTTGAGCCATCGTATCCCTGGGTAAGCCTACTAGACGGGTAACTCGATTTCATAGCGAATCGAACTCGGTAAATAGTAGTCGAGGGATAAATAAGGCATTAGACTATTCGTACGGCTAGCGAATCGAAAGAAATAGCCAATACCCCCACACTCACAGTGAGCCTGCTACAAGGGCAGCAAACGTACGACCTCTTCACTGAGCATGTCGATAACACACCATAGTGAGCCTGCTACAATGGCGACGGGAACAGACCCGGCAAAACGATTACGTCCGACCTCTTCACTGAGCATGTCGACAACACACATAGTAAGCCTGCTACCAAATGGCATTCAACACATTCAATTCTTTCCCTACCTTCCTACCAAACCCTACGAATCGACGAGATGGAACGGAGGATGAATTTTTAATGGCAAGAGCATGGGAGACACAGGGCAAATCTACAGTGAAGCTCCCAGGCCAGGCTGCCAAAAGGTGTTGGAGGTGAATGCATGCGTTGGATTTTCTTCAATTCTACCGATGGACTTGATGGCAAGAGCATGGGAGACACAGGGCAAATCTACAGTAAAGCTCCCAGGCCAGGCTGCCAGTAGATATTGAAGGTAAAAAAAAATGGAGGACTATGGCAAGCAGACTGGGCAAGGAGAAGAATTCGGAGAATCTTGCTGGCACGCAGGCAAGATATGGCCAATATCTCCAGGATCTCTGAAGGACAATGTGGGCATGGCACAGTCAAGACCAGCATGCGATCCGGCAAAACCTCGGACATGGTGTTTTTGAACGAATTGAAACCATCCGATGTTCGACTGCTACCACCACACCTCGGCAAATCGTCTCCGGTCGAGGCCTACACGGACTATGGATGTTTGAAGACACAGGGCAAGCAATGGGCGTGCATCTCCGGTCTACCAGCCATGGGGGCCATGGCTATTGAGAGGGGGGGGGTAGTGTTACGAGCGTACCCTTGACACACCACTTAGCCCTATAGCCTAGTGCCTTGGCAGAAGGCATCCCCTACTATATTATACCTCCTTTCTATATATATAGTTCGATAGCCTTATTATTCTTAATCTACCTCATCTATACTAATATCGCACCTATACTAGTTCTAATAAATCTTTTAAAATTAATAACTTTAAATTCGAATTAAGATCGAAGATATACTACGTTATTTACTTCGATATTATAAATATTATTAAAGTATTTCTAATATATAAATCTTTTAATATAAGTCTATATTATTAATTTATACGCTAAAGAAATACTAATAAAGCGAGAGTTTATAGCGAGATATATATCGCGAATTAATAGTAGAAAACGTAGAATAAGCTATTTAATAGCTCTATCGTTATTTTTATTATTTTAATATTAAATAAAACTTATCTCTCTTAAATATATAGATATTAATATACTTAATCGATTTATATTATAATTAAGAATCTTTAATAAAACGCGTAACGCGCGTATAGTAGATCGAGTATAGCGATTTTAGAAATAATATTAATTATTACAAAAAAAGAAGCTAAGATTTAGATTTATTATTACACCTTAAATTTAATAATTAAAAATAACTTCTTATACTTTCGCGGTATACTATTTACTAATAAAGTATATTTAATAATTAAAGAATACTTCGAATATAATATTAATATATAATACGCGAATAACTTAACTCGAAGATATTATTTAATACTAACTACTATAATATTAGATTATAAGAAATAAATAATAATTACTTTAATCTTAAGTAATAGATATTATTCTATATATATAATCTTACTTATAGAAAGAGAGCGATTATATTCTTTAATTTTATATTCTAAATAAATATTCGAGCGTATAGTCGAGTAGCTAAGACTATAAAAGAGATATATTAAAAAGATATTAAAATATTTATAAAATATAATACTTTATAATCGTCGTTCTTTTATTAATAGCTACTTCGCTATCGATATATATTAATTATAATACTTCGATATTCTATACTTCTTAATAATTAAGAGACTTATAAACTACAAGTAAAGGCCCATGAATTAAATTCATGGAGTTGGATTTTTCTAAGTCAAATGGAGTTGGATTTTTCCAAGTCAAATGGAATTTTAGCCCTAGCCCTAAGTCAAATCGAACTCTGATCGCTTGCTGTGCGTTTTTGACCTACTTCCACCACTACGAAATTGATTTAATCTATGTAGTATACAGGCACATATGTGCGGAGAGAGGCGCGCTAAGGCCTAATTAGGAAGGTGTAATAATTGCCTACAAAAAAAAAGAGAAAGGCCATGTCCTTATGGCAAGAAGTATCGAAATATCGGAAAGAAATGGAGACAACGTGCCAATTAGTGGTGTGAATCCCACAATATCTCCTGCCGCAGTGAAATTTTTCGAATAATGAAATAGCTGTAGACATCGGACGGTTTCAATTCGTCCAAATATGCATCGTTCCGGAGTGATAATTTGATGTAAAACCGTGGAGAGCATATAACGTGGGATCTTGGAGAGCTGAGCCGTGTTCTTGGTGCTGAGGGCCTTGTTGCCGCTTGGTTTCTCCGCAGTGTTCTCTATAGTGTTCTTCGCAGTGTTCTCCGCATTTGCCTGTTGTAGTTCCTCCTCTTACTCCTTAATGTAGTGGGGATGACAGGCTAAGTTGCAGTAGTGTTCTCCGCTTGCTGAGTAATGATTTGATATAGAACCGTGGAGAGTATATGACGTGGGATCTTGGAGAGCTGAGCCGTGTTCTTGGTGCTGGGGGCCTTGTCGCCGCTTGGTTTCTCCGCAGTGTTCTCCATAGTGTTCTCCGCAGTGTTCTCCGTATTTGCCTGTTGTAGTTCCTCCTCTTACTCCTTAATGTAGTGGGGATAATAGGCTAAATTGCAGTGGTGTTCTCCGCTTACTGAGTGATGATTTGATGTGGAATCGTGGAGAGTATATGACGTGGGATCTTGGAGAGCTGAGCCGTGTTCTTGGTGCTGGGGGCCTTGTCGCCGCTTGGTTTCTCCGCAGTGTTCTCCATAGTGTTCTCCGCAGTGTTCTCCGTATTTGCCTGTTGTAGTTCCTCCTCTTACTCCTTAATGTAGTGGGGATAATAGGCCAAGTTGCAGTGGTATTCTTCGCTTACTGAGTGATGATTTAATATAGAACCGTGGAGAGCATATGATGTGGGATTTTGGAGAGCTGAGCCGTGTTCTTGGTACTGGGGGCCTTATTGCCGCTTGGTTTCTCCGCAGTGTTCTCTATAGTGTTCTCCACAGTGTTCTCCGCATTTACCTGTTGTAGTTCCTTCTCTTACTTCTTGATATAGTGGGGATGATAGGCTAAGTTGCAGTGGTGTTCTCCGCTTATTAAGTGATGATTTAATATGGAACCGTGGAGAGCATATGACGTGGGATCTTAGAGAGCTGAGCCGTGTTCTTGGTGCTGGGGACCTTATTGCCGCTTGGTTTCTCCGCAGTGTTCTCCGCATTTGCCTGTTATAGTTCCTTCTCTTGCTCCTCCTCTTGTAGAGTATCAGACTGAGTGGCTAGCTGAGTGGCTAGCTGAGTGGCTAGCTGAGTGGCTAGCTGAGTGGCTAGCTGAGTGGCTGACTGAGTGGATAACTAATATGACATGGGATCTTGGAGAGCTGAGCCGTATTCTTGACGATGGTGGCCTTATTGCCACTTAATTTCTCCGCAGTGTTCTCCGTATTTGCCTATTGTAGTTCCTTCTCTTACTCCTCAATATAGTGGGGATAACAGGCCAAATTACAGTGGTATTCTCCGCTTGCTAAGTAATAATTTGATGTGGAACAGCTAAGTTGCAGTGGTGTTCTCCGCTTACTAAGTAATAATTTGATATGGAACCGTGGAGAGCATATGACGTGGGATCTTGGAGAGCTGAGCCGTGTTCTTAACGATGGTGGCCTTATTGCCGCTTGGTTTCTCCGCAGTATTCTCCGCATTTGCCTGTTATAGTTCCTCCTCTTACTTCTTAATATAGTGGGAATAATAGGCTAAGTTATAGTAATGTTCTCCGCTTATCAGTATATATAATAGAATAAGGTAGGGCTGAGCTTGAAAACCTTGAATTTGTATGTGCAGCCAATCATCAATTCGGGTCCTGTACGCTTTTTGGTTAGACCGGCTGAGTCAGCCCGGTAGCCCTCCCGCGCCTCCCTCATCAAAAATTTGTGTGTAGAAGTTTTACACTCTGAAATAACCAGCTCCCTACGGATGCTATTACTTCATAATTTCGTAAATTATAGAGCTCAGTTTGCGCTTTCTAACGCTGTAAAAATAATGAAGTTTGGCCTACTATTGGTGGATTAAATAGATATTCAAATATGGTAGTCATGGTAGTCACACCAGACGCGTCCGGGATCGGATAATAATAATCCTTCCACCTGTTTGTTATTCTTCCACCATTCTACCAATTCTACCAATTCTACCAATTCTACCAATTCCACCAATATGAACACAATCGTCTTCGGTACCCCTCGCCCAATTAGAGCCCCTTACTGACGCCCCCAGGCCACCCCTCGGCGAATCCGCTACTGCTGGCAATCGAGGCCGCAAGCGAGCCCAACAGCTACCTACTACTGCTCATAAACGCGTTGGAAGGCCCTCAAAAAGAGCCCGAACGGATACGTCCTCCCCTACATACTCCTCCCAAGCCAGCGGTAGGTGGGTTAAACTAACATTCAAATATTGTAGTCACACCAAACGCGTCCGGGATCGGATAATAATCCTTCCACCTATTTGTGTAACCATTCTTCTTCCACCATTCTATCAATTCTACTAATTCTATCAATTCTACCAATTCCACCAATATGAACACATTTACCCTCGGTACCCTCGCACTCAGTTGAATAAGAGGAGGATCTACAACAGGCAAATGCGGAGAACACTGCGGAGAAACCAAGCGGCAACAAGGCCACCATCGTCAAGAACACGGCTCAGCTCTCCAAGATCCCACGTCATATGCTCTCCACGGTTCCACATCAAATCATCACTCAGCAAGCGGAGAACACCACTGCAACTTAGCCTATCATCCCCACTGCATTAAGGAGTAAGAGGAGGAACTACAACAGGCAAATGCGGAGAACACTGCGGAGAAACCAAGCGGCAACAAGGCCACCATCGTCAAGAACACGGCTCAGCTCTCCAAGATCCCACGTCATATCTCTCCACGGTCATCCACATCAAGTCAGCCACTCAGCTAGCGGCACCACTCCAGTCTGATACTCCCCCTACAAGAGGAGGAGCAAGAGGAGGAACTACAACAGGCAAATGCGGAGAACACTGCGGAGAAACCAAGCGGCAACAAGGCCACCATCGTCAAAAACACGGCTCAGCTCTCCAAGATCCCACGTCATATCAGTCATCCACTCAGTCAGCCACTCAGCTAGCCACTCAGTCTGATACTCTCCCTACAAGAGGAGGAGCAAGAGGAGGAACTACAACAGGCAAATGTGCGGAGAACACTGCGGAGAACACTACGGACAAACCAAGCGGCAACAAGGCCACCATCCTCAAGAACACGGCTCAGCTCTCCAAGATCCCACGTCACATGCTCTCCACGGTTCCACATCAAATCATCACTCAGCAAGCGGAGAACACCACTGCAACTTGGCCTGTCATCCCCACTACATTGAGGAGCAAGAGGAGGAACTACAACAGGCAAATGCGGAGAACACTGCGGAGAAATCAAGCGGCAACAAGGCCACCATCGTCAAGAACACGGCTCAGCTCTCCAAGATCCCACGTCACATGCTCTCCACGGTTCCACATCAAATCATCACTCAGCAAGCGGAGAACACCACTGCAACTTGGCCTGTCATCCCCACTACATTAATATGGTATATCACTACAATAACGTCACAAGAGAAAGATCTACTGCGACGATCACAGCCAATTGGGCCTCTGCAGGAGGAACATCGGACGATACATATTTGGACGAATTGAAACCGTCCGATATCTTGCTCTGACAGCTATTTCATTATTCGAAAGATTTCACTGCGGCAGGAGATAATGTGGGATTCACACCACTGATTGGCATGTTGTCTCCATTTCTTTCCGATATTTCGATACTTCTTGCCATAAGGACAATCAATTCTCTACACTCGATACACCTTCCTAATTAGGCCTTAGCGCGCCTCTCTCCGTACATATGTGCCTGTATATAGGTCAAAAACGCACAGCAAGCGATTAGAGTTCGATTTGACTTAGGGCTAGGGCTAAAATTCGATTCAACTTAGAAAAATCCAACTCCATGAATTTAATTCATGGGCCTTTACTTGTTAAGTAATAATTTAATATGAAATCGTAGAGAGTATATAACGTTCGAACGCGTTTAGTGTAACTATAATATTTGAATATTAGTTTAATCCACCTATCGCTGACTTAAGAGAAGTATATAGGGGAGAATATATCCGTTCGGGCTCTTTTTAAGGGTCTTTTAACGCGTTTATAAGCAGTAGTAGATAGCTGTTAAGCTCGCTTACGGCCTCGATTATTAATAGTAGCGAATTTATCGAGAGATAGTCTAAGGGCGTTAGTAAGGGGCTCTAATTAGACGAGGAATATCGAAGACGATTATATTTATATTAATAGAATTAATAGAATTAGTAGAATTAGTAGAATTAATAGAATAATAAAAGAATAATAAATAGATAAAAGGATTATTATTCGATCTCGGACGCGTCTAATATAACTATTATAACTATTATATTTAAATATTTATTTAATTTACTAATAGTAGACTAAACTTTATAATTTTTATAGCGTTAGAAAGCGTATATTAAGTTCTATAATTTACGAAATTATAAAGAAATAGTATTCGTAGAAAGCTAATTATTTTAGAGTGTAAAACTTCTATATATAAATTTTTAATAAGGGAGCTCGGGAGGGCTAGCGAGCTAACTTAGTTAGTCTAGTTAAAAGGCGTAATAATCTTAAATTTATAATTGACTATATATATAAATTTAAGATTTTCAAGCTTAGCTCTATCTTATTCTTTTATATATACTAATATATTAAATCTCTAAGTAAGAAGATATAATAAATAGAAGAGAATAATTAGATTCTATAGAGAACGCTAATAATTACCTTTATATCGATCTTAGTTAAATTAAATTCGAATACGCTATATATAAATCGCGTTATTTTTAATCTTATTATATTAGCGAGATATCGTTTTTATAATAATAATATTATTCGATATCTACTCGCGACTCTAACTCGAATTAATTTACTAAAAGAGATTTTTTAAATATATAAATCTTTAAATAAAATAACGAGTAAAGATTATTTTAATTTTCTAAAGTTTTATAATATTAATTATTTATCTAAAATAAAATAATTATTTAACTTACTTAATAAATTAATTACTTAAATAAAAAAAAAGATATATATTAAATTCTTTAAAAAGTATTACGAATTAACGAATAAGTATAATAATTATATTAAATAGATTATATATTATAATATCGTATATTAAAAAATAATTATAATATATAATCTCGTTAAGTACTAAGATATAAAAGTATTATTATTTATAATTAAGAGATTATAGAAAAAAAGAAAAAGACTAAGACGAGAACTTCTTTAGATCTTTATATCTAAGATTAATAGACGAATAATAAAAAGCGTAATATTATAAAATAGATCTATTATTATAATAGTCGTTATTAGTAATTAATAGAGATCGTTATTAAATAATTAAAGTTAAATACTTTTCTTAAAGCTCTAGTTATCTTTATTCGAATAGATTAAATAAAATCGAAGAAATATTATCTATTTAAGAGAGATAATAATATTAATATATATAAGACGAACTATAAATAAATACGTCGATATTCGATTTATATCTATTTTAATATTCGATATTAGAAGACTCTTAAAAAGAATTCTTTAAATATAACTCGCTTATTTAAAGATATTATTATCTATAAATCTATCGATTAACTCTTTTAAAAAAGATAATATAGAGATTACGCTTAAGTCTATAAATATAATTAATAGATCTTTAATACTAATAAAATTCTTTCGAGGAAACTAATAGAAAAAGTATTAATTATAATAAAAGTAATAAATCTAGCCCGTAGAGATTTTAGATAAAAATCGACTTATCTATAAGATATTTTTATAGAGATATTTAAGTATTAATATAATAAATAAGTTTAGAAATATTATAATATAGTAAAAGTAGAAAGAGCGTAGCTATTAATAGCGCGGAATTTTTAAATTTTTAAAAAATAACGATTCTATAGTCTTATAAATATTAAGAGAAGTATATATATCATATTCGCGTTAATAAAAGATAAGAAATTTTATTATATTAATAGCTTTATTAACTTTAATTAATATAATAATATTTATAATTTAAATTTTCTAAATAAAAGCTATAGAGTAATAAAAGAGATTAATATACGCTATATTATAAGAATTATAAGATAATAGAGATATTAAGAATCTAGATCTTAGAATATTAGAAATAAGACTAAATATATAATAGGTAAAATCGATCTTAGTTACTCTTTTTAACTCGAATATCTTTCTTAATCTAGATATTCTTTTTAACTCGAATATTCTTCTTAACTTAAATAACTTTTAAATTATTTTTAGAGTTTATCGAGTAAAGAGAAATCTTATAATTATAGAATATATATATAAATATTATAATTAGAAAGAGAAGAGAGAGCGAGCTCTTTTCTAATTAGAGAGATATTAATACGCTTTAAAAAGTATCTAATTAAGTATTTTAACGTCGAAGACTACTATTAAATTAATTCGCGATTTCTTATAATTTAAAAAACGTTATCGCTTATAACGAGGGTTATTATTTAAAATTCTCTTAAGTCGTTAATAGTTTATATAATAATATTAGAATCGAGATATATTATTTTAAAAATATAATAAATTAGAAGAAAGTTTTAACGTAAGCTATTATAAAGAATATAAAACGATAAGAATTATTAATAATCTATATAATAATATTAAAATCGAGATATATTATTCTAAAAATATAATAAATTAGAATCGAGATATATTATTTTAAAAATATAATAAATTAGAAGAAAGTTTTAACGTAAGATATTATAAGAGGAGATTTATATATATTATTACTCGCTATATTTTTATATATATAATTATTTAAAAGCTAAAACTTCTAATTTAAAAAAGTCGATTTTAATTTTATAAGAAAGATACTTAATATTTTAATAAGTATTAATACGTATAAATTCTAAAGAAATTTAGATATTAAGAGAAGAGGTTAATAAAGCTAAGATCGGGTAATAAAGATATAAATATATATTATTAATCTTTATATATATTATATTAACTTTAACGCGGTTATAATAATAAGAGAGCGTATTAATAACGATTTTTCTTCTTAGATAATTAACGCTTATAAGATATATTATAAATAATAATATTCTTATCTTTAATAGAGAAGATAGATTACTTAATATAATAATATAAATTTATATATATAAATCTAATATCTAGCGATAGTATTATTAAATCGAGTTAAATTAAACTTATAATATAACTAAGTTAAGTCGAACTCGACTTATAGAGTCGAGTTAATATCGCGAATTATAGAAATAATAAAATATTAATATAAGATAATTATTATTTCTAGAAAAATTATTTAAATAGTATATAGTAATTATTAAACTAGCGAATATTATTCGAATAATATATAGTAATTATTAAATTAACGAATATTATTTAAATAGTATATAGTAATTACTAAATCGACGAATAGTATTTTAATAGTAAATAGTAATTACTAAATCGGCGAATAGTATATAAAAAGTAGATTATAGTTATTAATTAGGCGGAATTTAAACGGATTTTAATTAGATTTACTAATTCGATAAATTTTATAATTTCTGCGACTAACGCGCGATTAGCAATTTTAAATTTTATAGAAACTTTTTAGATTTATAAATGTATTTTATAGCTATACGACTCGTTTAAGAATATAATTAGTTTTTAGCGAAGAATAAATAGATCTAAATAGACGTCGGATTTTCTATTAAAATATAATATATAATTTCTTATAAGAAGCCTTTAAGTAAGATACGCGAGAATCATATTTTTAACTTAAATCTTTTAAGGATTTATATTAAAAGCGAGTATATTATTAGCTATCTAAAGGGCTAATTCTAGTCTTTAAAGAAACTTCGTATTTAGATCTATAGATTAAAAGATATAATCTTTATTATAGTCTAAGTAAACGCCTATATCGTTTTATATTCCTTCTATTTTAATAATAAATTAAAGATTTAATAAGATTAACTAGATAACGATACGATCTTTAAATAATAGATTAAGAAGAATAGAGATCTAGAAATAAATAAATCTATAGCGATAAATTCTTAAACGACTACTATAAGAAGAGTAACTCTATAGTAAGAAAAGAATATTCGTGAATACTTAAAAAGAAAGCTCTTAGATTCGAATATTTTATAATTATTTATTTATACTTAAGAAGATATTTATTAAATAAGCTTATAAAGTTTTTAGCTTAAGCTAAATATAGATTAATAATATTATATTTTAAGCTTTTATTAGCGATATAATAAGCTTCTAGCCTTAATAGCGTTTTTAGATTTAATTTATAAAGATATAAATTTTTTAGAAGATAGCTATAAAGAAAGAAATATCGATTATTTGATTTTAAAGAATATTATCTTCTTCGTAATATATTATATACTTAATATAATATCTTCTTATCGAAAATAATTAATTTTATATTAATTAATTAGCTCGCTTAGCTAGCTCCCGTATATTTTATATATTACGCTAAGATTTTTTAGTCGTAGAGCCTTAATATTAATATAAAATATAATTATTTTAAAATCCTCTCCCGTCGCAATCTTATAGAATTTTATAATATAAGATAATTAAAATTATATATATAATAAGGGGACTTAAAGAGCGATTACGTCTATAGATTTATTTTAAAATAAGTATATTATAGCTAGTCTAGATTTATAAAGATATATATACTTTTTATTAATCTCGAAATTATAGAAATACGTTATTAAATCATCTTTCGTCTTTTTATTTTATTTATTTCTAATAGTTAATAGATGAAACGTCTTTAAGTACTCTATTTATCGACTTAATTACATCGCCGATTATATTTAAAGTATTAGAAGATTCTATAATATTAATATTAATATTTATCTTCTTTATACTACTCTTTAATAATATAGCTATTACTTTTACGTCATATATATATAGCTTTATTATAATTATTTTATATTTATAAATAATCTAACGCTTAGCTATTTCTAGCTTTAGACGCTATAATTTTAATAAGTCTTTTTCTATTTATCGTCTAGTTTTCTTTTATAACTTTAAACGCTTAATTTACTTAATCTCTATATCGTAATAACGTTTTCTAGACTTCCTCTACTTTATAATATTTAGAAGATATTCGAATTCGCTCGAATTACGCTTACGACTCGACGAGATTAATTAAGAGTTAATCGAAGGGCTAGAACTACGAGAGATCTTCTCTTTACTCTTATTCTTACGCGGGAAAGCCTTTATAACGGCGATCGTAGGAACTCTATTCTCTATTATCTTAAGTATATTATCGTTATTATCGTTACTCTTTATATTCTTATTCTTCTCTTCTACTATAACGTCTAAATACGTAGTTACTTCGTTATCGAATACGCTTCGAATAGCGTATTTACTATTATTAAAAAGAATACTTATAAGATTAATACTCTAATTACTATTATTAATAGTATAAGTATTAATATTTATACGCTTATCTAGTATAATCTTAAGTCGATAGAATTTAAAATATACTTTCTAAGCTACTTTTTATTTATTTATTATTAGTATACTTATAATAATCTCTTTCTTACTATCGAGCTTATTATCGATAATACTTATAATCTTCTTCGCCTTATAGTATATCTTTTTAAAGATTATAATCTAAGCTTTAACTATCTTATCGTAATAAGAAAGCGCGTTTTTATATTAAAAGTACTCGGCGAAGAAAGAAAGCTCTAAAAAAAAAAAAACAAAAATACCCCAAAAAACAACCCTCTTTTTTTTTTTTTTTTTTTTTTTTTAAAAAAATATAAAAAAAAAAATTAATATATTTTTTTTTTTAAAAAAAAAAAAAAAAAAAAAAAAAAAAAAAAAATTTATTTTTTTTTTTATTTTTTAAAAAAAATTATTTTATAAAAAAAAATAAAAATAATAAATAAAAAAATTATATTATATATTTAATAAAATAAAAAAAAAAAATAAAAAAAAAAAAAAAAAAAAAAAAAAAAAAAAAAAAAAAAAAAAAAAAAAAAAAAAAAAAAAAAAAAAAAAAAAAAAAAAAAAAAAAAAAAAAAAAAAAAAAAAAAAAAAAAAATAAAAAATAAAAAAAAAAATAATAAAAAAAAAAAAAAAAAAAAAAAATATAAAAAAAAAATAAAAAAATAAAAATAATATTAAATATAATAAGATACTATTAAGTAACTAGTAACTACTTATAATATTAGATAGTTATTATTTTTAATAATAGAAAAAAATTTAAAAAAAAAAAAAATTTTTTTGATTATTTTTATTTTTTTAATAAAAAAAAAAAAAAAAAAAAAAAAAAAAAAAAAAAAAAAAAAAAAAAAAAAAAAAAAAAAAAAATTAAAAAAAAAAAAAAAAAAAAAAAAAAAAAAAAAAAAAAATAAAAAAAAAAAAAAAAAAAAAAAAAAAAAAAAAAAAAAAACCCAAAAAAAAAACAAAATTTTTTTTTTTTTTTTAAAAAAAAAAAAAAAAAAAAAAAAATTCCTTAATATTAGATATTATATTTATAATATAGAATAAAATTTTTTTTTAAAAAAAAAAAAATTCATCACATCTGTCCGATCTCACCACGCGTGTTGAATCTGTTCTCAGAAGTCTACTCCGAGGCTCGCTGTGGACTCTAGGTTTGATGCCGATCAACAAAGCGACGCATTCGAAATATCAGCCTGATCTGTGACGAGGCTACCGTCCTGGTTGCGTAATGACGAAGGCCACATTCGCGCAACAACTTTATTCCCAATATCTACATCGGCTATACATTCCACTTCTGTTGCCTCCAGTTGCTCTCCGTGCCTGACACAAAGATGGCCTCGGAAGTACAAATATCAGATGCTTGGAACAGAGCTCGAGATCGATATGTCGAAGACCTCAATGAAGAAGAACAGCAGAGGTATTTCAGAGCTTCACCACAATCTCTTTTGGATGATGCTTGGGCCGCAGAGAAATTTCACGGTACGAAAAGCACTACTCGCAGCGTAATGGAGAAGCTTCAGCCTTTTGTTGCCGCTATTGAACAATACGGCGGGGCGATCGATGTTTATTCGAATACTTATGCTCTAGCTCTCGGTCCGATCTGGGGTAGCATCAAAGTCCTACTCCATGTAAGTCTTTCGAGGCATCTGATGCTGTCTCACAATGCTAATGTAGTTCGCTATTAGATCGCACGTGAATTTGGCAAATACTTTGACAAGCTTGTTGAGATGTTTGCAAGGATCGGTGACGTCTTGCCACGCTTCAGAACTTATGAAAGATTGTTCTCGAACCATGAGCGTCTGATTCAAGCGCTCTCGGTAGCCTACCTAGACATCATCACTTTCTGCACCAATGCAAAAATGGTATTCAGACGCGGACAGCGTTCATCTAGTAAGTCAACTATAGCCGAGAATGATTGTGAAATCTGCTTCTTTGGCATGGCTTCTTCACTCCCACATACACAAATGTTGACTGCGGCTCCGACGTCCAAAAGAGTTCGATATGTATTTCGCCTGCAGTCTATAGATGCTGATCTACGGTGTCGGAAAAAAGCTTCGAAGGTGACACTCAAGCTGTTATGGAAACCGTTTGACCTGCAATTTGGTCAGCAACTTAGTGCCTTTCGTGTTCATCAGAAGAATGTCGAAAAGGAAGCGGGGTTGGCGAACATGATCGAAGCCGCTGATGCTAGAGCTCTGGTGCTTGCCGACCAGAAGCAGCTTGACAAGCAACGGCGAGGTTGGTGCCAGTGTTTTCAGTCTTAAACTTGAGACGCTAAGGTTCTATTAGAGGACAATCGGCTCCGGATTATCGCCATGCTCCACGCTGTCGACTATGAAGCTAAACATAGAAAGCTCCAGATTTTACGTCATGCTGGAACGGGTGAATGGCTCTTTCGACAGGCCACATATTGTGAATGGATAACGCCAGGCAACTCCGCATTTCTTTGCTGCCGTGGTATACGTAGGTACCATCAGCTACTTTATCAAAGATCAAGACTTATAGCTTCTTGTCAGCCGGCTGTGGCAAAAGCATCCTTGCGTACGTACACTGAGCTCCTAAGGGCACCGAAAATCTGCTAACGTTGAAGCATAGATCTAACCTGGTCGACAATTTGATGAACGGCGTCCTCGCTCCAGTATGTCAACCCTCGGACGTCATATATTATTACTGTGATTATGCAGATCAGAGAACCCTTCAGCTTGATCGTATCTTAGGAAGCCTTCTGAAGCAACTGTTCCTCAATCATCAGATTCCAGAGTACATTGAGTCGCAGCTTCTCCAAATCTACGCTGGAGGAACCAAATCACCCGCCGAGAACGCATTGGGTGACATCTTCTATTCAGTAGTCGCATTGCACCCCCAGATTTACATGGTCTTTGACGGACTCGATGAATGCGAGAAGACCGTTTGGCAGGCAATGCTGAAAGTTTTTAAGGATTTATCAGCCAATGGACAGTCTCATGTCAAGACATTCATAACTTGTGTGGAAGAAGGTCCTGTTGCACATCGTCTCCACGATTCTCCGTGCGTCCAACTATCCACTGCAGCTACAGCTGAAGACATCAGGGCCTTTATTACATCATCGGTCAGATCGAAAGTCGAGAACGGAGAATTGCGGATTCGCAATCTAAATCTAGGACAAGACATCATTTCCGAGCTACTTCTAAGGGCAAATGGAATGTAAGTCGCTATTCCTGGTTCTCGGGGCTATTGCTGACTTACAAGGTTTCTCTGGGTCTTCTTCCAACTACATGATCTTTGCGAATCGTCCTCTGACGCTATGATTCGAGAAACACTAAGAAACCTGCCCGAAGGACTCGGCGAAACTTACAGGAGGATCCTGATCAAGATTAGTGAAAGCCCCTCGAAAGCTAAACTGGCTCAAAAAGTGTTCAAGTGGGCTACAGTCGCGAAACGTCCTCTCAACGTTGAAGAACTCAAAGAAGCCGTTGCCATTGAACCAGGCGACAAAAGCTGGGACGAAGCAAAATTTCCACATGAAGATCTCATGTTCGAGTCCTGCAGAGGCCTGATCATCAAAGATGAGGACGACGGGACCGCGCATTTTGCACATCACACGGTCCGGCAATATCTTACGGGCGGACTGACCACCAAAGTTGATCCCCTGTTTGAGATCTCGGTGGCGGACGCAGATCTTCTTGCTGGACAGGCGTGTGTTGCGTATCTCACATTCTCCGATTTTGAAACTCAGATCACGTCGACCACGCCCATCGCCCGACTCGAACAAAAGGGTATACTAGAATCTGGTGGACCTTTGTGGATCCCCAGTGTCCTTGGTATTAGGAGATCTATGTTCAATATACCTTTCAGACTACTTCGGGGGGATCCAGCCGTGCGACCCTCAGATTCTGATTATTGGAAGTACCTAAGACCAAAGCCTAAGTCGAAAATTAATCCCTCCACAGATCTCAAAGAAAAGTATCGACTCCTCTGCTACGCCATAGAACACTGGGAACTGCACACCAGGTGGTCTCAATCATCAGATTCCGGATTCCGTTGTCGCCTCAAGAGCTTAGTCAAGCACAAGATACTGGCTTTCGATTTCCGGCCATGGGGTTCTAATCAACATTTTGGTCCATATGGTTGTGTAGGATGTCCAAGCCCAAGTGCGGAAAGTTTGGTCGCTAAAGATCTGCCATATCTATCCATGATCCACTACGCAGCCGAAGTGGGTAACCTCACGTTCTTAACATCCCATTACTTTACGGAAATCGAGATCGGCGAATACATCTACCACGAGAGGTACCATAACGAAACGTTGTTGATTGCTTGTCGTCACAACAGAACTGAAATAGTTAAGTATCTCATAAAGCAAGAAAGGTACGATATTTCCGACGGAAGAGCTATCACTACTGCTGCAGCTGCAGGGCACGTAGATGTGCTGCAGTATCTACTTAGCCTTGGTCAGTACTCAGCCCAGCAACAAGGCCACATCGCCTTATCCTTGGCCGCAAAAAACGGACATGAGGCTGTTGTTGAAGTACTAGCAGTTGCCGGAGCCGATCTCGACGCGTATGATAAGCAGACAGGTCGAAGTGTGGTCGATTTAGCGGCCATGAACGGCCATGACTCTGTAATACGGACCTTAATGCAAAGAGGAGCCCAAAAATCTACAGGCCAGGGAGGATTGACCGCACTCCATCTCGCTGCTACAAACGGTCACGCTGCGGCAACCCGAGCGTTGCTTGAGTCCGGTTTCCCGGAAGACAAGGCCGATTCAAGTGGGCGAACTGCCCTACACCTAGCCGCAAAGTCAGGTCATAGTGCGGTGGCTGAGGTTTTGCTTAAGAACGGTGCCAATCCCTCATTGGAAGCACTTGCAACCGTGCCCTCTGGCGACCGATCCGGCGGGATGCCATTTCACCTGGCAGCGCAGGGCGGTCACGTCAAGGTCCTAGAACTCTTCATGCAACACGTACCATCGGTCGATTTTCCCCGGACCATTTCAGAAAAAACCGCTCTTCACTCCGCGGTAGCTGGTGGTCAAGAAAAGGCGATCCGGTGGCTTATCAAGAATGGAGCTGACGTCAATGCAATGGATTTGGTTGGCGACACACCTCTCAATTGCGCTGCGAATCTAGGAGATATGACTGCAGTCCGTGTGTTGCTAGAGCATGGGGCGATGGAGGGCCTTTACTCCAGAAGTCCCTGCCTCATCATGGACTCCCAACGCAGTATCGCATCAGAACTCTTCACGGGTAGTCGTCATCAAGAGCTATGACGATGGTGATGCAGGACTTTGAGGCCACCCACGTCTGATTGGTAAAGCGTGTTTTTGACCTTCAGCCATATGGGTTTACAAAGATTGATATCCACAAGAGAGGCCATCGTGCCTCGCCCGCACTACAGTAGCTAAACACAAACCTAGGTTTGATTAGCCGGACAGATCGGCTAGTCTCAGACTAGCTCTAGTTTCTTTGTGGAGGGTGGACGGACAACAGCAACAAAGCCTTCAACACCTATGGCATACGAAACGCGACCGCAACAGAACAAAGCAACAGCCTTGCATCTACTATTCTAAACCCCCTCAAAAGTCTCTCGCAAAGTTTGGTACAGCTTTCCCTTCATTGAGATCCGATACATTTCACAGTATTGTGTACGACCACAACCCAAGACAATGTGAGAATGGTACGTCACATCCTTGGACAGCAATAGATCTTCATAGAGGTACTAGGGTGAAGGTTTATTTTAACGCAAAGTTTCTTGGTACGAGTCTTTTCCGCTTTGGGCCTCACGGAAGGGAAAGCAAGAACCTTCAATCTAGATCCCGCCCATCTAACCTGTCCAACCACTTCTCTAGCAAATTTCCTCCAAATAAGTTGCCCGGCCTTTTCCAACATTCGAGATCCACCATTATCTCCCCATTAAGATATCTTCAGAAACATGAACAATATCTTGCAAAAGTAGGTGAGCTAGTGAGACGCGAATTGCAGTTGCCTATTCCCGTGCACCGTCATTGAAAACCCAATGGTCCTTTGGAAATCTTATAAGCTCTCGATACGGGTGGAGGCAACACACTCAGCACCCGCGCATTCATACCCGCCTATGCTCAATGTCCCCGCCCTTCCTTTCCAACAAAATAGCGCCAGAAAGCCCGATACGGTGTCGAATTCGCAATCCTACTGGGCATAGGGCCACGGAGTGGAAGGGGACGATTCGTTCCCTCAATCTGAATGTCCTGATCAAACAGTGCCGCCGAATCCGGATGTCGGTGAATCGGCGACGGTGGTGGAGGCAGAGCGCGACCTTCCAATCTCGCCAAGGCCAGATCGAAATGCGCCTGCCGATTGGGATCTGCGTTCAGTGACGAATCTGCCACCGAAGTTCTCACATGCGACAGTGAATAGTGCGATGTGTCGATTGGATGTCCGATTGCTTGCTCGTTGCGTCGACGAGCCGCTCCATCGAGCCTAGGAGACTCTGCCATACCGCGATCTTCCAACAGCCCTGGCCACTTCGTATTGATGTATACCCTCCTGGATTCCGGACTAGATGCGCCTCCGAAACCGAATGAAGATGTTGTGGCCGGGACAGTGGTAACTGGCTGATCTGTTGCCAACTTTGAGTCCTTTGCAAAGCTGTTGAACTTTAAATGCCCAAGACGTCTCAGATTCGAGATGTCTTTGAGCGCCTTGGAACGAATGGCTGGCTTCCCAATTTTCTTCGATGACGATACACCATTCGAGACGTCGGCAAAAACCCCAAATGCTCTGCCGGTGCTAGCAGGCGCCTTTGCTTCACGCGAAGGCTCGTCACGAGGCTCGGAGACAAATGCCCACTGATCCAGCTGTGAATGTTCCGGAAATTCACGTCGGAACGTCGGGCCCGGCGGCTCAGCATACGTCTCCCGACAAATACGCTCACAAGACTTCTCGAACAGCGGTGAAGAGGTATCCTGCTCACTGCCATTGCTGTGAATCGACGGCGTCGACGTCCGTAGCGGCTTATCGAAGTCCAGTGGAATTGGCGAGATCGTACGGACCAGACCCCGGCCCCGACGTGCCTCTGGTTGCATTTCCGAGCTGCGAAATGGCTGTCTGATGACAGTAGCCTTTAAATCCAACGTCCCATGCCCGAGCGCGAAACGAATATTCGCAGCAGCAATCGCCCTCTCCCACGCATTAGACGAAGATTTCCTCGAATCCGTCGAAGCCCAGGAATCAGTCGAGTCAGCATATCGTAGTGAATATGGGCTTCTCATGCGACGAGTCCCGTCACCAAATCTGATTACTCTCCCGAAACTCTCCGATGCTGCGGCGATATTCTGCTCCAGCTCGTATTCAGCCTGATCGATCACTTCACCGTATTGATCCGCAAAGACTTCGACTTCACCTGTCTCGGCATCGGGTGCGAAGTGAATGGGACGACGATGGTCGATGGCGGCAATTAGTCTGTCGATCTTCCTATTCATTCGCTCGTTTTCTTCATCGGAGAGAAGACGAGGACATGAGTCTGATCCGATGGCGAGGCTTGCTAGCCCGTGGCGAACTGGAGACTGATGATCTGTGTCGACAGCGGTATGGTAACTCTCGACTTCACACACATCTGATTGCGCGTCATTGTTCTGGGTGCGATGGGCAATCTCCCTCATCATGCCTGTTCGCTCCAGCATAGAACCAGTCATCGGTTCATTTCCACCAGTCACAGCGGCCTCTACATCCCGATCGCCTCCCTTGGCGTTAGAGCCGACGAGCGTTTTCACCGACCCATAGCATTTCCCAAGCCAGCCTGAGCCTAGGCGACTTTGGAAGCGAGAAGGTGTGCTACGTCCACATCAGTACCTCTCCAACGGAATCTTCAAACGAGGCAAAAACAAATTACACACCTTGACTCTTCCCGCTTGACAGCCCCTTCATCTTGGAGACGCCCAGTGTCATCACACTCCACCATCTCACTGACATCCGTTTGATAGAGCGGCAGCGAAGGTGATGCTGGGATTTCGGCGTTCTCGAAAGCTCCTGGTATACTCATGGACGCTACTAAGAAGACAGCGGTATCTAAGCAGGTGGACGACGATGGACTGAGTAGTACGAAGAAGATCGGTGGTATAAAAGCGGAAGACTGGGTTTAAGTATAAGAGCCATGTTATATATCCTCATCACCCTCGACGAGTCCACGACACTCTCAACCAGATGCGGTGTTATCAGTCTTCTTACATTCACGCAAGATCTCCTGTCCTGAACACGTCCAATGAAAACCACGGATGAGGTGTGTTGTTGGTATAGGATCTGTGTCAATCATTTTGAAGAGTATCCTTTTCTTTGTTCGGCCGTAGAGGTGCGCTATCGATGGAAGCCAAAGAGCTTATTGCAAGATGGTGCTTGCGGCGCATTTAGCTTGACATAGCACTCTTACATATTTCCTAAATGAAAGCTCTTCACTACTGACTCTTCGCTGCTGAATCATCAAGAAAGTATTTCCGGCAACTTGCAAACACCACTGGACACGAACTTGGGAACATTCAGATTGTGCAAACGAGAATGGCCATCTCTCTGGACCACATCACATCTTTTCCCCCCCTCCAATATATTTGAAAAAAAACAAACACAAAAAAAAAAAAAAAAAAAAAAAAAAAAAAAAAAAAAAACCCCCAAAAAAAAATTTTTTTTAAAAAAAAAAAAAACACGATTACCTCTCAAGGATCTTGAGTAGCGCACACAAAGAAGAAAAGATACCATGTCAGACACAAAGCCAGCCACCGGCTTCAAGCCCAGGAACGGCGCCCAAACTCGAGATACTAAAGCCCAAATAGATGCAAAAAAAGCCAGCACCGTGGCAGAATCGTTTTCACCTTCCGGGCTTCAAGCCTCGCGAACGAAAGCGAAAATGGGGAATTTGGTGTTGGGAAATGCAAACTCGACGGGATCGGACGCTTGAGACGGCAAGGTCGTAGTGCTCTCCGAGTTTGAAGATCACATGTTCGCATGGGCAAGTTGCCCTACATTTGGCGGCAGTATATTGTGTGTACAGCCGGGATTCCCCCAAAAGACCAACACGGGAATGAATATACCCTGAATTCATGGGTTTGATCCCCTCAAATTTTGAAAAAAGAACCTTTTTTAGCCACAGACACCCTAGAGTTGTGGAGAAATTCAAATTGGATTGTCGTTCATTCCTGACAGAGGTATACATTGGCCTCCGTCTGGAATGAACCTTCAAAATGTGAAGTTTCTAAGATTGATCAAGCTCCCCGGATTTACCAAACCTCTTCATACATTGAAATAGGGACATGCTATCGCAGTAACTTCCCCGAACGATTCTACATACATTTTCTTCACAAAGGGAGAAAACATATACAGCCCTCTGTCGAGACATCATAAGTCCACCCATCCGCATCCGGGTGCCGTATCCAGGTGGGGGGGGGGGGGGCTTCAGAGCCCTATGTTGGAATCTGTAGAGTGCGCCCAAACTCGTAGATACTAAATGCCTCAAATATTTGATTGAACATCGACAGTAGATACTCGTGTTGACCGGAAAGATGCACTTAAAAATCATGCGGTGCGGGATCTGACACTATCGTACCAGGAAGTGTACCCTAGCCGTATCCGGATGGGAAAGCCAGGGGAGTGGAGGGGGTCGATGTATCGCTTCTCTTTTTCAAGTAGACGGTCGCGTACTTAGACAGTAGAAAGCGAACACCCTTGGCATAGTACCTGATATCCCACTTCTTTCCTCACATGATCCCCTTCCTGCGCAACTTTTCACAAGGACGGCGGCGACATTTTGAGCATGTAGTGCTTCCATTGAGCGACCCAAAGTAGTATGCTCTGGTAAAGCAGCCTCTCCAGCTGAAGGGAGGATGTAGTTCCTTCAGATCAAATTCTCAACTGTCGCTTCTGTAGAAGGTTTTCTGGTGATTTACCGGCCTATTAGATCGTTATGCTTAGCAAACTGTGCGTGACTGTTGAACACCAGAGTATTTGTCGAAGGAGGGAGCGAGAGAGGGAGAGAGAGTTGGAGGGAGAAATAGAAGGACTAGCAATACATCGGTGTTCGTGGGTTGGAAAGCGTAAGACCTGTCCAAAATCAGCTTCCTCGCTTTCGCAAAACTCGATCTGGAGGACCTAGAGCACCCTTAGACCTGACTCTACCTGAGAAAGAATCTTTCACCTTTCTAAGCTTTTAATCAACCCATTCAAGAACCCGCACCAGGGTCGAGGTACCTTTATAAGGACATAGATGGCTTGGTGGTTCGAGCCCAACCGCTCGGCCTTTCCCACTGCTGTATCATTGTAATTCCAAGAGAGCGTGTCTTGCTGTTGAAGTAGTGGTAGACATGGCTCTTGAGTATGAGAGGTCTTGAGATGGCTTGCTGGAAAGGGGACCTTACGTCCATAGAGCGGCTCACAGGGGGCTTGGAGACGTCTAATTGAACAAAGCCGTAAGCTGTCAGCGTTCGGAACAGAGGAAGAGATGGGGGAGAAACTCCACAATAGCACCCACACGTCGCCCTGTTGGTCGAGCTTTGAGAACAGTCACCCAAGGTGTTCGCGTGTCTGTAGCCATAGTGCTAAGCTCTCGCGGCGACACTTTGATTTAGACTTCCATAGTATTTTCCAGCGCTAACTCGCAGTTGCTCTTTTACAATATCAGCCTGGAGGACTGTAGCAAAGTCATGAGTCTTGAGGTGTAGGGTGCAACGGTTGCTTCAAAAGTTGTGGTTAGCGGGCTACAAGCCCGTTGCTTGTAGGATGTGGAAGACTAGTGAGGCAGTCAGCGGGGGCATGAAAAGGACTGCACTTGGCAACTGGCAGCAGGGACGTGCTAAATAAATGGCCTGGCTTTCGATCGACGTTCGTATATGCCCTAGACATAGTCCCGACATCTGCAGCAATGTTCTGACTGAAGGAGGAGGATTGGCGGCTTTGGAAGGGTCTTTCAAAAGCAGTAGGGTCCTCCGATCCAGAAGCGTACGGAGTTCCTTACAGCCTTAGCGCTTCGCTTCGGTCTTGGCTTGGTACAAGATCACCAGAGCCTTCACACAAAGCTGCAACTCACCCACATACATCTAGAATCCACCAGACACTCTACACAGAACTCGCACCCACCACGGAACAGATTTTATCTGCACTTAGCCATCTTTACCACACAGGATCATAGCAAAAGTCGCTTGAAATGCCGGAATCCAAGCAGGACACCCTCCCTGACATGCTGAAGCTGATGACAGACGTCGAGATCAAGAATGACGTCCAAGTCATGTTAGGGACAGACGGTTCAGCATTGTACACATGGGGTGACGTGGACACCTACATGAAGAAGAACGCCACCTCCTTGGATCCTGACCTCGTTAGAAGCGTCATGCAGAAATTGCGTGACGCATACAAGATGAAGAAGTTCAATGAGGAGCTAACGAGAGCCCTGGAGTATGACCATCCCTTCACATCGTACCGATTTATCTGCTAACGTCGCGCATAGAGCGGTCCAGATCGGCACGATTGCTGGCGGTGAAACGGACAACACTGACGACGACGACAATGACACTGATGACACTGATAACAAAATCCTCACCCCTCTCAGCCGCAATACCGATGTCGAGAAGGCAGGAAGGGATGAAAATCCAATGGACCATGGTCTTCGAGCCACCACCGTCGGCCAAGAGTAAGAGCATCTTCTCCCGGAGGCACCGCCTGTCCGGGACTATCGCGACGCCAATGGCGTCGACCATGGTTACGCCATGAGGGAGGCGTTGCTGAACCCTAGGCCGGATCCCTGGGCCCTAATCTGAGCCAACACCCACTGGTGAGTACTTAGACGCTTCTAAACAGCCGTACAGAGGACGCTAATGCCTGTAGAACCCCTGCCTCTGCCACCTACGTTATCCTTCCGACCGACAAAAAGACAAGCAACAGGGATAATTCACCAAACGAGGGTAGTAGTGGTTGGGGTCTCGATGGATATCCTCGGCTTTCATTTCTTTAGTCATCGGTCCCCAAGGGGAGGAACATACTGCTTGCGGAGCGACGGCATGCCATGCTTATGTGGCTGCTGTCTATGCTCAAAAGTTTTGCTTTTTCGATTGGAGGATGAGCACTTCAGGCGCGAAAGATGAGGTCCATCAATGGCATGATAGGCAAGGGATATGATAGGGCAAACACCACGTGGTCATCTTCCAAGGCACCATGTCAAACTGTCTACTCAATGAACCCTCATGCAGAACTTCGCCATGACAACAGCTTGAGCCTACCCAATCTGTGCTCCAGTGACAATCTGAAGGGAATGTGATTCCACGGACAGCAATGTCTTTGAAGCATGACAAACATCAAGTCTTCCTACTGAAATGCCGGCAATCTACACCCTTAGCGCCTGTTTCGCCCCACCTTACCTTGACATTTCAATTACGTAATAGCACCCACTTACCTGCCTTCGTCTTAGCCGTATCTCACGCTACTCTGGCCACGCGGGCGCAAAGATATGTTCCAATATCATGTCTTTGTCCTTGGTTCTTTTATACAATGCTGACTTGACCATCACCTCTTTCCACCAAGCAGCCCAAAACAAAAAGCAATGGCAATCTATCTGTATCCCTTTATGTTCACATTCCTATCTATAGATAATTGAGCTTGCAATGATCCAACAAGTCGACTAGCTAAGCTTCAGACTGGTACATCGAAGACTCTTAAAAATATACATAACAGCTTGGGTATCCCTCTGTACTACTAGCCCAGGAGTTCGAGCCAGGGGCAGCAGCAGCCTGCAACACGTTCAAAAAAGACGTAAGTAAATATATGAACATAGAAAGAGAGAAACGGTCACAGCAGAAACGCAGTCAATCAAGACCACCAACATAGACTGTATCACGGCCTATCAGCCCATCTATTCTATAAGCCCCGTTGAACTACATTCCTTCCCAATCTTCATGTAACATGCTCCCTCGTTCAGCAAAAGCCAGGACTGATGATTAAAAGCACCCCTCCACCGCCTCTCCTCTCGAACCAGCAGTCTCCGTATCTCATCCGCGACGAACCTGGGCAGCGTACTGTCCTTAACGAAAACAGACCGCAGTGCGGAGGGGGAAAAGGTCCCTCGCGCCTCTTCGGAACCAGTGCCTGGCCGCCACAGAACTCCCAGCCATTTTCATCTCTTTACACACGGCCCTTCTTTCCAATATCTCCATACAGTGAGCCATTCCTCCCATCTCTTTCTTCAAGTTGTCTAACATCATCACAGCAGCTCATTCTGCCAACATTCCTCCCACGTAACCCGGTCCGTCGTAGGCAGGGGCAAGAACGTGGTCGTCGTCGGTAAAACGGAGATGTTCGCTGAACGGACAGGAGGGAAGGGAAGGGAAGGCGTCAGTGCCATCCTAGAGAAGTTTTCAACTCGGTGGGCGTTGCAACTACTGAAGGAGAAAAACTGTTTGAACTGTCAGCAAAGTCTCCAATATTTACTCTTTGGTTGAAAGAACGAACAGAACTTCCTGCTCTTACTACATACCGTTGCGTGGAAACCGAACCAGAAAGCAGAAGGCAGTCTCGGCTCAATCCGGTCCGATCGTTGTAATATACCCGCGACGGGTCCTTTCAATACAATTCCCTCCCTGCCACCCAGGAAACACGAATGAAAACTTTTCTTCCCGTTCTTCCCTCTTTCACTACCCAACCTACGGCTCGACAAAGACGCGCGGCATACCTCTTGCTTTTTTGAAGGCATCACGGAATCTCCATTCAACCCGCCACATTCGAACAAACATCGTCCACAATGATGTCCTCCTCAACAGCAGAGAAGGCGAGAACGACTCTCGCATCCCTGAACTTCATCGCTCGGATCGGTAGAATACTACCCTTGACAAATTGGCACGCACCTAATCTAACCCTTCTTCTCTAGTCTACGGCATCCGATCATCCGCGCCCCTGGAGACGTTGACGAAGATCATACTCGTCAACGCTATCGCCCGAAACGGTGCGTCATTCCCAACCATGCTTCCGTACCTACGCGTGCTAATCATAGCCTAAGTTCGCGGCAGCATAACGGCACCGGCGATGCACGAAAGCCGTGAAAGCGTGAGCAGCAGCGAGGTCGATGGGGACGATAGCGGCTACGAAGCCGATGCGGATGAGCCAAAGGAGGATTCTAAAGGGGCGGGAGAGGCAGACAACGCCGAGGAGCCGGACAGCAGCACTGACGGGACGGATACGGATACGGATACAAGCCATAACTGTGAGTTAGTATCTCCATCTTCTAGAAGTTCGCTGCTGACTGGTTCAAGGGTATGTCTCCGATGCTGAATACCTCGCATCCTGCCTCGAATCCCTTGATTACGAACGCGAAGGCGAGTACCAAGATGGGGACGACGTCGTCGATTACAAGTACGATAGTTAGGATGCGGCTGGATCGACTTTTGCTCTGTGTACGTTTGAATAAGCGCACATGAAGAGCCAGAAGGCAGCTTCAGCGTGCTAAATGTCCGTGACTTTTCGTGACTACTGGGCCGCCGCATATGTCCATGTAGCTCTTTCTCTGTAACCAGGAGCCGTCTAAGCCGAGTGTAAGAGCTGCTGCAATCCGTGTTGGCTTTCGATGTGTGCGTGAGATGCCGCGGACTGAAAGAAGCATCTGTAACACTATCTAGAGACAATGAAAGGCACGAAAGAAGTAATCGGGTCAGGAGAAGTAGAATGTCGGTATCCACGGAAGAGCACATAGATGAAAGAAAAAATGGCTTGAGGGTCTTGGCATTTATTTGCACGAGTCACCGGATTCGCACAAAGCTTCACCGAAACCGAACACACCTCGGTCATCAGAAGCACCCCGAAATTTCTACCCTAGTACCTACCGTGTCCTTCAAGAGTAAGTCGCTCTGGCTAGTCATCCCTTTGACTTCGAGTTCAGTCAATCGTGACGCCTTCTGGCTGACATTGTTAGCAACAGAACCAAGCATCCCCTTCATCAACACCAGCGTCATTCCACCAGTCCCTTACCATGGCCGGCACGTTCACTACTTACGCAGAGATGTTGGAGGCCATGAAGGGTCTCCATTTGGCAAAATCCGTGATGGATCTGCTTGGCCCGGCTGGTAAACACGTCAAGACGTGGGGCCAACTAGATTCGTTCATGCACAGCCAGCAGCTCAACAAACGCACCTTTCTTACACCACAACGCATCGCGGATCTTCTCCTTCAGAAGCTCCGCGGCTTCTACCTTGCCAATGAGGCCCGCAAGGGCAGTAATGAGTAAGGACGCATGTTCCAAGAGAGTGAATGATCACTGACAACCCATAAGTCTCGGCTTAACGGGTCCCTACCGTTTCAACCCCACCTCCAACCCTCCTCGGGCTTCAACAATGCCCACAAGATCTTCTCGACGCGGCATTCGTAGAGCCGCCGGAAGGAAGGGCCGTGGACGACGGCCAATGCCCAGCTACGGGGATTCACGACCGTCCCAGTCTCTAGAACAGGAAAGCCCATCGCACAATGGCAGCCCGGCCGCCATGAAGCCGAAGATAGAGCCCTCTTCCGGCTCGACAACCGCGGCCGAGGAGGTACTCATCGCACTTCCAGCCGCCACGGCAGTGGTGGAAGGTCTTCTCTGTTTGCCTAAAGCCATCGAGCCAGAGAAGCAGCCCGCTTCCAGCTCGAAGACCGCGCCGGTGAAGGCACCTGCGGCGCACACAACTCCGGTGCGGGATGGGGAGGGTCTCAAGTGGTTTCCCGATGAAGATGCCAAGTTGGAAGACGTCTAGTAAGAGCCGCACCTGCAATCAACGTGGCAAGATCCTGTTCACAGCTAACAAAATCTGGCGTTGCAAAGGGTTCCTTTTTGCCGGTGGTTAGAGCACATGCAGCCGACGCTTTCCGTGGTTCGTTGTTGAACACAGTATGACTGCTCAACCTCATCACCAGCAAAAGAAAGAACAAAAGCGTTGATGGTATTTTCCTCTTCAGCAGCAAGACACAAAAGAGGGGGAAATGGGCTAGAGGGAAAGGGAAGGAAAAGAAAGGAAAGAGAGGCCAACAATCCTTCCTGAACTGTCTTGTACATAAGCAAGCAAAGCCAGCACATCTTATGTCTCTTGCATGCCATCCACGCCTACGTCCGTTGTCCTGATATCTGCTGCATTGTCACGAGAGCATGAACGCTCACAAGCATTTACTGCCCACCCCAAGAACCTCTAGCGTCATTTCGCCACACCTTGTCTCTTTCCAAATCGTAACAAGCCCCGGCAGTTCCCGTCTAAGAGCCCCTTTTCTTTTCTTCCAGACACTCTGGTCTCTGGCAGTACTAGAAATTAGAACAGCAAATCGTCTGGAAACCAGACATAGCTGCAACTGCGTTGGCACATATCAATTCCATATCACTCATAAATCTAGCTGATTGGATTTACGATACAATACAACCCATTCGAACCCCAAAGTCACGAGCAGTAGAGCACCTGCCTCGAATCACCCAGAGCCCGTCTATCCAGTAAATCACCTATACCCTCAATCCAAGACTCTCCAAACGCCAACAGCACTCAGACCCCAAGGACGGAGCCAGCGTTTGGACAATCGACCGTAGCACTGGCACTGGCCTCTCGTCCACCCTCAAACCCTCCAACCCAACCCAGCACACCGCCGACACCGCTCCCCAAAATCTTGTCCGCCTGCTTCCCTTCTCCGTATGCAACAGCCTCTGACCTCTCTCTCCTGTATCATTGATCCCCCTCTCCCAACCTCCTATTCCCCATTTCTTCCCCTCGGCTCCCGATCCTCTCAACCACACCTCCATCGTAGTCAAACTAAACCCGAATACTCAAAGCCACCATCCATTCGCTCAACGAGCCCCCTCTTCAAACCGCAGAAGGCCCCCCCTCTCTTCCCTTCCCAGAGACAGCCCTCACATTCGCCACCATTTCCGCTCCTGCTCCTTAGCCGCAGGACCAGCAGCTTTAACCCCGTACTCCTGTCTGGTAGACTGGAGTTTCTTAACAGTCATGCACCAGCAGAGCTGGATCAGGGAGAGCGTATCTTCGAGTTGTGGATATTGGCGTAGGCGATCGTCCCAGGCGAAGTAGATTAGGGCTCAGGGTATGCCAGGGTATGCCAGAGGAGGGAGGAGGAGGAGGAGCAGCAGGAAGGAGACCCAAACCGGCGAGAGGAGCCAGAGGAGCAAGAGCAGCAGAGGAACCTGATCTCGGCGAGCACGCATAAGGCCCAGAGTCTAAAAAACCCGTCAGCCGCCAAGTACAGAAGGGCGAGCCGACGGCACAAAACCAGGCTCCGAACCAAGTTTGAGCATTGAGCGCCAAAGGATTGTGGTGGTGAGAGACCAGACATGTAGCGGACAACCAAGACACACGGTTTAGAACCGATGCCCGACCTTCCGACACAGCTGATGGGTGATCCAGCAATGTATCAATCTGCTCCCCTATTCTCCGGCCCTCCTCAACTGATCCTTAAACCCCACCTGCCGCAAAACGTCGAGTCTAAGTCTCATCTCCTAGGGTGTCTCCATTTGTTGTTTTGGAAGAACGCCGGTCGGCGTAGATGGTAGGAAAGATGGAGTGTCATTACACCGAGCTTCTAAGCCGAGACAGTCTAGTCTAGAGTGGTTGGTGGAGCGTTAGTGCGTTGGCCTTAGGGATACAGAAGGTCTAAACTATCGAAAGTCCGCTGTTGCCAGGACTGGCGAGCGATGAATTCGATGCTGGTTAGTCCCAAGCTTCACAGGCTATACTACGAGCGAGTGATAGGAGGAATCAGCTGTGATTGTCAAGAGCCGGCCCCCAAGGGCTGACAGGACGCTATAAGAGATGTGTCGAGGAACTTGGTAGTGGAAGTTATGAAGTTAGAACAGGTCTAGAATACCATGATTGATATCGCATGCAAGAAGAACAAAGCAAGCATCTAGGATCCACCATAGATAAAGAACAAACAGTACCACGCATGCACGTTTCCTCCTCCGATGTATTTTGGTAGAAAGCCAACAGCAATCATCCCTCCATAGACCGCTGCCCACAATCTTGCTCCCTTTCATGCTAGAAATGCCCATTGTATGTCCATCCGACTTGCCACGGGTTCCCCCAAATCGTACCAAGGTGTTGTGACTCGCGGGCTCGTTGCGCCTAGAATAGAAGATCTTTGATGGTCCGGTGATGCAAACGAAGCGAGAGGACAGGCTCGTGAAGGATGTAGGGATGGTCGAGTGGGATAGCAAGCCCGGTCCTAGTGCTTCAAGCGCGACACCAAGCCTTCGTACATTTTGCGCAACCTCGCCAGCACTCTCTTGCGAAACGGCAAGGCCTCTTCTGCCAGCTCGACTTCACGTTTTCGGGATGCCTCCTGTGCACGCCATTCCATCGTGGACTTTATCCCCTTTGCGATCGCAAACCCCAAGATGGCTTCGGACGCAGGTTCGTCGGAACTTTTAGGGGTTTTGGGAATCGAATTGAAGAGTAATGCCACGTCCTCCGGGTTTCCGAGGTGCGACTCAAGTTCATTGAATGCACAGGAACTTGAGAAGCGACCCTCGTAGCTGTGAGCTGTCGACATTGTAGGAAAAGGTCGAGCTGTTGCCTGGCTAGTGTTAGATATGACCGGGATCAGACCGTTGGTGCAGCATACTCTGTTCGATACTTGGCGCGGTGGGTTGTCAATGATCTCAACGGTACGGACGAGTGTAAGAGTGCTGAGGGTTTGAATAGTAGCCCGGGGGCGGGGTATCCCAAATGGCGTTGGATCGTTATGATGATAGGAGGTAGATCCGTGTGGGAGAGGGTTGTCTGGTATGGAAAAGGGAGCAGGAAAAAGGAGCAGGATACAACCTACGAGCTGTTAGCAAGGCCTATACCGCAGCACGGACGTTGATAAAAGGGAAATACCCTTTGGGAGCACAGATAGATTGCTGTTCAAAGGAAATTGTTCTTTTAGAGCAGTGGCTCTGTTGCAGCGTAGATGGCGGAGCTAAGGGGTCTTGTTTCGTATCACTGTAGCCGAATGAGGGTCTGTTGAAGGAGACTTGCAGACGTGGAAGGACTCGTCTCGTTCGAAGATTGGCTTATGTTGAAGAATGGGAAGGATAGAGATTGTGAAAGCGTAAGGTGATGGTGTGGCAGTGTATCCTGATGCTCTAAATTTTTGTGTAACAGATGTAGAATGAATGAGCGGTGACCCGCGCTGTGGCAAAAGAAACCTTGCTTTGATACGGAAGCGCCCAGCCGAAGGCAGTAGAGCTTATGCACGCTGTCACAGCAACAAACAACTGACCATATCTACACGAAAAAACTTCGCGGTCTTACTGCTCGTTCAAAACCTCCAGACCAGCTCCGTATTTGGGAATCTTCGACGCTGTGGAAACGCTGCGTCTCCTAATCCAAAGGCACCGGTCCTTCCTCCACCAGAAAACCTCCACTCACTAGAGATTTTCAGGCCACCTCGGCGTGTTTTTGCACGAGCATACAACGATTCGCAGCAATACTAGCAATCTCCTCGCCTTCAAGGATACCATGTTGCCCTCACAGCGTGCTGATGGATTGCGTGCTGGCAAAACCAAGCGGTCACCAAGCCCTTCGCCGCCACCTGGGAGTAGATCTTCAGAAAATAGTCCAAGCCATAAAACTGAACAAGCAGAGAAGGGTACTTCCTTCAGTGCTGCTCTGTCCAAGAGAACCAAGCCCGCGCTGACATGATCGACAGGGGATAATGAGTCACCATTCATAAGCCATGGACCTGTCCTACCTGACGAGAATCGAGCAGCTGCCAGCAGCGAACCCCAAAATACGGTCTCTGGAGGGACAAGAGCCCCTGAGACAATACCTTCAACGACCGTCACTTGTGGTCCGCGTCCACAGCTGCAACCCATTGGCACTCAGGCATGGACTTGGATACAAACCAGCCATCAGCCTGCCGGAGACAATGATGCATACCCAGATTCGACAATTCCAGCATACTACCGTGCTCCTCATCGGGGTCCACGCAGGATCAGGAGCGGCCAGAGTAGCAGGCCGGGTGTTGACTTCATTGTCCGTCGAGAGCCGCTTGATCCAGTCAGCTCCACTGTGGGTCCCTCCAATGGCCGATAGAATCCCATCTCCTGAATCAGCACAACATATGCAATGCTGCGCTCTTTATCCAATGGCAACATCCCGGGTCTCGCCGCCTCAACAAAACGGAAAGCACGAGTGATGTGGGCAGAGAAAGGCAAAAGGGCAACGGACTTCATCGTGGAACATGGCAGGACGTGGTGCAGTGCTGAAAGAAAGCATGTGATTACGGAGCAACAATGGAATCGGTCAATACTACACAGGCGTCCGCTTACCCGGGCGTATCAGATTCTTTTCGCTCGCCTGTTCACTGTGCCACTTTTCATCCCCAAGGAACGAATGGATAGACAACAAGAAGTTTGTGCCCTTCCAGCCTGTTCTGAGATAGGTAGCATGAGTTGGTCACTGAGTGTAGTGCAGTCCTTTGCGTAGTCTTCCATTCAGAGGGAAGGTCCACTGGTCTCCTTGTGGCCGAAGAACCGAGATACAATGTGTTCCCCTGCCTGTCCTGAAGCGTTGCAGCTTTGTCATCTCATTCTCCATTTCCTACTTAAGACCACCTGAGCGTGCTTATCCCCACTTTACATCGGCCAGTCGACGACAAGGAGCTTCAACACGCCTTGACGGCCCATGTGCTGATGCTTCTGGACTGGCCGTAGATGGAGAACCCAAGCTTTCCAATGGGATGAAGGCTATGCCAAACAAACCTCATTCAATGTTGCTGCGCGGGGACATATTCAGGACAAAACAAAAGCTCATTGCGATTTATGTATATACTTGAAGTCAGTTTGGTTCTGTCATGTTGTCTTCCGTCACGGCCAATCGTCCGGAAGAATGTTGTTGGGTAGCAGCCACGAAGGGTGCTTTCCCTTTGATGGTCCAGTATACTAAGAAAGTCGTACCTACGTCATCATATTTTTACGTTTGAGCCTTCAACTGAAGTGGTCACGTTTCCACAGTTAATCTCGTTCTTGTCGATACTTCTTTCCCCCGTCATCGTGGATTGCGCGACAGGTGGCAAGTGGAAGGTAGTTGCAGCATGAACGTGTTCTTCTAGAGGTTGTTGCGGGCCTCGTTATTTCTGAGAAGAAAAAACTTCGACCCGCGCCTCCCTACTTTGGATAGGAACATGATACTTTAGATAGGAGTATATTGGGTTACCTACTGTGCGATTGAGGGTAGCTTCAGCTTTCAACAAGCGTGTTGCTGGCTCTTAGCTTCTTGTCGTGCGCCATATGCATACAAGGGGAGACGTCAATGGACTTCGGACTGGACAGTGATATGACCGAATTTGGTTTACTGCTACTCATTTTCCTTGTGTGGAAGGTGCGATTGTGCTCTGCTGCTTTTCCCGATTTGGTGAGGTGTATCAGATGGTGAGAGAGGCTCTCCGGTGCGTACTTTTTTCTGGGGCTTGTCGCTAACCCTTGTGTTTGAAGGCAGTCTATCTTAAGATTTCCTGGCTAAGGATGGGTGTTATCACCCGTGTGTCCTCAGCTCTGGTAAGAGGTGGCAGTCTGTCCGGTCCTCCCTGCTTCCCCCATCTCGGGAAGCTGCTGTCGACGACTGGTGCTCAGATAGACAAACCTTCTCCAGTGTTGACTTATCGCGTGGCTGGAATCCATATTGAAGCTGACCAATCCAGATTGTCTCTTTCCTAGGCCTCGCCTGCTTCTGACCAGAGGGCGTGCTTGAATGGGGCGGCTCTCTCCGGGCCTCAGAGGACCACTTGACCGAAGACGAACATCGAAAAAAGTCATAGGAGTACTCCAATCCTCTTTGCTATGCAGCCTGATCCATTCGCTAATGGGTAGGCGCTGATGAACAATTAGAGAGTGGTAGTCCTCCTCTATAGTTCCAGGATCTAATGATTCAGAGGCCAGTTGCAGTGAGCGCCTACGGAACACCCTCGTAGTCAATTCATCTACTCAGCTAGAATTTCAGCTTTTAGCGTTGAGATACACGTCAGAAGTCCCTCAATTCTGTGTTCGTCATCTGAAGTCCGGGGATTTCGGCCCTATGCTAACGATCTGAAGCTATTTGGTATTTTTCACTAGCTTACAACCAAAATAAGGGGGCGCTGGTCTTTCCCACTCCCAGTATCTAACGGTTCACAGAGCAGTTACAGCGCCGGCGGAAGAGATTCACTTCATCTATTCAGCAGACTCGCCAGCTTTTAGAGCTGTTACGCACCTCAGCAGACCCTCGATCCTGCCATATGAAGTCTACCAAATGTTACGTTAGCTCTGTTTTATATAAATGGACTAGTCAAGTATTATATCACTAGCACCAAAATTACGCTATCTCTGAGGGAATCGTAACGCAGCCAAGACGACCAAGCCGGCCACCAAAAGCTAGTTACATCTGCTATGTGGAAAGTTTTTATAAACTTCACCTCATATTCTTCTCTCCTTCACAAGAAGTTTCTTCGCTTTTTGTTGCCAACCTCTACTGTACTTGTACGGAGTCACCGACAATATTTCGGCGGAGATGACACAGAGAAACGACATCGGCAGACTTGCCGCGTCAGTCTTATCGGTGCTAAGCTGACGGCGTCTTAGATCTAGCCTCTAGAGCTTGAACAGGACTAGCAAAATTCGGGGAAAACTCAGAGAACAGGCTCCCGCTCATCTCGTGTCAAACCTTCACTTGTTGGCATCGGCGCGGCGCGGTGCTGATGCTTAATCACATCTCATACAATACTACGAGTAGTGAAAGAGAGGCTTCCCCTCCCTCGTCTACTCACTTACCTTCCTCTTTCCTACGCCTTCGTGAAACCTCAGCTCTTAAAGCTCTTAGGAGCACGTGACGTAAGCTACAATGGCAAGGGAAAGACAGCAGAGTCGCGTTTTTGACGATGCGGCTCATCTGGTGGGTGTCCTTCCAGGATATTTCATTCCACCCGATACCACCGGGGTTGTATTGCCGGAATTAGAAGCTTTCTCAATCTCGTCGGACTCTTCAGGGTTTTGCCTCCACCAAAGATAAATACTGACTCGTCTTGCAGGCATCAATGGGCCACAAGGCCGAGCTCAACCGCCACTTCAGTCCGCTGGCAATGCTCGGGCTTGCCTTTGCGATCCTGAATTCGTGGACAGCTCTATCGGCATCTCTGTCTCTGGCGCTTCCCAGCGGAGGACCAACGTCAGTCATATGGGGATTGATCACAGCTGGAATATGTAAAGCTTGCTCTGGCGCCCGCCATCATACGGCCGATGATTAGTGAATACTAAAAGTACGCAGGTAACTTATCACTAGCAGCTTCAATGGCTGAGTTCTTGTCTGCCTATCCAACCGCTGGTGGCCAATACCACTGGGTCGCGTATGTATCTTCGCAATCCATAACTCCTCTTTCAAACTAGGTTGTTGCGAAGTATTGAGACATGTCTGTAGGGCATTTGTTCTCTGGATATGTTTCGAGCCTGGAGATTCTCTCTTGAATAGGCAGTACTGACATAGAAATCTTGACCCAGAGTTATCGCCTGGCCAAAATGGCGTCCACTACTGTCTTGGATTACTGGTTGGATCAACGTGTCCGGATGGATCGCCCTCGTTGCATCCGGAGGTCTGCTAGGAAGTCAACTCATCGTTGGAGTCATCTCTTTTACGAATCAAAATTACGTGCCGCAACGCTGGCATCAATTCTTGATATACATTGGCTATAATCTAGTTGCGTTCTTGCTCAACGCCTTCGGCAACTCGCTGCTTCCATACGTTACGAAAGGAGCTTTTGCATGGTCGATTACCGGATTCGTCATCATCTCTATCACGGTACTCGCATGCGCATCTCCCGATTACGCTAGCGGCAAGTTCGTCTTCACCGAATTTATAAACGGTACGCGAATGGTCGAGTGACTCTTCTCTGTTTGTCCCAAGATCTGAATCTCAAGAACCCTGTCGGTGCCTGAATGTTGTTGGTTTTGCCAAATCTGTCTCATCGTCAATTTCTGGCCCCTACGAAACAATACTGATTTCAACATGTGCACAGACTCCGGCTGGCCAGGAGGAATTGGCTGGCTTCTCGGGCTGCTGCAAGCAGGTCTCGGACTGACTGGCTTCGACGCAGTAGCCCACATGATTGGTCAGTATCACGACACGCCACCGTAACGCCACTAACAGATCATGGCAGAAGAGATTCCCAATCCACACGTAGAGGGACCTCGAATCATGATCGCAACGGTCATGATAGGAATATTTACAGGTTTCATCTTCCTCACATGCCTACTCTTAGTGAGCGGCGGGTCAGCCAATGTACAGAATATAATTGGATCCGCTGCTGGTCCTCTACTGGCCATCTTCTACAATGCTACTGGAAGTAAAGCTGGGTCGATCTGCCTGCTCATGTTAGTAGCTGCCCTTACACCAGGTCCTGGTTCATTTGCTGACTCTGGGCCAAAGGTTCCCTCTCGTCTGCCTGCTCTTCGCCACTATAAGTATCATGACTACAAGCAGTCGCATGACTTACGCTTTCGCCAGGTACGTCAGCCTACTACAATTTGGAGGAGACTTGCTGCATGTACTGATGGGACTGCAGAGACGGTGGACTCCCAGCGAGTCGGTTCTTCGCAAAAGTCCACTCGAAACACGAGATGCCACTCAACGCGCTCATCCTGACCACGATCTTGGTAGTCATCTTCGGTTGCATCTTCCTAGGCTCGTCCAGGTAAGGCTCCTTGATTTTGTACATTCTCTGTCTGACCAACATTCATAGCGCCTTCAACGCCATCATCTCAGCTTCCGTCGTAGCACTCGGCGTGTCCTACGCCATCCCTCCGGCCATCAACTGCCTCCGAGGCCGCAAGATGCTTCCACCACGACCATTCGTCCTGCCGGGTCCGCTTGGCTGGATGTGCAATCTGCTCGGCATAGCCTACGTGATCGTGACGACGGTGCTCTTCCTCTTCCCGCCCACCTTACCCGTCACAGGGAGCAACATGAGTACGTCATCCATCTTCCCCCTCTCCTTGGCGCCCTATCCTAAACAACCACGACCACCCATCATTCCCTACCCACCACAATCCTCCCGTGCCATTCTCCTCTTTTTATTTCAGCCCACCTCATCCCCACACCCCCCAACCCCCGCTTCCCGCCCCCTCATACTCCCTCACAAGCCATGCAACGCATCCACTGACAACACCCATTTCCAGACTACTGCATCGTCGCCTTCTTCATCGTCATCGTCATCAGCGTCGTGCAATGGTTCGTCGACGGCCGCAAAAACTACAAGGGTCCCGTCGTCGAACTCGTCGGCGAAGGAGAAGAAGACCAAGTCGTTCACGCCGCCGACAATGATGAATTCGACGATAAAAGAGGTGCCGCGGTCGAACGGTAATGGGTAGATGGGTGCGGCGAGGGAGAGGACGTGGTTGTTAGGATAAAAATTGGGGTCGGGAATAGAACTTGGGGATGGAAGGCTGGCGGTGGGCTTGGGGTAGGTTGTGGATGGATGGAAGGATCAGAGAAGGATGCGGGGTTGCTGTTGTACTTAGCATCGACAAGATTTATGGTAGCACAGCAAGCAATGTGCGTGTAAGTAAACATGTAAAAACACGCACGAAACCCCATCGCCTCATCATCCTCAAAAGACAAGGTATCCAACACGTCACTCTACCACGCTTATTCACACCCGATCCATCCATCCACCCAACTCCAACCTCGCCGTCTCAATCCTTACACACACCCACCGCCCCACCCCAAAAGTGATTCCCCAGCCGCCTCAACGCCAATGACAGGAAACGACAGCAACTGACCAACCCCCCCTTGACCATCCATCCCCGTTCCGATCCCCTCCCCCCCGCCCCCTTCTCCTTCCCCCCCTTCCGCAACGGAACCACCCACACATAACCCCGTAGCATCCAAGGACACCGAACAGGCCAACGCCTCTATGAATCCAAGCATTCTCTCTTAGAAACATCTCGTCTACAACAACTCCACTCCCCAGCCCCACCAGCCAACAGCGAGACACTCCACCTAAAAAAGCGGCGGCGGCGGTGGGTTATAAGCCGAGATCGTACATACAGCAGCAAAAAATGAATGAATGAATGACATAGAGGCGCCCATGCCAGGAACAACAATCGGTTTCATTGCGTGATGATGGCGTAAAGAGGGTTCGGACAGGTTTTTGGTTTTCTAACATATGGTGGAGGATTCGACGATGTCGCCTGGAAAAGACTCTTTCTGCAATCGTAGCAACGATTTCAGTCGGTAGGTGCGTGGATCGCGGCGTGGTTGGTGGTGGGGGGTGGGAGGGGGAAGCTGTAGATTAGAGGCTAGAGTCTTATTGGGGGTGGAGGATGTGGAGGTGGTGAGTGCGAGGGATAGGATGCGAGGGTGGTGGGTTGAGCGCTTAGACTCGGCGCGGATGTAATCTTGTTGGAAGCCGGGTTAGAGAGTATCAGCGTGTGTAAGTGTAAGTATTTGCAATCACTGGCAGGGAGAAAATGCGCGCGCATCACCAAAATATCAGCAAAAACGTCTATTCTTGCTTCTACTTTACATCGCATTTGTATGTGTAGGTAATACTACAAGTCTATGTATCTCACGTTTATAAGATATGGCCTCAGTTCTAGAGCGATTTGGTTCTTGATTTGGGTCCCTTTCTACGATATACAGTAAGAAGGAGTCGCTGTGATGAGTTTACGAGGGAGTATAGTACTTAAAAAGGATATATTAAAACGGTGGCTTGATGAGGAGGGTATATAGGATTTTGAGGACTAGATAGACTTCAGCTACTTTCTATGAGTTGAGTTATAGTTACGTATAAGAAGAATCGCCTTTTAACTACTATTCTTGATGGTGTGTGCGTATTCTTCTCCGTGCCAAGGGTTGTAAATACGCTTGCACACGCTGATACCTTATATCCGACTCCCACCCCCTGTCGAGCTGCAGAGAGTGACCCGGGGGGCTTAAGCGGCGGGGGGGAAGCGCAAATAAGTGCTCGCACAGCGTTCAAAAGGACGTCTTGCTTGGCATTAGGCCTTCAACAACTCCAACCCACAACGTGTGAAGTTATGTTCAGTCCTTGCCTTGCTATGAAGCATATTGCATGCTCAGAGTGCTAGACTGCCAATTGGCCCGAGGCAAAATGATTCCTGTGTGATCCTCCTCTGGGTTAATCTCCCCTACAGATCACAGCCACTTAACTTTCGTCCACTATTCTGGCCGTACGATCATCGGTTGGAGCACGAATACTCCACTGTAGAACAAAGCGTTTATCCGCCCGTTGATCCCTCAACTCATCATAAGGAACGAGCTCTGCCTCAAACTCCAGCATTTTCGCATCCCACCCGGTAGCCCTCAACCACAGACGCCGAAATTGCGCGATCGTATGGCGCATACCCTTGCCCTCGGGCTGTCGAAAGCGATTTGTCGCCTCCTCCTCATCATCTTCGAGACCCACTTGGCGACCCCATACCGTTCCGCCCGGCTTCACGAGGAATGTCAGCGCTTGGATGAAGGCTTCCTGCTGGGTTTCGTCGAATAGATGGATAACGTTGGCAGAGTGGACGAAGTCAAACTGGCCGGCTAGGTCCTTGCGCTTTGTGAAGTTGCTCGGGTCTAGCACATCGGCCTCGTGAAACTGGACCCCAAGATCTTGTGGGCGATGGTTGTAGAGAGTATACCCGAGGTTGATGGAGCCTAGCCGGATTAGCATATCACGTGTCTTGAAACGCTTCATCACCTACGAATCTCACGATCAAGTCCTGTGATGCTCTACCCATACTAAGGTCAGTCTTTGAATCCCAATGTTCGGTACTTGAGCATGCTAATGACTTACGTGAGCAGGGTAGCCATCTGCTATCAATGTTCGGATATCAGTTCCCATGCAACACCCGACGTCGATCAAGGTCTTCTTCGCCGTATCGGCAACTTCAGCAAGTATCTGGCGATACTTGAAATGTCGGTCAATCCGAGACTCTGCAAATAAGTACTGGGTGATACACGTGAAGGGTGCAATCTGTCAACCACTTGTCAGCATAATGGCAAACATCTCTGAAGGATTTACAATCTCACCCTCATAGCTTCTTTGCGGACGTGGTGGATCCGCTGACTTATCATCGCCGCGCCCTCTCCCGCCCTGGTAGAGAATCTGTTGTGTAAAGCAATGGTATCGTCTTCCCGTTTTAAAACAACAGTCTCGAAATCAAGGGATCTGTGAATTTTCCAGTAGAAAGGGATACCTTTATTACGCTCTTCCATAGCATCAGAGAGTAGACTGGCCACGAGGATCCCACTGGCCCTAGGAAATGGCCTGTGAGCAGTATCACGGATGGGCTCCGCTCTCGACCCGTGCAAAATGCGTCTCTTTCCACTGAAGGAGATCAGTTGCTGGTTCCCTGGTTCTGGTGCTGCACGTGGAAGAGATACTTCCTCCTGTAAAACACTCTGGGGCCAGTTGCTCCAGCCAAAACATTCAGAGAGTACGGCCCTCATTTCCGTTGCGAGTCGAACCCCGATAGCTAGATTGAGGTAGAAAACGTCTGACCTTGTCGAGTAGTCCCTCGAGAGCAGTGCACAACAGAAAAGGCCACACGCAAGTGTCTCCTCGGCGGTATCTCTTTGCGATGGAGCCATTTGCTCGAGCATCTTGAGTATGGGTCTGAGGACGTACTCGAGCTTGATGCCGGCGAGGGTCTTCCACAAGGGTTCCAAAGCCAAACCGTAGTCGATGGATATACAATCTTTTCCAGTTTTCCAATCTACCCAGATACTGCCACTGTCGTCCTTGTGGAGAATATCGTCGTACAAGAGATCAGCGTACATTGCATCGAAGAAGCCGTCCAGATAGATAGATTTTGCCAGATCCAAGAAAGGTGTGTGAAAACCAGTCACTTCGTAATCAATATAGAGCAAAGATGGTGGACTCATGTCCAAAGAAACTAGAACATTTCCTCCGTGTCCGTCCCCAAAGCCGAAGGCGCACGGGAGAGACTGAAGTCCGGCAGGTCTTTCCGGGTCGAGAATGTGAGTGGCACGGTCAAGGTGGTACCGCAAAGTTCCATGGCTTTGGCCATTGATGCTGATAGGTATGTCTAGAAAGTTCTCCAAAGACACACGACTGTTGGAAGCACCCTCAAGAAAGCTGGGACTGCAGGTGCCATAAAATTCCAGAAACCGGCGATGATGTTGAAGGCGTTTATGATAAAGAGTGTGGATTTATTGCTCAGAGCAATTGATAGGTGACATTTTATGCCCGAAGGATCTTTGGTAAGCTGCCAAAACATCACTGGCTCGGCGAAGGTCGAGATCAATGAACCATTCATCTGAACGGTAATACAGCTCTTCCAGATGGTCAGAGACAGGGCTTTGCCTATGATAGTACCGAAGGCGAACTTCGTTCAATGTCTCGCCTTGGAAGCGCTTGAAGAATATATCCCTTTTATGTTCATCGACAGCAAGAACGATCTGTATAGTCTCGACAGGGAAATACTGCCTGAGGCTTTGAAGTGCTTCTACCTCGAGCAGCGCAGAAATTGAATTCTTTATGTAGACCTGCTGCCAGGTCTGATCCGTATTTCTCATTGTGTCTGCGTAGCGGCCGTTGGAGTTTGATGAGAAAGCTGTGCGGCGTAATTCTGTTGGATCACCTCAAATCATGTTTGCTTTAGCGTAGGAAGGACTTGCAGGCCAACGCAGGTCGTCCTTCGCTGAGGTTGTACATTTTTGTGGACATAATGGGCCGAGGATCACATCCCGGTACCCTTTCGTGTTCTCGGCCGCTCGTCTCGCGCCGACGGGACTGGACATGTAGGAAGACCCCTGTGCCAAAGAAATGTCATTAGATTGATGGGCTATCATCCCGGTCGCACCCACAGCATCTGATGCTTCCAGATTCATTTTCACCATCTCAGCTTGAAGCTTGCTCTTGTAAGCAGAGCTGATAGCATGGACTCGGTAGAAGAACGGTACTATGCTTAGCGACTCGGGGGTTCTTGAAAGCAGCTGCCATTTCCGAATGATCATGGCTTTGAGAGTTGTTGTAAAGCCTGGCTCGTGTTCAAAAAGGCATAGAGATGTCAGAAACAAGTCGCAGGAAACACCTGGGCTAACGGTCTTGATCGTTGCGGTATTTGAAGATTTTGGAGACCCCAATGCTGTTTTTTGTAAGAAATCAAAATCGCAAAGGATGTGCAAATCTTCGGTTGCGCGAATCGGTTGATAGATGTGAAGTCGAGGACCATGTTCAGGGTCAGAAAGTACTGTGAAGCGCCGGACTTTGTGCGATCAACAGTCCAAGGTGCGATGAGATCGACGCGGATACTGCTCGCTCGAGAGATTCCTTGGACCATAGCTTGATAGTTCGCTTCGATCCTTCCGCCGTCCATCCTGAAAATCGCAGGATCTCCCATTGTTTCCGCAACATTGGATCTTCAGGCACCTAGATATGGATGAGGACAGAGCGATTTGCCAAGATGGAAAGGAAATCCATTACCTTCATCGATGGGCACTCCTCTTTCTCGATTCGCAACATGGCGCACAGCTCGGCTCGGAAGTCTCTGATCAGTCTCACTATGCTTTCCTTTGTCTCCAAGAACCCGAAGCCATCCCAATCTGTATCGTTTTCGACTCTATGTAGGGTTGTCCCTGTTTGCTGTTAGACAATACTACCACCGAGCGATATGGAGAGGAAACCCAAGGCTTGCCTATCAACGGATCCATCGAGGTATGCATCGCGCAATTCAGGGACTGGTAGAGCTAACGGTAGATGCGGACGAGGGACGGCCTCCAAAGCTTTCTCAACAATCTTTCTGTCATCGGCAAAGGAGCATCTTGAAGGTGCGTCTTCCATGGGCACCCATTCTACATCAAACTCTTCTCCCTCTTCTTGTGTGTCGGCCATCTGATGGCTGCATGAATCGACCTCGGAGATGTACCAGAAAATGATCTTGCGGACGCCTTGGTTCATTCGCTGTTGAACAGCAATCGGTTCGGTATGTTTTGGGTCACTGAGTCCCTGCGCTTTGGTGGGAAGCTGGTGTTTGAATAGATGACACTCGTATCCTGACTCTTCCATGGTCTCCCGAATCGCTGCAGCTTCCAAGGTCTCTCCGACATCCTTCCTCCCTTTCGGTAACATGTACTCTCCCTTTGGCCGATAGTACAGTAGGAGGACCAAGCCCTTGGGGATGTCGATAGGCACAGTTCCACTGCTAAGCACAAAACCATCCGAGAAATCCACGAAACGATTCATGTCTGGAAAGGCGAGAGGACAGGTGACTACTTCGAAAGGATGAACCCACGAAGACGGCAACTTCTTCAGAAAGCCTTAGAGCGAAATGTGAACTAAAAGAATGTCAGCAAAATGTACATCAATGTACGTCTAAGCCTACCAAAAAAGCAGAGAGACACTTGCAGGACTTGATCTTGATCGGAGTATGGAAGAGCGGGCTCAAAACTGTCGAGCGTTGTGAGCGAATGTTGGGTGGCAGAGAAGCGGTCGGACCACGCTCCTATCTAGCAGGGTTGCCACTGTAATGACTCAGCGCATTTGATAAAGTTCGAACGAAAGTGTTGCCAGCCAACCATTTAAATTGAGGGGTACTTTTGTATTAAAGAATGTGTTGAAAGATGCGGGAACCCGTTCCTTATATATCGCGGGCTTCGTTGCCACCGTGATAAGGCCCTGGAAATTAATCGTGGGAAGAATTATTCAAGCTAATCCTTGGAGTCGCCTCTTAAAAGGGTAAGAAATATATGGGTGATTGATGGCCAGTACCCTCCAACTGCCAGGTCCCAACGAGTCACCTTGCTACCTCGAAGTATCTTGACATAGTTCCACAAGAACAGAAACTCCTCGTAGGTGGTCCACCCACTGCGTCGAGGTCAGGCTTGTTGCTCCTGCGTTCAAATGATTTATTCCTAATCGCAGGAATCCTTTCGCTGGCGGTTCAAGACCAGACCGTATCTGCTCTGGAGGCGTGTTTGGCACCACAAAGGAGCACTCGAAGGCTACAGAAACTGAAGTCAGTCTTTTCATGCCTGAAATTGAGACAGTGGGAAGTGGCAACATTTGAGCATAGGAAAGCGAATACGCCGTACGCAGAGGATTCTTCAGTCAATGGAATTCTTATGTGCAAATCAACAAGCAACTATCATCTCACGTGGACCAGTTGAGATACTCTGGAAATGCCCGTCAACGCCTGCTGGTGCCTGGAAGACTTGATCTGCCAATCGGAACTCTTGACGCTAGAGCCAGATGACCGAGGTTTACCCATTTCAACAGGCTACCACACCTTTTTGGCCACCTTTATGCCACTTGACTTCCATCTCTGCTACAAGCGAACAGCAAGAATCAGACGGTGTTGTGGCGTGAACGGTGGTAGAACAGCATCTTGGAAGAGAGCAGCATAGGAATTGGATCGCCCTTAATAGTCGCTTTGGCAGCCCAATAGTCGCTTGTGAAGCATCTTTCGTCAACGTTTTGAAGACTGCTCCACAAAGACTCTCTCCGAAGGGTCATGCATTGATCGGCGGCTCGAACCGAGCGTGCTTCTTGGATAGAAGCCTACAACAGTATGAATTTTGCCGAATCACGAGACTCTCTCATGGAGCTGCAGTCCGATTTCCTCGCATGATCTGGCTGCCGGGTGAGATGCCGACTCTGCAGTGCGTGGTTGCCTTCCTAAAAGGGGTATTGCAACCCCGAGGAAGCGCGAATTCGATCCCGGCTTCACGAGATTGAAATGCTGGGTACAATTCCCCAAGAGGGGTGTTGATTCGACAGGAAAGATCAAGGGTTAATTTTGATCGACCATTGCATCGCGAGTTTCGCGGAGCCACAATTTAGTCCGTGCGTCGATGCCAAAACGTCTAGTCATGACATCGCACCTTGTAAACATCTTGCTGCTTGGGTCTTCCGTCCTGACGGCTCTTTCATCTCCTGTGCCCAGAGCCTCGTCCACGTGCGAGAAGACGCAAGTGGCCATACTCGGCGCCGGCGTTGCTGGAATTACCACTGCTGTAAGCTTTTGTTCCTGTTCAAAAATCCTTCACTTCTACTCCTATGATGTCAGCAAGCATTAGCCAACAACTCCGTCACCGATTTTCTCATCGTCGAATACAACAGCGAGATCGGAGGTCGCTGCAGACATACGCCTTTCGGAAAAGACGAGCAGGGTAAATCTTATACCATCGAGCTGGGAGCTAACTGGCTATCTTATGTCCAGTTGGCAATTTTGCTAAATATACAGCTGACAGTGTTTGTAGATTGAAGGGATTGTTTCTCCTGGGTGCCCTACAAACCCGATCTGGACCTTGGTAATGAGTTACCAGCCAACTTCTACGAGCGTAATTCTGATCATTATCTTTCTCAGGTCCAGAGGTACAATATGAGAAACTACTTCTCGAACTTCTCGTCGCTCTTAACCTATGATACGAATGGTCCAGTGGATTACCTTGACAAGCTCTAGAGATGCTTACTCGATCGTCGAGCAAGATGCGGGAAACATACTTCTCGAGAATTTACAAGATAGAAGCTTTCGTGCTGCGTTGAACCTTGCTGGATGGAGGCCAATGGGTGATGCCCGGGCCCAAGCTGTAGAATGGTATCAGCTGGACTTCGAATATGCACGAACACCTGTTAGTATACGCCTGACCCTCTTTTCTCCTTAAGGTTTCCATACCTTGGCTCCCTACCACACACGTGGGCTTTGCAGCTGGCGCAGGTTCAATTCGAAGGACGTTTCATCCGATAAATTTACCGTCGCCAAATATGTGAGGCCCTCATCGATTTCACAATGTGTGCGCGCTGACCCGTTGGAATGCAACCTTTTACGGCTTCTCCGAAGACAACAACTTCGTCGTCGATCAATGGGGATTCAATTCCTTCATCCATAGCCAGGCATCAGGATTCATGAAGACAAATGACAAGCGTCTAGGTCTGAACACTATTGTCAAGAACATCACATGGTCCGATCGAGGGGAAAACATACTCAATGCAGACGGGAGTTGTATCGACGCGGCCTACGCCATCTTGACCTTCTCGGTCGGCATTCTCCAGTCAGAAGATATCCGATTCAGCCCCGAGCTACCAGCCTGGAAGAAAAGTGCCATCCAAACCGTCGAAATGGGCATACACACCAAGATATTCCTCCAGTTCTCATCGGACCAAACCTTCCGGGACGAATCGACCGAACTCTTCCACCACGCTTCCCTCGACCAAGGGCCCCTACGCAGTGTGGCAATCCCTCGACCACGACTCCTTCCTCCCAGGCCGCGGCATCCTCTACGTCACCGTCGTCCCCAATCAATCCTACGCCATCGACGCGCAAGACGACGACACCACGACGCGACAAGTCCTAGCCACGCTCCGAGAAATGCTCGGCGGGGACAAAGTCCCCGAACCCCCAGACATGCATGTATCCCCGCTGGGGCACATTCCCACGGGCCTGCGGCTCCTGATTGAATTAGCCCCCCCCCCCACCCCCGCGGGACTCACACGGGAAGGGCATCAAACCCTCCGCGCGAATAACAACGGCCGGCTGTGGTACGCGGGGGAACCCACGAGCGCGCAACGAGGTGTGGGGGATTCGCCGCCGGGGTTTCGGCTTAGATTGGGGTGGGTCTGTTTGGGGTGAGTTTCCTGGGGTGGTATCCCCTATAAATCCTTCACCCCGGACTCATCAGCTATCAAGACATTGTATTTCCCAGCTCCCAGGGGATACGAGCACGGGCAACCGCCGCTTTAAAGTTCGTGAATAACATCACGGCTCAAGGAGTGTTGGGAGAACTTAGGGATCGATCTCGAGGATCAAATTCGAGACTCCTGCACCAGAGTCAAGAAGGAGTCACGATCAGTCGAAGAGGCTATGGTTACCTCGGCAAGATTGGAGCGTTAAGTTGTAAGGACTTGTCACTGTTGCTGTTGGCCTGGGCATGTCCCCTTTTACAAGACATGTTGAGAGATCACTGCACCCCTTTGTGCTACTCCACGTACATATCACCTTTCCATTCGCTCTTCTTGAGATAAATAATTCTACTACAGATAAGCTTGCGAGGTACTGTCGTGGGCTCTGCAAGAAGCAAGCAGAGAACGAGCAGTCGGATCCGGCTTTGAGCAAGGATTCATTAAGTAGCAACCACGCATAGGTCAATGCTAAGCTGTATCCAAGTCATAGACAATTGCTTTATTGATCGAAGTATCTAGGCGCTCCTAGGGTCTATGAATGTATCGAAGCGTATGACCGCGCTAAGTCGCTACGACTTTCTTGCTCCAACGCTGGATTCTCATCAACGGATTCAGCCCCAGTGCAGCATTTGCCTCCGGATAAAGACCATGGCACAAAACCACGTGAGCGACAGCAAATTCCTCTAATGCCATGCGATAGGACGGAACTGGCCCTTCCCTTTCTATTCTTCATTTCGGAAGCGCAGCTCGAATCCTGCATCCTCACAAGACTTTCGCAGCTTGTCCGTGTTTTGGCTGAACCAGTGGGGCCAGTGTACATCCCGAGACACACAATAGCAGACCTTCTCAAGGTTGGGCAAACGATCCGGTCTGAAAAGCACCAACTCTTGGATCGTACTCTCAATTTGTGAAACGTGCTCGACCTCAATGTCATGGATACTGAGCTTTTGGATAGATTCTGGTAGCGCACATGCAAAAGTCTCCATAGAATAACCCGTTCCCCTCCAGAAGAGCGAAAAGCTCAGGGTCAGCTCTTTCAGAACCTTGAAGTCTTGGAGATTCTCAATGGGTCCTTTAGGCTCATTAACGCTACGGAGGCCCAACACATTGAGGGATCGTTGGGCGTGTGCCGACAACACTTTGCATATCCCTGCCGGGTCCCACCATACCTCGTCACCACGTCCTTCATCATGTTTGTCGTGACTGTAGCTGAAGGTTTGCAATGCCTTCAGACCGTGCAGAAACTCTCCCAGTTGTTCAAGGCTGATGTAGCACCATTTGAAGCCCAGATCGGTGATATTCGAGGAGTGTGGCAAGAGACAGCTGAAGTCATGGGAATGACCATAAGCAGTGATGTATACACCGTAGAGCGACTTGAGCGACGGTATTGTAGCCAGGAATGCCAACAAGTCGAGCGGACGCAATTCGGGATTGATAAAGTACTCCTCAAACTGTATGTTGATTTGCTCGAGACAACTGAGTATCGGAGTGTCCTCTATGCAATCTGTTCTGATTCGCTCGATCACCTCTCGAAGTTGATGCACCACCTCGCTCCACCATTGAAACTTGATCGATTTGATCCTTGGAAGGAGAATGAGCAGAAGGCGTATGATAGGACCCTCGTGCCCTGATTCGAGCTCTTCGATCCATGTTTCCAGCTTCCCTGGAAGCACGTATCTCGACAAAGCCTGCTTGAACAGGACGAATTGCTCTTGAGTATACGGGCGGTGCTCATGCCGCTCACGCGAAGGGTCGGGAATCATAGATTCCCATTCAAGAAACCAGCCGTCTAAGCGAAGTTCCTTTATGTAAAGCGCCATCCGACGGTTGGCCAGGACATCGATCAGCAAATTTGAGAAACTGTCGCCTAGGGTACAGTTTGTTCGGATTAGGTAGTCCAAATAGTCGAATTCAAACCGGCACCCAAAGAACGCCGCCTTTCCAATATCGTCAAAGTCGCTATAGCGTACCCTCAGCTCCCGGTGCTCCTTCAGAAGCGGCAAAGCCACGGCGTAAAACCTCTTAGAAATTAGGGAAAAGTTCTCGATGTCCTCTGGCATGACATATGTCATGACCTCACGAACTAGTTCGTTTGGTAGATCTGGAAAGCGTGCCATGGTGGAAGTCTTAGAAACATATTTAGTGGATTTGAGACATCTGATGGTCAGTGGATCTCTTACCTCTGTACTGTGCGCTTAGTGGGGGAGGTTGAAGGTTGACAATGTTGTTGCTGCCACGAGGTTGGTGTTGCCTCTGTGCCACGTCCTCAGTGAGGTGAGGTGGAGGGTAAGATTTGACTGGCGTTGTTTTTATGGTGAGGATGTTGTCATCTCCATACTATGGCTTCAGCAAAGCGGGGCGGACGTCAACCGATGTTTTTGCTGTAATGAGGTTGGTGTTACCTCTGTACTATGCCTTCAATGAGAAAGAGCAGAAGGTGGAGGTTGACTGATGCCGTTGTTGCTGTAATGAGGTTGGTGTACGCTCAATGAAAGAGGCTGGAGGCCGACTGGCGTGGTTATTGTAATGAAATCAACACTACACCTATACTGTGCGCTCAGTGAGTGAGGGTTGAGGTTGACCGGTGTGGTTGCTGGAATGTGGTTGCTGGATGTGTTTGGTGTCAACGACCTCCGATAGGTAAAGTGTTAAAGCTCTGACCATTACTCAATCGGAATGATGAAGGGATACGGCTCACTTGCTGCTTACGAGCAGTGGACGTTGGTATATTCACGGTGCACTTTCGACTGAGCGACTAAAAAAAGTATCGAAGGTTCGGCGGAAGAGCCGGGTTAAGTCGATATTACTGAGGTTGTTAAAGGCTGGCGGTTTGCAGCTTCGAGTCATTCAAGGGGTAAAACTTCTCAATACTTTTGCTTTTGAAGGTCTCTGTCTATCAAGTATGGAAACAACTAGCTATGTGAGCGAGTTACAAGGGGTCAATGGAAGAACGAATATGTTGCACCTTACTGATCGGTATCTGTTGCCCCTGGACAGAATGATTATTCATGGATGACATACCCCCAGAGGTGCAACAAACACTAAGGAACTGATGAGAGGCCTTGAGTCTTCTAGGGACTGCGTGTCTTGGAGACCAATGATCCAGTACTGCTGATGTACCCAAACGATTTCGATGTGCAATATCGAATGCTTTTGACAGCCTCTAACCCTCCGACAATATCCACATCCTCGTATCCTACCACCTCGCCCCCCTTCCGCGGCTTCTCAGAGTCCCGAATATCATGGAGTCACCAGAGGTGACAGTCATCTCAAACCCAGCCCTCTCCGCTGCCAAACACAATTCTTTGATCTGGGCCGGATCGAAGCAGGACAGGTGCCACGTGTCCTGGAAATTCAGTTCCTTCAGGCATGGTACCTTCCTCTCTTTCACCCTAATAATCCAATTGACGAGCTCTGGAATCCACATAGACCTGGGGCGATAGCCATTGGCATCACACCCGTAGAGGTTGAGAATCTCAAGCGATGCCGGTAGTCCGGTCACGATCTTGTTCGTCATGCGGAACTTGTCGCCCATCAAGAGCCCGTAGTCGATGTTCAACACCCGCAGATTGCGGTAGCTCTTGAAACTGCACTCCATTCTTTCCCCTTCAGGAGAGGAATGAGAACGGCGTAGTGTAAGCTCCTCGAGCGATGTCGATGCAAATTGAAGAAGGGCTGCGCGTACCCAAGCGAAGGAAAGATGGGTACCGTCGTAGGGGGTCCAGTAGGTGTACGTGAGAGATCGCAGTGACTTAGCGCTCCTGATCAACTTGAATAGCGTATTAGGCGAGAAACGGCAGCCAATGATCTTCAGATCCCGAACGTTCGAAGATTGCGGTGCCGGTTCATATGTAGAGTCTGGGGAGTCGAGGGGTCCTTCGACAAGCCGGTGAGCTTCCAGAGAGATGACCGAAGGCAGTGCGGCACAAGCGGTTGCCAGTTCCAGTCTGTGAGTGGGCGCATTCGTGCCGTGGATCTCAACTTCACGCAGTCGAGACAGGGATGGCGAATGCGGGTTCTTGGCAATACTTCGCAGTGCCTTGAGCATGAAGAGATCTTCTCGATCATCCAGTATTATTACGAGACTGGTCAGGTAGTGAAGTCTCGGGAACAGTAGAGCGATGACTGGGTTCTGATCGCCGGCTTTGATCTTGGATATCCAGTGTTCTTTCTCTTCGGCTGGTATAGACTCGGAATCCTTGACAGCCGCCTGAAATACCCTCATGAGACCAGGATATGGACGATACAAGTCTTCTTCTTCTTCTTCTTCTTCTTCTCCTCCCCATGGTCGGATGGGATATGGGACAAAGAGATCAGGATATGGACGATGCAAGTCATCATCTTCTTCTTCTTCCCATGCATTGAAGGGATCTGGGACAATGGGGCCATCCCAACATACTTTCCAGGGGTTGACGGCCATTTCCTTGACATAATCTGCCATTCTAGGCGCGATCAAGAAACCTCCTAGCAATTCTGGGAATTCAAAGATCGTGAAATCTCCCCAACCATTCTCGATTCTCTTCAAGTGTACCTTGCGGTACATGTGGTCGAGCAGACGACTACTGCCTTCCACGCGACTATCGTCTGCTAATGTGTGCAAGATTTTGCACGACCGCGTGAAATTATCGAGGTCGTTCGGCTCGACGCAGTCCAGAACTCGTTCCAGAAGCTCGTTAGGGAGGTCCACGAGGCTAGGCATAGTGGTGTGCGACAGAATAATAGGATGTGTCTAAGGAGGCCGTTCCTCGCGTCGGAGGTCACAACCAGCTCGTTGACGGCGCGGTGCAGCTAGGCTTGAAGAACATTGTCAGTAAATGATGCAAAAGTACCGTCTCAATCCTCGAGAGGTCACGTACATGCGGGTCCCGAAATTTTGATGGATTTGCTGTGTGCGAATTTGGAGGAAAGATCGTTCGACTGACACCTCGCTATCGGCGCTCAGTCCTGCTGCTTTGCTGTCAAGGGGGAATGCGCTACCTTGGCTATCCACAGAACACTAGGAGAGGTTAGTCTTGGTGATGTTGCTAACGACTAGAAGTGCTCAGCTGACAGGAGATACTTGCATACTGAGACCGAAACAAGCACCAAATTGCGCTAGTTTCCCGGATCAACGTCGGTCCGGGCCAGGGAGGCAGATCAAAGGTCAACAGAATCGGAACTTTAGAACTTGGATTTAAATCGCGCGAAGCGAGTAGTTTCATCCTATACCAGCAGCATAAACAAGAGGTTGCATACACAGGCAAACTGTAGCCTATTCAGTTTCCTTATTCTCGCGAACGACCATCTCGATCAAGCGCTGCTCAACATGCGTGCGACCGTAGGAGCAACTGAAACACCACTTAGAGACTGCTCCTGCTCAGAATTGTCGGAAAAGCATGGATGCTTCTGGCAGCAAGAGCTTAAAGAAGAGTCAGCATGCCTACATCGACTGCCTACCAACCTTTGACAACGTCCAGCTCGACCACAGCATAACACGCAATTTCGGCAAGACGTATACAGCACTTCCAATCATTATGATCAGAGCCAGTAGGATGCAGAAGGTGTTCAAGACAAAGAACGAGGTTATCAGAAGGTTCTTTGGCCTGAGAAAGGAGATCGCGATGATTGTGAGCGAGAGCAATGACGGTGCTCCTGACGGCAATACAGTGGTGATGGATGAGTACCTACACAGTATATCGCTTGTTGGCTTCAGCCCTCTGCGAGAGTCCACCCCAGTGAACTGATACGCGAAAGAATACCAGTCCTCTAGCAAGATCCCAGCGAGAGCAGCAAATCAACAGCCAGAGCAGGATCAATTCTGCAGTACCCAACCTCGAGATTACATAGCAGAGAAAGGGAGGTACCAGACAAGAGGGACGTTTTCGAGATCCATCGGACACCTCCTTGGTTTACCCGGATCTGCCTTCGGCCTCTCAATATGGCCACTTCCATCACTTCATGGTCAACGAAATAACTGTCGTCCTCACAATCCAAGCGAGAAACGCGAAGCGCCAACCAGCTAGAAGAAGTGGAGGCTTTCGGGTGTGTGCATAGAGTGGGTCTCTCGAGCAACAGCGGCGCGAATGAAAGGCCTTCTAACAGTGTAATTGTCGGTATGGATATGCTCAAGCTCCAGAAGGCATGCGACGAGGACATACCGTGCGAAGCAGCAGCGCAACGAAGAAGCAGTCTGCCAGTACCGTCATTAGCGTCTCAGTATCCAGGCTCAGGACAGCTGCGACGGGGAGGATACAGATGTTCTATGGAAGTGTCACAGACAAAACGCTGTCAGCCCTCAAAAGTGCTGTTCCTTTGGCTTCATACCTCTTTTGGCATCACCGTCAATACGAGGAAGCGCGACAGGTCAACAGTACCGAGTCGCGGGGTTGATCCTGGGTGTTTGAGACCAAATGCAAGGAGAGAGCATCTTGAAGAGCAGTGGCACAAAGGAGAGGACCTCTACCACCACATCGATCGGAGTTTTTGTCCACGACGTCCCCTGTCCACAAGGTCTCCAGCACAGTCTCGGCATGCAATTGGGAGGACCTCTACGATTCTGGAATTCTGTACCCTGTTCCACGAGCTTTCCGGCCAAGCCAAATACCCACATGCAAAAATGGGGAACTTCGAATAAGAGCAGCGCAATGGAAGGGGCGTCTACCATCGAAAAGCTCCGTACCTTCCTCCGCTACCTTTCCAGCCCAGCGTCAGCCACCAACAAACGGTTAGTGAAGCATCAGGCCTCTGATTCAATGCCATAACAGCCAGTCTCTTTTTTCCCCTACTCCGATTCCCTTCCATCGTCATGGTCTTGAGCTTCGGATGACGCTTATTGCCACTTCGCAGCAGAAGCACCCCGAATCTGAACATCTCGTTCGTGATTTGTCCAATTCAAGGCTTCTATTCGAACTCCACCTGTAGGACTCATTGTGCAAATGAAACTCCTCGAGCGAGGACGGAAGTTTATCTGCAAGCGGAAAGCCCCTCCTCACGAGCGGATATTCTATCCTCAAGTACTTCAAGACAATAATTTGCGTAGATATTCCGATGCCGGCCGAGTTGCCTTCATTCGATCTTCGATCGAGTCGAGTGAAAATGATTCGGTTGCGTTCAAGGAGAGCACATCGGAGAGCAATCGGAACGATCTGGTCCGTGTTGTGCAAGTTGCCCTGCCAGGACTAGGTAAATGAGTCAAAGCGAGTTGAATCGATTCAGCTCGAGACTTTCTCTTCATCCAGAGCGCAGTCCTGGAGGTCCAACTCGGTGATATTCGAGTCCCGTTCTCCAGAGAATTTGCATGTTTCCCGCTATTCGAGTTTTTCGCCGTCTTTGAGTCCATAAGCTTTGAGACTCCTTATGGACGGTAGACTGAAGAGTATATTGAAGAGTTCCCATTGGTGCGGTCTCTTGTGCAGGAGCGGCTCCGACAGCTCTATTGATGTAAGGTTTGAAAGTATTGCTGGGCTCGGAGATCTCTCAACTGCTTGAATGAATAGAAGGAAAGTCGGCTGATCGACCGCTACCCCATGAATCTTGAAGCTGGCAAGGTCTGAATGCTTTGTTAGGAGACTGCCAAGAAGTGGAGCTTGGCGACCACTCTTCACAAACTGTGTCCAGATTAGGACTGAATGGGGATACAGACGCTTTGAATCTCTAACCGCTTGCTGAAGACGACCCAGTGTCTTTTCGAGTATCGCTTGAACTGAGGCCGTTTATACCAACCCGTATGGCGATGGGTTTCGTACACGCTCAGGCGAGCCATGAACCCTCGCTCGCTCTCGAAGCTATCGTGCCAACTTTGAATGGCTAAATTCTTGACATAGCAGGCAAGACATTGATTGACGGTGATGAGCGCGAGCAATTAATTTTTTGAGGTAGCGGGTCCGTCAGGATCCGCCTGCCAGAGCCGATTGTGAGTCACCGACTGAAGTGAGCTGTCTCTCGAGCCGCTGGTGTTCTGGAAGGATGTTGATGGCAAGGGATCGGATCCGCGAGCAGGCTAGACTACACCTCTCGATATCGGCAGGTAAGGTCATATAACTCCATATCTGCATACCGAGCTCCGGTGCGAGGTTGGCTAAGAAATCACGATTTGTGTTCTGTGCTCAAGGTTCCCACCACTTTTTATATATCTCAGAGTATCACGAGGAGCGACAGAGTGAGATGGAGTGCGCCTTACCTACCAAGCTACACAGATGCCTGCATCAGTTCCACTGGACCAACGCATATGAGTGTTTTGTATTTGATATAGATGTGAGCGTCTTAAGTAAGAGTGTGTACGCGAGGGTTTGGTGACAATGGGGAGCTTCATGCTTAGCGTCGGGCTTGGCAACCCGTTTCTCCGGCTAAGGATAGAGTACCGAGAGTGGGCACACCCAAATACGTCACTGTCAGTGTCAGGATTATGCAGATCTGACTAACTGTGCCTTTCCGTCATGAATACTCTTTTATGTTCCGAAGACGAGCATGTCTTGCAGGGTACTACTGGAACAATCTATTCAAACCCATTCCTCAGCACTCCATATCCACCATGACCCGGTCAAACCCTCCCTCAGGCCTCTGGAAGCCAACCCACCTTGAACGCCTGTACTATGGCCCTTCCTCAGTTCACGACAATCTAGTCTCCTGCCTACCCTCATCATCCTCCAAAGCGTTTATCATCACCGGCTCCTCACTCGCCACCAAAACACCCCTCATCCAGCAAGTCGAGAAGCTCCTGACCTCGAAGCACCATGCAGGCACCTTCTCCAATATCAAGCAGCATGCTCCAGTGGCACAGCTGGATGAGGCAACAGATGCGGTGCAGAAAGACTCTTCCATCGATACCATCATTAGCATTGGAGGCGGCAGCCCCATTGACTCAGCCAAAGCCATCTCCTACAGGACTCATGAGAAATCGAACAAATATCTCTATCACATCGCCATACCTACGACGCTGAGCGCGGCCGAGTGTACGATGGGTGCAGGATACACGGCGGCGGATGGCAAAAAGACTGGCGTTGGAGGTCCGGAGCTGGTACCGAACGTCATCATCTACGATGCAAAATTCGCGTTGGAGACCCCGCAAAGGCTCTGGCTATCTACGGGTATACGATCGCTGGACCACGCGGTAGAACTTTTATATCACCCAAAAGCTGCAGAGGCCCCTGCGAAATCGTTGGTTCTGAGCGCGATCGAGGGACTTTTCACCTACCTTCCCAAGTCCAAGGCGGAGCCAAAGAATGAGGACTACATCACAAGGCTACAACTGGCATCCTTCAACTCGCTCTTTCCCATAGGACTGGATATGGGGGGTGGTCTAGGGCTCAGTCACGCGATGGGTTATGCTCTTGGGTCGCCTTACGGCATACCCCACGGTATTACGTCTTGTATTTCACTGGCCGGCGTTGTACGGCTGAAGGCGGAGAACCCAGAAGATGCAGCTCAGGTTGCCAGAGCATTACCATACATTGGACAGAGCAAAAGTGGAGACGATAAAAAAGATGCCCTCAAGGTGGCCGATGCCATCGAGAAGCTCGTTAAGGATTTGGGCCTGGAGAGTAGGCTCAAGGATTACAATGTTGGTAGTGACCAGGTATCCGTGGTGGCGAAGACGGCAACAAAGTCGGAGTCAGGGCCGTTGTATGATGGTGTAGCGAAGATTGTAGAGAGTAAGCTATGAATAGAGAAAATCACATAGCCAGCCCTTGATGGCTGCTTACTAGCCACACCTTTCTTTCATTTCTTAGTTTGGGGTCGGAAAACTCCTCAGCTCGAAAAAGACACAAACTTCAACTCTCGTGAGGAAATAACCCCATAATTCTCAGCTCTGGAGGATGATCAGAGTTGCAATCTGCAGTACCTCGGAACGGAGACCAGTGTTTAAGTTGTCAACTCAGACGGATGTGGATGTGGGATCATGATCCGATGATATGTATTAACGAAATGAGCGTCTCAGATGAAACTTCAATACGTTTCCATTCAAAAACGCGTACCCATAACATCTGCTCTAGAATAGGAAAAGTTTCCAAGACTGTCGGATCCGAGGACCAAAACATCTCAGCCAAAGCGACTCCGGTTCTGTAAGGTAGGGTGAGTGCTAGAAATATGGTGGAACAAGAAGAGCATTCGTAGTGTGGAGGAAGGATATTGATTTCTATGGGAGCAGCTGCAGGCTACCTTATGTAGCCCACCAAGCCAAGTAAGCTATACAACGTAGAGCTACCGTAGCCATAGCGACCAACTGTTCACAATGTCTCTAGAGTCAGGCCTTTTGACGCTAAACTGTAAACAGCTAGACCACAAAACACAAATCCCAGGTTCTCAAATGTGGTCGGATCGAGGTAAGGCGTCCCGCCAAGATTCAGTGGTGTTTCATCATTTTCATGGCCAGACACCCTCTCAAGGCTCATGAATTATACTACTGTGACTAACGGCCACCGTTATTGGGGGCCTTCCGGTACCCTCCTTCTTTGGCACCATCTATCCCACTGATTTCTATGTCTGCGCCTACCGCTTATACTTCAACTTCTACCCATACCTTTGTTGTACTTTTCTTGCGACTTGCCATGGTGTCGGTGCTGGTTGCGCAATGGAAGTACGAGAGAGAGCGTGCGAAGAGAGGAAGAATCGCGGGTGGAGCGACCAACAAGGGCTTGTGGGGGTGAAGAAGTAGAAAGACGGTCAAAGGGAAGAGGACGATGAGAGATCTATGTAAATATGGTCTCATCTGGGGCAAGGCCAGCTGTGCGCGGAGAGGAAGACTCACAGGCCGGTCCTGAGCGTGAGGGAGCAGGACCGGGCAGGGAGCTCGAGGGGAGTAGCGCAGGAGCAAACGGGCGGTGGCTTGAAGCAATGAAGCACGGAAGGAGCGACCAGCAGAGGACCTCTCGAGCCATACACCTGGCGAATACCGACATTCGGAGAGGTTGCGAATGGTGGAAATGGGGGCAAAATGTGGGCATGTGGCACAGCTTCCCGCCCCCACCAGAATTCCCTTTATTATTAAACCTGATGGATGAAATCTATGATGCGTGCGAAATTTTATATGTTCCATCTGAAGCTCATACTCGACATTGTCATCACGAAGAAGTTCAGAAGCTTTTGATATCTATCGTGCTCCTTATCCATTGAAGCTTCTTATCCATCTTACTTTCAACTTACTTCCAACCATAGAACGGGAACCCAAGAAGAAAGTCGGTCCGACCCTGGGCGCTTTTCCCCTGTTGGTTTGGTAGCGACGGTAGAGGACGCGTCTAAAGAGTTACCAACTCCCTCAAAGCTACTTTAATATTTCTCGAATATTAATTATTACGTTCGTATCGAAATTCGAGAGTGCGAGGCCAAGCGCGCCTACCCAACATGGTTGGAATCCCCGGCACTTCCAAAGGCTGCACCACTTGCAGAAGACGGAAAGTCCGCGTAAGCAATCTAATTCCCACTTCCCAACCTCCTTTGACTTTCTGTCTCCGAGATCCAACGCGCTGAAAAGAAGAGTACCCTAGTGCGATCTCAAGACCCCATGTTGCGCCCGCTGCACCAATACTGGAAGGAAGTGTGAGGGATACGTCAGAGACTGGCGGCAAAGAATCGCCGAGACGTCTGTCAAACAGACCGCCGATACCCGTATCGTCTTCCAGCCCAACGGCGCCAATGCCTTTGACAATCAGATCATATCTCTCTTCTGGGAGAGGTACATCCCCTCCACCGACGAGAGCGTTTCTGATGGCTCCCCCTGCGGCTGGCTTCAACAAGTCATATCTTCCCCCAGCCCGCCAGACACAGACGCCTTGCAGCTGTCGCTCAAGGCGTTGACCATTACTAGGCTGGGTCGGATGAATCAGGACGATAGGCTGGCTCTGCAAGGGCAATCGTGCTATGTTCGTGCCTTGCACCAGCTGCAAAAGGCTCTGAGGTCCGATCATGCTGTGGGGCAAGATGAAACATTTGCGGCGGGTTACGTCCTGGCACTTCATGAGGTGAGTGAGAGCTGGCCTGATTCGATGTGGCCAAGTGCTGACATGGCAAAGCTGTTCGAATCCGAGTCGCTCGTGACGTCCATGGAAGCATGGAGAAAGCACATGACTGGTTTAGAAGCACTGGTGTCGTTGCGGGGCCCTCAAAAGCATCGCTCTCCGTTGGGCCGAGCACTCCTGGAGGAGTTCCGTGCTTCATTGGCAAGTCTACTTCAACGCCTATTCACATGTCTAAAAATAATAATTCTCCTTAGATGATAACATGTCTACAAGACCGTAGAGCATCCGTCCTAGCGACCCCGAAGTGGCTAGCACAAGACTGGGACGAAACATCGAACAGCCTCCACCCATCAATTTACGACAAAGGCCTCGTCCTAGCCTCTCTCCTGGAGGAAATAGATAAGGCGGATCTCTCATCCGCCAACGACTCAACCCAGTTCTACTTCCTCCAACGATGCCTCGGCATGGACACTGATCTTGACATCTGGTACGAAGAGTTCCTCATCCGGACCCCATCATCATCACACTGGCCGACGCCAACGATAATTCGTTCCGACTCCCCCAGCTCAAACCTTGGCCCAAAGGGACAAACCCGGCTCTCTTTTACAAATCTGTCCATCGCCAGCACGACAGTCACATTCTGGGCTCTCAAGATCACAATTAGCAACACCATAGCGACGACATGCTCCACCATCCTCTCATCCAACTCCCGCAGACAAAGTGTCGTATCCCTCGATACTGTCGACTCGATTTCTACCGGTCTCGATCAGGTACCGGACAACTCCGATCCGGCTTCGACTCCCGATGAAGTAACCGCCAAGGCGCAACGGCTATCGCATCAGTACAACTTCGTTCAACGTAAAGATTTTGCGACGCTTATCGTGCGATCGATGCCTTATTGTTTAAACTTCAACATGGGCTTGCTAGGACCGCAAAGGGCCTTCTTCGCATTGCGCACAGCGCTTGGTATGTTGAGGAGCAACCCGAGTCCGGAGCAGAAATGGGTCAAATCGAACCATAAAAAATTGGCCGAGAGGTACGTGAGATCGATGCGGGAACTTCGCTGCAGCGGCATAAATCTTCTTTCCAACATTCGCTGCTCTTTGCCTAATGCTCACCAGTATAACCTTATCCACGAATTCTTTCTGGCAACCTACGATGAGCTTTCGACCAGTAGGCCGTTACGTATAAAACGGCCGAGCCTCCCCCCCCCGGCGTTTCCGGGTAGACCCGGCGCCACTACCGCCACGACGTCCTGTCCACCGTCCCGAGGGGTACGCCCCCGTCTCATCATCTTCCATCCACACCCCCGGTCGACGCTAACCAGCCCACCAGACCCTCCGGAATCTATCTTGCATCAGCGTATCTAGCGAAAGCGACCATTGGCGTACAATTGTCGCGATATTATCAGGCGAATGTACGGTAGGATGGTGTTGTCTTGGCGGGAAATCGATACCCTGCGAGGTGTACTATTACAATATCTATATATCACCGAACGGAAATCTCACTCAGATCCAATTCCCTACCCGTAATCATCTCCTCCGAATCCTTCACACTGTAGGTACACACCGGCCATAGAGAACAAGCAGCCGAGGCAGTTCCAGCACTCGAAGCCCGCTGAGCGTAATTTGACGTACGGTACCCACGTCTCCAGCCTCGTGGCGTTGATTTGGAGGGGTGTTCCGATCTCAGTATGACAATATTGACGGAACGATGTCACGACGATATCATCCGTCGCCGATGTAGTTCCATGGATGTCATGTCGATATCGATATTCCCTTGCCAAATTATATGATAGTCGCAACGTGGGACTATAGGTTAGTGGGTCCATTATAAGGCCATAGCGTTGGTGGTTGTTTGATCAACCGTTCCATCAATATGCGACAGGTGGCCATAGCGAGTACTATTTGTATAGCCACTGCACCAGTAATGGGCTCTTCATTCGAATCGTTCTCTTTCAGAGCCATACATATCATTTTGGTGTTTCAATCTCAAGACTTACAATGGTGCTACGCTAAGTGGCTGTGCCAATAGATCATCGGAGTTGCCATTTCAGTTAAACTCACCTTATTTCTTATTTTCGATCTAACGCGGGTGCGGTCGTTCTAAAAAAGAACATCAATATTAATCTCTTTTTGTTTTTTTATAAATTATTAACTAGATACGTAGAGTATAGAGTTAATATACGCTTTTAAACAGTATAGCTAGACAAATTTATAAATATTCGTAGTTAGTAGAGCTCTTTATTCGAATTATTCTCTTTCAGAGCCATAGGTATCATTGTTCTCCCTCCCACCCACACGCTTGTTTTTTCACTCCAGGGCATATCGCTTAGACATGGGATTTCTGTGCGCTAGGGGATCTTTCTGGGCTATTTGTTTGCATGTTTAGAAAGGTCTTGGCTGCCCTTAGTGTTGGATATGTTTAATTTTAATCATATATCTATATATCTACATATCTACTTGTGCATGCGTCGTTTCTGTATGGCCTCACTGTTTGCGAGCATTAAGAAAATATTGACGGAACGATGTCACGAGGGATTATCCGTCGCTGATTCAGTTCTATGGATATCATGTCGATATTGATATTCCCTTGCCACATAAGATCATAGGTAAGGATGGGTTCTACATTTGAAATATATTTTTCCACCATTTGGGTGGAGTGGTCGGCCGGATTGGGGGCCTGGGGGTCGATCCGTGGCTTGGGTACCGGTCAGTGTTGTTTGGGAGGTCGGTGTTGTTTGAGGGGTTTGGGGTTAGGGGGGGAAAGGAAAGAGGGAGAGAAAAGGAAAGAGAGAGAAAGAAGAGAAAAGAGAAAAGAGAGAGGAAAGAGAGAGAAAAATGAAAAGAGAGAAGAGAGAGAAAAAGGAAAAGAAAGAGAAAAGAGAGAGAAAAGGAAAAGAAAGAGAAAAGGAAAAGAAAAAAAGAAAAGAAGAGAAGAGAAGAGAAAAGAAAAGAGAAAACGGAAAAGGAAAACGGACAGAAGAAAAGAAAAGAAAAGAAAAGAAAAGAAAAGAAAAGAGAGAGAAAACGGAAAGGAAAACAGAAGAGAAGAGAAAGACTCTCTCTTGGCATTGACGTCCCGGGTCTTTCGTCCCAGTCGATCTATTCACTACAATACTTCCATCGATTCCGACTGTCAGAGGATACCCGGGTTCGCGATATCAAGCGCTTTGCATATTACAGGTGAGAGTTTTTTGGGGTTCCGAGTGCGATTGTTGGGTGGAAATTTGAATGTATCGAGTGGGAGAAGGGGAGGGGGGAGGGGGAGGGGGGAGGGGGATGCGGAGATAATTGGCGTATATGCTATGGGATTACTGTACAGAGTTTGAATCCTATAGGTGGGTTGTCTAAAGTACATCAATGGTGATAGATATCGAATGTTATTCGCCATGTCGAAATTCGATGGTTGAAGATTACCTTACGCCGAGGAAAAATAAGCTTGGATTTCTTCTTGACAGGTTTATTTTTGTGTTACTATTCTCTTCTGTCTTGATTAGATATATAACGACGATCGTATATCGCTCATCAATCGTTGGTAATGAAATGCGAACACGATAAAAGGGCAGCTCTTCCCAGATACCTGATCGAGATGGGGGGCAAATACGTAAAGGTCTACACTGGACCGCCTGATTGTGATTCTGAACCATCTCTCGTATGGCCACTACGGTCGTTATACCGGTGCTGGGCGATATGAGCTTCGTGCAGCTTGTGATCTACAGGCTGGCTTTACTTGTCTTGTTCATTCTCATCCGACAGCGCTATTTCTCCGTCATCAGCGATATACCCGGTCCTGTTTTGGGCACCTGCTTCCAGCTCTGGGAGATTTGTAGGGGCCGTTTCAATGAGAAACTGGCTCGCCTCCACAGAGAACACGGCATGATACCTATCGTCATTCATCGCACTCGCTGCTGATGTCGTCAGGACCCTTTGTGCGCGTCAGCTACAACGAAGTCAGTATCGACCACCCAGAAGCTCTACAGATGCTTGCGGCCCCACTGTGGAAATCAAACTGGTACAAACTCTTCGCAGTACCCAACAGTACCGACAATAGCCTCATGTCCGAGTGCGATCCGAAGAGATACGCAATAATGCGCAGCAACCTGGCATCTGGCTTTTTCGGGCTCAAGCGTGATGAAAAGCGAACCGTTCATGGACAAGACAATCCAGCTGCTGGAACAGCGCCTCGACGAGCTCAGCCAGCAGAAGAAGCCTTTTGAACTCGGCCTCTAGCTCCACTTTCTCACGTGGGACATCATGGGCGAAGTCACGTTCTCCACGCGCGTCGGCTTCCTCGACCGAGGCCGCGACATCGGAAACTCAATCGAGAACAACTCCGGCCTGGCCCTCTACGTCACGTCGACCGCGTACGCGCACTGGCTACACACCCTCCTCCTCGGCAATCCCATTCTCCGCTGGCTTGATTTTCCAACCCAAAGAGCACACCTTCAACACGACCCTGAACGCCATAGCTGCACGCGAGAAGAACACCGAAGCCAGAGCTGACATGACGGAGCAATGGATGGGCCAGCAGGCGCGATATCCCCATCGCATGACCGAGAAAGATGTCCTGTGCGGCGCTATGAGCAATCTGGGCGCCGGTGGCGACACGGTGGGATCGGTCCCGCAGGCTTCCTTTTACTACTTGCTGAAAGAAAACCCCGTCCATCTGCGACGCCTGCGCGAAGAAGTCGACACCGCTCAAGCGGCAGGGCTACTGTCTCCGGTGGTCTCGAACGCCGGGGCGCTGTAGTTGCCGTATCTTCAAGCTTGCGTATGGGCCATTAATATCTGAGTCCGGAGGTTCTAAACGGTGGGCTGATTTCCAGTAGATTAAAGAGTCTCTTCGTCTCTACCCAGGCGCCCCCCTTTCAATGGGGAGGGGGGAAAAAAAGGGGCCCCCCCCCCCGGGGAAAAAAAAAAAAAAAAAAAAAAAAAAGCCCCCCCCTCTCCCCCCCCCCCCGGCGGGGGGGGGGCCCCCCCCCCCCCCCCCCCCCCCCCCCCCCCCCCAAAACCCCCCCCCCCCCCCCCCCCTCTTTTTTTTTTTTCCCCCCCCCCCCCCCAGTCCCATACACCTGGCGTACCCTCTCCAATTTCAAGCAACAATTACAACCCAAAGCGCTGGCTCGGTGACGCCGCGACCGTGAAGCGAACGGAGAGATTCCCGATTCCCGTGTGCCTCTGACTTGTTCCCTTTCCACTCAAGGCCGCGATCGAATCGGACGGGATCGTCCCAGTTCGGTCTCGGCTACGACGAACGGGAAGAAAAAAACGGGGGGGCCGGGGGGCTGTTTGTCACTTCGCCGAGTGGTTGGCCTGTATACGTGAAGAGGGGGGAGTGAAGCGGGTTCAATGGGTAGATTTCCCTGCCACTTATCAATATCTATCACACACGCTCCGTGCGTCCCATCATCACATACCCACCCTTGTACTTGAAAAGTCATTAGACACACCTCAATTTATATCATACCAGACTCTGAAGAACACGAGCGAGCCGCATGCGTCATCCGTAGCCTCTCGCCGAGGGACTTAACCAAAAAACCTACCTACCTACCTACCGACCCATCCCACCCTATCCGCGCGCAACAGCATCAAAGCCTACTCCCCTCAAATCCATCCAGCTCTTTCGAATACCCTCATCCTCTCTCCACAGTACGAATACACACTCATCCTCTCTCACAGTACGAATACGAAAACCCTCACTCCGGTCCGGAAGTATTCGCAGGTGCGAGCACGTAACGGCGAAGAGGTGCCGGTTCGTGGGCGAGGCCCGTCGCAGCGACTCGAGCGGGTCGAAGACGGGCCCAGTTGCCATGGTGGGGACATGACATTCTTGCGAGATAGGGGGGAAGCTGGGGTCTAAGCCGGCTAATTAGATGGCTGGCTGGCTGGCTCTTCGCATCGAGTCGGCCTGAGCGGGATTCTCTGAGTGCACTTTTGTGATTTTCTACAATAATGATGATGATAATAATTCATACTCTACGTACGCAGCCAGCACCGTCACGTCGGCCCCACTCGGACGATTCTTTCCGAGGCGTGGGATCACCAAATTCACAAAGAAAGGGGTTGGGGGTAAGAAGGTACTGTAAGGTAGATGATTTTCCCCGCAAAAACCGCTTCGCTAGCTGCCGTGCCGTATTTCCCCCTTGCCCCGCTTTCTGACACTTGACGAAACGCCTTTCTCCTCCGAAGTACTCGAGTCGGGCTCCGGGATACGCTCCTCAAAAGGACTTGAAATGACCGTAGTGGTCTAGCATCCTCCGGGTTGGATTGGCGTTTCCGCGAAGCAGACGAAGGAATCGTGGCGGCAGCTCGTACCTTTGGTTGTCGAAGATGAGGGCCTTTTCTCAAGGAGCCAGCCTCTATTCTTACCCTGAGCCGATTGACCTGGTGGAGAAGCGGAGGTTGGTACCAGTTGCCTTGAAAGTCAATGCTCTCTTACTTTTCGGATATTTTGCCATGCAACAAGAAGATCTTCGCCAAAGTCCTAGAACTTCCTTCAACCCTACCCCACTTCCCCAGGATTCGAGACGTTGGATTCAATGCGGGGAAGTGTTCTTCACCTATTATTATTCGTGCGGCATCCTCCTCCGTCTTTGATGCCATGCATATGCTCCTGTTTTGCCGACTTTATTCTGCTTGTAACTTGTTAACCCTCTCCACGTTGCTAATATGATCGACGCGTCCTTTCCTCCATCCACTACCAATACCAAGCTCTTCCCTCATTGGCCAATGCCTGACAGAGTTACAAACCCCTCCAATCGTGCTTCTTTGAACATTCCCAGCATCTTCGAGTCGGGCCTGCCTAGATGGGTTTGGAACCATGCTAGTCTTGCAGCACTCGCACGCTTCTTACTATAATCGGACACTGTCGGTTTGGACGCGGAGAACCCCACAATCTAACTTTGCCAAATGCACTGCATTGAAATGTGAGATGCCAATCCAGGCTGACGAGGCTTCGCGGGGTTGGTCAGAGCTTATGCAAGGTGCTCATCTCTCCGCAAATCCATATGGCCGAAGGTGGGGCTTCTCCACGTCCGAGAGTGTCATATATGATACTCCTCTCACTCCTTTCGAAGCCTGCTCCTTTTCCTGAATAACCAACGAGGACGAACCGATCCATTAGACTCTTACACCGGTATCACTGAATACCATTACTCAACATGACGATCCCAGATGAGGTTGACATTATCGTGGCCGGAGGTAAGATCGACGTAGTCAGTGGCAGGACTTGGATAGAGGCTGACAACTTCTATAGGAGGCTCGTGCGGGTGTGTCGTCGCTGGTCGACTGGCGGCCCTCGACAGGAACCTCAAGGTCTTGTTGATCGAGGGAGGAGAGAACAACCTCAACAATCCATGGGTTCCAATGTACGCTTTTTCTTAGCATTCGCATGGGATGCGTGACTGATCCACATAGGCCTGGCATATACCCCAAAAACATGAAGCTCGACTCAAAGACCGCTTCTTTCTACCACTCGAGACCTTCCAAATGGTTGGGTGGACGTAGGGCTATTGTGCCATGTGCCAACATCCTCGGCGGCGGATCTAGTATCAATTTCGTGGGCTGCCCCAGAACATTAGCGGAGCGGCCGATGCTAACTTGCGCACAGATGATGTACACACGAGCTAGTGCCTCCGACTATGATGACTTCCAGGCCGAGGGATGGAAGACCAAGGAACTCATTCCACTGATGAAAAAGCATGAGACGTACCAGCGTTCCTGTAATAATCGTGACATTCATGGTTTTGAGGGTCCTATCAAGGTCTCATTTGGCAACTATACGTACCCAATTGCATGGGACTTTCTACGTGCCACTGAATCACAGGGCATCCCCACCACCGACGATCTGGAGGACCTGACGACCGGGCACGGTGGTGAACATTGGCTCAAATGGATCAATAGGGACACGGGCCGTCGTTCGGACTCAGCCCATGGATACATCCATTCGAACATGAGGTGAACCAGGCCCTGCTCATGCCAAACAGTTCGCTGACTGTGAAGAATAGGAACCATGACAACCTCTACTTGATGTGCAACACCAAGATCGACAGAGTCATTATCGAAAATGGCCGTGCCACAGCGATCCGCACGGTGCCCATGAAGCAGCTTGATGCAAACCAGGTACAGGAAAAAGTCATCAAAGCCCGCAAGCAGATCGTCATCTCCTGCGGCACTCTCAGCACACCGTTGGTGCTCCAGCGATCTGGCATTGGAGACCCCCAGAAACTCCAGAAAGCCGGCGTGAAATGCCAAGTTGACTTGCCCGGCGTTGGTCTCAACTTCCAAGACCACTACCTTACCTTCTCGGCCTACCGTGCCAAGCCTGACACTGAGAGCTTCGATGACTTTATCAGAGGTGATCCCGAGACGCAAAAGAAGGTCTATGACCAGTGGCAACTTAATGGCACGGGTCCGCTTGCCACTAATGGCATCGAAGCCGGCGTCAAGGTCAGACCTACCGAGGAGGAGCTGTCTCAGGACTACATGAAGGAATTCCGTCCCGGCTGGGACAGCTACTTCAAGCACAAGCCTGACAAGCCTGTCATGCATTACTCCGTCATCTCTGGGTCAGTCTATCTTCCCAACAGCCGGACAGTCTCAAGCTAATGCGACGCAGCTTCTTCGGAGATCACATGCTCATGCCGCAGGGCAAATTCTTCTCCATGTTCCACTTCTTGGAATATCCATTCTCGCGCGGCAGCACGCACATCCTCTCGCCTGATCCATACGATGCTCCAGACTTCGACGCCGGCTTCATGAACGACGAGCGTGATATGGCACCCATGGTCTGGGGCTACATTAAGTCCCGAGAGACAGCTCGCCGTATGGACGCGTATGCTGGAGAGGTCACTGATAAGCATCCGTAAGTCATCGCTCGTCTTTTCTCCTTTTCGTTCATGCTCTTGCTAAGACCTGATCCGCACCACAGATTCTTCGGCTACGACTCCCCAGCCCGCTCCGAAGACCTGAACCTTCAAGACACCAAGGCTTACGGCGGCCCCAACCACCTCTCAGCAGGCATCCAGCACGGTAGCTGGTCCATCCACACCAAGCCTGGCAAAGCGCCCACGGACAGCTTCGTCACGAGCAGCCAGACGGCCAATATCAGAGAAGATCTCAAGTACACCAAAGAGGACATTGCGGCGGTTGAAGAGTGGGTCAAACGCCACGTGGAGACTACTTGGCACAGTGAGCCTCCCTTTCCTCTCCATGCCTGACCTATTCACAGTCCCACAATCCAAATACGTAAGCTGATCACCCCTTCACCAGGTCTCGGCACGTGCTCCATGGCCCCCCGCGAAGGCAACTCCATCGTCAAACACGGCGTCCTGGACGAACGCCTCAACGTGCACGGCGTCAAAGGCCTCAAATGCGCCGACCTGTCCATCTGCCCCGACAACGTCGGCTGCAACACTTACAGCACGGCGCTGCTGATTGGCGAGAAGGCGGCTATGCTGATCGCGGAGGACCTCGGGTACAGTGGCGACGCGCTGAAGATGGAGGTGCCGGTGTGGCATCAGGGGACGTACGAGACCACGGGGAGAGCGAGACTGTGATGGTGGACGTGAGAGCTCGCGGGTCGTGATGGAATGGTTTGCGACATGAGGCTTTGTTTGAGTGATGGGTCATGGCTTGAGGATGGAAAATTGGTTTGATTGTTTGGTACCTCAAATGCCATGTGGAGACCTTCTCTAACGAATTTGCTCGGCTGCGATCTGAACGGTATTTAATAAGGCGTACTTATGGATAGTTGTTCTCGTCGTATCCCATCTCTTCTTCATGCATACTTTGCCAAGAGACGCTAATCGTATTTCACCACTAGTGTTGTAACGGAGATCCCGCTGCTAGCCTGGTATTCTATTGCTATGTATCTCCAATCTCCAATCTCCATACCCAGTTATCTCCAATCTCCAATCTCCATACCCAGCGAGCAACGGCAGGATCAACCTCGCATTGAGCTTGGTTACTTTGGGTGGACTTTTCGAGCAAAGATCGCTCAATGGCTCGCTCACTGGCCAAATAGGAGCCAAATAGGCTGACGACCCAGAGTCCATTACCACTTACAAAAAGTGTGGCCATCGCTCCGTCTTCCATGTCTGCACAAAGTTACAATTGTTGACCCTGTTATCTGAACCACCTGGCCCACGGTTTTGCTCGCCTATTTGGGAACCCACTTTGAAAATGTTGCTCCCCAAAAGAGCCTTCTTTTTCAGCCTCTCCGCCTTGTCTGGTGCCGACCAGATCCCATTGACTGCTCCCGACGCTTCCCCGTTCACCCCAGACTTCGATAAGCTCGTCACAGATACTCTGGACTACTGGCATACTCCAGGCATCTCCGCTGCTGTGGTAGCTGGCGATAAGACGTTCAGCAAAGTATGCTCTCAACGGCTCAGGCAACAGGCCCACTAAAAGTCACAGGGCTACGGCATCGCGACCTTCCCTGACGAGAAGGTCACACCTTCCACCCTCTTCTACACAGGCTCGACGACAAAGTCCTTCACCGCCGCAGCTGTCTCCCTTCTCATCGACGACACTGCCAATTCCAGCAATCCTCTGACATGGCAGACTCCTCTTTCCTCCCTCATTCGCGAAGACTTCGTGTTGCCCGACGAGTGGGCCACTTCACACGTTACCCTCGAGGATGCTCTCTCCCATCGAACCGGCATGCCTGACCATGACCTGAGTTGGGGGACCCTTAATACTACAGTTCGCGATGCAGTACGGAAGCTTCGTCATCTGCGGATGACGGCTGAGCCACGCACAAAATGGCAATACTGCAACCTGATGTACATCACTATCACACACTTCATTGAGACTTATACAAGCAACTGGCTGAGTAACATCCTCCGGGATCGCATATGGGAGCCTTTGGGCATGAAGGATACCTTCTTTTCGCTATCGGATTCTAAAGCAGCTACGTATACCGGCAACGCTACCCTAGCTCGAGGATACGTATGGCTTAATCGAACCCAGGAATATCGCAGCGTATCTTACATGGATTCGGATGCTGTCTCTGGAGCTGGTGCAATAATATCCAATGTACTAGACTACGCCAAGTGGCTCCGGTGTATGATGACTATGGCTGCTCCACTCTCCCAGGCTGCACATAACTCCCTGCGCTTTCCGCGGATCAATATACCTGCCTTTGGCATCCAAAACACAGGACTCAGAGTCGTCCACGGATATGCGCTGGGCTGGTTCATTAGCAACTATCGTGGAGAGGTTATGTTATGGCATACTGGTAGCCTCGGCGGTTTCGCAACCATGATGGCTTACCTACCACGAAGAAATTGGGGGTTTACTATTATGGCCAACGATATGGAAGGTGGCAAGATCACTCACCAGATCCTGTCCTACCAATTGCTTGACGATCTGCTTGGGACACCGCAGAGTGAGCGGCTCTCCTGGAGTGCTACCATCGACTGGGACCTTCGGAATGCAACAGAGGTTCTTAGGGATCCTACAAAACACCTATATGCGGATGCACCCCTGGGAGATAATGCTATTCCACTGACTTTGTCTTTGAGTCATTATACCGGGGTACGACTCTATGCACGTCCCAAGAGTACACCGTGGTAGAAGCTAACTTATCATCAGAGATACACGCACCTTGGTTATCCCAATTTTACACTCATCACCAAAACCAACCTTGATCCGAGCCTGCATATGGCAGGGGCGAACCATAAAGAGATACTCCACACTGACTCATATATGTTGAGTGGACCCGTCTCAATCGATTTTACACACGCCAGCGGCGAATATTTTGTGATTTACATCCGAATCCTCGAAGAGACAAGGCAGCCGGGCGACTACGAACCTATGCGCGATATGGTCTCAAAAGCCGAGTTTCGGCTTGGGGAGAATGGGGCGGTGAAAGAGCTAGGTTTGGGGCTGCAGCCAGAGATGGGCGATGATAAGATATGGTTTACAAAAGTCGAATGATGGTGTGAAGAGTCAACATGTCGTAAGCTAAAGTTTCCTGGGCGCAATCTATCTACGTTGTGTGGTCACGATTCTTTGTGAATTGGGAACGAGAGATCTTCGAACGTACTTGGTCTCTCACTGTCCACGTCGCCAAACATCCGATTTGACGTTATATCACACTTGGACTTTCCCATATAGAAATGAGGAATTAATCGCATCCTTGGACATCGACATCCAATAGCATTCGTCGGTTTACCCGTCATACGTGACCTTTTAGCAACCGATTTGGCGCCGCTCGAACTCGATACTCCGTATACTCAAAGATATAAGGAGATATCCTAAGCTATTCGACAGTACTCGTTTTGGAAGATTCGACGCAGGTTCCGTGACGAAAAGTAATGGCGAAGAGAGGACTGTTTCGATCCGGCAGCGCTCAGACTTCGCTGTTGTGTGACCCACATTCCAAACAGACCCCGAGAAGATATCCCTTACACCATCTTAACCGTCGTTTCTCCACGGACCATGAGGCCGAAGCATCTACCCCACTGAACGGCTGGAATGACGTCCTATGTCGACATTTGTGTTGAGGCCGCTGCCGAGACATGGCAATTCAGATTCGCATCAGTCTTTCCAGGGGATTCAGGAAGCATCTAGGCCCGCAAGGCACCGATTAACATTCTTCACCTTCCCACCCATGCTTCCCGACGTCCTATATCGACATTTGCCGTGAGGCCGTTGCCGAGACATGTAAATCTAGATACAGTTCCCAAGCTCCCACGTGCGTTGTTGTGGCCGTGCTACGTACAAGAGTGATTTGCCACCCGCCAGCGAGATATATAAACTGCCATCATGTTCGCCAACATCTTGCTGCCTTCTCTTACCATTCACCTACAACAGCAGCTAGCCACTCCATCCCCACAATCATGTACCCCATCGTTGTCCTCGCTCTCCTTCCCTTCCTCTCCTCCGCCATCCTCGTTTCCCCCCTCCAGTCCAACTCAAGCACTCCCTTCGTCCTCCGCGCCCTGAGACTCGGTTTCCCAATCCACCTGTCCACTTTGAACGCCAACGACGGCCACTTCTGGCTCGGCAAAGCAACCTCCTCATCCTGTCCCGCAGAGCCGAAAATGGACTGCCCAACAGAGACCGAGACAGCCGTGGTGGTATCAGGCGACGGATACGCCACTCTGGCAAGCCCACCCACCTTAGCCCCCCCTACCCCACTGACCTCCCCACCATCCCTCTTCTAACCCCAACCCATCCAGGACACCCACGTCCCCTTCGGCCAATCCATCTACGTCGCCAAAGACGGCACCCTCTCCTTCACCGCCGCCCACGAAGAAGAAAAAGACGTCGCCGCCTCGACCGCCTACCCGGCCGGCTTCGCCTACGACCGCGACGCCCGATCCTTCACCTTCGCGGGGACGCCGTCGAAGGGCTGGCTCGCCTGTCCGGTCGCGGCGGAGAGCGGGGGCGGCGACGGGAAGGGGCCGTGGTTGGTGTATGCGGATCTCAAGCGGGGGGGGAAGACGGGGTGTTTGGCGTTTGAGGCCGGGGGGGTGGAGTATGGGGGGGTGGGGGTTTGGGAGTATGATTGATTGGTTGGTTGAGGGGGCGGTGTTTTGGGGGGTTGGAGGGTGTGGGGATTCGTGGGGGGAGAGGACTGGGGTGTTAGCGGGATGGAGACGCAGGTAGAGGGATGCGAGCGAGGGGTACGGTCCCGTGTAGTGATGGTGATGGTAATAGTAATGATAATAGTAATGGCCAAACGACTTAAATGGATGAATCAGTGCATGCTTCTAAACTTGGGATAGCAGCGTGCATACTCCACTTTACTCGACAACGACAGCTCTCCGTCGCCGCGCCCAGGTGGTTCTTCAAACACGATAGATATCCAAACTTCGCCGCTCCAATCCGATCGCAGCGATGGTTCGCCAGTGCCCTCTTTCGATGCATATGTACTACACAGCCGTGCGTAGGTGGACCTGCCCGTGGTCTATCTATATCCCTCGCTCTCTTTTGCCCGGCTACTCGACGCCAACACGTCACGTTGTAACCTCCCTCCCTCCCTCCCTCTCTCTTTCAAGCGCCCCACTTGGTATTGCTCATCACCACCCAGCTCATCCACACAACGAGACCACTTTCTTTCCCGTGCAACACGGATGCATGAACGGTGCATGGCTGCGGTAACTTTGTCAGGGATCGAGTCGGAGGTACCGTCGAGTCGTAAACATCAAATCCGGGACGCTGTTACTCCCGTCCTGTCCCGTATTGAGTGTTTCCATCATCGGTGGTGCGGGCGACGGGGTTTGCAGTTGGGTAGTTGGGTAGTTGGGAGGAAGGAAGGAAGGGAGTTCGCGAACGAGCGAACGGGCGGGCAAAAGAGGGAAAGGGTCCGGGTTTACCTACCCCTGCTCTTTAAGGCGTATAGCATCGCTGGACTGGAATTGAGATTGCGGAAGAGTGAGCCCTGTCTCCTTGCCTGGACGAGTGAGTAGGCTGGGTATCGAGGGTAGCTTCGTGCCGTGCGCGCGGGGAATCCTTTTCGCCTTGGACATGGCGTGTGTGCTGCAAAGCGTATACGTGAGAGGGAACGGCGGCGTCACCGGTAAGGGGAGATGTATTCGATTCAGAAGGAAGTGTGTTGACGGGTTTGAGGGATGTGTTCGCGGTGCGCTGGGGTGATTGAAGACGAGGAATGGTGGAAGATTTGGGATTGGGGAGGAGTGATATTGTTATGCCGACATTGTCCGGAGATGCTAGCGTCTGTGGTGATATCGAAAGGTGCGGTCGATCGAAGGCGTGGGGGTTCCGGTACGACTTTCTGTGTTTCAAACAGCCTGCAGCTATGCCTCGATGATTTAAGAATCAGCCCAAAGCAAAGCAGGCGGCCACGAGGCTCGCGCCAAAGACGTCCAGTGTCGTGCCGTATTACAATGAGCGTGAAGGGCCATATATTGAAGGGTCCACGTCATTGCTACGGGCAATCTCTTGGGCGTGACCACGTTGGCTTCTCTGGGTCTATGGATGCAAGATGATGAGCTTCTCTTGGGGCACTCAATACGGACTGTTCGGCTCCGATGCCAGCTTCTGTCATGGAGACACACTAATTACTTCGCTGGAAGCAGGTCTCTGCGGATTATCGTCTGGGGCCCCGGCCGTTGCTTGAACGAAAAGGATCTAATGTGACGGTCTCCCGTCTAAATGTTACGGTGCGCGGAATGCTTCCTGCTGTTGGACATTTCTTCACCTTGGCAAATGTCCTTACTTCTACTCGTGACATTTCCATTAGTTCCTGCTTCTTGGACACTTCTCATTTCCCATCATGCAGAACTGAGGCTATTCTTCGTCTCATTCTCTGATTGGGTTGGCCTTCAGAGACCTTCAGAGGTCCATCTGCCCTTGCTACTCGTTTCTTTAGCTCGATTCGACTTCTCTTTGTCATTGACAGTCCCTGTTTGCTATCTTTGGTATAGCTCATCTGTCTCTGAGCTATCCTTTGGGACATTCTAGATTCAGTTCACCTCTCCTCTCTCCGGCGCCACTTTGGTGCAGCGCTGCCTTTAGCGTACGGTTGATTGGTGCCAGCACGCAGGTGAGTCTCCCTGCACCCATTAAACCCCGTCAAAGTATTGTATGAAAGCTCACGAATAGATCAGATTTCTACTTTCGGATACTACTCGAATCAGATTCTTTCTTCTGCCGTTTGCATTCCTAGAATTATCCAACAACCTCTCACAGTTAGCTCGCGCTCATCTTACGTCCTCACACTTGCTCCCAGACACGCCTCTACAATTTCCACCCCTATATGTGTTACTGACCTACGCTGTGGCTTCTTACTCTGGCACGAAGGCCAACATGTTCAGGCAACCTTTTGTGTCAATCCCAGGGAGCTTCGACGGCTCCAGTGGAATCTTGAAAAGGAAGCTCGTTGGGGAGGACTTCGGATCAGCGACCACTTTCAATTCGACTATCGGAAAACGAAAGCGCTCAAAATACAATGAAGTTCCTCACCTTCCATCCACGCAGTACAGTAAATCGGAAAACTTACTTGAAGTCCGAGTGCTAGAGGATCCAGTATGGCCAGCTACTACGGCAGTCTACGTTTCAGGTCATGAGACACAGGCACTGAGCGATAGCGGGAAATTCGGTGTCTTGCCGTCCGATCAAGAAGCCAATGGCTGCTACAAGAAATCCCAACTCGACCTACGGCGCATGTGGCATGATCCTCCTGCACATCACACCGCCGATGAAGATTCGGACAGCGCTACGCGAAAGACTACACGAAACCTCAAAACAGACTCTATGACCGTCGTGGAGCGGAAGCATTTCTTCATCCATACTCCAACTGAAGGCATGAAAGCAGCGACGAAGAAGTATCTCTCTGATATCTACCAGCTCCTGGACATGTCTGGATCGAATGACGACTGTCGACTGCATCCTACGCCACCACAGTGCAATGGGAAGCCTGTAAGGGCGATCCCCTTCGGTTTCAATTGGAGTGACGATCATGGGTTCCACAGGCTAACCGTCGATTGGGGGATTGTAGCTCTGGTCGTTCGCCAACAGCTGACAGATGACCAGATGGACGGGTTTATCAACAAATCCTGGCACCTAAGCCACCTCTGCGGCAATTGGACTTGCTGCAACTGGAGGCATTTTACGGTGGAGAGCGGGCCTATTAACTGCGGCCGCAATGGATGCTTCAACTTTCCTGTGAAGTGTACGCACAATCCTCCATGCATGAAAGAAAAGAAGCGGCAACTGCTGGTTACAAACAATATACGCAGCGAAATCAGCAAGGCTATCACTTCGCTCGGTGGTATCCTCTCATACGAAGCTTTCCACGCACTTGCGGAGTACGATATCCGGTTGGTGGAATGCTTCTGGGAGAACAGCAAACGAGGGTTTTGCGCATTCTGTGGACGCTCTGATGACAAAGCCCACATCTGCTCGAGTCTGAGCTCTCTCGTTGACTGCAAAGTCATGCTAAGAGCTTTCAAGCAATGCGTTAAGCCCACATCGGAGGTGAGAGAAGCTATCGGATACCTGGTCAAGATCAGGGAAGACTTGGAGAGAGGCAGTACAGTCAAGGACAAAACATTGACGGAATGGCTATTTAGTCCGGGAAGGTCAGACAAATCTTTGGGTACTCAGCCCATTACGAATGACGCCAGCTAACAAGAGTACAGATGCACAGAGCTAGAGCAGACGTCTCCGCCGCTAAAAAAGACGAGGGGAGAGCTGAGGAAGAAGCGCCCTGAGTTGCCTTCTTAGTGTCGGCAACCGGGAAATACTGCCGAGAACGTAGACCTACTCGATGAGGTATAAAATCCACACTTGAAGAGCCTACAGGCGACGAGGAGTGGATTGCAAGAGTTGAAGAAGTTTCGGAAAGTGCGAGGCAAAACTTGAATTGATATTTGGACTTACTAGTTAGTCGTGGAGGACTCCTAGGCTCACTCGTCTCACCTGGTATCGTTGCAATTGCGCTTTCTTGTCTTCGATTTCGTCTCTCAGCGTGTTTGATCGATGTCGAAAGCGGACATGGGCACGAGATGGCCAGCAAGTGACGGTGTCTATGCCGCGATGCAAAGGCACAATGCACTTTCTTGGCGATCCGTGCGTCCCTTGGGAAGTCTTGGAGAGACGTTCAATTTCCGGCGATGGAGATGACTTTATGATATTCAAGGATTTTTCGAAGATCAAGAGATGCAATCTTCTTCATCCATCATTGCGTGTTGAGTAATTACTATCTCTATGAAGAGAATCAACTCCACTTGTTCTTCTTGCACCATTTGGCGCTGCTCACTCACTCAGATGCTCTACGTCTGTTTGTACGTCTCTTCTTCTGCAGAAAAACCCCCCTCCACTCTACTACATTTTGCGTAGTAACCTCCGCGCTCTATAATTTTCTGGAGTAGTGCCCCCACATTCGACATCATAGATGTCATTACGCCCAAGGATAAAGGGAACAATTTGTCTCTCTTTCCTCATAAGTTTTTTCTGCACAAACGCACCTCTTTCATCTTCTATGCTTACCAAACAGCGTTCAAGTCGCTGCACCTCTCGAATTCTCTTCTCACGGGTAAACAAACGCGCTTTCATGTTTCTATACTTGATATACTACACATACCACTCGTAACACGTAGGTATGCTAACACCTTTGTCATTATCATGCCTGAGATACTGTTCGCTCTGGCAGCAAAGTCTTACAAGCGCTAAAGCACGATCTGGCTGAGACTGTAGAAGTAAAGTGTACGCTGTATACTCTTTGATAATGTTGGCATTGCAGAGTCGCCATCTTCAATCGTTCGTATAGAGACAACTGACACGTCTTTGCCGGCGGTGGGCGCTCGGCACAGCTCTTTTTGATATGGTAGTTGCAACACGCCTATCTGTGTAGAAGGGGCGATCAAGCATGATGATGGGAAAATGGGTCGAAGGTCCAAACGTATATACATGCGAGAGCACCGCCGAGTCCTTCCTTAGTAGTTCCTCTTATAGTAATCCATCGTGGCACCAAATCTCTTTCAAGCGCGTAAATAGCGCGAGTCCAAACGTAGACTAGCGTTGTATTAGGCTTGGGCGGTTCAACGTGAGACGCTCACTCTGCCTCCTTCCCAAACTTCAAACAGCCAAATTCACACTGCACCTACCAAGAATGATGCTTATGCTCCTTCTACTCAGATGATTTAGATGAAGCCATCCGCAATCAAAGACCACCACATTTGATCCTCGCGGCTCCTCTCATTCGGCCTCAGTCCTTCACGCCCAATCTCAGTCACTTTCCAAATTTGCCGCCAATACCCTCGGATCCGCAAAAAATCGCCGAAGAGTTCACCCTGATTAAAAAATCGACAAACCCCTTCCTGAACCAACTCTATGGAGACCATTACCAACTTTCTCTCAAATTCCCTCTTTCGGTACCCACGGCGGAAGACCCCAGAAGTGATAGGCCTCCACATAACGATGTCACCAGCATGCTCTCATGCCGTGGGGCTGCCTGAAATTGTGGCTGCTATTCTGGAGCAGCTGGACAATGCCAAAGCTCTGTTCGCAGCTCTGCAGGTCAATAAGCTGTGGGCAGATGAAGCCACGACACTGCTATGGCGTGTGGACCCTCCAATTCTGGCTCTCGCCCGCATCGAAGACGCCGAAAGGCTCCAATACTACGCAGACAAGATATCGTCCCTGTATCTTCGGTACTTTGAGAATGAGGATGATGCATACAAAAATCAAATGAAGTTACGGTCCCTACGGTTTCCACGCTTGAACCGATTACGGACGGAACAACCGGGCGGCAAGGACGAGCAAGTATTCTTGAAATACCTACAGCCCAACTTACGGACGTTTGAACCATGCGGATTGCCCATGTCAAAGTTCTTAATGGAGCAGATACAAGAACGATGTCCTGCTCTTCGAAGTCTGTGGATAGACAACCAGCACGGCCGGTGTACCACAGATGACCTTCTGCAATTCTTGAATGGTATGCCTTCTCTGACAAGTATTTGTCTTATTGACAGCAGGGAAGAGATCATATCTGACGAGGTGTTTGTTCACCTCGCTTCACGACCAAATCTGGCCGCACTCTGCTTATACCCAGTTCTGAAGCTGAGCTTCATCAACGGGATGCAAGATATGGTAGACCAGCCGTTGCCCGAGCTTGTCTACCTGCGATGCTGGTCGGAGAGCAAAGCCTTCAGTCAACTCAGCCATTATCTAACCAGCCTCACGGATTTGGACCTGCGCTTGGTTGACGCCGCTAGCAAGACAGTATTCGACATCTGCTCATGTACCAGTCTCGTCAATCTTTCGCTTGACTTTGATTACCCTCACTTTGATGCGAAGTCTAACTTTCCCCCAGAATGTCTCCTCGCACTTGCCAAAAGCTGCCCACAATTGCAAGATCTCAAAGTGATGCACAGTCGGCTTTGCGAAGTGGATGGTGGTGATACCACCAATATCACCGACGACGTAATTCAAGACTTCGTAACCTTGCTTCCCGGATTGAGCTGCCTCAACCTCACACCCAAAACAAGTCTTACGTACCGAGCATTAGAAATCCTTGGAAATGGTTGCGCCAATTTGAAAGAATGTCGTTTTGAAGGGAAGTCTTTCAACCTGCGGCTACTTGAAAGTAATGGTCCTGTGCTTTTTCCGCAGCTTGAGTTCCTAGCGCTCAAGCCTACCGAAGAAGGCCTTTCAGCAGCTATGGCTATAGAGAGATTTCTCCACCATGCACCACGCATAAATGTGTTGGCACTTGCAAATTCGCATTGGGACGCTAGAGACGCATGAGAGAATACAACATTTGGAGCGCCAGGACGATACCAGGTCTCTCGTTCAACTCGCATGGTGAGCATGAGACACTTGGAGACGCAGGTGAGATAAATTGAGCTGCTACAACAGCAGGATGTCAGATTTGGGAATCAGTGAAGGGCTTGGATCTGCAGGATCGAGGAAAATTCTTCAATACGTGGATTTATTTTAAGCATGTCATGCGGAAGAACAGACGGAGGTACACGGCTAGCAAGGCCTGAGACCTCAACCATGTACCATTTCAAGCTTGCGAAAGACGCAATTTCTTATCCAAGGGTTGAAGTCATCGGGCAGTGGTCGATTTGGATTTAGTCTTTATGTCCACCTGGTTTTGGCCAATTTACGCACATTCCAGCACTCTACCACCAACTAGATCTGACAACTCGCCTATCCTATCTCTTCACTTGGACCTCCGACACGATCGCCGACCATACTGATTTCCATATAGCTCTCATTGAACCTCGGTCACCTCTCGTCCTCAAGTGCATCCAGCTCTTTCACGAAGCGAACGTCATAGATGCTTAGGATGGAAGGGTTCTGCTGAATGTATCCGCTGGGATAGCGTTTGTAGCGCCTGCTGATATGGTGGTGGGGAGTCACTCTTTGGCCGGAGTGAACTGGACGGCGTGAACATGAGTTTGGTGAGAGAATCTAGAGAGCGATGTCCATGGTTATGGTCATGGTAATGGCGTCAGGGTTGGTGGGAGGGTTCTGGATTATGAACCAAGCACAGGAGACAATAGAACCTGGTGGTCAATCAAAAAAACTCTGAATGTATTCGCAACAGTGGGACTGTGGGTTAGTGGGTCCATTATGAGGCCATAGCGTTGGTGGCTATTGGTACCCTTGTTGGTACCCCTGTTGGTACCCCGGCAAGGGGTTGGGGACAGGTGTCCAGTACGAGCTATATAGCCACCTGTTTTGCATTTGTCAACGGCTCTTTATTCGATTTCGTCTCTGTCAGAGCTATATTATTTTTCTTCTTCTTTTCGTAGTTGAGTCTATATATATTAGTCTTTATTCAACTATTATAAATATACTCTATACTCTTATATACTTTATAATAGCTCCCGCTACTACTACCAGGTCCAAAAAGCGGCTATACGAGTTACACCCGTCTTTAAGATTACTAAAAAGATCTTTAACGCCGCTAATAAAGCCTTTAAGGCCCTTAAGGCTAAAAAGGCTATTAAGGCTAAAATATTTTCCTCCGCGACGAGATCGTTATACCTGGAACGCTATCGAGGATTATTACTTCGGACGAGATCGATAAAACGCCTTCGCCTATTAGAGGGCCTAAAGTAGATCTTACGGAATTAATAGTCTAGCTATTTAAGATCTAAGAGGAGCGAAATTACCGCTATCGTTATAAGGGTCGGGTTTATAAGTCACGTTGTTATTACTACCGCCACAGCCGTAATTATCGTTATCGTCACTCGGATATATTGGATTTAAACTCGTTTAACTCTAAGTCGGATTAGAAGGAAAGAAGAGAGATTTTATTTCGTTATTTAAAAGGTAAGAAGCCCTTTCTTAGTATTACTAAAAGATTTCGAAGTATAAACGTTAAGTACTTTAAGTAAATCTTCTTCGGAACTTTTAAGACTAAAAACTTCGCTAAGCTGGCTTATATATATACTATCTCGATTAAAGAGGATAAGAATATTAATAGCTATAATTATATAATATATTACTTTCTTATATACTCGATAGCCGTCGGTCGCTTTATTTATATAAGCGTAAAGAAAGACTTAAATAAGATTCTTTATATGTATACTATTCGCCTATTACGGCTGCCCCTTACCTATAAATTTAACTTTATCCTCGCTTACCATCTCGTCTTTATTACTATACGCATTTAGGGTGATTAAGACGATCTTAAGGTCTAGAAAGCGAACGATTAGAGCTATAAGGACCTTCTCGTGCCCAGAGGGACTTATACAGGTAATAGCAAGCCAAATGCCGGTGCGCCTAGCCTCAATAAGCTCGTTGCAGTTAGAGAACCTATAATTTGCAGAAATTTTAATAGAGGTAGCTGTTTTCGCGAGCGCTACCTCTACTTATATATCTATTCGATCTATTAATAAAATTACTCGTTAGATAAGTACTTTAAAGTCTATAACTCAGCGGTGAGTACCTTCAATTAATTGCTACTGGGTAATCGTATTATCAGGCTAGAATAACTCCTAAGGTACTCGTAGGTACTATGGTCGCTATAGTGCATATCTAAGGGGTTCTTGTACGCGCTATACAACCTACTAGACCCGGATTTGCCCTACTAAGAATTGTTAATAATTGATAATTGATTTAAATGGTTAAACGATTACCCGGATTTAATATTTGCTAAAACTATTTCGGCTATTCTTCGAAAGGGCGCTAAGATAGGTTTTCGAGGCCCTATCTTAATCTATTATAATTAAAATCATTTATCAGCACGTTAAGCACTCTAAATACTATTAGCGAACCTTTAAAAATAGCTTTAATAGTATCGCTTAACCGAGGTTAACTCTTAAAACGAGCCCTATTACGTCTATTCGCCACTCGAATTAATATCGAAATACGATAAAGGTTGGAGACGGATTTATAACCTCTTATTCCTATATAGCTACTTAATTAATAACGATATTTAGGCGGAGTAGGGCGTATTAGAATATATTATATACGATAACGTAGTAGTAATATTACTATAGAAAGGCCTAAGGGCCTAATTCGTTAAAAGAGATCTTAGAGACGTCTTTAGATATATACTCGTCGCTATATCGAATTAATAGCTACTTGATTTCAACTGCGATAAACGCTATTGGAAAGAACGATACCTATTATTCGAACTACGTATATCACTATTTCTATTCGATCTCTTCGTAAAGGCCCTTATTTAAATCTTAATCGCTATTCTTCTATAAGAAGTAGTGCTTTATTACTTAAACGATTTCTTCGTAATTCTTTTTATTAAGTGATAACGTAGCTGTATACGCGTAGTAGTTCGATCAGCTATATAGCGAATTAAGCCTTCGGATTAATTATATAAAGAATATAATGGGTTTTATAGCCGAGTTCTTAGGAATCGAATTCGATAGCATTTGTATATAGGCGAGACTCCTCTCGGATAAGCTAACTAAAGTAAGAACTACGGTTAAAAACCTTCTAAAAAGGGCAACTATCTTATATCAAAAGCTTAAGTTAATAATCGACTTTCTCTCTTTCGCTGCCAAAGTCGTGATTCCAGGAAGAGTATTCTTAAGGCGACTTTTTGATGCCCTTCGAAGGCCTGCGATGATTGTATGAATTATAGGCGACATAAGGGCAGACTTACTATGGTGAGACACCTTTCTAAAGTACTGGAATGGCGTCGCCTTAATACGCCACGTCGATAGTCGAGTTATGTAGCATATATGAACCGATATATCTGGAAAATTCGGTATGGGAAGTTATATTCTCGATTATCTCGATCATATCCAATTAATTTAACTTAAAAACGTTTTTAGCATTAAAATATCTATACGTTATCGTTCTAAAGATATATAATTTAAAGAAATGAAGGCTATTTATTACGCGATGAAATTGTGGCTATAATAGTTACGAGGATCTCGCTTAATTCTCTACTACGATAACGACGTATACGTTAATAGATTATATAAATTCTCTATATACGAGTTAGTTATAGCTTTATTACGCGATATAGCTATACTAGTAGCTATTTACGATATTATAATAATATTTATTTAAATATCTACGAAGGCTAACTAGCTAGTCGATAATCTATTACGTTTTTAGTACTAAAAATTGCTAACGTATATTCACAGCTGAAAGGTCTTATATCTCCGCTGAAATAGGGCGGGACTTATTAGAATATTGATATAATTAGACCGCCTACCTCGAGAGACCGCGCGACTTCTCTGATGGGGGCTTGCTATTAAAATTAGGAAGATATATACGACTCTAATAAGATTCTATACGACCTATTGCGCATTTATAAAGATTCAATCTCCCTTTCTAGTAACTATAAATATTCTTACGAACTAAATTGTTAATCTAAGCACTCGTCGCGTTAAGTCGAAGTCTATAAAGATATACCTTATCGGTTTTAAATCAGCTTATGTGAATATAGGGTTTGATAATCTCTTAGTTTTTTATTACTTTTAATTATAACGTATTATTATAGATAGTTAACGTCTTCGTGACGAAGCTAATATAAAGAAAAGGCGTTTAATTATTAAGAATCTATTACTTTAAATTCTTTCTTATTTTAATAAGTTAATCTATATTAAGATAACTCTATATATCTTCTTTTATCTTATCTTCGCGATATTTCTATGTATAGGTAAGTTTACTTATAGTAAGCGAGACCTTTAATAAAAGGACTTCGGCGAATGATTTCTTATATATCGCTCGGTGAGGCTATTCGATAATTACTTGAAACTTATACTTTCAATATTCAAAATGGACCTATTTCGCCGTAAAATTATACTTACGATAGCTGTATTAGGCGATGACGTATGCGTAGTTAAAGCCTTATATTACCTCTTTAGATAGAAGGCTTTATTTAATACGCCGCTATTTTAGTTAAGAGACTTCTTCTTTACTAGAAACGTCGTTATTAGTAATCTTCGCGAGGTGCTAACGTTACTTAATATTAAGGGCTATTATTTAGGCTATTCCTTTCGTAGGAAGGCTATAACATTAGTATATAACGCCGGCTTTAGCAATAACGAGATCTAATTGCTAGGTCGTTAGAAGTTAGATTTTTATCGCCTATACATCGTCACTTATCTAGCCTATATATTTAGAGTATTACTACGGTACTAGCATCTTTTAGCCCGTTCGCGCTAGTATTATCGATCTTTACTACTTACTGCGATAAATATTGTTAAGAGTTCTTCTCGAGACCTTTACTCTCTTAAACGACGTCTTGGGTTTAAGGTTTTTCTAGCGCTAAGGAGTCTTTTTCGGGCTATCTACTTAGTTTAAATGTCTAAAAAGCTCTTAGCTACCTTAGTGTTGGATATACCTAAATATATATCTATATATCTACTTTATATGCGTTGTTTTCTATATAGTCTCACTGTTTGCGAGTATTAATCGCAATAGTGAGTTGTGGGTTAGTGGGTCTATTATAAGGCTATAGCGTTGGTGGCTATTTGATTAGCCGTTCGTGTTGGTACCCTTATTGATACCCCTATTAGTACCCCGGCAAGGGGTTAGGGATAGGTGTCTAGTACGAGCTATATAGCCACCTGTTTTTATCTATTAACGGCTCTTCATTCGATTTCGTCTCTGTCGAGCCATATTATTTTTCTCTCACCCACCTACACCTATATATAGCCTCATTTCACTTTAGGGTATATCGCTTAGATATGGGGTTTTTCTAGCGCTGAGGGCCTTTTTCGGGCTATCTACTCAGTCCAGATGTCTAAAAGCTCTTAGCTGCCCCAGTGTTGGATATGCCCAAACACTATCTACATATCTACTTGTGTCGTTGTTTCTGTATGGCCTCACTGTTTCGAGCACTATGACCTAGATGGCGGATGTAGGAGAAGAGTTTGGCTGGTGGATTCCATCTTTCTAAAGACAACGGAGCTTACTGTTTCTAATATAGTCTATGAGTCCAAGCATATTGTTTGGCGAGCTTTGCGAAAAGATTGGGAAAGTGATACTCGCTAAGGACCGCGATTTGCAACCAGCGTGTTCCAAGAGACAGAGATTGCCGGGACACAGGGTCAGCAAATACTTCTCAGCGTGACGAGTACCACTTGACACGATGATCTGGGTTCCAAGCATACAATGTCCAGTGGGTCCCAGATGTAAAGAGCTAGGCTTGCATACGGCAAGAGATAAATTAAGACATGGAATTCCTTGCTTTTGCCAAGAGGGTAAATCCGATCCGTGACAAGGATCGGGAGTGTCCTCTGGAAAGTTTCCACAACAACATTAGCCCATCGACTCTGTAGAATTCAACCCAATCGGGACCAGACAGTCCCAGCCTTCTTGCCATAACACAAACGCACGGATCGTCTGGGCCGAACCGAAATGGTTTCACCACCGTCCAGAGCTATGGGAACACGGGAAGACTCTTTCGGAGCTAAGAAACCCGAAAATACCCTCACGCTTCCCAGCAGCTGCGGGAGGGTCGCCGTACCTATTTGGTGCATGATTTGAGTCTCGGCGAGGACCCTGAGGGGCAAAGCTACCCCCATCATCCAACTAGGTGCCGTCTTCGCAGGCGGCTACAGCGTCGTGCCTGCCACCCACCAAACAGTTGCGTCTGCCCCTCATATTCTCCCTGCATATTCTCCCTGCAGTCGAGGAGCGTTCTCGTACATGACGGATTTACTCCACTATGTGCCCGACGCACTCGATGCTCTTGGTAAGTTGACATGAAGCCACAAGCAAAGGGCTCGACGGATTGTGCGAGATACGAACGCGCTGCTCTGCTGCCGTTTCAGTCAACAGTAGAGACTTACCTCTCGATGCTACAACAGTGACCGCAACGTTGCGAACACCAAAAGAACATAGTATTACGAAGTACATCCTAGTGAGCGGCCGCAGAGCCGCACACACAGTGCACGATGATTCAGAAGGTTGAAACGGGCAATTGTTGCTATGTTCCCCTTCCGTGTGCTGGAAATAGGACCCACCTCATAGATGTTATCGAAACCCTAAGAAGGGTCAAACGAGCCCTCAAACTTGTGTCTATGTATCACAATGCCTGTTACACGTTGCGTCCGATTCCTCGGCTCTGAAAACACGGACTCGGTCAATTGGACCTTCCTCTGTCTGCTCACGTCAAATATGCGTAAGCATTGAGCTGGCTACTCAAACACATTGCAAATACAAAACACGGACGCTGTCATCGCCTTCCGATCTGACTGCCAGAAAACTTTTTCCTTGGCCCACCCTCTTCGTATTCCTAGCGGAAATAGCCTTTGCATTTCTTCAGGGCAGTCAGCCTTGCTCTCCTTCTGGTGCAGATCACGGCTGTACTGGGAATGTGCCTACGGCTGCTACATATCTGTTACATGTTGACCTATCAGACAAAGAGTTACTGCTCCAGCCGAGGCGGCGACACTCTCAACAACACTTACATCAGCCCTGTTTCTTCCTCGTCACAAAGGTTCCATCCGTTCGGTACTCGAGACATGAGCCTATCATCGAAAGTTTTTCGAAGTAGAGTGGAGACATTCCTCTGCAGCAATGCGTGCTGCATATACAGGACCCAGCAAGGCTGTCATGCTGATGGAGGGCTCATTCTATATTCTCCTAAGTTACATTCTACTGAAATATATCACTGGCAGACCACTGACAGACGAAAAGTTCATACAATCTTCGTCAATCAAAAACATATTCTGCAAGAAAATGGGATATCGTTTCCAAATGTACTCGTCCTCCAAGAGACGCCACAGAAAATCAGCGAGCGACCCTGTTCCAAGGATACCTTCACGTCGCCACCTGCAAGGCGACCGGCTCCTTTCAGTTCCTTCTGGTCTTGGGAACTCCCAACCTCCTGGCAGACTGGGCCTCAACGACGATTTAACTGCTTATCTCTCGAAAATCCGGAACCTATGCGGTCCTGACCCTTCACACCTAACCGTCTATGAAGTTCCAGCCATAACAAACCTCCCTATTCCAGACCACCCTCTACCAGGTCCAACGGTATACAGTGGTGCGGACCTCCACCGTTCCACCAACACATGTGAATCGGCATTAAACGCGACAGTCTCCAACGATGTCGAAGTTCAAGAAGATGCTTCTTGGCTGTTGGCGCCCGACGCAGAGATATACGGAGACTTCCCCAATGCTCAAGGAATGGCCTATGGGAACAATCTTCTTGCAGATGCAACACCGTATAGCGGTCTTGATTCTCGAGGAACGGGCAATCTGGAAGACTTCACTGCAGGCACAGCAGACTTCAACAGCGGGAGTCTTTGCTGCACGTCTTATCCATACCCAACCTCGTTTAACACGACCAATTTCAACAGCTTCGAATCTTCGACCTTCGCTCCTTCTTACACCCACACTCCTGTCTACTTCGACCAAAGCATGGGCAACTTCATAGGTCCTGGGTCTTCAGACATCCCCACTCCTACAGACAGCTTCAGTCAATGGCATATCGCTCCCAATACGAGCTTTTCCACATCCCTTGAGAGTCCAGGCATCCCCGATCTTTCACACAGCTCCACCGCACACTGTCCGACTCGGAACATGACATATCTCACCAGCCTTGGACCTTCAGGCACTTCCTCTTCAACTTCATTCATTCCTGAGATCAGCGAATCCTACAACTTTGAGCACTCTTCTACTTCCCGTCACCGTTATCTCGCTCCGAATGTGAACAATGCCGGCGGTGTCGACCCTTTCGACACCTCCACTTCATGCCATCTGTTTAGAAACACGACCAATCTCCAAGGCCCCGAGCCCTCCGAAATTTCGCTCCCACGCCCTTTCGTTCCAGACGCAACCAACATCGATGGGTTCGAACCTTCGAACATCTCCGTGAGGGACGAGATTGTGACAGAGGATATATGGTCTCTTTTCACGACCTTTAATGATGGTTCCCAATTTCTTTCAGAAAATTGCGAGATAGGTGGTTCCATTGCTCTCGACGCACCAGACGTCAACAACCTACATGTTCCAGACGCTTTAGAGTCCGTCGCTGGACCGTATAGTACAGGTCACCCCGTCAGAGACACCGGCTCAGTTGAAATATCTCAGCCGCGGAACGAAGGTCGTCAACGAAGAAGATCCAAAGGTCTGCCGGCAGGGCCGGAACCGCGGCAGAACAATCAACAGAGAAAGAAGGCAAATCCTAACGGCGTTCAGAGAAAGCCCAGCTCAAAGAGACGCAGATTCGACCCAAAATTCCGCTACTTCTGCACCCGTCCAGAGTGCAAATACTCTCTAGAACACGGTTCCGAAGGATTTCCCTCGGAACACAACGCAGTGCGGCATGGGGGAACTCATTCACCTGAGAAACCGTACGTCTGCCCGTTGTCTCATACGAACGGCGATGCCCGGTTTCGCCGGCCGGATAGTCTTAAAAGGTAGGTTTCTCCCGTTGCTGATGATGAATGCAGCATGCTAACACTGGCGTGCGTGCAGCCACATCAAAAAGCGACATAGCGACAGAAACCTTGAAGATCCGTACATCAAGTCCATCCTGTCAAAGAGGTACGAGCTGCCGCAGGTCAAAGACGGGAAGAATGTCATCATTGTGAAGATGCGTGACTAGCGCACTCGGTTGAGAGAAGGATGATGGATGAACGCTGCCTCTACCAAATTGAATGTTGATAAAAAGTCCATTTCGTTTCCCAGCACGGCGAGCGCGCGTTTTCGCTTTCGGACTCTGGGTGCCCCATAGACTTTCCTATGTTCCCTGTTTGTGCGGAAAATAACTCATAATGTCATTGCGACTCATATAGACCATAGAACGCCGTCGTTTCCTTACTTCCTCAACAGTCACTTCCTAATAAAGTTCCCCTCATACCGCCGTCCCCGAGCTATGTTTAAAAACATGACTCTTGGAAAGCACCAACGACAATTCAAGACTTGGAACTACACGTCAAACACCTTTTCGCTCAACACTCCCCATCCGTGTGACACCAATACCAAGCCGAAGCCAACGACTCAACAAACCCTTCACCCCAATCACAGGCTACCACTTTCTCTTCAGCCCAACATTCTGACCCTGAATACTAATATCAACCCTAATCCCGATATCCCAATCCCAATCCCTATCCCAATATCCCGATCCCATGCCCACAGACTCGGATCCATTATGCCATCCATCCATCCATCCACTGATTCATCTATCCATCCATCATATACTTATTCATCTATCCATCCATCCATTTATTTATTTATCTATTTAGTTATTTATCTATTTATTTATTTATCCATCCATCCATCCATTCATTCATTTATCTATCCATCTATCCATCCATCTATTTATCCATTCATTCATCTATTTATCAATCTATTCATTTATTTATCTATCCATCTATCCATCTATTCATCTATCCATCTATCCATCTATCCATTCATTTATTTATCAATCTATCCATCTATCCATCCATCCATCTATCCATCTATTTCTATCCACCTATCTATATCTATCCACCCACCCACCCACCCACTCATCCATCCATCCACCCATCCACCTACCTATTACACCCATCCATCAAATAACCAGCAAGCAAACGCCGCAAACAAACGCCGCAAACCCTGCCCCGACCCAATATGAGAGAGAGAGAAAGTGTATGTATATATATATGCATCAACTCACTCACCTTTCCCCCTCTTCCCCCCCCTTCCTTCCTTCCCGCTTCCTTCCTTCACCCATACCTTCCTTCACCCATACCTACCCACCAACCTACCAACCTCCATCGCCACCCCATCATCCTCTCGACCCTCCAGCCACCTAGCCATCTAGACCCTCTATCCCTCCATCCAGCCCCAAAAAACCACTACACCCCCCCCTCCTCTCTCCACCATCACCATCACCATCACCATCACCATCACCATCAACCAACCAACCAACCGGCTACCAAAAAGAAATAAAAGAAAATGCCATACTGCATCTCAGCCCCTTAGGAGAAAAATAATGATAATCAACCAGAAAAAAGAGAGAAGAAGAAAAAAGAGAGAAAAGAGATATAAAAGAGAGAGAGAGAGAAGAGATTAAAAAAAGAGGGTAAGGAGAGAGAGAGAAGGAGAGAGAGATGAGAAGAAAAGATGAGATAAAAAAAGATAAGCAAAAAGAGAGAAGAGAAAAAAAAAGAGATAAAAAAGAGATAAAAAAGAGTAAAAAAAAGAGATAAAAAAGAGAGAGAAGAAGAGAGAAATGAGAAGAGATGAGAAGAGAGAGATGAGAAGAGAAGATGAGACGAGAAGAGATAAAAAAAAAGAGTAAGAGAGAAGAGAAAAAAAAAGAGAGGGTAAGGAGATAAAAAAGAGAGATAAAAAAAGAGATAAAGAAAGATAAAAAAAAAGATATAAAAAATAAAAAAAAAAAAGAAGAAGAAGAAAAAAACGGACAGACGGCAGCGTCTTCAGCAAGGGTAGGCTCGGTACTGCGCTGCGCTGCACGAGGCGGGATGGGCTGGGTGGGGGTGTTCTAGCATTGGAGGGATGGCGTGCGGTGTTTCTAGCATCGGAGGGATGGGGGACGAGGGAGGAGGGCCTGGTTGGTTGGTTGGTTGGTTGATTGTGTGGATGAGTTGTGTGGATGAGGGAGGACGGCTTGGTTGTGTGGATGAGTGTGGATGAAGGGCGGTTTAATTGGTGCTTGTCGAGGTTTTTATTTGTTCGTTTGTGTGTGTGTGTGTGTGTGTGTGTGTGTGTGTGTGTGTGTGTGTGTGTGTGTGGACTGTGTGGATAGAATAGGAGGAGGGTATTTCATCGTCGTGTATCGTCATTATCATCGTCGTTATGTATCGTTATGTGGATGGGGTGGAGAGGGTTTTCATCATCTTTATCGTTTCATCATCGTCGTTATTATCAGCATCAGCATCAGCATCAGCAGCATCAGTCATCAGCATCAGCGGCATCAGCAGCAGCAGCAGTAGCAGTAGTAGTAGATCATTCGCCATATAGTATCATTCGATGTATTTCAGCAAAGTGAGTAAGTAAGTGAGTAAGTAAGTGAGTAAGTGAATGGTATCATTATATACACACATCATGCACTTTCCGCATCGACTCCCTTGCTGCAATCCGGGTGTCCCAGCCCGGACTCCTGATGATTACTTCTTCCCCCACCACCGCTCACACCCATCCCCTGTGATACCTATAAGTCCCGGACTCCGCATCCCCTTCTTCACCGCCATAGTCTTCCCTCCGCGTCCCTTGCAGCGGTAGGTCGAAACTGTCGCTGTGGTCCGGCTCTTCGTCTTTCGCCCACGTCACGTTCTCCGGTTTCTCCACCTCGTGCCGGCGGTCTGATTTCCGGCCGAGGCCCAACCCGGGCCGGGAGCGTTGCCGTGGGCCTTGGGTCGGTCGTTGTGGGACGGCTAATCTTCCACCGCCACCGTCGCCGTCACCGCCGGCGCCAGTGTCTTCATGGTGTCTATCGGCGGGCACTTTCTCGCCTATATCAGGACCTCGCGGTTGCCCGTCTAGCTTGTCTTGTGGTTTTGTCTTTCGCCATGGCCGTTTGTACCACGGGGTCTGAGAGGGAGGGGAGAACCAGGTCAACTGGCTCGCCGGCGTTTGCACACTATCCAAGCTCTCGCTATCATGACTTTGTCTCGCCTTGACGAGCCTCGCCCTCAGGTACAAGACCAGTGGGCGCATTATCGGGGCACAGGCGCCGATGATTGCGAAATTGACTTCCAAAATGCGCGTGAGGGCGTTACCGACCCCGACCCAGGTGTAGTCGCCGGAGAGGACTTCCCAGGAGTATGAGGTGCGGACGATGCAGACGGTGCCGGTGATGACGCCGAGGCCCATGAGGAGATTGAGTGCGATTTTGGTGCGGAGTTTGAGGCGGGCGTTCCAGAGGAGGAGGATGGGGAAGGCGGCGCCGATGAAGTCCGTTATGATTGAGAAGACTGTAGCCAATCAGTGATTGCTCCCGTTCATCTTCTCTTGACAGACACCCTGTGTAGCTCGGGAGTGTCGGGACCAGGGGTAGACTCACCACCCTGAACGATGATAATCTTCTCCACGGCCTTCTTACTCATGCAATGGCCCGGCACCGCCCCCTCCACCGTCTCCCAATTCTTCTGCAACGGTATACACTGGAACAAGAACAGTAGTGTCAACGGCACATGCGTGACCACCAAGAATCCAATCAATCCGAAAAGGAACCACCGCCATCGCTCGAATTTCGATATTCGCAGTAGAAAGAGGCAAATTGATATTTTGGAGAGGGCGAGCGTGATGAAGACCTGAATCCAGTCCAGGAAATTGTATTTGAGGAAACCTTCGTAGTGGTCTGGGGTGAGGTATTGGACGTGGCGGCCGAGGCCGTAGTCGACTTCGAGCATGACGAAGCCCATGCCTACTGCGTTGATCATCTGCTCAGACACCCGTCGTGCATTAGCCATTACTGTTCATATTCCAGTGTTTCCCTTCTCTGTCCCACACGGCAGAGCGGTGTTGTAGGTCGGGCACAGCTCACCTGCGTAAGAGCAATGACCGCATCGTCCCAGCCGAAATTGCGCGTGATCCATATCCTCGTCATCAACCTCAAACACACCAGTATAGTCGCTGGTCCAAAGACGGCCCAGTTGACGGCGATGAGCATGGGACCGAGATTCCTGTCGCCGACCGAAGGGATTATCTCTGCTTTGTCCATTGCAGCGACAGGGGACACTGAACCGACGCTGGGACCTGTGAGAGCAGCCACCGTACAATCATCGCTTGAGAATTGATGTCGGCCTGTGGCAACGGTGTCGACAGCGTGAGGATGGCAGCGGTGAGGTGTAGGTAATGACTCCGGTGGGGGTCAAGAAAGTGGGCAATGTGCAGATGCAATGGAGTGAAGTTGGACTTTCCTCGGTTGGACTCGATGGATTGGGAGGTAGGTTAAAGTAGGTTAGGTACTACTAGTAGAGTAAAGTAGGTGACTTGGGATTGGGACTTGGGAGGATTTGATGAGCTAAACAAGCGTCATGTCCATCGTCGATCATCTTTTCTGCACCGGAGCTTCTTCGTGGCTTCCATAACCCTTCCATTTGTCGCTAGTTCATCCACCGAACGAGTCCGCCCTTCACTTGCTATTACACAAATAGTAAAGATCCGCAGCAACCGGCTGGGTCTTGGCGTTCTGGATAGCTTCAGCAGATCACCGGCCAAAAATGCGGGGAGTGTCTGGTCCAATTAGAATCGAGCTTGATGGTTTGCACCAAAATAAGTCACAGCAAGCAGAGGTGGGAAAAGTGGGGACTGGTTCGTGATTGGGTGCGAGAACGAGAGGGTCTGCTTGAATCGCCGCATCCCCGCAATTCATCAAGGTTTATTCTCCGAAAAAAGACAGATGAAGGCGCATGAAAAAAGGGGTCCGAGTGGTTAAAAGTATAAAATAACTTTTTCCGGTAGCTCGTAGCTGTGAGATATACCCGCACCAATAGTACCTGGCTCGCTTATGCACTTTGTCTCTAAGCGAGGTAGGATCAATGACGTTGTCTGCATCCTTCGGCTATCCCAGGATACTACTGCACAGTATGATGCACGTCATCACTATACAAATCATCGCATGCTTTAAAGCTCACATTTAATCAACTATCACCACCATCGTTATTCAACCTCAGACCGACGACGAGTTCTAACATAGCAATACAAACACCTAATAACTCTCCCTCGTCCCATTCTTCGCACTGCGGAATATAGCCTCCACCATCTGATGCCTCTTGACCGCCTCATCAAAATCCACCAGATCTTTGTTCCCTTCAGCAAACGCAGCGTACACCCCTCCAATGCCCCCAAATGGCCCTTTCTCAACCTCGACTTCCTCCCACTTTCCCCCTTCCTTGGTCGCATATGGTCCTTTATCTCCGTCGTCTTTGCCGTCCTGCTTAGGCAGCGCAAACTGATACAAAGTAGGCGGGGCCATCGCAATAAATTGGTTCCCACTTTCGAACTTGAGCGATCCCTCCTCGCCAGAGACGATCCACTCAAAATGTCCTGGCGTGGCTTCGGTGGTAGATGAGGACACATAGCTGACCGTAGCACCGCTCTCGAGCACGCCTTGGATTGAGACAAAATCCGCAATGTTGCTTTTGACCGGCTCACTCTTGGAACCATCGGCTTGAGTGAATCGAAGCTCCGGCATAGTGGTTGCAGTGGTCGCGTTGAGAGACTTGAATTCGCCGAGGAGGTAGCAAAGCGGATCCAGCGCATGGATGGTTGGAATCGTTACCAAGTTCGCTCCGCTCTTGGGGTCGTTGAGATAACTATTCTTGACAGGAATGTTCACCACCAAGCTATTCGAAGCGACCAAAGTGGTTCCAATGATGCGGCCGAGAGCACCAGAGTCGATGATCGATTTGGCTTTCTGGACGCTGGGAAGGAGCCGCGCTTGCAGACCGACTGCAGTTTTGACGCCTTGCGTTCTGGCTAACGCAGCGAGCTCTTCTGCTTCTTGAAGGCCGTTGCCGAGGGGCCATTCGACGAAGACGGATTTCTTAGCATGAAGAGCTGGGAGGGCGAGTTGTTTGTGGTAAGGTGTCTGCGAATTTGAAGTCAGCCTGCTTTGCTCACTACCCTCACCCCACGTCCCGTGAAGGTGAGCATCCAAACAACCAACATACCTTAACGCTCACAACAACCAAATCAACATCCTTATCGTCCGCAATAGCCTCGGGGCTGCTATACGCCTTGTCCGTCGAAAGGCCATGGGCCTCGGCGGCCTTCCTCGCCGTCTCAGGCGAAGACGTGCTGACGGCCACCAGCTTGAACTTCTCGTTCAATGGAGCCGATTTGAGAGGGGAAGAATGAGCGCTCGTGGCCCAGGCGGACTGGTCTGCGGAGAGACCGATGATGCCCACGCCGATGGGTGCCATTCTGCGTCAGGGGGGTGAAGCTGTAGGGGTCAGTGGATGTTGGACTAGGTATATAGGCAGGTGTAGACGTAAAGTGTAGAATGCGAAAGGAATGATTACTGCATACATGAACAGGACCGTCAATGGTACTTATATACACAAAAATCTTGGCACCACGGAAGTCGGTCAGGCTACGTTCCGAGCATCCCCACTCTGGCTTACAAATGCCATGGGCCGATCTCCTGCAACGAAAGTATCAGCAGCACCATCACGCCATCACTCCATTCATTGAAAACCAGACGATTACATTCGTCCGACTGCAGCCTGCAGGAAAAGAGACTGACTGACACTGCTCGAGGTCAAAACCAAGCACATTGCGCTCGGTCCAACTTTCTCTCCCACGCCGCGTCCTCTCAGGAAAGTCTGACAAAGATTGTAAATCCGGAAGAAGGTGGAGCATCCGGTCCCGAGCCTTTGCGCCCTGGACTGGGTCGTCGCGAGAAGAGCAGGAGGGAATGTATTAGTACGTAGCTTACGGATCGGTCGAGCACCCAGGCCGAACAGCCTGACACATGGCGTGCTTTTGCTCTCGCATAATGGGCGCTGTGAGGGATGCAGAGACGGATTTGAAGGATATCAAGGTCGGAGGTGGTTCCTCGAGGGACAAAGAGAGAGGACATGCCCGGTGTGTCCTGGCCAACCACGTGTGAAAACTCTGGGGCGCCTTGGTAAATATCCCTGCTGAGTGTTACCAACGCCCTGCCAGGGTATATGGATTGCACCTGCTGTCACCATAACGAGGCGCAGGGGCAGACAATGCGGACGGAGTGGTTAACCAAGGAAGAAATTGATTACGGCGCCGTCATGAGTAAGTGACACCGCTACGGATGGCTGATGCTCGCACTGGAAGAAGAAACGAGAGACAGAGAGAGAGAAAAGAGGGTATTCTATAGATCAGGATTCAATCCGAGAACTTATCACGCTACGCTTCCAGGCTTTCGTGACCAGCTATCCTTGCCGCAATTTTACGAAAGATTGATACGATGGACGGGCCGGGGAAGAGAAGAGGCGTAGAGCTTGCTTTGGGTTGACATGTTATGATGACGCAACAATGGAGCGAGGGCAAAGCAATATATCTGACCGTCAAGACAGGAAGGGAAGCTGAAGGTAGGGTGATTTGAATAGAGCTTGGACATATGAGAGGTGCAGGGTTTCTTTTCAAGGTATTTACGCCTAGACGAGAAGCGGTCTACGCATCCTCATGGGCCCCCCCCCCGCACTCCTCGTCTCCGGCATGATACCAATCCCTTAGGCTTCCTTTTTGTAAATTTCATCGATCCCTCCTAGCGCCATGGCAAGCTCTCCCCCCATCGCTGCCCTGTACCGCTGCAGATAAAGTCTCAACGCTCGAGTGGGATTTTCGAACCCACTCCGTTCCATCGCTTGGAGGACGTCGTCGTCAATCATCAAGTTACGGCTGGTAGATGCCATGCTGCCTGCAGCTAAAGGGCCCGTTTATGAGTCAGCGAACAAGCTTTTCAAAAAGAAGACCAAAATTCAATGACTGGTATACGGTACGGGTGGACGGAATCCAGAAGACCTTCGATGGTCACGAGTTGAATATATTCCACCGCACAAGCCTCGACCCTATCGCTCGCTTCTCTCGAGATCTTCGCCTCCTGTGGCAGCGCCTCTTTCTTTCATGATGTTGCAAACTGCCAGGGGTCAAGGGATATTCCGACAGCGAAAGAGCACGGGGGAGACGGACCGAGTGTGAGTGGAAGTCGACCACCTTTTGATTCTCTGGATAGTATTGGTATCTGGGAGTTTTGAAGATCGCTAGACGATGGAACAGGTGTGTTGTGAGCCGGAGCGTTTACGTCCGATTGGGGTAGCAGCTGTCGCTGAGACTCCCACTTACCTGTGTGTTGCAGCAGCATCTGAGGGTCTGTCGCTGTGGTGGAGTTTAGCAAGCCCCGTTCTAGGCCTGAGATGTTTGTTTTTTTGGACATACTACTCGGTTTGGTTCCGGGAGGCATTTGAACGGCGTCCTGGGATCTTTCAATCCAAGCAGGGTTATTTCCTAACGAAGGCATCAGCATGCCCAGTGGTTCCTTACGAAGTCGTTGTATCCTGATTTATCGGCGGGTTTGTGGGGAGAAGACATGCTGATGCGGTAGCAGTGCTGGTACATAACAGAGGGATACAGACAAACTATACGTTAGAGGAATAAAAGACAGCATCAAGCGGCGAACTGTAAAAGTCGTTATAGGTACACCAAAAAGTCGAAACCGTCGACCAAAACCAGGGTCCACAAGCAGCCTTTCAAGTCTTGGAAGCTAAGAGATGTGACGACGCAAACCGCGAACAGCGCAGCGATAGATCGAGCAAAGCAAATACAAGACAGCACGGCGTTGACGCATTTGACATACGAGTGAGAAATGGCGCTTACCCCTTTTCGTCCTTTTGCTCCGTTACTGCATAAGAGACCATCACGGTCGCATGAGATGCTCTTCGGGATATACATCCGCGTCGAGTACCTTGCATCCGGTACAGCGAATATTGCACGAAGCCTGACCTGCAATCATTTCCGCATCAGATGAGAAAGCTCTCACTAGGCTTTCTGGCAACAGGGCACGAGGTTATCGCATGCTCCGCTGCGACATGAGAGGTCATAGCGACTCGTAGTAGCCTTTAACTATGTACATTCGGTCGTTGTGGCAACGGACAGCGATCACGACTTCCCACTTCCCCCACGCATCTTCTCATCACGATACCTCGCCAGCAGGGACATGATCATCTCGAACTCCGCTGCTGCCAAAACGGCAATCCCAAACACGCACACACAACGGCGTCTGGGCTTTCTTTACCGTCCGTTTCGGTTTCATGAAAGATTTCGATCGAAAGGGATTTGAAACAATTTCCAGGCTTGGAAGAGGTTTGCCGAGGCCGTCGATATCGGCACCCCAATAGAAACAATAGAATATAGCCTTGAATGAGCGACCGTGCATTGGATTACCAGCACTGTAACGAAGTATACCTGTCGTATTAACGGCCATGTGCTCTGGTCGAAACGTGTTGCAACCCTTTGCCGGGATGCTCACCCTGAAGAACAGATTTCTCCCACTCCGGCCCCGTCGGTGTCTCTCTGACAGCGGAGCTGGTCTTCGCTCAGTCAGCCACAAATTTCAATAAAATGTCGCCGCATCCTAGGAAGTCGAGCCTTGAATTCGAAAAAGTGCACGGGTGTGCACAGTTATACGTTGTCAATATCCGCCATTGGGCGGTCACAACGTCCCGCCTAGCAAGCCCTGAACGGGCACATATCGTACCCCAGCGCTAAGAAAACTCCCACGCCTGTGCGGCATAGACTTATCATACTCGCTGCTGACGACTGTCCCCGGAAACCGATGCCCGGGAGCAGATGTCCGGGTTGTAAATACCCGAATGCAGCACTATGAGACCCATTCGTTCAAAATCCCACTGTAGCGAGTAGATCCCGATCGCAGCGGCACAAGGCTGGATACGACGATGGCGATGAGCCAGGTATTGGACGGAAACGGACTTCTCGTTGAACACGAGAAGAGTAGTGGTGATGTGGGGTGACGCCAGCCTACAACACCAGATATCATCATGCCGCCATTTGATACTGGCTTTTAGACGCTCACCATTTTCTTTTTCAAACATGGACATCGCTCACGACGGCTACCACCCGGGATTTAACAAAAAGACAAGACCGAGACCAGCATTATGAAGCTCCTCTGACATGGCTCGGTCGTGGAGAACTGCCCGAGTCTTCCCGTTGTAGAAGGCCTGGCAAGTTCAAGAAAAAGATCGTCTCGTGGTTTCAAAGTACCGCCGCGTTCCAAGAGTTTTTGGATGAGCCGGAACAGACGTTCATATGCGATGGGAGACCTGGTGCTGGGAAAACAACTTCGGTAACCCCAACATTTAGCTATCTGCAGAGCAAGGCCAAGCAGGGATATGCCTCTGTTGCATCTGTTTTCTTCCAGGAGAAAAGCAAAGCTTCAAGATGTCCTGCGACTATTCCTCCTCCGGTCGTTGAAATCATTCCAAACGCTGCCGGACCAAACGCTGCCCGAAGGGCTAGAGCAGCTTTTCAAGGAATGTAGGTCTGAATATCCGCCAAGCGTCGACCAGATGGTATCAGTGCTCCAAGTTGTGGTCACAAGGTTTTCTAAAGCCTATTTGGTGCTGGATGTCCTGGATGATTTCTCGAATAGCCGTGACGAGCGAGAGAATCTGGCATCAACTCTTCGAAAGATCCAACGAGAAACCGGCGCATCCATTCTTGTAACTTAAGAAACATCTTCAAACGGTCCGAAAAGACAACCTTCTTCGAAATCCGGGCCCGAGACGATGACCTCGGACCTATATCGACGGCCAGATATCCAATCCGACTGAAGATCCCGTTGAAGGGATCCGAAAGTGAAGGCCGCGACCTTCAAGAGAGGATTCTGAAAGCTTTGATCAAATCACCATCTGGATCGTGAGTATCAGGTGCACCCTACGCCAATGGTGATGAACTGATCCAATCATCTGATTTCTCGTCGCGAAATGGGGTATCAAAATGCTGCTCGGGCAGCCTTCAATCTTAGAGGTCAAACGTACCCTGCGACGACTCGAGGTGGACTCATCCGGTCCCATCGACAAGGCTTCGTCGGATCTTATTGATGGGATGTATGACTTGTGGTTCCCAAGATGTGCGGGACATTGCATTGACCACGCTAGCACGGGTTGCAATCTGCGAAAGGGTTTTGTCCGTCTCAGAGCTGCGAGAAAAGTCTTGCGGTGGAACACCCCGAAGCGCGAAGCGAGGCACTTCGATGAAAACGACATGATATCGATGAAGAAGCTCAAGACACTTTGCATTGGCCTGATCGAGGTTGATGAAAGCTCCCAGACTGTACGGCTGGTCCACTCTACGTTACAAGGATACATTCCACGACGGCACCAGGACTCGGTATCCGAAACACATTTGCGAATGGCTATGGTTGGCTTGGAATACCCGTCCATCGAACGCTTCGATGTCGTTAACGAACACACCAATGACCGAAACCCCCATCTCTAACCAAGCGAGAACGTCGAGAACAACGAAGACCACATTTTTCAACTACGCAGCGAGTCACTGGGCACATCGTTTCAACCGGGTACCTATCTCTCGTGACATGATGCAGCAAGACGGGGGCGAACTTGAACACTTAGCTCTAAATTTTCCTCGAAGATGAGGTGCCCGTGAAAAATGCTAGCCGGTCCACGTCCGTTGATGTGCCTTTTTTTAACCACCAGATTGCCGGGAGAAAGTAGACCGGTCTTCACTTGGCTGCCCCTCTTTGGATCCCAAACTTTGGTGCCAAAGCTCTTGGCTCGTGGAGACTCGATCAACGCACGGGATGGAAGAGGCCGAGCGCCGTTACAGATGGCTGCTCTGGCAGAGCAAAAGGATGTCTCCAGGATCCTTTTGGCAGGTCCTGATGTCGACGCAGACCTAAAGGACGAAGATGGATTCACTCCTTTGCGCGTTGCTACATGCTGCACAACGGATATCTTTATTTAAGTGGACACAGTACAGCCTGTTGGCTCAGTTCCTGTTTGCTTTCTCCGCGGTCCGACGGATTCCCATCAATACCTAGCCTTTTGTCTCTTAAACCGTCTTGCTGAGCAACAACAGACTGCTAGGACTGTGGAAGATCGAATCGAATCCTCGAGTGTTGCTGGGACGCCACAAGAAAATTCAGTGGGTGAAAACTCAACAGAGAATGCTGGAAATGGCGCGCTAAAGAAATCCCTTCCTAGCAATACCTTGGATCATGCGGTAATACGGAAAGGCCAAGCGACAGTCCAATCTTCGCCGAAGACAATAAAAAATCGAAGCAAGCCTTTCATCCTTGAGCATGGCTACTGGCCGCACACCTCTACATGACAATGCAAAGTCTGGCTATGATGATGTCACCAAAGTACTGCTAACAAGGAAAGACATCGATACTACTGTGTCAGATGGTGCTGGCATGACACCATTGCACAAGGCAGCCAGATACGGCAATCTTTCCGTCGTCAAATTGCTCAGGCAACGACCCGAGATCTCTGGCCATGAACGTTCAAATCAGAAGTTCGGTCGTTTGCCCATCCATATGGCCGCAAAGTACGACCGCTTGAAAGTGGTTGCGTATGTCTTCGCACAAGACGAGGAACTCGTCAACGCGGTCGATAACGATGGGAAATCGGTCTTGCACCACGTACTCTTCGAGGATACGCCACAGACGATCGAAGCCGTGTCGAAGCGTAAAAACATCAAGCCTGATCTGAAAGATAATTCAAGGAAGGACGCCGCTTTGGGACGCGATCGAGAATATGACCTCAGCTCTGCAGTCTCAGTCCTACGCCGGCGCTCCGACATCGACCAGGATCCAACGGCTTCTGACCGTCGTCGACCAAAGAACGGAAGACATGGTGCTCCACCACCAATAGAACCTGGTTTGAAGGCCGCGCGTGATCGAAATGATGTCGCCCTCAACAACGAATCAAATCAAGCACGACATCGCCTTCGGCACTAACATCAGGAGCCTCAGCTCCTTTTCCCACATCCCTCCCAGAATGAGGCATATCAAGAACTGGTACCCACACAATCAGAAGGTCCTCGATACCCAGCCGTACGTGCGTCGAGATTTCTTCGCCCACAACGCCCAGTAACACGGCTGCAGGCCTCTCACCCGACCGCTCCAAGTCCCTCATCTCCTCGAGAAAGCGAGCAGCCATATCGAACAGAGCCGTCTACGGTCCCTTTGATATACATCACAGCCAATTCAATTCCCGGCATCACAAGGTCCGTGATGGACCGACGCATCGATGCTTCACCCAAACATCATTGGCAAGCGCCCGGACGCTTCGAGTCGGCTATTCACGTTCTGGAGTTTTCAGGCACCCTATTTTTTTGGCCAGGCGGCTTGCCAGCTGCGGTTATATGCTTTTTTTCCCCTTAACCCCGTCGCAGCGGCATGAATTTATCACGGGATCTTGGATAGAAGTCTGCACGTGCAGAATATCCCATCGCTCTGGCAGAGGCGAGGGTATATTTTTTTGACATCAACGTGTTCCTCAGCCGAGCTTTTTTGGGGGTTTAAAGTGGCAAATTCGATAACCTCCCACCCCATCTCCACAGGTCCCCGGTAAAAAAATCCCCCCCCGGCGAGGAAATGCAGACTCCACCGCACTCCGGCTCTTTTACACCCCACACATCCCACTCCAAAAACGGTTACCCCCCCTCGTGTCCTCGGCCCAGCGCCGGAAAGAGAGAGAGAGAGAGAGAGAGAGCAGCCTCTGACAAGACCTGACCTGTACGCACCGGCACGTGTCGCAGTCTGGCATCATCGTCGTCGAGGAGTCGCGGGTGACGAAACCATCCCCAAGCCACTTTCCCGCGCACTCACTCACTCACTCACTCACACGTGGCGAAAACATAATGATCCGATCCGATCAGTGAAGTATAGATAGACAGATAGATAGATAGATAGACAGACAGATAGATAGATAGATAGATAGATAGATAGATAGATAGATAGATAGATAAATAGATAGATAGATAGATAAATAGATAAATAGATAAATAGACAGACAGAAAGACAGCTAGCCAGCTACCAAAAAACCCTCACAAACCAAACAACCGTGAAAAACACACCTACTCTCTCTATCCCCCGCTTTCCCCGTCCCAAACCCCAAACCCCAAACCCCAAAACCCCAAACCCCAAACCCCAAACCCCAAACCCCAAACCCCAAACCCCAAACCCCAAACCCCAAACCCCAAACCCCAAACCACAAACCACAAAACACAGCCCCACAAACACGAATTTCAGTCAGGGATGACTTTTTGCCGGTATTGTACAGCTAGCTTCCCGAGTGGCAATTCCACAGCACCAGCCTACATAGTTCCAGGGCCGGGGCCAGCAAACGTTCAGCGAGGCCCTCCGCCCGAGAGGAGGAGGGGAAGCCCCATGCACGTGTCTAGTGGACCACTCGGTCCATATCGTATCGTATCATATCATATCGACGAATCAATTGCGTTAGGCCGTCGTCGCGATACCGCAAGTACCCGCTCCGCCGGTGTTCAAGCCGGGGGTGAAGGGAAGTGGACATCTGCATTTTTGTCTGCCTCGTTGTTCCGGATCTGTGATCATGGATCCAGGTCCCTACGAGACATGTGTTCGTAGGCTTTCCGTCAGAAATTGCGTCGACGACTATGGGCATTTATAAATTGCTTAAAGGGCAGGCATCACGACCAGAGTCACACTGCCTTCAGAGATACTGAAACTACGCGAACTGCAAGCTCCGACCGTCAGATTGCACGCAATTGATTGGACCTATCTCAGGCTTATGGTATACAACTCCTCATCGAGGCCAGCCTTTCCTACGTAACTAAAAGTTGAAGCCCAGAGTCTGCCAGCAGTAAAGCATTAACCGTCTCCTCGATAAGCATCGCCAGATTCGTCAGAGCTCAAGTGTTCGCTTGGTCGTGATCTATCTCGTTCCATCATGACATTGTTAGAAGTGAAAGAAGGCGCCAAACATTCACACGGAAGAAATCCATATCCCCAGAACATTTCCAGAATATTGACCGCTACCTTTGAGGCATGTAAGTAGCGCATGCAGGCCATAAGGATAGAGGACGCCGTTCAAGTAGCTCAAACAAAGTCGACCTCAGCGGTGACGATCTGGTACTCGCCAGTAAGCGTCGAGGGATCTAGACCAGTGGGAGAAGTCCAGCTTAGCAGCATCTTCGTGCCACCATTGATGATGTCGTTGGACCCGTAGTAACCCAGGTGAGTTCCGCCAGAATAGATGTACTTCCCACTCAGACCAGGACTTGCTTTGAAAAGAAGCTGCTGCTCTGACCATTTGTACTTGAGGATGTTCTCAGCGTAATCGGAGGATGAGTCTCCTCCGGGCGCAAATGGTGGAAGTATGCCTTGGTCTGCAAGAAGGTAGCGATAGTAGAAGGTGCTGTCGGCGTAGGCAGTCATGTACACGATGATGAACGTCAAATGTCGGGGTGAATAGAAGACATCGATGTCCATGAAAGCGCCTTCGATGAAGTAGGCCTTAGATGATGAAGAAGGCATATCACCGCTCCAAGAGCTGCCATCCCAGTATTCGAACTTTTCCCCAGGTCAGCATGTTATCTGGATCGTCAGCACTGAGAGAACCTACCGAGTCACGATCACCCACGGTGGCAGCCGATGTTCGCGCCATGAGAAGGCCACCAGCAACGTTGCCAAAGAGATAGACGTTCCCATCGTCCCCTCCTATACCAGAAGCACCCCAAGAGCGGAGACCTCCCGCACAGCCCCATTCTACCTCATCTTGATCAAAGATCTTGTTCACGGTACGCTCGGCGATTGGACCACCCTTGCCGCCGGCGGTGATTGTCAGGAGTGTTGAACCACTGTAGGTAAATACTGCAGCTTTAGTGGCCATGTTGACGTTGTCGTAAACGATTGGCGCATAGATAATGGCTGTGGTTGCATCAAGAGGAATGATAGATGATTCAGGCCAGATTGCATATCGCTGACCGTTACCTTGCAAGGCTTCGTTGTACGCTATTTCACCTGTTGTCAAAGGTGCAAAGCCGCGCATCCGGCCAACGTTGTCACTCCATTCTCCAATGCCGTCCTGTAACTCTAGGGCCTTCCCACTTAAGCCATTCATGCCAACGTCAATGGCCACAGAGCTCGACACAAACCCAAGGAAATTGCCATCTATTGTGGAGGTGGGAGGCGAGTATGAGCCTGTATCGCAGAAGACGAACAGGTGCTCACCATTGAGCATACCTCCTTTACCGCCGTCTCGAGATAGATGAGGGGTATCAGTCAAGGGACTGAGATGGGACTGTGTTGAGAGGTTAACTTCGAGAACGCCAGTTTCTGGCGACATGGGGTAGCCGGTGGAAAGACCGCTGTTGACTCCAGTGGTGAGTAGGGTCTTAGCAAGCGCTATGCCTGCAGGAGCTTCGATGTCAAGGTATTGCGATGAGGGCACGTTTTGACTCGGACCTTGTAAGTGGGATCCTGCAACCTTGGGCGGTATGATAGAGTCACCCGAGGCGTACGTGACCCCAGGGCTGGAAATACTTGATGCTGAACTCGTGGCAGCTGCGGATGATGAAGAAGGGGTATCCGTTGAAGTTGCGCTGGTTGTAGCTGAGGATGAAGCGTAACCTATGCGGACTGCACCCTGGATCCTCAGGGTTGATGGGGTCGGGTTGTCGATCGAAGACTTCAAGTAGCAATCATTGGCACCTTCGTCTCGGCTGGCAATGAACAACGCGGCCACGCATTGGACGTGATGAGCATTGTAATTGTATGCATCGCACTTCTGAACACAACCGGCAAAGCTATCGACCAGCTGGAAAGGGTAATCATCGTCTGGAAAATCGGTGTTGCAGACGATTTGGTACACAATACCAGCGTCCGATGTGTAGGTTGTACCGTTGTCAGCTGGGCACACTGAGATACCTGTGGCGCTTGGAGCTACTGACGACGCGGTAGGGGTTGGATTCGAGAAGCCTCCAAGGACGAAGGATTGATAGCCGTCTTCCTGCCTAGGAGCAATAACTGGGTGGTCTGGATGAGGTCTAGAGGCATCGAAGGCTGAGAGGGAGTGGCCTTCATCTTCCTTGTCTGAAGCGTTCTTCAAGTCACCTTGAACTTCGAGACCAGCTTTCCAGAGAGTGATCCCGGCAGGTTCAGCGTCTGTAAAAGTAACAGGTCAGCTTTGCACTCAGCGCTAGGTTAGCCAGTACGTACCACTTGTCTTTACCAATATATTGCCTGTAGAAGATGGGCCCAGCTCGGTGGTTGGAGCTGCTTCGTGTTTGCCGAAAGTTTGCGAGGTATGATAGCGGTTTCGACGACGGGTGGGAAGACTAGCCAACTTGCCACCTTGGACTTCTAGAGCTTGGAGCTGTAACTGCGGGACGGGTGTTGGATAAGTGAAATGATTCGAATGATGAGTTGCATTGATAGGACCACAGTCCCCGCCAACGCAATGAGCAACGCCAGTAGCCGTAGGAAGTACGGCAATGGAGTCTGGAGGGCAAGTTAGTACGCGTAGCTAGGTCTGGCAGCGTGGTGGGGCTTACTGTCCGCTAACCCGGGGGTGGCGATACCCAAGCTGCTACCAGAGCTAGCTGTTGACTTGTGCATTATACGACCAAAGACATCGCCATGCTGGTGACCATGAGCTCGGAGCTTCGCGTTAGTGGTCAGTGCCAGTCCAGCTGTGATGAGCGAGACCACGGTCAAGCCGTTTGAGAAGAGCTTGTTCTTCATGATCGGCCTAACGCGAGATGTGGTCAGCAAATCTGGGGAAGCTTGCGGGCCATCGCGTGCTGAGTCTCGTGGAGGCAAGAGTGACTTACGCACCAAAAGAGTGACGGTGTTGATGTTCAAGAGGTGAAGGAATGTGGTGTAGTGAAGTGTAAAAGAATGAGGGAAGGGTTTGAAAGCGCCAGGAAGATACTGAGATCAAATGAACGTGGTGGCTGCTGCCGAGTTCTGTTGTTGTATTAGGATAGGAGTGTCAACAAAGGAGGAAGGAAATGGAGGGAAATTTCAGATCACCGAGTGACGATTATGGGATTCGACCGCGCTTACGGTAATCACGACGCCGATAAATCTGCCCCTTTCTTCTTATGGATTTTTTCACAGTGATACAAAGCAGATTTAATTGGGTCGAGACCCCGCTCGCGCATCTCCGAAGCGCCGGCGAGGTTGCAACGGATTCTGCTATTCCCCTGGAAGCGGATGAAGCGGTACCTGTCTTGGTATTTGCAGGAGTTCTTTCAAGGAGGACTCGGTGCAGATGGCTAGGGAATTGGCTAATTATTGCTTGCGCGTTTCTATCAGATATGTGCTTATGGTGTTGAACGTGATGATTTATGTGTCAGAGAAAGGGAAATTTGAATGGACACCCACGAAGAGCAGCTGGTAGGATACTCAGGCCCGAGTGATGGCCATGTTCATGCCACGAAATATGACACGTGGAATGCATGCATTGTTTCTCACCTCGCATAGTGAATCTGGCGTTTCGAGACGCTTCGGTTCGCATGTTCCGGTGGTTAAAGGATATCTTCTTGCCAGTAGCGTAAGCAGTTTGCAGACGAAAACGGCGGAGAGATCCTCGCAATGAGACTGACAGCCCTGCAAGCTGCCGTCTACTCTCGCACCACACTCCCACCCTCCTATGTCACTCCGCCTTCCCGGCCTGCTCATTCAACCCCGGCGCCGTACCCTCCGTCGTCACATTCCCCTTCTCAATATCCGCTGCCCACAGAGCTGCTCCCACCGTATTTGTAAATGCAAACAGGATACTCGCAATAGGCACCAATTCTAGCAGGACAGCTGCAACACCGAAGCTAACCCATACCTATCAGCACATGTTCCGAATCCCAAAGCCCCTGCACTGGTGCCGCCTGGTGGTGACTTACCTCGTGTACGCCGCTTTATACTCCTCAATGTGCTTCTGCTTCTGAGTACTATTCCACTGCTTCAACTGAAAATACCGCGAATGAGCCGCCGGGCCAGCACGCCTCCCCTGCAATACCACAAACAGAACCGTTCCAACCACTGGTATGAAGTTCAGCGGTAGATACATGAAGTACCTAATAATTGCCGTAGGCGTAAACTTCTGAAACGGCTTCTTCGTCAACTTCCCCAGCTTGCCCATGATATCGCTGCCTCCTTTGATCTGCCTTCCCTCGCTGACAAGATTTGTAGTATTCTTAGACACCAGCACGCCATCAAATGTGTCGGTGAGAGCGTCTTCGATGAGGAAGGTCTTGCTGAGAATTGTGAAGAGGGTTGAAGACTCAGACAGGACGAGCAGGGCGGCGCTGACGGCAGCCAAAGGGCCAGAGGTAAACGCCATGACGGCCACCTGGGGTACGTAGGTGAAGAGGAACATAAAGGTGGTTACGCCGAGGCCTAGAGTCATTGTCGGGGCAAGCTTGGTTGTGAGAGGCTTCCTGGGAAGGTAAGTGTTTAGCGTCTGCTGTCTGCTGTGCTAGCATTGCGGTCGCGAACGGGGCCATACCATAGAGAGCGATGGGATAGGAAATAGTAGATACCCTAGACACTCGAATTCATTAGCAGACAGACCTCCGAGTGTTGCGGTAAACAACTGGTAGAATCTGACAGCTTGCCTTGACAGGGTATAGGTATGCCGCAGAACGCGCCGCTTGAACGGTTAGGGTCTTGATGCGGTCGGCCTCGCCGACAGCGACGTCCCTGACTTTGTCTGCCATGGTAGGAGAGTGGTTATATGCAGAATAGAGTAGTGAGGGCGGAGGTGATGTCGATTGTACGAGTCTTGCGAGCCTCGTTGGAGTGCCATGAAAACAAGGCACGTGATCAGTATCAGCCCTACGACTCTCTTTTACGCTTGCATACTCCGTCGTGAGGGGCATGAATGACTGAAGTAATAATCTCGATAGAAGCTTGATATCTAAAATTGGATGATCCCGTTTGAACAAGTAGACCCCTAGGTACAATGGTGGTACGTAACGCTTGCACTGTTCGTTGCCAACCTCCACACTCCGTATCCATGCTGTCCAACGCCCCGAACGCCCATGCTCCTTGGCTATGGAAAGATTCAATGATCACTCAAGATATCATCTCATCTATCTCGGTTGGCTTGCGGTTGTCTCCTCCCTGCCTCTCCGCTGAACGCAGATAGACTAAGCGATGTGAGACCCCTCCAGCTGCTCCTCGAGGTCGAGGCTTCGGGTTGGTCGTTGACGAGAGTAGCTGCCATATCATCACCGCGCTCCAGGTCAGTATCACGAGGGATTGGAATTGCGGCTGAAGGCGATTCGTTGGTAGTCTCAGCAGCCTGTGCCTGGACGTCTTCGACATTGTCGTGGTATGGTGTGTGAGCGGCAGATGTGGTAGTGCTCGAGGGTGGATTGGTCATCGAGCGAACGACGTCCCCTTTGCAGATAGGGCACGTTCGGCGGCGAGTGACAAGCCAAGGCGTTCTAGCAATCAGTCAGTACACAGTTAGGTAAATGAAAAGGCGTAGGTTGCTTACATGCACTCGGCGTGAAACTCATGGCCACACGGTAGGCTCATCACTCTGCTTTCACCATCCACATATTCCTCAAGACAGACCACACACTCGACTTGCTTGCCATTGTATTTCTTGTGAGGCTTAATCAGACTGGCGCCTTTCTCCAGCTGCGCTGTGGATACCTTTGCACTAGCTCGTTCCAGAGACGCAGAGACAGCGTCCCCAATACCCGATGCCGTCGCTGAACGTGGTCTCGAACGAGCTGTGACAGTCCGAGGACACGTCTGGAGGAGAGGAGAGGTCGGCGAAGAGCTTTGAGGCGAAGCAAACCGCGTCGACGAAGTGGTAGAAGTGCAGGACATGGTATGGTATGTCCGTATTGGAAGACGATCGACCACAGATTTCGGCGCTCGCCATCTCCGTCGACGGATCCTTGAACGCAATAGCAGGAGAGCGTAGACAACTGTCAAAGTGACTAGTGGGCTTACTACTAGAACGAGCAGCGTATCGAAAAAAGGGCTTGTAGACATAGTCGTTGGGGTTAGAGTGACCCACAGTCCTTCATGTTCCTCATCCGACTCGGCGTCAAGCTGGCTGACACTGGCTTCCTGTGCTGCAGCTTGGTTCTTCAAACCGGTGGCAATTTTCTTGCTCTCGTCTTTCGCTGCAGCTTTCTGGGATTGATCACTAGTTCCGGCCTTGTTTCCTGGCTTGTTGTATTGTCCACTACCTGGCGTGATGCTGCCACCTGTTAGGGCGCTTCCTGGCTTCTCATCGGCTGAATCACCCGCCTTCCCAGATCCTTTCGATGGCACGGGAGTTGCTGCAGAAGCTCGAGTGGTCGTAGTGCTCTTCGTTTTGGCGGAAGGCTTCGCTGCTACAAGATCTGGGTCGCGCCAATCCTGAACGCCAATAACAAAATCATCGCTAGAACCGGGATGTGAAGAATACTTCTTGGTATCTTTGGTGACTTTTCCGAATGGCTCGCTTTTGCTTTGGCCTTTAGCTTTCCCATTCTTTTCTTTTGAGTTCGTCGCTTTTTCTTTGGGTGATTCGTCAGTCAGTTTCTCACTAAACCAGTCGAGGCGGCCACTGCTTGGCGGTCGCCGACTGTCCTCCAGCGTTCCAGGAGCATAATTCTCCCTACCCATTCCCAGACTAGACGCGAGGGATCTTAGCCAGCTCGGCTTTTCCTTTGGCTGCAATTTTCCGTTTTTTCCCGAAGACTTCGCATTCTTTCCCTTAGAAGATCTCGACGGTGTTGAGGTCGACTTTGGACCGGACGCAGGTGTGAAGGTAGGTCCGTCAACGTCAGCTCTAGTCTTTGAACCCTCCTTCTTAGCACCAGCACTGGATCCTGGTCCAGTTATTGTGTCCTCTGATTCAGACTCATCCACAGGGCTCTCAGGAGGAATGAGGGATGAAAGCAGATGAGCAGTAGTATGTGACGTGAACAGCGACGGAATCGTGACATTGGATGTGTCTCCTCGTGCGTACATTGTGACAAGTGCGCCACCGCGGGTATGGTCACCCACAATGAGAGCGCTGCCACCTCGCCGCTGTGCCCATTTGACTTTTTCCAAAAAACCACAGCCGCCGCGACTCAGCAATACAATCTTTCCGGATATCTCAGCACTTTCCTGCAGCGACTGTATATCTGCATGTGTAGAAGGTTGCCCCACTTGAGCCGCCTGGTGCTGAGCAGGTCGTCCGGGCCCCGAAGGCTTCGAGACGGGTGATGAAGGGAGAGGGTGGTGTAGGTGGTCGTCAGTGCCGTCAGCCTCAGAAGGCTCTTCGGCATCGTCGGATACTACTTCGAGTGGTGAACCCCCACCATTCTTCTGCTGAGCAGCATTGGCCTCGTCGCCACTGTGAGCAACAGAGGTCTGGTCGGCGCTGGTATCTCTACGATGCTGCTGAATGCCGCCTTCCCAGCCGGGTACATCGCTGCACCCAAGCTCGCCTTCTGCGCCTGCGCCAGGGCCTCCTCTTCCTAAATTATCATCACCAAAACCGCTGCCGATCCAAAGCTGCCCACTCAGGCCATTTCCTGAAAGAGAAGGGCCAAAATCGGCAGGTCGAGCAAGGAAGAATGTTGAGTTGTCGTCTGTGAGGCTGATGATGGCTGAAGGCGGGAAGAGAGTAGACGGCGTGTGGAAGGAGAACAGAGCGCGGAGGCCACTTTTTGGCGTGTCGGAGGTTGATTCTGTTGCTATCTGGCCCCTTGGATTTGAATGTAGGAGGGAAAAGAATGTCAAGACAGTCGGTAGGCCGACAATGCACAAGAATACCAAAATCAGATGGTGGGGAGGCATCTTGGAGCGAAGGCGTGCCTACTCAAAAGTTGGATAAACGCTCAGACTGCCGCCAAACAAGGATGGCGGAATACAGCGTCCATAGAGATAGGGAAATTTTACGTAAAGCAGGCCTCTTCATGCAGTAGAATTTTCAGTGATAATGGTCAGGAGTGCTTAGGAGACTGTGATGTCGGAGTGAGTGTGATCATGCTGCCAGTGCCAAGGCTACGATGGCGGCTCGGGTACTTAACTCTAATGAGGCTAGCCAATATTGCTTTTGTCCAAGCTGGTTAAGCTGGTTAAGCTTTTTTTCAGAAATCTAGGATCAATCACGTCATGGTCAAAGATGTCCTTTGTTTACATATCTTAGCGTCTTCGGTGCTTTATACCTTACATTAGCAAAGCTGCATAACTCAAGTAGCAATGGTCCTTAGGCAACATGCTTTACGAGTAGGTCTCCGACCACAAGAGTCCAGACAAACAACATGTCCTGCCAACATCTATGATCAAAAGCCTAGGGCATCCTGTGTACAAGAGACTTTACTCGGATGGATGTAGCTACCTTAGACATCTAACCTTTAACTCTCAAATACCCGTTGCTGAGAAACTTCAACCGCTGACGTGCGCTAATCACTCCATCACCATACAAATGGTCAAGTATGAAAACGGTGGGATGTGTCAGAAAGCAGAAGGCAGCGTTGCGAAGAGCTGTTCATTGTCTTCGCACCCTTCGCTGCTACTAAACGGTAGCTCGTAGAAGATGGAATTTGGTTGAATATGAGCGCCAGTGTACCAGCCCAGCAACTGTGCTGGAGCATAAGGAAGGCGCGGCATGAGCGACAGGTACCGCTTTCCTTTCTGCGGGCAGTGTGTCTCATCGCCTCCTGCCAACGGCTTCTTTATGTTTGAAGCTCAATCAACTTTCCCAGTCTCTTCTTCCAGTGTCCTGGATAACTTCATTGATCCTACATCCTACCGCATTACGCAAACCTACATCCTACAATCATGAACATTGACGAACCTCTAGCCGCAGGCTTCGTGCTTCCGGGAAGGGCCAGGAAGCTACACAGGCAGGGGACTGACTCCACAATCGTCAATCGGCTTCCAATCCTGAGATACCTACCCAGACACTTTCGCTCTCATTTCGTTGCCATGTGCGGAGAGTTCATCGGCACCTTTTTATTCCTCTTCTTCGCTTTCTCCGGCACCCAAGTCGCAAACACCCAAGCGAAACCTCAGACGTCCACTACTGTTGCTCAGGCTTCCAATCCAGCCCAACTCCTGTACATCAGCTTGTGCTTCGGCTTCTCTCTGGCCGTCAACGCCTGGGTTTTCTTTCGCATCTCTGGAGGGCTCTTCAATCCTGCCGTCACACTCGGAATGTGTCTCGTCGGGGCATTGCCATATATACGCGGCGTGCTTCTCGCGGTGTCACAGATCCTCGGTGCCATTTCTGCGGCCGCGGTCGTCAGCGTGCTATTTCCAGGACCACTGGACGTCCGGACCGCGCTCAGGATAGGCACCTCGATTACCCAGGGTCTCTTCATCGAGATGTTCCTTACCGCTCAACTAGTCTTCACCATTTTCATGCTTGCGGCCGAGAAGCACAAGGCAACCTTCATAGCGCCCGTTGGCATTGGCTTGTCGTTGTTCATTGCTGAACTTACTGGTCCGGTCCCAATAATGGACCCAACCTCTGTGTCTGCTGACTGCTTCAGGTGTCTTCTACACCGGCGGGTCAGTAAACCCGGCTCGATCATTCGGCCCTGAGGTGGTCTTACATACGTTTCACCACTATCATTGGGTATGCCGCCCTTGTCCCTGCAATTGACAACGGACACTGACCCGCGGGACACTCAGATCTACTGGCTCGGGCCCATCCTCGGCTCGCTTCTAGCCTCGGGCTTCTACCGGTTCATGAAGATGCTCGAATACGAAACCGCGAATCCCGGTGCCGATTTCGACGAGCACGAGAAGGAACATTTCGACCCGGAGATCCACGGCAGTCGGCCTCCAACCACCGTCCACCTGCAACCAAGCGATCAACAGACTCACGGCGCGGCCAGAACCGTAACCGGCGCAGAAGCCGATCACTACGACCCGGACGGCGTCAAGGCCAGTCCGGGAAACCACACGGCTGGACAAGGGCGCCATCGGAGGATGTCCGCGTTGAAAGGCGGACGGAAAGAGCCCGGCTTCTCACCCGCAGAGGTATCGCAGAAGGAGACCGAGGACCTCACCGACGTCTACGACGCTGCCCCTGGGGCGGAGTTGGGTAACGTGTCAAACGGTGCGCGAACTTGACGGGATCCGTTAAAAGGCCGAGGTGTGGAGCAGGCAGGATGACAGAGGTTGGGTCGCTTGGGGAGGATCGCATGGCTTGCTTTGGCTTTCGTCTGGGGATTTGAGGCTAGAGAAGGGGAGAGAAGCAGGTCTGTATGGCTTGGAATACATGGATTCACACTCCCTTTCCGCCAGCACATCAAGTATATTAGCAGTAGCTTCGTTCAGTCATGACATGAACAAGAACAAGCAAATCGCAAAGCCGGAGAAGCCTATTATTAATCACGACTCTACTTGCTCCATCACGAGCGGGTCAGAAGTATGTAGAGTGTTCAATCCAATCGGGACGGTAAGACTCTTCGAGAAGGGGAATCATTGATATGCTCATGCTCGTTTCGCATTTCTATTTACAGGCGGGCTATTGCATACCGCAATGCGACTGCTTTTCCATCAAGCTCCTTCCATCCCTTTTCGATATCCAGCTCGAGCAAGCAAGCAAGCAAGTATCCTGACTTCGCACCCGCAAATGTGCTGACATGGCGAGTATCAATCAGACCGCTTTCCCCGGCCTAGTTCAAGTGAGGGTCGAGAGCGTTGGCGGTCTCGGTGTAGTGGTGACCGGGGTGAACGATGTCCTCTGGGTGCCCGTCTCCATGGTGGTGCTTCTCGGAACCCTCGACGTATCGCTCGCCCTCACCAACGAGGCCCGTGCGGCCGCTTGAGCCGGTGCCGGAACCGAAGCCGGAATCACCACCGGTCATTCCTGAGCCTGTGCCGGTTATCCCCTCACCAGTGAGACCGGTATCGCGAGTGTTAGAGTCGTAGCCGGAGCTACCACCTGTCAAGCCTGAGCCCGCTCCAGACAATCCCTCGCCGGTGAGACCGGTATCGCGAGTATTAGAGTCGTAGCCGGAGCTACCACCTGTCAAGCCTGAGCCCGCTCCAGACAATCCCTCGCCGGTGATACCGGTATCGCGAGTATTTGAGTCGTAGCCGGAGCTACCACCTGTCAAGCCTGAGCCCGCTCCAGAATATCCCTCGCCGGTGATACCGGTATCGCGAGTGTTTGAGTCGTAGCCAGAGCCCAAGCCGGAGTCATTGCCAGTCAAGCCGGACCCTGTTCCTCCGCTAGTCAAGTCAGCACCGCCGGTGTTCGTGTCGTATCCAGAGCCTGTTTGAGGAACTGAGCCCCCAGCAATCATGCCCTCGTCACCACCGAGGCCGGAGCCAGTAACCGTGTTATCACGGTCCATGCGAGAGCTTGAGTCGTAGCCGGAGCCCGTACCTCCCACTATACCAGTGTCGCGGGTGTTTGAGCCGGAGCCGGTCAAGACATCCTGACCGTCGAGACCAGTGCTGCTACGGTCGTTGGGGTTGTAGCTTGATCCGGATCCCGCGTTCATTGAGGACTCATCCATAGTGGTGCCACGGCCCGTAGTGTCGACGCCAGAGCCAACAAGGCCGGTGTCACGCTCGCTTGTCCCGGTGTACTGAGGCCCAGCGTTGTTGCCGCTACCGAGGCCAGTATCCCGGAAAGTGCTATCATAACCTGAGCCAGTACCAGAGCCGATTCCAGAGCCTGCACCTGAGTCTTGCATTAGCTCAGCATTGGAAAGGCCTGTACTCCCAGTCCCGGCATCTCTCGCTCCATGGATGCCAGGCTTAGTGGAATGGAGGACACCAGGATTGGTAGGAGACATGGAACTGCCGTGGGCAACAGAGCCGGACTCACCCTCGATCCCGGTCTGTCCAGTGAGTTCTTGGTTCGAAAGGCCAGTACCAGATGTGCCGGTGTCACGGTCACCGTGGATACCACGCTTGGTGGAGTTGAGGACGCCAGGGTTTGTAGGCGACATGGAGTCACCGTGAGCAACGGAACCTGAGACGGGAGTGTCATGAACGCCGGACTGGCTGCCGTGGTCTCCCTGGAGCCCGTCATGCTCGAGCTTTGCGTTCTCTGGAGTGATGAGATTAGTAGCCGATGGTGACGCTTTCAAGAGAGGGAACTCACCATCTTTGTGGCCGCCTTGAAGGGCATCCTTGACCTTGTGCATGAGTCCAGACATGTTGGCGGTGTGAAGTGTTTATTGAAGAGTTAATTGTAAATGAAGTTGGACGTGTGAGTTGGTTGAGAGGTGATAGATTGAGTACGAGGTTCGAGGTTTGAGAGTTGTTGAAATGAAAAAGATTTGGTGAAGCAGGATGAAGGCGGGGTCTTAAGTAGTTGTAGAAATAGGTGGGTAAATAAAGATGTGCGCTTTGCTTGCCGTACGAACTAACTACGAATTGAGGGTCTAAGGTAGGTACTCCCTGAGCTGGTACAAGGTAAAGTAGTGAAAAGTGAAAAGTTGGCAGGGACTTTTTCTCATTCGATTCAGACGTCACATGCCTACACTACCGGTTTACTATCAAGGAATCAAGTTAGAACAATAAATTACAAGCTCAGCTTTCTGATAACTTGGCATGAGCGGGGCAATCTCGCCCCACCATTTCACTGATGTCACTCTCACGTGCGAAAGGTGTGGCGTAGAGGCGTACATGCACAGCCACAGATCTACAGTACAGGACCCCGAAGCCTTTCTGAGGGCTATCTTTGCCTTTGAGGCTTCGAGATTAACAATTTCATGGCAGAAATGATGCTCTTTATGTCATGTTGGAAGAGAAATACGGTCAAAATGCATGATTGCATCAGGCAAAATCCTTGTGCAGTTGTGAATACCAGGTTCGGAAGCCATTCTCTTCCCTCTGATCGTCTCATAATTGTAAATCAAGACCAAAACAAGAGAGTACTCTCCGGGCCAGCTATCCTCTGTCGTGCTCTTGAACCTTGGACGTTGTCCATGACATGTCCATCAATCATCGAAAATATTAATATGCTGTCGCCGTGGCCAGTAGATTCATGATTCGGGCTCATCCGGCTTGGCGCAATGCTTGACTCGCCATCTCCGACCTCATTCCATTGCAGATTCTTCCACTCCCTTCATTCATGCTTCCCCGATCATCATCTGTTGTCTGACTCATATGATTTAGGCGAGTCGTTGTTCAGAGAATCCCATTTTGCTGGCCTGGGCCCTTTTCATGCGTCTTAAAAGGTGCTGTCAGCGCACCATAGGCGGAGAAGAGATGCTTCAAACCAGCAGTCACACTAAGATTTGACACTGGAGAACGAAGAGTGCGCCTGTCTTCCGCCTCGATGATCATTGCTAACGACATTTTCTATACAGTAGATTGACTCCGTCAGTCAAGGGTCCGTGACCGCAACGAAACAGCGAGCATTCTGCCGAGGCTTCTTGCTCTCCGACTTGACCGCACTTCTCCTTCTGTGGAACCCCGAGACAACAATACAGGACTTGTTTGCCAAGTACCCTGACATGCCGAGAAGCTCTTTGTGCCTGTCTGGGCTGCGTTGCATGTGTTGAGGAGAGAGTTTCATCTCGGCAACGCAACACTCGAGATGGAGCTGGACTGCAACGAGATTCCGCTCTACTGCTGCAGGCTTTGAGAACTCCAGGCTCGCTGGCCTGAAATTCTAGCTCTCAGCTCCGGAGAGGCGTAGGGATCACTTGGAACGTGCTAGAGAAGCTGCGCCTTGAAGGAAAAGTGTGAGCGAAAGCGGGACATGGCTTCCGAACCCGAACGACTAGTCGGTATGCAATCAGCATAAGAATCATGAGGGGACAGTAGGATGCGGCTGAAGTGTGGATAGCTGGAGTCATGGCACCGAAACTTTCTGTATCGTCAAGCGTACCGCCCCGCTTATTTTTGATGCCTTTTCGGTAGCCAAGCTTCTGAAGCCTGAACGAGCCTACGGAACGAAAGAGGAGATATATTCTATCTGTGGGCCAATCTCAAAATTGGACACCCTTGTTGGCTGAGGGAGGATGGACCGATGAGCCTATGGCTGGGATTTGCCACGCGGGTTCGTGATTCTGATGTGAGGAAGGATGGCCAGATGCTGTGGGAAACAGTTTGCTGGACGTCCACTGCAGGGGCTGCAGCCATTGGTATATCCAGTGCTCTCTTTGATACCCTTCTGGAAGGATGCGGACTGCCATGCTGCATACCCTTGTTCTTAAGCTCGTTTGTTCAGCGTATGCATGGAACCTTCTAATCTCCTCCAGAGAAGCTTGGAACGTCAATCTCAATCCACATGCAGCTGACAGGCACCATGAATATGCTCACAATGACTGAACAAGTATGGCTTGTAGTAGTGGATGCGACTGACAAAGACAGGCTCATGTCGTGAGAGCCCTAGGCCTAGTTCCACCTCCCCGGACTTAATAAACCTCCTCTCCCAGTACAGTGTTGATCATCCGCTAGTACTTCGGACCTCGGCGCACTCAACGTGAAGTTGTGATGAACGGCACCACTAACCGAAAAGGAATTGTTGTTCTCAAAGTGTGTCTGAGCTCACCTTTCCCACCGACCCCCTACCAAGCACCCAACCCAATAACCATGCTTCCAGCCCTGTTCCTCATGCTGTAAGCCGTTGGCTTGTACCTACTGCTGTATAGCATCAAGTCCACCATCGCTCTTGCATCGCTCGTTCCTTTCTTGACGGTCCCAGCGTCCTCCTTCCACGCAGGCTGAGCTGAGGGCTTGGCTCTGAGTGAGCTCGGGCTCGATCTCCTTCATTCAGTTGGATCGAACACCATCCTAGCACATCTGCGTCGCTCCTTCCCTACTTTGCAAGCTCTTGCCTCGTTGGTCCAGGCCTACGAAGTTGGGCGGTTGATCGGGAATGAACTGGAGCTGAAGCTCTTCATCTAGTAAGACCGATTAACAAGCTAGCTGCTCGGGAGAAAGAACCTCCTATGACTCCTCCTCCGCTAGGAGAAGGCCACGGTGGTAGACGACCTCGTCGTGAGTCTCGAGCCCTTCTCGAAGGTATTATCAGTGAGACATCAAGGCGTGCATCGTGACCAAAGAAGAGATTGCTGACGTTCTTGAGAAACACAAGAACACAACTCACGCGACGCCAATTTTACAAACAGTGTTTCCTCCGGTATCCCACTACCCGCTCCCGACCTTTCGAACTTGGCTGCAAGAAATGGCCCATTCTCACACATTCGGATCATTCCTAAGCCCCCTGTGGAAGAGACCCCAGAACAAAGAATGCAACGGACCAACCCGTTCACCTTTAAGAAGCCGTCATTTTCAGAGGAAGCAGAAGCCAACGTGTCTTCTCACCCCAACCCGTACAATTGGCAAGTTAACCTAGCCAACGCATCTGACGGAGCGTCGTTTGCACAGGTATGTGTCTTCAGAGCCCAAATTTCCCATTCCGTCTCAGATTTGCAGTCTTGTTGCATATTGAAAGAGTGGTCCACTGCAAAATGTTTAAGGGCTCGGATACCGACATGGAGAGGAAACGCTGATTCCTTGTTGCTATCAGAAAGCACGCGCTGCCGAATTGAACGCTGCCAGAGCACGACGAGCCGCCCAAATGCAGTCCATTGACGATGAAATTCCTGATCTGTCAGGGGCTGTCAGCCTTGGAACGTATAAATTCACGCGGCGTGGTCGAGGCAAGAAGTATGAGACACATAAGCTAAGCGAGCTCCAAGAAATCCAGGAAAAGGAAGGCGAAAACAAAGTGACGGAACCCGCGTCAACTTCATCCGTTCACCCACTCTTCAGTCCTCCATCACCCACCACACTTTCATCCTCTCAACTTCCCGAACGCCCTCATCATATCGAGGCCGAGCTTGACGACAGGATCCTCAACCACTTGGACAACCCAAGCCCTGACAGACGTGGCTCCCACGAGCCTGATCTACCTCACTGCGACGAGCTTGGCCCATCTCATTACGCCACGAAACTTCCGAGCCCCATCCGCTCCAGCTACGCTGACAGACGGAGCTCTCAAGCGTCTGGCCAAGCTAACTCCTCTTTTCCGCCCGCACAAGATCACCGCTCAAGTCAAGACTTCAGCGCCTTGATCCAACAAGACACGCTAAGCTCGCAACCCTCTGGACAAGTCCATTCTTCATTTCCCCCCAAGTATTACGGTTCGACTCAACATTTTAGCGCCACGATCAACCCACATAGTCAAAGCTCACTACCAGCGTCTAGACAAGCTCATAATTCATTCCAGCTCCAAGGTCATAGCTTGAATCATAACTCCTACACCCCCGTCAACACCGACAGACGAAGCTCACAAGTGTCTGGACAGACTCAACCTTCCTTTCCGCTCCCGGCTCGCCATTTAGATGCTTCTCAACAGTACGGCCAGTTTGCGAAGAGCTTAACCGCCTTGATCAACACTGATAGACGAGGGTCGAAAAATTCCGGACAAGCGGCTTTTCCTTTTACACCTCAAGATTTTCAGCAACGTATTCTTGACCCGTACCGTGAGATCGAGAGCAAGGCCAACGGTTCGCTTGCCGCGCACAGACAAAGCTCGCAAGCAAGCAGTCAAGTTCATCGTCCAGCATCGCCCAAAGCTTACTCCGCACCCCGATCTTTGCCACTTTCAGACACCCTGCCAACAGCCACCTTCAACCTTGAGACTAATCAGTGGGATCCTGATTTACCCGAAGCCAACATGGCCACTCAGACCCCAACAAACAAGTCCACTCGCGGTGGCCACTCTGGCCAGCAATCATCTCGTCAGTCCTCTTCACGAAATTCACACGCGAGCCAGGATGTTCACAATCCTCATGCTATTGTCACCACCACAAAGAGTGGTCGCCCTTACACCAACCCATACATGCCAACTGATCCACCGCCGTCTACAGCTCGTCAGATTACGAGGGAGTCCCCATCTGGAAACATCAATCTGGACACTCAATACGATGATCCAGACATGGTGCAGCGCCAACGCAAGATGCGATACATGGATCAAGAAGAAGCTCGATACCGAGCTCTAGAACTAGCTAAGCAAGAGCAATCCGAAGAATACCTCGATGATCCTTTCCAGGACCAACCCACACACATTCAGCACTATGGGCGTAATCAGCCATCTAAATACGCCGAATATGCAGCACAACAAGCGGTCTATGGTCAATCGCCGGATTACGGACATCAGCCAACACTCACTACTTATGCCTCAGATCCTAGTGCGTCGTCGTTCCTCTCAAACGCTCAGCAAGTTACACATGCTCCGAATGCTGGAATGTCCCCCTATCGTGGCCAGCAGTCGGCCTACGAGCAACAAGCTTTCGTCAATAATCGTGACCAGAACCCTGGAGCAGGTCCGCATGAGCTCCGCGCAGCATTCGAACAACAACTTGTAAGTAAACCTCGTGCGTCCGTACGACTGCCAGCTGTGAGAGGCACCATTGATCAGCAAAAGGAATTTCTACAAGAACCAAAACTTGAAAGCTTGTCGCTGGAAGACTACACTGGCAAGATTGCTCAAGACCAACGCCGTCGTCCCACACAAGGCGGTGTCCAGCCGCCTTCTGGCAGATTATCTCACGCAGTCCCCATTCGAGATCCTGCCGCCTATACCGGCTCAGGCCTGACTATGAGACGAAATCAAGAAGCGTTGAGGCAAAACCTCGACACGGTCGTTGCATCTTCCCAAGGGCCTACAGGATCTGCTAGGACTGTGATGAATGATCCTCACCGAGATCGCCAGCCTTCAAGTAGGCCTTCGTCTACGGTCACAGATACTACTGTCACTGGATCTACGCTTCGGGCTCAAGCTCCTAGCTACGAGTCCATTACCACACAGCGTCCGGTCACAACGAATCCGGCTTTCATGAAGCCAAGACCAGATACAAGTCGTCGCCAAGGGAGAGCAGCGCTCGGTGAGAGCGACCATCTACCCTTGCAATATTATGCGGGTGACATGCTCAAAAGCCCTGAGCGCGCCACTGCAGCTACTGAGATTACTGGTCTTCGTGAGCCCTATCGAGCTCCTGCGGCTCCCCCCGGTTTTGGCCACGATGCCGCTGCCTACACCAAGAATGCGGGACTCCCGGCTGCGGCCATTGGCGCTGGCAACGCGTTCATGAATGAGATCGCCAAAGGGGCCCCGCCCAAACGAAACCCTCAGCAACGCTTGGAAGAGGCAGCCACATGGTTCCGCACTGATCCTCGCGATCTCTCATACGCGGCGGCGATTCTTCCTCGTCAGACAATGAATAGAATGAATCCGGAACGTTTCCCTCTCGAAGACGCAGCTCCTCGTACCGTCAGTCAACTTGCAGACAATTCCGAGGATGACGACCCCAGCGATCGAGCTCGTCAAGCCGCGACCCCAAGACCTATTGGTCACGGTCGTCCACCTGGATTCACCACGCCACCTAGCAATCATGGTCCGACGCGAGCTGCAACTCAAGCTCCCTTCTCCACCCTTGCCGGCGTTACTTCAGTCAATGACACAGAGGGGATGGTGCGCTCAGCCCGCGAGTTCCTTGACGATGACGCACGAGCGATAGAAGCGATGTTCGGTGGAGTCTACAGCAACCTCATGGCCGGCATGAATGGCCCATATGACTACATGAACCACTACGCTCCTCCTCCAGCCTACGCGATCGACCATAACGCCAAGAACGACCACACGTTCTTCGACCCCCAGTGGTTCGCTACTGCCCCTCCAGCGAGGGTTGGCAGAGATCCACGTCGCGAGCAAGGCGAGTACGAGGACCCGACCCAAGGAAGTGCTAGCCGTCGCGGAGATCACGCTCGTGGTGAAGTCAGTGGACGTGACAGCGGTGGACGTGGTGGTAGTGGAGGTCGTGCTTGGGGGAGGAATTGAAATGTGGTTCGTTTTTATGGTATGTTCCCTGTCTTTCCCAGCCATTCAAGACATACTGACGTAAACAGTACGATAGATGTAGCTCAACTTTCAAGGTCTCGATACCGCAATGTCGAATCTTTTCTTTTTTCTACGGCGGAGAGCTTTTACGAAACGTTTTTATGGTATGAATCTGATCCCCTTTTTGAACCACCCATAGTCACATCCTGGATACCCGCTGACCTCATTACACAGACCGATACTCATAAATCCCTTGCCGGGTGGGAAAGGCGTGGCATAATGCCGATCTAATATCTCTTCCCTTCGTCTTCAGCGTGCGATTTTTTTTTATTCTTCCTAAAACATCGGAAAGGTTTTCCCTTCTTGTAGATAATTCAACCTGTATTACTATTCACCTGTGCCCCTTGTGCAGTGACTTTCGACGGGAAGCATGACCTGATATGATAACGCGTAGTTTTCCCTTTTTCAGCGGCGTCCTCGAGCAGATTCTGTCTGCCATCTTGCTGCGAATCATGCGGATTCCGGATTCAAGTAGCTTGATCCTTCTATAGGGCATTTGGATATATGATAATGGGCAGAGTATGTAGATACAGATGGCTCTACTCCTTACAGGCAGTGTCTTCTAGGCGGTATACATGCTCGTCGAACCTGAGTGTTAATTCAGTCGGAGTCTCTCTTCCCCCATCTCCCAAAAAATAGACATATACAGTACTATACTGCTATCCAATCAATCAGCCCATTTCATCGGTATCTACACCCTCCTTTCGCAGCCCATAGCGGACCGCATCCCACACGTCCTGCACAACGACTTTGGGTTCGTGTGCGGGCTTTCCGCCCCGGTAGACGCCGCTGCGGACGAGGATGCTGTCCCACTTGCTCCCCGTGGGGCTTTTGTAATCGTTGGCCCCTCTGATGTCGCTCTCGGGGTTGTCTCCCACCATGTACACGCTCCTCAACTTGCCTGCGTCGCCTCCTTGTAAGGCAGTCCTGTGCTGTCGGAGTCTATTCTCCGCGAATGCGAACGTCCCTTGCGTGGGCTTCCCGAATAAGTTTTTGTGCAACTGCACACCGTTCTCGGGGCCGCCGGTAACAGCGTTGAAGACGCCCTCCAAAGCAGCCTGGAAGCCGCCTTGGCCGAGACGCGGGAGATGGTATGAGGCTGCCCAAAAAAGATCCGGGTTGGAGAAGTACAGCTCGGGCTGTCCGTCTTGCTGGTAGCCTCGGTTTGGTAAATTCGAATCACCGTTTTTGGTCGAGAGAGTGCCCAAGTGGCCACCTATGGATAAGAGGAGGTCGAGGACTAGCTGGGTATCGAGAGCCCAGTCGCGAGGGTCGTTGAACACCATTATGGCGTCGACTTTGACTGTGGGATGGCCTGAAGACTGCTGATTGGAGTAGGCACTCTGGGCCAATGGCCTCGCAAAAGGTCTGTGGCTGTCGAGCGAGACGAATGGCCAGAGGGTGGGATAAGCCGTAATGATGTCGGAAGGGATAATGACATTGTTGAAGCCGTATCTATGAGACAATTAAAATTGAGAATGCAAGGGAATGGAGGGGTTGACGTACTCACCCTTCAGCAACTCTCCTACATTTATCGCCCTCTCCTCCTACAACAAGTATACATTTATCCTTCAAGTTCTCCTTGCCGTGGCCATTCGCCAGTTCCGCGAAAGGCGTATGAGACTGCACGAACATTGACGTATCGAGGGGCACTTCGAGGAGCTGGCTTATCTGTTGCACGCGCTCCTGTTCTGACTTGCCGCCGCCATTGGTGAGGAGAACAAAGGGGATGCGGTGGGTTTGGAGATAGGAGAGGGCGCGGTGGGCGCGAGGAAGGGGTTGAGAGGAGCGGAGGAGGACACCGTCGATGCTGCAAAGATGTAAGCAGTCCTCAACAGTCTGGTTCGAGGGATTCTATACTCAAATGCGAATGCAAAACTGGGGATTTTGGGCTGATCGTTTGCGATGGATGTCTGTAAGAAGCGAGGGAATTGCTTGAGATATCGGAGGCGTAGTAGGTTTGGAGAGGGACAAAGACAAGGGGTAATGGTGGCAGGCCTCCGGCCTAGGCAGAATTTTGCCATTGAGGCCTGCACTGCTCATCTCGAGACTTGGAATCTAGAATAATTCGTGGTATTTGTGGTAAAAAACCGAAGCTTGGAGGAATGTCTCAAAACATCGAGGGATGCCAAGGCTCTTATCGATAAACACTTTATATGTTGGCGTTCTTTGTTAGCCTCCAAACCGTAGCTGTTTGACTTGCCTGCAACAGCGCTGTGCATGAAGGGTCATAGAACATTGACACTTTTGATATGAAGGACCAACTCCCCCAAGAGGTGCTCCAGCAGATCTTCTCTTACCTCGCCGGAAACCAGAAAACACTCCACGCCTGCTCCTTAACCTCACGATCATGGTATTCGGCCTCAATAGTCTACCTCTATGAGAATCCGATGATTACCGGAAACAATTTCAACGCCTTCGTTCGAGCAATATGCCCTTCGGTCAATGCTCATATACGGCGCAACGGGCTGGCAGAGTTAGTGCGGAGGTTGGATATGAGCAGTCTGGTACACAATGGGAGCAAGAGTCTGACAGCTAGGCTGCTTGGGAGAGTCAAGACGAGGTTAGAGGAGTTTGTGGCGCCGCAAGCATCATTTGCGTATGTGTTGCACTTCATCTGAGGCGCTTGTTGGTCTGAATGCGAAAGGCCTGTTGTGCGAAGTCTATTTCCTTTCGCTGACTTGCTGCAGGGTGAACTGCCTCGCAGCTCTCTCCAAATGCTCCAACCTCCGTCACCTAGATCTCTCCTTCGTGTCCGAATCTATATCAATCACCGATCTCTTGCGCTCAACCAGCCTGCTTTCGAAGCTGGAAAGCCTACATCTGCGTACGTATTTTCAGAGACCAGATCTTCTCTTCCGGACCGGAATTTAGGTCTTGAGGCCCGTCTTGGGAATTTCAATTCTGCGGACATGTTGCAAGGCTCGAAAGTCATTTTTGCATTGGCCCTGCTGACTCCGCAACATTTAACAGCTCGATCATCGGCACATGACGCAGCTAGGGATCTCTTGATATGCAACTGGCCAGCCACACTCCGCGAGCTTCACATATCTGGAGGCATCCATGACGGACCATTGATGTCTTTAACCACCCTACCTCCGTCCCTCTCCCGCCTCAGCATTGAGAACTGTCCCCATTTATCAATGGTCTCCATTGGCAGCATACTGAGAAACAAAGGGTCACAATTACATCACCTTGAAATTGTCGCCCCCATACCAGCATTGACCTACGACCACAAGCCGCTTAGTGGCTACATGGAGCATGTTCCGAACCTTCTCTACCTCAAAATCTCGCTCGACTTTGTCAGCCGCTCGTTCTTGCTTTCAGAAAACGACAAGGGTGAGCAATACCCTCTGAGGCAACTCGATCTCGATTGCTTTGATCCTGCGGACTGTGATACTTTCACGGCCTACGATGTTTGGGCAGCTATTGCCTATGACAGTGGGTTCGGCAGGGTCAGAAAGGTCCGCGTCCATCGAAGACTAGGATGGGCAGCTACGACAGAGGGCAAGGAACAGGTGAAGGATCTAGATGATTTGCTGAAAGCTCTTGCGAGGGAAGATGGAGCAAATGCAGAGATTCAAGAAGCTGATGCTGGGGTCGTGTTGTTTGGCAAACGGTGACCCATGAGGCCAGTGATGGGCTCACCAACGGCTACAATTCTATGAGATGCAGAGATGCAAGGAGAGGGAGGACTTGATATGTTTGACGTGAGCGTTTTGCGTGAATATAAGGCCGTCAGTGACAGCATTTACCCAGACCTCGCTAGCACTTGGGCATGCATCACTCCGTAGCCTCGCAGCTTAGCACATCTTGGCATCATGAGTAGAACGTCCGAGAGCTCCGCCTTTCTCCAAGCACGCCAATCCGATCACGGAGCCTCGTTGTGCCATTGTTTTTCACTTCAACTTCCAAGACTTTGATTCTGACGACCAGTGCTTCAGCCCCGAAGTTTGCCTTCCTCCGTGCTTACGGATCCGATCACTGATCTTTGTTGGGCCATTGTTTTCTTATCTCAGGGGCACTTCAGGCTACCATTGTTACCATTGTGCCACCACATTCCAGTACAAACCCCAAGGCCACAGAGAAGAGGATACCGTTGCTCAATAAAAGCCTCGTTGAGGGAGATAGTATCTACGTGTCAATGCCTAGCGAGCCATAACCGAGGTCGGGGTAAATCCCCCTAGGGGCAATGCTGCATGCAGCTGGCTGATGTGCCTCTATTTGATTCGGCACGGACCTTCCCCTAACGCGTCAGGACTGCGGGAGAAGGTATGGTATCAACAGCTCGACATGGCAGAAGATGCATGGTTGGACGCTCTTCTGGAGGCAGTGCCTGGGAAACATACGTGTTTGCCGCCTGTGCTATTGAGGCGTCATACCTACCTACTGTATCTTACGTAGCAATCTGCCTTTGTAAAACCGAGCCCATCTCGACGGCTCAGCCAGCTGGTAAACAATAGTACTGGCCATTTGATGGAGAAGAGAGAAACTGGAAAATCTATTTTTGCAGTCACCTATTACATTGATTTCAGGCTACCGTAGAATTCATTTGTTAATTAAGGTACTTTTGGTGAGGGTTTTGTCCCCCGTGTCCCCTCAGTGATTCCGCAAGCGGCGTTAGCGCACTTTTCCTTCCGGCTTAGAAGGCCTTGAACCTTCCATAATGCAGACTAAGTACCAACACCATTCTACTTACTAACTTTATACACCTCCCACTTTCTCCACTGCATAAGCCATTCAGCTGCTCTTGGGACACATTCCCCTGTTGAATACAGGACCTCGTTCCTTCACTTTTCCCTCTTCTTCTCTTCTTCACCTCGTGCAGTCAAGGATAACACGCGTGGCCTAGCCCCGATCGGCACAGCACAACAAGGCTGCCTTTGGCTTTGATCGTTTGACCTCAACTTCAACTCCTCCTCCTCCTCCTCCTCTTCCCTGTCACATCAGACCCTGAAGGTGCGTGATCCACCTCTCAATCCATTTCCCCTGCATTAATCTACAAGCAATCTTCTTACCTTACCATCACCCTCCACACGGCTCTCCGCCTCCACTCATCCCTCGTTGGCGCGTTCCACCCTCTCACCGCCCTGCTGACTGCACCAAAATCTCAACACCATCACTAACCAACCTCACTTTCCTAGGCCAAGAACTTTTGCAATTTCCATTTCTACACCTCACCTCTCCCCACACGATCGTTCGTCAACCCGAAGACCCGGCCTTTCAGAACCCTCCGTCACCTGGACATCTAGCCCTTCACCAGGACGATTCTGACCATATCGGATCCAGTGACTGTACCAGTCACGCAACATCAAGATGACTACAATGGTGTGTATACTTCTTCTGTTATTGAGGGTGTTGTCTGGTCGAGGCTACTTCGTCTGGGTTTCCTCATCATCCCTTGTATATCTTCGAGATAGATGGTCTACAGTGTCGCTGTCTCTGGGCTTGCAGCTCTACCCAAACAATTCTTGCAAGCCGTTGCCCCCCAAAAGGCAAATGTAACACCTCGCGGACCTCCATATTGCCTCATGAGCTGACAAAACTGGAGACTGTGACTGACTTTTGCGTCTCTAGGATCTTCGCGTGGGGAACAAGTACCGTATTGGCCGCAAGATTGGCAGTGGAAGCTTCGGTGATATTTATCTCGGTCAGACTGCCCTTTTCCGTAGTACCGAGTCGATACTGACCTGACCCACCTAGGCACCAACATCATTTCCGGAGAGGAAATTGCCATCAAGTTGGAAAGTGTGAAGGCCAAGCATCCTCAACTTGAATATGAAGCTCGGGTTTACAAGTCCTTGGCCGGAGGAGTCGGGATCCCGTTCGTTCGTTGGTTCGGAACCGAGTGCGATTACAATGCTATGGTACTTGACCTTCTCGGACCCAGCTTGGAGGATCTCTTCAACTTTTGCAACCGCAAATTCTCCCTCAAGACGGTCCTTCTACTCGCCGATCAGCTCATTTCCCGTATCGAATACATTCACGCCAAATCTTTCATCCATCGTGATATCAAGCCGGACAACTTCTTGATGGGGATTGGGAAGCGTGGAAATCAGGTCAATGTCATCGACTTCGGATTGGCAAAGAAATACCGTGACCCAAAGACGCACTTTCACATTCCATACCGTGAGAACAAGAACTTGACGGGGACTGCCCGTTATGCATCCATCAACACTCATCTAGGAGTTGGTAAGTAGAGTAGCATCCCACACTCAGGAAATCGGGGCTAACAGTTTCCCAGAACAATCTCGTCGTGATGACATGGAGTCCCTTGGATATGTCATGCTCTACTTCTGCCGCGGCTCTCTGCCCTGGCAGGGACTGAAGGCTGCCACCAAGAAGCAGAAGTATGACCGCATCATGGAAAAGAAGATGACGACTCCAACCGAGGTTCTTTGCCGTGGATTTCCCAACGAGTTTGCCATCTACCTGAACTACACTCGTTCCCTCCGTTTCGATGACAAGCCGGACTACTCTTACCTCCGCAAGATCTTCCGTGACCTGTTTGTCCGTGAAGGATTCCAGTATGATTACGTGTTTGACTGGACCGTCTACAAGTATCAGAAGAATGCTCAAGCTATTGCGGCAAGCAACAATCAGACTGCTGTGCAAGAAGAAGAAGAGAAGCCAGCTCGTCGTCACGCCGGAGGTACGAACGCCGCAACTGCAGGCATTAACCCCCCTCAGAACACATCCTCAGCTAGCAAACCAGGTGCCATTGCCAGCCAGAGACGTAAAGTCATTGAGCGTCCTCCGGGCGTCGACACCCCTGATACGAACCGTGCAGTAGGAGGAAGTGACAGGATGTGAGTTTCTGCCAATCATTGGTTCCTGGGTAGGGAATCCACCTCCTTTGCCTTTGACGTTTGATCGATGAATCACGCTGGGCATGGAGGATTAGAAGACCGAATTCTGACTAATACTATAGTCTTCGACGTTAGGCTGCGCTCTGCCTCCAAGGGAGTCACTGGTGCTGGGTTCTCGAGACCTAGCAACGGTGTCTACCGTGTGAAGCAGGGAGGACAGAAAGGGGACGGTGGATGGTACTGATCATATCTCTCTTTAGGTAACGACTAAGTTGGTTCTCCTTTCACTGCCAGTGGACATCGTTACCGATCAGCTTCAACCATCACCATAACCGGAGGGTCTCCACCATTAGCCTCTAGGTATCTGCAACGACACACATGGATATCTCCATCGGGCTTGCACTCTTCCATTACCGGTTTCATATCATTCTATTAGCTCGGCTTTCCTTGTCTCGGCCTTCATCACTTTCACTGGATTTTTGGTCGATCAGACCGTTCGAACACGCCAAACACTCTCGAACGCTTGATCATCGAATTCCCGGATGGATGGGCACGAACGGCACGCCGCTGGCTAGCGATGGCTCTTGCAGCATCAATTACAGGCAAAGCTTAAGCATAGACAGAGCTTACCGGTACTGGACGCAATTGCCTCGAAGTTCCCCTAGGGAATGTCGATCTCAGCAATACCGACCTGTGGCTTAATTTCCTAACCTTACACTAATGATCCTTTTACACCACCACACGCACCCAGCCCCATCACCAGCACCAGCACCTTTTCATATGAGTCAACATACACGGATCATTGAGTTTCAGCGGCCGGCATAGCAGTGGGGGATTGTGAGATGCAGCGACTGGGGGAAGCATGTTTTCATATGGTGAAAATCTCACGGCTCTACTGGTACATTCACTGGCTGGTAGCGACATTTGCCTTGGGCTCGCCCGGGAGGGTTTCAGAATGGCTTAATTAGGGTTATGGGTAAAGAGCCGCTTCCGGGGTTGTAATGCTGCTGCTATGCTTGCTTTGCTAATTTCTTTCCCACTTATGAGGATGAGCCTCTCAACTCACAGGCGGGTTGATCGATTGTCCCGGAGCTCATCTAGATACTCTATTCAATCGAGAAAGATCACGAGCCATGATATGAGTCCCCAACATGCGTGAACAGTAGATATCAGCCATACTCTTCTGGTGTCCCCTTCTGCTTCAGCTCGTAGTCCCAGTCCATACTTCCGACCCACGGTCCCAATTTCATGGTCTCGTCCACGGCTTCAACTTTATGTACTATCTTGAAAACCCGCAGACGACGCTTCTTCCACAATCCTTGACCACCAACAGCGTTGGTGGACCTGGCCTACACGTCTTCCATTTCACCATATTTTTCCAGAAAATCATCCGGCAATCTCTCGTCTCCGATCCTTTCGCCACGGCTCTCCACTCTACCACAGCACGCTTTCCTGGGCTGGTAGGTCCCGGTGCTCGGATCTCTCTTCCGGCAGCGCGCCCATCACTCCACTCCGCCACACCTCCTCGAAATCCCTAGCCCACCACAGCCTCCCACCGTCGTCCTCCGCTCCGTCATCCACGAACGCGCCGACGTGCAAACACTCCACCCCGACCCTCTCCAACGTCTCCCGCAACCCCGTCTGCTCCTCGCCCATGACCTCGTCCCGGATGCAGATGCCCACGTCCGCCTTGAGCAAACAGGCGAGATCGGTCGGCGAATCCCCGACGTAGACCGTCCTCGGCACGGACGGGTCCCCAGCAACAACCGCGGCCGCGATCTCGCCCTCCATCACCCGCCCCTTGTCCCCCGCCGTCCAGATCCCCCCGTCCGCACCGCCAAAGACCCGATCCAAGCGTCCCGACCCGTCGGCCAAGATCTCATTGGCCCTGACCTCCACATCCCCCATCACCACCTCCTCCTCCCCCCCGGCCTCGCGGCGCACGCATCCGGAAAGCACACCGTGGATGAAGCGCCGGGACCACGCGACCGACACGACGACCACCCTCCCCCCACCCCGCTGCACCCGCCCGAGCAGCCCCGCCGCCCCGGCCCTCACCCCCACCGCGCGCCCCGCGACCGCGTCCGCCGCCGCCGCGTCCACGTCCCCCGTCCGGACCCCGCCGAAGAGGCCCGCGGCCTCGACCCGGCCGACGCTGGCCCCCTCGACGGGCCGCAGCGCGTCCAGGTAGGCCAGCTCCTGCGCGACCGTCGTCCGCTCCGGCCGCGCGGGGCGGTAGGCGCCGTCGTGCGCGGCCAGGTGCCGGGCGTAGGCGCGGGACAGCGCGGGCAGGGCGGGGTGAGGGGCGCGCGGGGCGGCGACGGAGGCGAGGAGGGGGAGGGTGGAGGCGGTGGTGAGGGTGCCGTCCCAGTCGAGGAGGAGCAGCAGGGGCCGTGGTCGTGCCATGGTGTTTTTGCTTTTTTTTTTCGGAGCAGGGGATGGCGTGCACGCGTGACTTGTATACTTTAGGTCATCTGAGAAAGGGAAGTAGAAGCAAGCAGACGGAAAGGAAAGAAAAGAAAAACCTCTCGTCCCGCTCGACGGAGCGGGTCGATCACCCCCCCACTCGGAAAGAAGAAAATAATCTATATCGATCTGATTGAGTGGGAAGGAACAACCGTATGCAGACTTTGGAAATCTGTGCGAGAAGGAAGGAAGGAAGGAAGGAAGGGAGGAAAGAAGGAAGGGAGCAGCGATAGATACCGTATGGATACCGTACCGCTTCGTCGTCCCGGCATGTGGCTCCCTCGCGACGGAGGCGGTCCGGTTAAAGTAAGGGCGATAATCTGGCAATTACATTGATAATGTTGATGATGATGATGATGATTGATGATGATGGTTGATGATTGATGATTGATAATGATGCTTGATGATGATGATTGATGATGATGGATGATTGATGATGATGATGATGATGATGATTGATGGATGGATGGATGGATGGATGGATGGATGGATGGATGGACGGTTAGATGGATAGATGGATAGATGGATAGATGGATAGATGGATAGATGGTAGGATAGATAGATAGATGGATAGATAAATAGACACATAGATACACAGGCCCAAAAGCCGAGATAAGATGATATGACAGCATCTGTGCCAAATATGGGAAGGCGAGGGTTTCAAAGGCCAAAGGTGGGACCCATAGCAGCTGGTAGCTCAATGGTAGTGGTTAACATCAAATTGGGTCAACTTCAAGCCAACCAACCAAAGGGTGACGGGGGTGGAGGTGGAAAGATGCCCCCGCCCCAAAAAAGGGTGTGTGTGTGTGTGTGTACTTCTATTCTATCGTGTGAATCGCCGGGGTTAATTTTACAGGGCGAGCAAGCAAGAAAAGCCGGCCGGCTCGAGCAACTATGTAGCAAAACGGCTCCTATCTGCAAAGCTCAGAGCGTGCGTATCGAAACGGTCCACGGCGTGTAGCCAACGTCTCGACCGGGAACGGACACTATGAAACGTGTCTCGCCACAAAAGGATTACAATCATCATCCAACGCCATGGCCCACTATATAAAAGAAACAGGTCAGTCCCCTCGTGTACTGTATCATCACTACCCGTTCGCTCCCTTCCTCATCAGATAACGTAGCTTTTGCTACGGCCCTCTCGTCGTTCTTCTTCCTCTTCATCCTCACTACTGCTGATGCCAGCCAAGCCCCCAGGCATCTTCTCATGTGGTCGAATGACACCGCTCTCTCTGAGATGATCCGGCTCAGACTCCGAGCTATCCCTTAGACCACGCCCCTTCTGCGCCTCTTCGGCATCCAGCCTCTTGCGCCAATTCGCCAGACTATCGCTCATGTTTCCCTGGCCTACCGCACTGTTAGGCGTCGAGCGCTCAAAGTCGAATTGGTTGCTGAGACGGTAGGTGCGATGCGTATCTGCCCAGTGGGAGCGGAGGGTTTCGAGTTCAGAGGCTAGGCTGTCGAGGGCGACGGAGTTGCGGTTGTTTTCGGTATTGCCGCTGGCAGAAATGATGCTGGGGTCCGCGCTGTTCGTGTAGGAGTGGCCGCCTCTGAAGTTGGTGGGAGGATTGGTGGAGGTGGTGCTGACGTTGCTGAGGCCGCGGGCGTGGCCATGGCCGTTGAGTTGTTGGGACTGGCGTCTGTAGTTACCAACGGAGGTGCCGACCTGGTCGAGGAGGAGGGTGACTTTCTGTTCGGCGTCTAGGGCGCGCGTTTCGAGCATGGAGTTCTCGTTCTTGAGTTGGTCGAGCTCGGAGCGCGCTTGTTGTGTAGTGTGTGCAAGTTGTTCTTGGGCTTGTTCGTTGTTCTGGCGGTAATGGTCACGTTCCTGCTGAGCAGCGTAGAGCTCGGACCGGACTTGCGCCATCTGGGCCTCGAGCTGAGAGTGCGAATCCTTGACACTTCTCTGTATCTCTTCGATCTCTTTCTGGAGGGAGTGGCGTTCTTGCTCCCATTCGGCAGCTGCCTCTGGGCCCATTGATCGCTCTGATTGGGAACGTTGAGCCACATCGAGTTCGCTCTGCAGACGCTCGTTTTGCTTCTTGTATTTGGTGAGCTCATCCTTCATACGCTTAAGCATCTTCTCGGTGCCCTTGACGTAATGCACCGCAGACTGGTAGTCGTTCTCAAGAAGCTCTAGCTTCTCACGGTACGTCTTATCGGCTTGTAGCTCTCTCGATTCTACTAATGACTTGGTCTCTTGGTGGGCTTGTCTGCTGACCTCCAGTTCCTGCTCAAGCTCTCTAAGGCGGGTGTTGTCTGGCGTATCGAGACGGTATGCTGGACTATCCAGATTCCTTGATCTAGATCTGCCATTTTCTGAGGAGATGCCTCTTTCATCCAATAGCTCCTTGAGGGCGCTGTGCTGTACGGACAACGCGCTTGCATCTCGCTGGTGGGACTCCAATTGCCGCTGCACGGCGCCATACTGAGATTGCGATGCTATTAATTCTCGAACAGTATCTTGCAGCTGCTTGCGCACAGCAAGACTGTCGCGGCTGGATTGCTCTTGATAGGCTTCCAAACCTGCGATTCTCTCCTCTGCTCGTCGGAGCTTTTCTGCTGCGTCGTCGGCCGCTGCTTGGTTCTTCCTAACCAGAGCATGAGCATTCTCAACCTGTTCCTTCAGTATCGGTACGCGCTCATCCTCAATTGGCATGTTTTGACCCGCCACACTCCGGCTATTCAATTTGTCAAGACCGGCGACCATAGCTTGGCGATGAGTCTTTGCCTCAGCAGCATTAGCACTGGCCATTTCTTCAGCGTCACGAAGCTTGCGTGTGGTATCGTCGAGTTCCGCGGTCCGCTCTTCGTGCTCCGCGCGTAGCTGTAGCAGCTTTTGATCCACAAGCTCTCTTTGTCTCCGTTCGTCGTTAAGCTTCTTCTCAAGCAGGGAAGCCTTGTCCGTTGAAGCTGTGACGGCTTCTCGAAGCGATACAACAGTAATGCTGTGCTGCTTGGTGTTTTCCAAGGCTTCACCTAGCTTTCGCTCCAGGTCCTCCTTATCGACCGCAAGCAGCTGCACTTTAGAGTGTGCCTCGAACTTCGCCGCTGATTCCTCTCGAGCAGTCTTTCCGACCTGATGAAGCTCGCTTCTCAAGCTCTCAAGCTCTCCAGGGTTGCGAGCTCGGTCGAATTCTGCTGCGCGTTTCTGCGCAGCATCAGCAGTACCTTCGGCTGCTTCTCTTGCCTGTCTCTCACTATGAATTGCATTGGTCATAGCAGCAACTGTGACACGTAGCTCGTTCTGAGCTGCCAATGCCACAGCCAACTTTCGAGCAATGTCACTCGATCGATCATCGGGGCCTAGGTCTCGAGACGCTGCGTCGGATTGCGGCGTTCCAACATGACTACCACCATGGGCTGCAAGCCTGGCTTTGGCGTAGGCGGCTTCGCGAATTGCAGTGTCTCGTTGCTGCTCTGCTGCCGCAACCTCTTGCGCTGCGGCATCCTCACGGGACTCTAAATTGCTTTGCACTTCAGCGAGCTGCGCGCGCACAGCTATCAACGCCTCCAAGAGCGGTTTATCATCGTCGCCAAATGATTGAGCAGCCTTTTCGTCAAGTGGGCTCCCGGAGTTATTCGGCTGGTATCCGGCCTGGCGCGCTAGAGCCATTTCGGACGCATACCAGGCGTTGCGGCTCTTTGCTGCTTCCAATGCTTGCATCAGATCTTGTTGTTGAGTTTGCAGACCTTGATGCTCGCTTTGGAGGCCTTGATGTTCGCTTTGGAGGCCTTGATGTTCGCTTTGGAGGCCTTGATGTTCGCTTTGGAGGCCTTGATGTTCGCTTTGGAGGCCTTGATGTTCGCTTTGAAGGCCTTGATGCTCGCTTTGAAGATCCTGATGCTCGTTTTGAAGATCCTGATGCTCGCTTCGGAGGCCCTGATACTCGCTTCGGAGACCTTGATGCTGATTCTCAAGACCCTCGAACTGGCTCTGTAGACCTTGATGCTGGTTCTCGAGCTGCTCCAGCTGCTGACGTGGAATCGAATCATCTCGTTGAACTCTGTTGTTCCTCATAGAAACGTCGTTAGGCTCATCGTATGGATCGTTGAAGGATCGCTGCTGGTGTGGGCCAGCAGACGGGAATCGATCGCTTTCATCTAGAGAAGGTTCTTGAACAGCTTGGCGCGATCCTAATATCCCAAATGACGGATCATACTTCTGGGGCTCATCATAGTCGGCTGCCTGGTCTGCAAATCGTGGAGGCTGCTGCATTGATTGCTGTCCAGACTGTTGTGTCGGCGTGCGGCGTCCGTTGATCACAGGACTCATAGAACGAGCGGTTGGGCCTTGTCTCGGCCCCTCTCGTCCTACCGGTGATACTATCGGTGGGGTCACATTCTCTTTCTCGAAGGACGGTCCTCGGCCAGTATCGACAGGTGGACCGAAGCCACGGTTTTCTCTGGTAGGGGTTCTGCTTCTAGCTCCATTGTTGGGCGACATGATTCCATTTGCTCGTGGTGGTGGAGGTTGCTGCTGCGGAGGCGGCCCCGAAGGCGCTTGTGCTATTGAAGCGCGAGGAAGTCGAGATCCCCCACCAGGCGGAGAGGGACCATTTGCCATGCTCATATCTTGGCCCCGCCCCCCTGGTCCGGGTCCCGGTCCCGGTCCTATTGCTGGTCCACGGGATCCGCCAGCCATACTTTCTCGCGAGCCGCTGAATTTTCTGTTAAGACCTTCTGGAGCGCCATTCGGAGCGTTGATCCCCCGATTGGGAAGGCCCGTTCCTCTCTCCTGACTAGGCCTGCGATTTCCCGGTACGCGCTCGCCGGCTGGTGTGTTCTGAATTTGCTGATCATTCGGATACCTGATTTTCGCTGTATTCAGCACGTAGACCATGCTCAACTCGCTCGGATCTCGGGCTGCAGAACTTGGTTCTCCGGCAAGGACGACAATATTTTTGCCAAAGGCAGTCATACTGTGGCCGGATCGTGGCGACGGCGATGGACCCATATTCTGGAAGGTGTACCAGCGCCGCGAAGTGATCCTGAACGCCGCCAAATCGCCCAAGTCGGTGCCTTCTTCAGTACGCCCTCCAAATATGTACATGACATCGTCGACCAACGCGGCTGAATGCCCTTCACGTGGAGCGGGTATATAGCCAATGCAGTCAAGTTGAGTCCACGCAACAACTTTCGGATCGTATGACCATACATCGTTGAACCATTGTGTCCCATTGGTGCCACCAAATCTAGAGAGGGTCAGTACCGTTCATCAGATAAGATCACTAGAGTCCCTTACAAGTAGAGCTTATCGTTCCAGCTCACGATAGTGTGATTCGTCCTAGCTGGGGGTATTTGTCCTTCTGGAGGACCACCCTCGTTGCTAGTCTGAATGAGCATTTCCCATTTACTATTGGCGTTTTGCAAGGCGTTCAAATCGAAGCAAAGAAGGTCATTGAAGAAGTAACCCTCGACTTGTCCACCGAAGATGTAGATCTTCGAACCCAGGATGTTCAGTGTATGCCCATATCGACCCGCTGGTCTTTGTCCTGGAGGCATAGATCTTGACCAATGGCGGGTTGCTGGATATGTCAGAGATATACTCAGTCCCTAGCTGGAACTTCACTTACAGGTATTCAGCAAGTAGAGTGTGTCATCTAGCTTGTCCCGCTCATCCATTTTGGTGTCGCCACCGAAAACAATAAATGCATTTCCGACTAGCAAACTTGCATGGCCAACACGTGGACCCGGACCTTCGAAGGTGGTTCCGACCAGATAACATGCAAGATTACTGCCCCCAGACTCAATCATCCATAGATCGCCCTTGACAGTCGTCCCATTGACAAGTCCACCCATCAGATATATGTCTCCTTCCTTGGACGAGGTAGCATTGACCGCCGCACCATATCTAGGGAATGGATTTGGCTGAGACGATGGGAAGGTGAGTTGTCGTTGAGACCAGGGGTATAGCGCTGCTGGGCTGACACCTGGAGGGGGCCCATTGGGGACAGGCCGTGGGCCACGCTACGTGGGCACAGAATCAGCATCATTTCCATCGTATTAACGAAAGCCCCAAAGCGACTGCCACGAATCATAGCGGCTGGCTGGCCCAGACGGTGATTAATGAACAATGACATACCGATAAATCTGAATCTTGTCGTCCGCGTTGACCTTGTCCATGCTCCGGACTTGAAGTATTTCCATTTTCGATCGGATTGGCGGAGATGTTGGCGCCTGCACCAGCACCTGCACCTGGCGTTGGAGACTGTATCCCAGCCCCTCGTTCTTTTGGCCTCAAACCATTGACTGTGGGTATCGAGGTGCCTGATCCTGGCGCGGTCTGTATATCCTGGGGTCTCTGAATAGGCGCAGTCTGACCTTTCCCCTCCTTGCTCTTTTTGCCGAATAGAAATGACATGATTGCGCGGCTTTGATGCCGATGTACCAATGTACTCGCAGTCCGACCGCAATCACTCCCAACAAGAATAGGACTCGAACAAGCGTTTGCGCGAGATCAGATGGTCGAAGAATATGGAGCGAGTGACGGCTCTCTGCCCCGTTGTAGACTTGAAAATCAAGCTGAAGCAGGGGGTGGGTTCAGGGAGCGGCGGCGAGGATCCGGCTGTAGAGAAAGTCGGCGCCCCAAGTCTACCGACGAGACATTGCGAGGAAAAAAGGTTGAAAATGCAATGCGACAATCAATGCGCTGGCCACTCATGCAGTCGTCAATGTGCTGGGAGATGCAGAAGATATGACTATGAACTTGGACGGACAATTATTGGGCTTCCAATGCCTTGGAAGATTGTAAGCGATCCTGGGGTTCCTGGCGACTTAGCGTCCTTTTGCGCTGGTGGCGCCAAGACCTCCGCTAAATCGTTGATCGTTCCTGATTCCTGAAAGCAGTATTTTCTTTAACTACTGACGGCAAATGTGAACTACCGTATTTTCTATTTGTGGGCCATAGAACGACGAATCATTTCTATTTTAAGAGCGACGACATGTTCTCAGCGTCTTGACAAGCAGAGTGTCAGTAGTATATTTTTCACTCCAAGGTAGGCCATTGAGACTGTGTGAGGGTCTCAGGGAGAGGTGGGGCTGGGATTTCTTTGGTGGCTGTTTCAAATTTAGATCCTTCCAGGGGCTTAGTGTCGCATGGCAGACAGGCATAATGGACATCAACCTCTTCTTCTCACTTTCTCCCTTGCCTTGCCTGCCATCTTCAATCCTTCCTGTTTCGATATCCTCGCCATACAAGTAAAGACTGAGGGACTTGGCCCCTCTGCCAATGCCTAGGATGGCTGTATATACGCCTTATCTCCCCACCCGATACTTCTGTCGTACCTCGCTGATCATCTGCCGTATGTCTGAACGTATTAAAGAGCCGTCATTTGTGTTGTGTATATTCGCCATGTAAGAGACACTGAGAGATCTAATAATCGCAGCCTTTCCCCAGGTTATGTTTCAGTCGGGAAAGATCACCAAGAAACAGGACCAGCGGCAGCTGAACAGGCGGTATGATCAATCTATCAGACACTGTCGAACTTCTACAAAATATTGAGAGTGCGTAAAATGTGACCAGGAAGGTTAGGAAGGCAGGTCAAGCAGTTCTGTATGCTTTGACGCAGTGTATCTGTTCACTTTGCGTGCCTTGCTTTTTGCGACCTATCAATTGCTACTAAGTGTACGCGGATCTGAGACCAGCGCGTAGCTTTGACTTCTTATAAGACCAAAAGAAATGTGTAGAAATGGAAACAGCTTTGATCTCTCTACGTTGTATGTGTCTAGAGCAACAGAAATACATCCACAAGTGCTCAGGATCACACCCTGTATTAATATTGAGGTTGAGATGCTAGGCAAGGATAGTCGGAAGAAGTGGCAGTCCCGCTCACTGGTTTTGCTCACATACTCTAAAGTATGCACCAACCAAAGACATCAAATGCCACCTTTTCTATTACTTTACTTGTAGTGCTACTCCACATACGGCTTGAGCTACGGGGGTACCCGGAGCTACTGCGGGGCTGCATGAGTTAGCCGACCGAGGGGACTCTCATGTCATCATACGGCTGCGCTACCTTGCTACAACTACCTTACTTTAGTCTTATACTCGCTGCCCAGGACCGGAGAGAAGCCTCACATCTCCTTTACAGGTCCAAAGACTCTTTCTTGCCTTCGGCAGAGCTGATCGCACGGGCACTGGCATGCCGATCACCAGATTTGTTGGATCACTGCCTAGTATGACGGTATTGGACGACCACTTAGAGTAAGTCTTAATCAGCCGGTGTCAGGATATGATATTCCCGAGCTGTGCGAGGAGAGTGTCGTTGACGGTTGAATGTAGGGGAAATTATGGCTTTGTTAAGTTCTCCAGCACCTGCGTCGACAATGTTTCACCAAAGCAACGCTCCCACCCACACCACCTTACTGTCGGGAACTCAACTTAGCCAGTCTGCTAGCGGGCCTCCACGAGGATTAACGAATGGGCAATCTACTGGCCGGCCCCTTGTTAACCTCGAGAATGGTCGGGCAAGTCTTCAGGACAACAATGGACCAGGAAATATGCTGGTGAACGGTCATGCAGCAGGGGTTATAGCCTCGTCCGAGGCCAATAATGAATCATTTGAACCCCAGAACAACTCTCGAGCTCGGACAGAGAACCACCAAACCTTCGCTCACCGACCAAAGGTATCGATGACAAGGTCAAAGACCAACTATGAGTCAGAAAATACTTCCCCAACGAGGGAAACAAGCGTGGAAGAGCATGGCGAACTCCGACACGGTTGGGAAGATGAATACAACTCCAGCGAATTCCTTGGGCATCTCAATTCGGTATTATTCCTGATGCCCTCTGCTACGCCTCCAGATTTTGGTTGGCTGACACTTTCAGTAGACTTTCTACATGTACTTCACCGATAAACGACATGAGAGTGGTGGAAAGCCGAAAGACAACGAGAGGATCAAACCCCTAGAGGACTGGCGTCATAGAGAGCGTTCAAAAACAGTGTCCGCTGCTCTGATTTTATGTCTCAACATTGGGGTGGACCCTCCAGATGTTTACAAAACGCAACCCACAGCTGTCGAGGAGTGCTGGACAAATCCTATATCACAGACGCAGCCTGCAAGCAAGATGATGGAGATCATTGGGAAGAAGCTTCAAGATCAGTACGAAGGTATGAGTATGAAAACCAGATACAAGCAGTACCTGGATCCATCCGTTGAAGAGACCAAAAAGTTTTGCACTTCGCTACGACGTAACGCAAAAGAGGAACGGGTTCTGTTCCACTACAACGGCCATGGAGTCCCTTTGCCCACACCATCTGGCGAGTTCTGGGTTTTCAACAAGGACTACACCCAATATATCCCAGTATCAATGTATGACTTGCAAGCGTGGCTCGGGGGGCCCGTCATCTACATTTATGACTGTTCGCATGCCGGTAATATCATTGCGAACTTCGACCGCTTCGTCGAAAAGCATGAAGCAGAAAATGCGGAAGCCAGAGCACGAGATCCAAACGCACAACTGCAGAATTACTCGAACAACATCCAGCTGGCAGCCTGTCAGAAAACAGAGACGCTGCCGACAAACCCCGATCTTCCTAATGATCTCTTCACTGCTTGTCTCACTAACCCTATCATCATGTCCATGACTTATCATGTTCTGGAGAATCCACTGCCTATTGGACTCAATGTCAAAGACGTGCGGAGGGTTCCCGGACGCGCGGCGGAGCGAAGGAGTCCAATAGGGGAGCTCAACTGGATATTAACTGCCATTACTGACACAATTGCATGGAATGTGCTCCCAAGGCCTCTCTTCAGGCAACTTTTCCGTCAGGATCTCATGGTGGCAGCACTCTTCCGAAATTTCCTTGTTGCTCAACGGATAATGAGGTCTTACGGATGTCATCCGATGTCCATGCCTGAGATACCTTCGACGCACGACCATCCTTTGTGGGAAGCATGGGACTTGGCGATCGAGATGGTCTTATCCCAACTCGACCCAATGTTGAAAGCTGAGACAGGTGGTGAACCATATGAGTATCAACACTCTTCTTTCTTCACCGAGCAACTAACGGCCTTCGACGTTTACCTTCAGCAAGGGGCTCCCAAACAGCAAGCTCCAACCCAACTACCTATTGTGCTCCAAGTGCTACTTAGCCAGGTCCATCGGCTTAGAGCCTTGATTCTTCTAAGTAAGTTTCTGGACCTCGGCCCTTGGGCCGTCAACCTCGCACTTACGATTGGAATCTTCCCTTACGTGGTCAAACTCCTTCAATCTCCAGCACACGAGCTTAAAGCCATCATGATCTTCATCTGGGCGCGCATAGTTGCCGTAGATGCAAAAGCTGTTCAGGCAGACCTACTCAAAGACAGTGGGTACCAGTACTTCACCAAAATCCTCCTCCCGGAGACAGGAATCCCAGTGGCCAACGCGACTGAACATAAGGCTATGTCTGCCTTCGTCATCGCGATGTTCTGCCGGGCATTTCCTCAAGGTCAACAAGTGTGCCTGTCCCCAGATCTGATTGATGCCTGCATTGGTTATCTCCAAGACCCGGAGAACCCTTTGCTTCGTCAATGGTCTTGTCTATGTATTAGTATGCTTTGGAAGGATTTCCCCGAGGCAAAATGGGTTGGCATCCGATGCTTCGCACACCATCGTCTTTGTGCGCTCGTGATCGATCCGGTACCAGAAGTGAGGGCAGCAGCTGTGCACGCGCTGACGAACTTTCTTGGAATTCCTGATCTCACTGAGCAGGTAGCGCAAAATGAAGAGACCATAGCTTCGGCTTTGATGTCCATGACTACAGATGGTAACGCTATGGTACGGAAAGAACTGCTTGTGTTCTTTTCTACATTTGTCAAGAGATACCAGAATAAGTTCCTCGTTGCAGCCTATGAGAATCTGGTGGAGGAGAGAGATAAACTCATGTACTCTGGATACGACAACGGAACCAAAGCCAACGGCACAGGTCAGGATGATCTGGAGAATGCTCAAAGTTCGATGATCTCACGTAACAGTGTTCAAAACTCGATGTGGCTACATGTACTCGTACTGTCCGTTGATGGCCACCCAGAAGTCGCCCAGGCGGCGAGCATCATCGTTGATCATGTCCACGAGACGCTGGTAAATTCACCTCTCGCACCTCACGCTCTGCGTGTTATCGACAACATCCTTGGACTCATGCAACGATCAGCTGGTCACTCTCGGCAGTCCTCAGCAGCACCGACTAGTCAAGCATCGCATCCAACGGCCCCGGCAGGGCCCCAGAACCCGCACAAGAGTGAAGGCTACCTATCTACAGGACTCAGGCGCAATGCGAGTGTGGCGGCTGCCTTGAAGTACCTCGGTCTCGCTGGCTCAGGCTCGACGGACAACCTGCCATCTTCTTCGGAGACTGCTCATCAGACTGCCCAACAGAAACGAATGGTAGGTCCTGTGCGTCCAGGTATACCTGCAGAGTGGAGCACTCCGCCCAATCAAAACGATGCCACATCGACATCGGCGAAGTATCAGCGAGCGAAGGTCCCATTACCAAAAGGCTTTAAGAAACATGATCCTAACGAGCCGGCGACGTTACCACTGGAAAGTGTCTTCTTCGAGTGGTCCATCGAGGTAAGTCTTTTCTCTGCGACATCACCTCTTATTGTCACCCCATTGACCTGATAGTACTTCCGTGAACCGCAAATGAAGCCCAACGAGCCTGATGAGCCAGGCAGCGATGATTACAATTCTCGATTATGGAGGAGAGTCCGCAACGAGAAGACACTTGCAATGACCCAACCGCTAAAAGGAGTCGCGAGTAGCAGCCCTTGGGATACGCCCAATGGTTTTTTCAACAATGGAAGTCAGCCTACGAAGATGTGTTTCCATCAATTTGAGGACCATCTTGCCATCGCCGACGACCGTGATAGCATATGGTATGTCCTACTGTTTTCCGCCAATGACGCAAACGTTAATTGAACGGGCAGTATCTGGAATTGGCAGCAGAGTAGCCGATTGAATCGATTTTCGAATGGCAATCCAAAGGGATCACGCATTAATGAAGCTCGCTTCATCAATGAAGATGATCAAGCTCTAATGATGACTGGCTCTTCAGACGGCGTCATCAAAGTCTTCCGAAACTACGAATCAGAGGACGTCGAATTGGTCTCTGCCTTCCGTGCACTCACGGACCTTCTTCCAAGTAACAAGAATGCCGGACTTGTTCTGGACTGGCAACAAGGCCAAGGCAAGCTATTAGTGGCAGGAGACGTTAAAGTCATCAGAGTGTGGAACGCTGCAACAGAGATCTGCACCAATGTATGGCCGCCTTTACAGAGATCGCTCATGAAGTACACTAACAACGACAATAGGACATCCCTGCCCGCTCCGGTTCCTGCATAACCTCCCTAACGTCGGACCAAGTCGCTGGCAATGTTTTCTGCGCCGGCTACGGCGACGGCGCTATCCGCATCTTCGATACCCGCCAAAAGCCTGCTCTAGCCATGGTCCGATGTTGGCGAAAGCACAAGCAGTGGATCACCAACGTGCATATGCAACGTGGTGGTTTTAGGGAGCTGATCAGCGGATCGAGGAATGGAGAGGTGAAGCTGTGGGATATTCGGAAGGATGACCCGATTAGCGAGATTACGGCCACAAGTGACACAATGAGGACGTTGAGTGTCCATGAGCATGCACCGGTTTTTGCTACGTGAGTCTCGCTCTGCTCCACAATCCTACCTTTGCTAATCTAGGATCCATCAAACAGTGGCTCAGACACCCACGCACTCACCCTCTTCAACGTCAACGGCGCAAGCATCAATACCATCCAACCATACACTCCCTTCCTCACATCGGCAAAGACCAGCCCAATCGCTTGTACATCGTTCCACCCCCACCGTATGATGCTCGCGGTGGGTAGTCTTGGACACGGACACGTCAACATATACACTTGCGTTGGGAAGGCCGCTGGACATGATCGACCTTGAAACACAGGAGCAGAACTGGATTCTCAAGAGGAGAAGGCTTGGTGTAATCGGCGTTCTCTTGAGGTTGTTCCGACGGTGCATACGACACGAGCGATGGTTGTCAGATTTTGTTTAGCGAGGCGTTGGACAGGCTCGGATCATGGTAACGGCGCCCGAGCACGGCTGCGAGACTTGCGCTATCGTGCTTCTATGTACAGATCGACGCTGGTTGTAATTCGTCCAGGCGTACAGCAATTCAAGCGGCCAATCGTCTACCCGATGTCCGTCAGGTTTCACGCAAAGCTGGCTGGCTCAAACAGCAATCCGCCAACCCTTTCCGCTCAAGTAGCATCTCATCCCCCTCCTAGGTCTCAACCCCCATCCCCATCAATCCCACCCTCCCTCCCTCCACCTCACCCAACCCTCCCTACCACCTCCCCTTACGGCGCCAACCGCCCCGGGTCCCTCGGAAACAGCGCCGCCTCCCTGATGTTGTTCAACCCCAGGAAATACTGCACGATGCGGTTCATGCCCAACCCGCCCCCGCCATGCGGACTGCAGCCCCACTTGAACGCTTCCGTGTAGTGCCTGTACCCCTCGTCCTCGGGCGACACCCCCTTCATGCGCATGCTTTCGAGGAGCTCGCCGTGGATGTGGATGCGTTGCGCGCCGGACATGATCTCCTGTCCGCGCATGAAGAAGTCGTAGGAGTTTGTGAGGGCGGGGTCGTGCGGGGAGGGGTGCGTGTAGAAGGGGCGGAGGGAGCGCGGGTACTGGTCGACGGTGTAGAAGTCGGTTTTGTACTTTTCGAGCATGATCTTGCCGAGGGCCTTCTCCTGTGCGGTGCTGAGGCCCGTGTGAGTAGGATGCTCCCACAGTCTCGGCGCAAAAGGGCGAACAGATGGACGCACGGACAGGTGGGGGATAGGGCAATGGGGCACTTACTCTATGTCCGAATCCGGCTCCCCGGCCTCAACCCCAGCTTCGGACAGAAGCGCTTTCGCTTCCGCAAATGTAATGCGAATAGCTTGGTCGCCAGGTGGTAATTGGAAAGTGCCAGCCTCGGGGTAACCGGCTTCCTTGATGATGTTGGTGAGCTTCTTGGGGTACTCTTGTGTTTGTAGACCGCGGATGATGTAGATCATGAGACTTTCGCCAAAAGAGAGGACTTCGTGGTAATGGTGTCGGATGGTCATTTCGAAGTCGAGGCCAGTGAACTGCGACGTTGATTAGACTGTAAGGTTAGGAAGCGGAGATGCCACTGGGCAGAGTAACGTACTTCTGTCAGATGTCTTTTCGTATTGGAATTCTCGGCCCTGAAGACGGGCCCTTTCGAGAACACCCTCTTCATGCCCCCAGCTATTGCCATCTGCTTGAAAAATTGCGGGCTCTGGGTCAAGAACGCCCTTTCCTCGAAATACTTGACCTCAAAGACTTCAGCCCCTCCTTCTGTCGCTGCGCCGGCTAGGTATGAGGGTTGTATATCTGTAAACTTGTGCTGGATCATGTACTCGAAGAACAACCTTGAGACTTCGCTTTCCAATCTCCTGATAGCTTTACTCGCAGGTGCTCGCAGCGATAGAACTTTGTTGTCAAGTCGCGCTTTGAGCCCCACGTTTGGCATTCCCTCCTTCTCAGCTTCTCCCTCCTCTTCACCGGGCGGAGGTTGATTGCAGTCTTTTACTTGGATAGGGAGCTGCTCCGGAGCTTCAGCGACGATGTAGATACTCTCGAGATGGAGCTCATGGTGGGATATGGTGGTCGATTTGACCTCTTCCTTCGGCGCCTTAATAAGACCCGTAACTCGTACAATGGACTCCGTATGGAGAGCCCCACACCACTTGATCATCTGCCTCGAAATACTCTGCCCTCCCCCTTCAGCAATGACAACCTGGATGCTGTCGAAGCCAGCCTTCAACACAAGAAAGCCCAGCTTCGCAGACTGCACCCTCGCATTGCCGACTCTTGCTTCAAACGTGACCCTGCTGTCTTCTTCAATACTTTCGAGGTCTTCTAGGTCGACGAATTTTTCCGCAAAAGGAGGGGGCGCTTCGTAGTTGAGGTGGCCGTAGAGATGACTGGCTGTGTCGTTGGCGGCAGCTTTCTCTTTCTCTTCTCGTTCTTGCTGTTCTCTTTTCGCTGCTTTCTCTGCTTTTTCTTTTTCTTTTGCAGCTTTTTTCAGGGCGTTTTTGCTAGGCTTCTCTCCTTCGGGAGGAGCAGCTTCGCTGGGCTTCTGCCCCTCGGTCAATGGCATGTTTGGCCTTGTCACCTACTGAATCTGGTAGACACGAGCAGTGGTATTGGGCTTCTGCCCCTCGGTCAATGGCGCGCTTGGTCTTGGCACCTGCTGATTCGTCGTTTGCGGAGACACTGGCTTGGGAGGAACCCGGTAAAGTAGATTGGGGATGTGCACTTGCAGCGGTGATATGTACCCCTTTCGTGGTCATGCGATGGAGAGAGGTGGGTTAAGTGAGGATAGTCTGGGGAAGTATAAACAGAAGTTAGGCGATGAGTCATGAGGAACTCTTGATTTATTTGTTGTGACAAAAATCTACATAATCATTTCCTCGGTAGCCTACGCTCATATAATAATCAAATCAACTCGTCTCCCGCCGCTCCCACACTATCCTCAACCGCCTGTATGACATCTCGCTCCGAAAAGGTAGGTCCAGCGCCATTACATACCACCTTCTCCTTCAACTTCTCGGATACGTCCGCTATATCCACCAAGCCCCTCCTATATAGCTCATGATGTTGTATGAAGTCCCACGCCGCACCCGTTGCAAGCAAACGTTCGCCGGTCGTCTCGGAGATCTCAATGCGGTGTGAAATAGGCTCTTCAGAATCGGAAGTATGGTGTTCCGCAAAAGCAGCGTTGAAGGTGGAGGGAGAGTATATCATTGGTCCCGAGGTGAGACCTTCTGGACTGGATGGTCCTTCATGATGTGCGTTATGAGAGTGTTCATGTTGTGGTGCTCTCCTCGGAGTCGTGGTCGCGCGTAATATCTCGTTTTGGGTGGCTATCCGATCCAGTTCTCGCTTCAGACGCTCATTTTCCGTCATGAGATCTGTAGAGTGTGCGTCCATGGACTTGAGCTTGATTTCAAGGTCTTTGACGTGCCGCTCTTTTCGTTCGCGAAAAGCTCGCTGTCTGCAGACGCGTTAGCGGGCAGAGTTTCTCAGGATCGCTCTTCTTTCGGGCTGTGGTACGCTGCTCTATTCTGCGCCTTTCGCCGACTCTGTGCAGGTGTGAGATTGTCCTTGTCGTCGTCACTACTCCCCCTTCCGGGGGCCTGATCCAGGTCTACATCCCCAGTCAAGTCCTGCGATAACGAGCGGTCATAAGGCAGTGGCAGAGGGTTTGGGAGCGAATCCGATTGGGGAATTGAGAGAGGGGGTGACTGCGTTGAGGGAATGATGGCTGGAGGGTTGAAGTGGGCATTTTGGTCGAAGAACTGGAAAGTGTTGGGATCATAGATATCCTATGAGAGATAAGCAGGCAGCCTAACGTTCGAGTGGTATACGAATGGGCGAATAAGATGCTTGGTGCTTACTAGAGGGTCGTTGTGTGGCTCTTCCTGCGGGGTATATGAGAGCTCTGGCTTTGCAGGTGCAATGCCGAAGAACTGGTAAGGTTGGGCCGGTTGAGCAAAGTATGAATAGTCCATGTTTGACTTTGACAAGTAGACGAAAGAGGAAGACAGAGTGGAACAAGAGAGAATGGAAGGAAAGGGAAATGGACTGCAACAGCAGTAGCAGCAGCAGCGGTGAAGACGATTTAAACGAAGCGGCCTTGGCTCTAGAGTAGATTAGGAGGGGTAAATTGATAGACTCGGCAGTACCCGAACCCTTCAGCCTTCAGCCAACCTTCAGCCGCGGCGTTGGTTTCATTCATGAGATTACTTACCTAAAGTATCACCCCAACTTAAACCGATTGCCAGTCATTGGTCTGCTGTTTAGAACCTGCCTATCATCCCCTGTCGAAGGTGGATACAGTATCCACTTAAGGACAACTTCCAGATTCAAAGCTTGAGAATGTCAGATCATTGGGAGCCTAAGGTAGTCCACACATTTAGTTAGCTATCCCCAGCCTTGCCTTTGGCTTACAGGTCCCAACGCGTACACATACCAGCTACGTACCTCGGACTCGGGGACAGGGTTCAATGCGTACACATACCCAAGTACGTACCTCGGACTCTCGGACGGAGCTTCATTGATAGAAATCCACAGGCAGGCGGTCTCGATCATGCAGAGCTGCCGGTCATGCATGAAACACGCGAGCCTCGATCAACTGCCATTGGCCTTTGCGAGCGCTGGATAACCTTAAACCACACATGATAAAGGCGGTCAAGTCCAAATATCCAACCAGAGCGATGGCCACGAGCTTGAGAGTAAGTTGGCACAATCTCCATAGAAGGGCCGTCCCCACAGACGTAGCTTTATCGTTATTAGTCGATGAGGGTACAGCTAGACTAAGCTAGGAATTGGCGACAAAGGCGCAGCGAAGTCCAACGAGTTATGGACTCATCATCTCAAGTCTGTGCGAACTCGACAAATTTGGAGAATCCTGTAAGTCTCTGATTCATGCTTTACATTCAATTTTCAATATGGGCCTGATAGGCTTGCATCCTCAAAAACCATTCTCATATCTCATAACAAGACATGTGCATCCACGTACCTATCGGCATGCTTGTTCCCTCACCCCACGTATTCGGTCGACTTTTTTCGGGATATACCCAGTATCGCCTCGATAGGCTTGGATAGGGCGCCTTGAGTCCCTGCAGACTTTCGCCATTCGAGGTCATCCCTCACCATTGGAACGGATGCTAGCATGATAGAACAGCTACGGCTCAGTTTGGCGTTCTCATTCATTTGTCATGGCAGATATGCGGAGCATCGAGATACCGCCATCTGTTTGCTGCAAATGAATTTCAGTCCCAGTCATCATCATCGTCCTCAGCCGTAGCTGCATTGAGGTTCCCTGTGCGAATGCTGCTATATGGGACTTCTCCATCCCCTTGTGTAGAATTGACCACGCGATGGTCTGTTGCCTTCAAAGCACCAACGCCGACCAGCAGATTTTGCAGATCTATTTTAAGTCAATCACTGTCATCCAATCCATTGCGGCATTGAGAATAGACAAGACGTACCTTTGATTGTCGTGTGGTCTCCACCAAGCTCATTTAATGTTACCACTTGCTTTTTAATATCTCCATTTCGATACACTAGGATCGTTGGGGTGTTCCGCTCTGGATAGCCTTCGATGCACATGTCCGCCCTTATTTCACAGAATTTAATGTCTCCAAATTTCCGTGCCATTTCCCGCCACAGTTCAGTCAGCAGCCGAGATTCAATGTTGGTGCCAAGTGATGAAGTTAGATGAACCAGGACAAACGCCTTGTTGGAGGCTTCCGTAACGTCCTTAGGGTAGTCCGGCTTTTGTAAAGGATAGACCTGATTGAAGACGCTCGCAGTCGCTATTGTAGACAATTCTGCCATTCGCTGATTCCTTGAGGCATGGTAATTAGACCCTAGTTTTCAACAGCTGGGGTAAACACCCACCGGTACTTCGCAAGGAATGCTTCGTCTTCTTCATCTTCCAAATCATTCAGCTCGTCAAGGTCTTTTTCCTCAAGCCGATTTCCATAGGCTTGCTTTCGGGCTTCGGCCAGAGCTTCTTGGATGAGTGGTGTTGGAGAGGGAGGCTTCTCTGGGATAACACCGTGCTTGCGGAGGATGTCGTTCCTGCAAACGTCGATATCAGCTCTTGCCAGTTACGTAGAAGAGTACGTTCAGCTTCGTACCACTCCGTATCGGCATTAGGATCATCCACCGGTACATTCATTGGCATATCCATATTTAGCCTTAGTGTGGCAGCGGAGAAAATCCATGAAGGCACCTCGTAGGATTGAAGTGAGGGAAGTGCCTGAAATGTTTCTAAAGTTCGGTTGGGCCACCGTAGCATCAGCCCTGTGGACAAGAGATCTGGCGCTGGGAGCTCCCATCTTTACATGTGCCTGGGCATTCGTTTCTACTCAATCACTTCCACTCGCTCCGTAGACTGACCAAGGCAATATCAATTGGAAGATGTGGAAGAGACGTATGCGATAGGAATCAGATGCGCTGTGAGCCCAGTGCCAAAACCCAAGACGCCAGTCACCAACAACTGTGAAGAGGTTTGTGGGCTTGGAATTCAAAACCTTAGTTTCGAGCTCAGCGCATCATCATCATGAGTTACAGCAAGAAGGATGAAGATGCCGACCAAGCAATCGTCAAGGTCGACAGGACCGCTGTCTTTCAAGAGGGTACGGACCACATCAGCTCTTCTGGCGAAGTCTTCACTGACGCAAAGCTCCAGCTCGCCTGTTCAACTACTCCCCTATATCTCCTAGGAAATGTCGAATACTTCTTACCAAGATCGCCTTGCTCCTATTTACCGGGGAGACGTTTCCGTCGAACGAAGCTACAGACCTTTTCTTCGGTATCTCGAAGCTCTTTCAGAACAAGGATCCCTCTCTTCGCCAGATGATGTACCTCATATTCAAAGAGCTGGCAAGTTCTGCGTCGGATGTTATCATGGTGACGCAGAGTATTATGAAAGACACGGCAGAAAAGAGCGACGTTCTCTACAAGGCAAACGCGATCCGAGCATTGTGCAGAGTTATAGACGTATGCATGGCCCACGTAGTATGCGTAGACCTACTAAAGCTCCGCAGGCAACCACCGTACAAGCAATTGAACGGTCGATCAAGAACGCTATCGTCGATAAGAGTCCTTCTGTATCCTCCGCTGCCCTGGTTTCCTCGTACCATCTGCTTCCAATCGCTCGGGACCTGGTCAGAAGGTGGCAGAGTGAGACACAAGAAGCAGCATCCTCGTCGAAGTCATCAAGCGGCTTTTCTCTTGGCTTCTCGACATCTGGAAGCCCGCAAGCACTACAACCGAGTACGCACTTTATGAACCAGTATCATGCTATTGGGCTGTTGTACCAGATGAGATCACACGACCGCATGGCCTTGGTGAAAATGGTCCAACAATTTGGCACCCCTGGCGTTGTAAAAAGTCCCGCTGGCACAATCTTGCTGGTCAGATTGGCTGCCAAATTAATAGAAGACGACTCAAGCTTGAGGAGACCCATGATGCAACTCCTTGATGGCTGGCTTCGACACAAGGCTGAGATGGTCAACTTCGAGGCCGCCAAAGCCATCTGTAATCTTCGGGATGTCACTGATGCAGAAATGACCCAAGCCATCCATACTCTCCAACTTTTCCTAACTTCTCCTCGAGCTGTCACCAAGTTTGCTGCCATAAGAATTCTACACAATGTCGCCTCATTCAAGCCGCAAGCCGTTCAATCATGCAATCCTGACATCGAGACTTTAATCTCTAACACAAACCGGTCAATTGCTACCTTCGCTATCACGACTCTCCTCAAGACGGGAAACGAAGGCAGCGTGGATCGACTAATGAAACAGATATCTAGCTTTATGGCAGATATCACGGACGAATTCAAAATTACGATCGTTGAAGCCATAAGGACCCTATGTTTGAAGTTCCCCAGCAAGCAGGCTGGCATGCTGACCTTCCTGAGTGGTATACTGCGGGACGAGGGAGGCTATGACTTCAAGAGGAGTGTTGTGGAGAGCATGTTTGACCTGATCAAGTTTGTACCAGGTAGCAAGGAAGATGGTAGGTCCCTCAAAAATTCCACGGAGTTTTCCACGGCTAACAAACATAGCCTTGGCTCATCTGTGCGAGTTCATCGAGGATTGCGAATTTACTAAGCTGGCAGTTCGAATATTGCATCTGCTAGGTGTGGAAGGCCCTAAAACTCCGCATCCGACGAAGTACATCCGGTACATCTACAACCGCGTCGTCTTAGAGAATGCCTTGGTCAGGGCCGCAGCAGTCACAGCGCTCGCAAAGTTTGGTGTTGGCCAGAAGGATCCTGAGGTCAAGCGCAGCGTCACTGTTCTACTCACTAGGTGCCTTGACGACATTGATGACGAAGTTCGTGATCGTGCGGCTCTAAACCTGAGATTGATGACCGAGGAAGATGAGATGGCGAACCGATTCATCAAGAATGGTACTTTGAGACTTATCGATAAAGCTGTCGACCGTGCTGACAGTACTCGCAGACTCGATGTTTTCCTTGTCAACTTTCGAGCACCAACTCGTCATGTATGTGACTGCGGATGATAAGGCTACTTTTGCCACGGCGTTCGACATGTCCACCATTCCCGTTGTCAGTCACGAACAAGCACTGGCTGAAGAACGGACGAAAAAGTTGACATCAGCAACACCAACACTAAAAGCCCCAAGCACAGGTCCAAAGAAAGCGCAAGTCAATGGCACATCCGACAGTGCCGCTGCCGCCCTCGCCAATGCACAGAAACATTCGCAGCAACTGATGCAGATACCAGAGCTCAAAGCGCATGGCGCCCTGCTCAGGTCGTCGCCTCCTGTCGAGCTTACGGAAACGGAGACAGAATACGTTGTCAGCGTTATTAAGCACATATACAAAGAGCATCTTGTCCTGCAGTATGAGATCAAAAACACCATGACCGATACCGTGTTAGAAGAGGTCTCCGTCGTTGCCACACCGGCCGAAGATGAAGAATCATTGGAGGAAGACTTCACCATCCCCGTCGCCAAGCTGGCCACGGACCAGCCTGGCACGGTTTTCGTGAGCTTCAAGAAATCCAGCGACGTCGCGTATCCCGTCACATCTTTCACCAACGTCCTTAAATTCACAAGCAAGGAGATTGATCCTACCACTGGGGAGCCAGACGAGAGCGGCTACGAGGATGAGTACCAAGTCGAAGATTTGGAGCTCTTAGGCAGCGACTACGTCACGCCCGCATTCGCTGGTAGCTTCGACCATGCATGGGAGCAAACCGGCGCGAATGGCGAGGAGGCCTCCGAAACGCTACAATTGAGTAGTGCTAAGAGCATAGCAGGTGAGTATTGCTATTGCAATCTCAGCCAACATGCAAAGACTGACTTTCCCTTTCGCAGATGCCACAGAACAGCTCACGAAAGCGCTCTCTCTCCAGCCGCTCGATGGTACGGACGTCACTCTCTCGACCAGCACGCACACCCTCAAGCTGTACGGCAAGACCCTCGGTGGAGGCAAAGTTGCGGCTCTGGTGAAGATGGCTTTTTCGGCGAAGAGTGGCGTAACGACAAAGATAACATTAAGAAGCGAGGAGGAGGGCGTTGCTGCTTTGCTTGTTGGAAGCGTGTCTTAGACATTATGTTTCTTCTGCACGGACACTAATGCATAGATGTAGGTAGTCAGAAATCCAAACCTTACTGTCTGTGAAGTATTTTTAATGAATACGTCCTTGCCACACATCTCGCCTTTTTATCGATAAGCCTATGAATGCAATCCGCAAAGGGCTCTAAGTTTATCAGGTAAACCCAGCCTCACTGTAACGGTGAGCAACACTGGGAGAGGCTTTCGCTTCAGTCTTCACATCTACCAGTCACCGTAAAACAATGATCTAATGGCACGCGAAATTTTACTCGGTGAGAGCTCAAGGATGTTTCGTTGGCGTCCTCCAAAGGACTTGCAAGTTCATGCCTTCTCTTTTGATTGAAATAGAGGTCGTTGATGAAACGAAGTTTATACCGAGAGGTCCGGCGCGGAATATGGGCCACGCATGGCGCAAGATGCAAAGCGTAAGTATAGCATAAGCTCCAATGACACCTTGCCCACTCACGAGGTCCCAGCAGCCTCTTCGCACCAGGAGAGATGCCAAGCGAAGTAAACACGCATTCACTCGGTATCTAGTCTAACCTATCAATATTGCTTGTTTCTACCGTACGTGTTTGCAACCACGAGACTAGGATGCAGCTAGGAGCGAAGGCTCCCTGACCTCTCTTTGTTAATTTGATCACATCAGACGAATTCAAAAACAGGGGTTTTATATCGTTCTTCTATCGTTCGTTTCACGTGATTAATTAGATCTGCTACGGCTAGAACTCGTTAGACATCACCTCGTCACTCTGGATGTATGCCGATGTACGTCCTTGTCCATCTCGTTGTTGGGGTCGTATGCTGCCTCGTTACCTTCCTTGTATAAACACCCTTACCCCCCCTAGCCCCTCGTTGCCCGTCTCGTGCAAACCCTCCTCGTATAGCCTTTCCTCGTGAAGTTGTAGTCCCAAAGTACGCCTGACTGTCAAGACGAGCGAGATCAACTACCGAGGGCGACTGTGCGCGCGACTTTAGGTACTCGATCGACCTTAGCTCCGGTTCGAGGTTAACCGATTAGAGAAGCTGTACGCCTGATATGCTTGGTACCGTACTACACGCGGAATAGATAGGTAGGGGTTTTCCGCGTAGGGCCAACCTATTTGAATTGAAGAAAAAAAAAGAAAGAAAAAAACATAGATAAAAAAAGGCTAAACTCCCCATAAGAAGATAACAATGCGAGCTGCTGATGCGGCTGATGGTGGTGCTGTACAGATTGAAAGATCCCTGTCACGTCGGTTGGATAAGGTACCTTATACGGGTTAGTGTTACACGTTGATACCTTAGTCTACTTTACCCGAAAGGAGGGGACGGGCGGTTTCGGCACGCTAGAGTAGGTACCTTACATAAGGTACATGTACCGTATGTACAGTACACCGAGATATGATTGGTGCGGCCCACAATGAGTATAAGTATACGGAGGAACAATGCCACACATCAGTAATGATATTCCTTTTAAAGCCGACAGGAGGAGTAGCCAAAACTACTCCATTGTAAGCGGGTACGAGTTGCGGTGTAAAGAAGTCTCCATTCGGCATGTTTGAAGAGGTGGAGGCTAGACAGCGAAGTCGGTGAGTGTTGCTCAAAAGCTGGCACCGCTTTTCGGAGGAAGAAGAAGAAAGAAGGAGAAAGGACGGCTTCCACGCCAACTTCACTTAATTATTTCCTCAGATTATCCTTAAGAATGGACAATCACCCCTGCCCGACACCTTCCGAATCTTCTGTCTTTTCCTTCACTTCCATACTCCTCCACCCAATTGCCTCTCTCAGAGTACAAATTCCCAATCCTCTGAATCTCTCTCCATCTTGCTTCCAGCTTGTCTGCCACGCCTTCTTCAATGTCTCCAATCCAATTGCCTTCCTCAGAGTTAGAGCATCTCAAGCTGACGCAAGTCTCCAAAGATGCCCTGGCAAAAGCACACTCCTCATACACCCACCGCAATCCAGCCTCTCTCCACGCCCACCAATTAGCCTGCCAATGCCAGCCAGGTGGTAACACAAGGACTGTCCTCCATGCCAACCCTTTCCCTCTAAACTTCGCTTGGGGCAATGGATGTACCCTCAACTCCCTTGACGGTCACACCTACACCGACTTCCTTGGCGAATATACTGCCGGGATCTTCGGACACAACGATGCTACCATCCGTGCAGCAATCGACGAGGCTCTTACTCGAGGATGGAGCCTTGGTGGGAATAATATGTATGAGAAGAGGCTTGCCAAATTGGTCTGCGAGCGATTCACGCCTACAATGGAGCTCGTAAGGTTTACCAATTCTGGCACCGAAGCGAACATGATGGCTGTCGCTACCGCAATGGCATGGACGGGTCGAACAAAGATCCTAGTCTTTCGAGGCGGGTACCATGGAGCTACTCTTTCATTCCGCAACCCGCCAAAAGGATCCGCGACAAAGAGCGTCAATCTACCTCATGAGTGGGTGGTTGGTACATACAATGATATCGCTCGGACCGAAGAGGTCCTCTCGGCCCTCCCACCCAAAAGCTTGGCTGTCATCCTTGTGGAACCAATGCTAGGTAACGCAGGGGCGATCCCAGGCTCTCTTCCTTTCCTACAATACCTTAGGTCCTACGCTTCCTCCCACGATGCTCTCCTCATCTTCGACGAAGTCATGACTAGTCGCCTTTCCTATCGCGGATTGGGTCATAAAGTAGGCATTCAGCCTGACCTCATGACCCTGGGCAAATGGGTTGGGGGAGGGATGAGCTTCGGAGCGTTTGGGGGAAGGCGGGATATCATGGAGATGTATGATCCCAGGAAGAGTGGAGGTCTGGCGCATGCCGGGACTTTCAACAATAATGTCATTAGCATGGCTGCTGGATGTGCGGGATGTAAAGTCCTGGATGAGGAAACTACTAATCGTCTGAACGATCTGGGGGAACGTTTGAAGGAGATGGTGACGGATGTCATTGAGAAGCATCTGTATGGCGATGTACCTCATACGGATGGTGCCGATGAAGGATCCTTGAAAGGTAATGCGACCTCACTTTGGCCCAGCGACAATGCTTTCTAAATGTTCACTCATTCTTGAACCTTTTCTCATATTCTCTTCGATTCACATTCGAAAAACAACTGACCTTCCTCTAGCCCCTGGTCACCACACCACGAACGGTACTACCAATGGCACCCTTTCGGATACTCATGACCATCAATTCTCAAACGGAACAACAATAAATTCACCAATGTACATATCAGGCATCGGCTCCATACTCGCCATCCATTTCCCCCCATCATATCCCCACCTCCAATCCCTCTTCTACCACCACATGCTCTCCAAAAGCATCTACCTAGCTGAGCGGGGATTTATGGCGTTGAACATCAAGCTGGGGATGAATGACGTGAAAATGTTTGTGGAGGCGACGGGGGAATTCGTGGAGAGGTACAGGGGTATGATACTTGCGTGCTAGAAGGGGATGACGGTTGGAGAGAAATGGGGGGGGGCTGGTGGTGGGGGGGCACAATAATGACTCGAGACTACCTCAAAGACGTCATACCTCCTCGGCCGTCCATGCAGCAAGCAAAAGGAATCCGACATACCATAAACACATTTCTTCTAAAAACGAACCCAAAAGACCACGCCGCTCCTCCCATTCCCCTCCAACCTCCCTCCCACCTCTCCAGCCAAGCCATCAGAAGAAGCAGCAGTCTTGCGCAAGCGTCAGCAATAACGCAGCACGGGCCCTCACCCCCAACGGCAGAGCCCCCACGTTCTACCTAGCTACCTAGCCACACGAGTATATTCCCTCCTTGACGTACGTACGTACGCATCCTCCTCCCACGCTTGAACTACTCTAGGGAGTAAACGGCTCTAGCTAAGTTTGTGTGTATGTATGTATATTATGTGAGTTCTAAAATGAAGAAAGAAAGCCACGTTCTTTTCTGTTCTGTTTGCGGGCCGGCTTTGCCTGGTTCTCTTGACTATGTGCGTGGGACATTGTTGCTTTACTTTATACGTATATATATATACATACGTGGATTTATATACCGCATAGTATAGTGTAGTGTAGTATAGTATAGGTAAAGTACGCATATTAGAGGATTCAAGCGCCGCTTTCGTCGTCGTGTCCTCTCGGCTGGTAACGTGTGATGCTGCTTCTTTGCATCACCATCACCATCATCATCATCATCATCATCATCATCATCTCTGCTTGAAAACTAGGGTATATATATACACACATACATATTCCATATGCAAAGCGGGCTCAATTCTGCGCTACGGTACGCATACCATCCAATCCATTAAGGAGTTTCCTACACCGATGTCGCATCGCGTCTCGTTTGGATTTCATCATTCACTGCGCGTCTCTCTCTCTCTCTGTAGATGCTAGCTAGCTAGATACAAGAAAGAAGTGAAGTGAAGTGAAGTGAAGTGGAGGAAATCGTTTCGAGCAACCAAGGTGGCTGAGCGACGACACATCTACGGGGAATTGCGCGTCTCTCTCTGTAAATGCTAGCTAGATACAAGAAAGAAGTGAAGTGAATTGGAGGACTTTGGTATCAAGCACTGAGAATCCTCCGCTACTGACGGACGGACACGTCGGCCCCATCACACGTATCTGAGGGATTTTGAATATCTCAGGAAAGCGCCCTCTCTCGACGCTGGCAGTGTTTCGCGTCCAAGATCAACCCAAAAAAAAAGAGGAAACAAAAAAAGGGGGAAGAAGAACAACAGAATCAAAAGCCATATCCAAACACCACCTTTCCCTTCAAATCCCCTCCCCAGCAAAAACACAATCTACGGAACCGTCTGCCGCCCCTCGCCGCCTTGGAACGTAGTCCTCGAGCTGACGGTGATGCGGCGACTCCGCTGGAGCTCGCGGAAACCCTCAACGGGCGCGCAGCGCCGCCGCCAATCCGCGACGTACTCTTTGAAGTGGGCGGTGAAGGTCGCGGCGTCTGTTTCCGCCCGGATTTAGCCTTCCTCGACGACACTTGACGTCCGGACGTGGGGTGAGTGCCATCGGTTCGATGTGGGCGGGGTGGGTTTGAGGGTTGGGGCGTAGAGGGGGGAGGATGGGAGAGGAAAGATGGGAGAAAGAAAATGAAAGAAAGAAAAGAAAAGAAGGACCCATACCATCCTCACAATCAAACTCAAACTCCAGGCTCTGGAAATCCTCGAATCCCGCCTCCGCCCGTTCCTGATCTCCGTATCTGATGCCCCGACGATCCAACGGTATCCCCGCGGGCATGCTCCGCGTGCCTTTCAAAGTCCGCACCCGGATTGCCGAGGTCCCGCTGTGTTTGTTGGGGACGAAGCGCACGAGGGGCTTCTTCTGGTGTCGGCCGTGCTGGAGTATACCGCCCTGTTTCGGGCGGAGCAAGGTGACGCGATCGGAGACTAGGGAGGGTATGGGTCAGCGATGATGCATGCGGCAAATACTTTTTCCGGATGAACCTCGAGTGGTGAGGAAAGGAGGGGAGAAGGGGAGTCGGCGAACGGACCGAAGAGGACGTAAATGAAGTTGCGGGAGAAGATGAACATCTTCGAGTCGTTGACGTTGTCCGTGAGACGGCTCGTCAGTGCGGAGAAAGTCTTACTCGAGATCGAGGAGGGTGGTGACGACGATGCCGACGTTGTCCATAGGCTCGTGGGCGACGACGAATCTGCAAGAGCCGGGTGGGCGCTCGGGAGGTCGGTCCACACTTGTATGCATGGGAAGATCTCCCTCTCGGTCGTGTGTGATCCGCACCGGTGCAGAGAGACGCTCGCAGCGCTGTAGTCACCCTCGAAGTACGCACCCATCAGTGCTCCTTGGAAGCCGTACAGCTCCCACGGGTGATGGTTCCCGTCGGGATCCCTGCAGTCGAATCTGTACCGTAGACTCGGCCGCAGACCGGAGTCGCTGATGTAGAGTTCTGAGCCTTCGGAGCGGTCGGCGGCGAAGGCGTAGACGGGGACCAGGGCGGCGGTGGAGGGTTGGATGACGCTTCGGCTGGTTGGGAGGGCTTCCCTGTAGGTGATGAGGTGGAGATAGCTTGAGACGTGCGAGTCGAACTTGAAGATGCGGACGCGGGTTGGGATGAAGGCTGTGTTGTGTGGAGGGTTGGATTCTATCGAGAAAACGTTGTGTTGGAATCCAGTCCACACCGGTTTTGGAGATTCCGTCTCTGCGTTGGACAATTCGTTCTCATGGAGCCGGGCCGAAATGTGGTCAATACTTTCATAGTCGGCAGACGCGTTCTCGAGATTTGTGATATGAAGCCCATCTGCTAGGGGTGAGATGTTGGTAGCATGGACGCCTCCAGCGTTCGAAAGAAACAAGTTGCTTTTCCTTTGCGTCGATGGAACCGCTCCGAGCTCCGAGGGGACGTGGTGAGAGTGCAAATCAGTCAGTGATACCAGACAGCTACCTTCCAGCTCCACAGGAAAAGTCGAATTGGTAAAATGCCTGCGCATCACTCCCGGCTCCGAAACAGGCGACGAGAGGATTGAGGACGAATCGGAGACCTGAGAAGGTTTCTGCTCTCGCTCGTCGTCTGTACATCTGCCGATATCTCCTAGCTCACTGATGAGATTGCGCATGATTTCTGGCTCCGAAGCAGGCGACGAGGGGATCGAGGATGAATCGGAGAGATGAGAAGATTTCTGCTCTCGCTCGTCGTCTGTACACATGTCGAAATCACCCAGCTCGTTGATGAGATCGTAGTTAGGCACGGTGAATATATCCGTGAAGAAGGATTGGAGAAGGCCCAAGACCTTATTCTTAGCACACGCGACCACCTCTTGGATCTCAAAGCTGGGCTCTTTGTATGCTCGAAGGTCACCTAAGTCGCCAAGCAGCCATGCAGCCTTGAGGGCGTCGATGAATATTGTCGCAACCGTATGCCATGCTTTGTCAGATACAGGTGTTGGATGATAGCTGAGTGCAAGGCCATTCTCGGACCTCCACTCTCTCAAGTCGTCAGAACTCTTCGAGAGCCAGTAAATACTGTGTCGGATCTTCCATGCCATTGGCCCTTCATCCTCCTCCTTGGTACTGACTGCTTCTTGCGTCTTTTGCCTCAGCCTCGCCGCAACATTTTGCCCAACCTCGCGGTGAGAGATGTTGGCGGAGGTGAAGGTATGCAAGTCACGGCCATCTGTAGTCTCCAGCTTGGTTTGTACCGTGATGCCATGAAGGAAGCTGTTCACAAGCTTTTGCAATCGCGCTGAACTGTTCTTGGCTTCGTCGATACGCTTGTATATCTCTTCGACCGTTTCTGATGGTCTTATCCCAGAACTCTCGTTCAGTGCCCTGTTTGATGTCAATCTGTGAACAGGTCATGGACCTGGTAATGGACGAACATTTCCATTGCTTCATTGATGATCTCTACGCCCATTGTAATAGGATTGAGCCGTGTCTGAAGTCGCTCCATCGACGCATCGTCGAGCTCAAACGACCAGTCACCGGTGTCCAGCGTGTCTGACTCATACTGACGAGCGCAGGAGATCAGATCACGCCGGAGGGCGACCAAAGTGTCAGAGAGTCCAACAGTCAGTTGAGAGTACACTGATAGGGGCTCATTGCCCGTGTTGTATCTGCTGTTGAATCGATATATGCCATTCTGCAAGCTCGACAGTGTATGGGCAAGTTTGGCACATGATGCAGATACAGGTAGGAAGAACTTCAGATACCGGCCAAAAAGGTACCTTGCATTTTTTAAGAGCCGCAAATCGCGCCTTGGCTCGTTCTCAGCTGAAGCAGCCATCAAGCTTCTGCAACACGCACTCCTTCATTCCAATGTGTCGTGTGGCTTGTTGATGCGCAGAGCCTTGTAGCGCCAAGGTGCAGGTTGCGGATTCGGACAGCAATTAATAACGACTAAGTGGGAGGAAATAGTTCCGAGCCTCGACTGAAATCTGGGGTTGGGCCCTTCGTATCCACTCCCTGGAGTGACGACGCAAACAAGGGAGGACATTGGTAGGATAGACAAGCCTGACGAGCTGCTCGAGTGAGTTGGGTATAGTCAATTGCCTGAAATCGCCTTGCTGTATGTTTTTTGATAGCGAACCTCCAATGAAAAGGCAAGACGTAACAAATGAGGAAATTGAGACTGAAGATCCTTGAAGCATTGCATGCTGACTGCAGGAGCCACATCACCCACATGGAAAACAGTCGAATCAGGGTCTGGCGCATAAAACGCCGCATGGCAATGTGTAATCTTGTAATAGATTTGCCTCGTAGGCTTATCGCTGCCGTGTCGCAACCGTTGATAATACAGACGTTGGGGCCTGGGCTATGTTGAGTGCGTTGCACTCACGGCTTACGGAAGCACCAAGAAGCATGCCCATCAAACGTAAGATCCGCTCTAAGAGCGCTGTCAGAAGAGGCACACGACTGCAACCAGGGAGACCTCATCTTAAATGCACTGCAACCTGCAGCGGTTCGAATCGTTGAATGCTGTTATTAATCACCGCTGCATATTTTTTGCAGGACGGCTGGCTTCTTGTTCTGAGCGGCACCTGCGCCAGTCTTCTCTGGTTTCAAGCGAACCCTCGCGGAAGACAACTTGAGAAGCCGGCAAAGAGGTCTCCTACCGGAGAATGTCGACAAATCCGTCGCCCTCTGTCGTTCGTTCGCAGCGAAACAACGTACGGCGGCCGACCTCTAATCATGAGATCGAGCTTGACGCCTACCAAGATGACGAAAGCAGAATGCTGCGCCCAGACCAGGCAAAGACTGGTCGACCTGATAATCTCGACCTTGGTAGCCACGGGAAGTTGAAGCTCGTAAGGCCAAGGGATCATCTCGGATATTTTTCCACCAGGTGGGGCCCCTCACACAATATTTTTCTTTCACAAGCTGACGTGATTGTAGTGCGCTGATCTTGAACAAAATGGTTGGAACCGGAGTATTCGTTGCGCCGCCAACAGTACTGGCAATTACTGGTAGTAAAGGCATCAGTCTTATTTTATGGCTTCTAGGCGGCGTAGTAAGCTGGGCAGGGTGAGCGATACCTTCTTCGTGACCCAAAAACCATAATCCTGGCCTTATTCTGACCAACAAACACCCACTAGACTTGCAGTTTACTTGGAATACGGTATCAGGTTTCCACTTAGCGGAGGAGAGCTCCATTATGTGAGTCGAGTTCTCCTAATTTGGACGGCTCCTGCGCCTTTTACCATTCTAGAGACCGGATGCCTCATTCGATGTGAGAATCTGGTGTCCGGACAGCCGTAGTGCACATGATAAAAGATCACAACCGTCTCAAATTCTGCTGATATTGTGACATTAGATCGACTTTGTTTGGACGAAACCAAAGCTCCTAATGACTTACACGTATTCCATCTTCTATATCATCCTCAGTGGAAGCCAAGCGAACAGTCTGGTTTTCGGCCAATCTGTTCTCCTGGCCAGCACTGTCGAGGGCACCGTTCTGGATCCACGCCTGCAGAAATTATTCGCTATATTGCTCATTGCAGCCGTCTGCCTACTCCAGGCTTTCTCCCGGATCAACTATGTGCGCTTCGCCAACGCCTTTGCCGTCTATAAGATTACCTTTCTCTCCATCGTATCGATTCTTGGACTGTGTGCTCTCCGGAACGAACGCACGCCTGTTGCAGCAGTGCTGGATGATCCCTATGGGGTCAAGAATCTGAGCGATGCTTTCGCTGGAACGACGCTCAAACTGTACCCGGTCTCGATTGCCATGCTGGACATTTTCAGAGTATACAGCGGCTATGAGAACGCAAATTTTGTGAGCCACATTTTCCTATCTTGACCTTTTAAAGAATTAGAAGCCAATTTACCACATTGGCATAATCAGCACTCAAATTTTGTCGGCCTATGTTGCACACGAGCGACATCATTTTCTGATCGTTGAGCATGCGTTGTGAGAAGCTGACCTCGTTTGAAACTTGGAAGATCTTGGAGGAAGTTCGGAGGCCGCCTGGAGACGAAACGAGAGTATTTCGTCGAGGAGCCAAGTTCACCATTTTGATAGTCTGGTTTTTCTACATTATGGTGAACGTTTCGCTGGTGGGTCTTGACTATTAGCCCAATCACGGGTCATGGCTGATAGGATCTCAAGTTCGCGGCTTGCTCCACAGAAGAGCTGATCAACTCATCGGACGTTCTTTCCTTATTCTTCTCGAAGGTGAGCAACTTTCAAACCCATTTCACCCATACTGATCACGACCCATCTGCCAAGGTGTTCGGGCCATCTCCAAAGACACGCACGGCATCGGGGACACTGCTGGCGATCTCTGCAGCCGGAAATATCATGTCAGCCACGTATTCCGCAGTAAGAGGTGAGTGCTATGGATATGCTCCAAATGCCAGGAGCTAGTAATGCTGAGGGGATTTCGAAACAGTCAAACAGGAGATAGCTCGTCTTGGCATCCTTCCTTTCCCTGCATATTTTGCGAAGTCCACCAGATATGATACGCCAGGGCCAGCGTTATTACTTCACTTCATTTTTTCCACCGTTTTTATCATCGCAACACCACTCTCGAATGCCAACGGTTATCTCGTCTTCAGCACCATCTTCTACTATGATAGAACGGTCGTTGCAAGTGAGTGGTCGGTCCCCGTCTGTTAAATTCCAGACTCACTGTATATAGTGGTCCTTGGAATTGCACTGCTGGCTGCACCCCATTTGAAGACCTTCGAATACGAGGGCCAAAAGTGGTCGCCCAAGGGCAGCAGCTTAGGACTATGGTACTTATTCCCTCTCACAGGGATATACATAGTCGCCAATCTGTTCGTCTTCGTGGTGGATTGGTTCCCCGCAAGCCTACAGAACACATTACACACCAAAGAACGGGTCGTAGCTTCATGGGTTGGTCCGACAGTTGGGACTGCTTGCTTCGCAGCAGGTGCAGCGTACTGGCTCTGGGATCGACACATTCTTCACTTCCTTGGATACGACTCGGAGCCTCTTCAGGAGCGCACGGAAGGTTTGACCGTGCACATTACCTTTGAGGTGAGTCTGAGATTGTCCATGAAAGTTCTAGTCTAATTCTCAACAAAGCGTCGATTGAGTGGCTTTGCGGCCTGTATAGTTAAGGGTGCCATGCTCTATCTAGACAAGTTGAAGGAATTCTGGGATCTTGTAATTTGTCGCCGACACCGCGATCAGGATGAAATGTAATGGGCTGTGTGTGGAATTCAGTATATCTTGAATCTGCTAGAAAGATGTCAGTCAAGAGCTAGATTCCCATTCTATTACCTGTTGGAGCAAGTAGAATGAGGAACCAAGCATCCAAAGCTTGATACCTGTCATATATTTTCTAGTATAGTCCGATGTTCTCAAGACCAGCTGCGACTTCGCCAACAGTAAAGACATTCTGGTGTCTTCAATTGAAAAATTGCCCAGAGGAGCCTTGCCTATTGCCAGTCTTTGCACTGATGTCACAATATTCTTGCTCAAAGAAAAAATTACTCTCTCCAAATGCAGGCTTCAGCTCGTCAAGCCAGGTAGCCCTCGCATCGAACTTTGCGAAAAATAGCCGCTCTGTCCAGGCCGGATTTCGCGCTTGGAAGAACTTCAGTGCGAAAACACGTTCTCCAGAGATTTCTTCAATGCCAACTATACCAATTTTGCCTGGAGACGCTGACATCGAGGGTCCTCGAGCAGTCCGCGCGGTACCAGGAACGCTAGCAACCGCGGAACTGAAAATCGAGTAGGCCGATGCGAGGGGAACCGAAAAGTAGTCCTTGGCTCCGGTATCACGCTCCACAAACCTACGTCAGATGCGAGTACGTATCAGCAATGTTTGCCGACTAAAGCCAATCTTTCCATGCCTCCAAAAATGGAAGAGCCTCGTCCAAGAGTCGGTAAATCCTGGAAAATACGATAGTTACCTACATGTAATAAGGTACAGCACCCAGTCTGGTCTGCAGATCCCACATCCTCGCCCAGGTCGAAGGATCATCATTGATCCCTCGTATAAGGGGACCTTGGCACCTGATCTGTGCCCCCGTCATATTGATCAGCCTCATTGCTTTCTGTGCAGCCGGATGCTCAAGTTCCCGGGGGTGGGTGAAATGCGCTTGTATAGTAATATGTTTCCCTGAATCCACGATTTCGGAGAACAGCTGTAAGAGGGACCTGGAGTCTGGGTCGGAGGAAAAGCGGTATGGCCAGTAAGCTAGGGATTTTGTCCCTAGTCTGATGGTGTTCAAGTGCTGAGTATCTGAACTGTTCAGCAGAGGCGATATATAGCTTCGCAAGGTTCGAGACGACATCACCAAGGGATCACCCCCAGTAAAGAGAAGATCCTTCACGCGTGGATGCTGACTGATGTAGCGTTTTAGGTGCTTGACCTCTTTGGACTGGAATTGTTGTTCCGATCCGACGGAGGTAAATTGAGCCCAGCGGAAGCAATAAGTACAGAAAGAATGACAGTATTGACCCTACAGTCAATGAGCAAGGTCTGCAAAACTTGAACAACTGGGCTCCGACCTCTGTGGGGAAAAAGAGTATCGTTTCACGGTACTTGTGCTGCGTACCAAGCATCTCTTGATCGTGCAGAATAGGCACATTCTCCTCCTTCTGGCCTGCAGGATGCGGGTTGAGAGTAGCACGGATCTTCTCGGCCTTTTCGCGCAAAGATACTTTGGAGAGTCCGACCTGGGAGACGGCGGAGACCATTGAATCGAGATCATGGTGCGAAAGCATTGCTGGTTGGGGAAAAACGAGCTGAAAGATTGGATCGGCGGGCACATTGGACCTGTTATATTGGCAAAGGCTTTAGCATTAGAGCAGCAAAGATTCACGGTCAGAGAGCACGTCAACCAAACTTAAGGTAAACAATACTATCTCCCTTCCAAATCTTGTTCAGACTGTTATGATTTTTACAGGGAGTAGGAAGACTCGGAGACCAACCAATCGATGAGATCTTCTACGACATAGTTGTTGGCCCTCATGGGGAAGACTTGAGCGGCAGCCAGGTAAGAGGTGGGATCCAACCTGGGGGCATAACGTTCAAAAAGCGTGGCGATATGACTTTTGGTGTATAAGCGAAATGCTCGAGGATGCTCTTCAATCCTCTCATGTGGTACAACAAGCGGCGGCGCCGTTGCATAAGAGCGGCCGGTATACCTTGTCAGTCCCGGAAAGCTTCTAGCAAGTGCCTTATAGCTGCGAACCTTGCATAGAGCCATGGAGGTAGGACATTAGAATATTATCGTTCCCTTTGATATGGTTTCACAGACAACGACCTTTGTTATTCTCAACATCAGCTAGGGGTGTATCATACGTGATATTGGTCGAGCTTACTCTCATGGTCTTGAGCCTCATTCCTTGAGGGGTTGTGCCAGCGATTCATTGGCCATAGATTTGCCTTCAAGGGACCAGTCATTGTCGCGAGCAAGGTGGGGGTGCATCCATTAACACAACGATATTCAAATCATTCAATGCCTTATCATTCAGGGTCCACACACTTTATTTGTGGGTTTTTTGGCTTACGCGCTGCCTTGCAGCCTCGCAGATTTCCCTCAAGTTCAATTGGGCGAGTCAAGCATGTGACACGGTGGAAATCTCTCGACGTCTTCTGGTGGCGCTTTGTGTTGCCTAGACAAGGCTCGACATGCATGATGGGCTCTTGGCCCGCAAATTCCGATGTCCTAGATGGCCACTTCACCCGCCCTTTGCATTAGCCTCTCCATGCAAGCCCCGCCCCAAAGACCACCGAACGCATAGAGGTATGACTCAAAGTGCTCGTATCGAGTCATTTACCTCAGATCAGCCCGGCCGCAGAGACTCTCCTAAACATTGCCCATCCAATCACGGCTAGGCTGAAGATTATGAGTCCCTGTATTGGATCTGTAATAATGCCCCGTATAACGAGGAAGGCACTGAACGCGCAAAATATAACAGGGTTAAAGGTCCATGTTTTGTCCCGTTTATTAAGAGCTTTTCCGCGACGACGGAGTATGAAGATTCCAAGGACGGCCAGTAGAAAGAACGAATATTCTGAAATACCTGCATAGCATTTAACGATCATGATCATAGTTTAAGAAGCTGACGTGGATATCATACCTACAAATGTTACCAAGCTGTCAAAAGTCCCTACGACGACGTAGAGTGTTGCAATAGATGCGTTCATGATCATTGCATATCTACGGGGTCAGCCCATTTTGAAGCAATTTCGGTGGTCTGAATTGACTTACATGGGTACTTTCTTGTCCCAGCGCAGAGTCTCCGTTCTCTCGGCGAACCACAAGATGCCAGCGGACACAAAAGCTGGGAACCTTTGCAGTGCCTTCCTTGTAGAAAGCGACTCTTCTTCTCTCGCAGAGCAATGATCGTTGCCGAAAAACTTGGGAAAGTAATGGTTCTTACTCGCGGCGACAATTAGTCTCCCAGTTGCAAAGACATTCGCATTCAAAGCCCCCAAACAAGATGCTGAAACGACTAAAGAATAGACCGTGCCGCCGGTAGCTCCGAAAACGTGCAGACCAAACTCCTGGCTGGTGTGTCAATATCGACTCTGCCTTCCTAAGGGTGTGCAAGTCTATCGGGAGCACCGACCACTGCAACAACGCTTCTTTCTCTCATCGTTTCAAACGGAATTACCATGAAAAGTGCGATATTCATAAGAACGAAGCCACTAACGGCCACAAACATGGCAGTGTTGATTACTCGAGGTAAATCACGAGATGGGTCAGTCATCTCGCCAGCAACGAAGCCGATCTGAAGCTCGTAGATGTAGGCGTTAGCATTAATGGTTAGGATGAGTGACGGGAAGATCAGATAGTCCTCACCGATTCCCATCCACCGTAGCAGAAAAGTGCGCCGTAAATAGCTGTAATGTACTCACCTGCCTTAGCCCAGTTGAGCATGGTCTGGCGATGCGGATCTGGATCACTTGCGAACCACTCAGGCTCTGTTTCATGGGAACGACGGCCTGTTACACCCATGACTATGCCAGTGGCAGCAATTGAGAAAACCGCGAGTAGCTTCAAGATCAGAAACGCGTTCGCAGCCCGTGCTCCGGCAATCGTACCAAGACAGTTGATGCAGGTAATCAAGAAGAGTCCTAGTATTGCAAGAATCTTTACTTCCCACGCAGAAAGTACGTCGACGGACCCGGCCGCAATGCTCAAGTTTTCGGCAAAAATCATCGCAATCATTGCCATGGCACAAGGCTTTGATATGGCGATCCATATCCATGTAAAGAGAAATCCGAGATAATCACCATAACAGGCCTTGAGATATTCCTGGATACCTCCATTCTTAGGTATTGCTAGTCCGAGTTCGATGAACGAGGCGGCGCCTGTCCAGACCATGATGCCTCCCACAAGCCAAATCAAGACGGCTGCGCCCGGAGATGGTACGTGATTGCTCACTTGGGAAGGAGCAGAGAAGATTCCGGAGCCGATCTGAAGGCCGAGGACGAGAGCGAGGCCGTTGACGAATGTCAAGGAAGCATTGGGTTGGGCTCGAGGATTGCTGCTGGATAAGGTTTCATCGACGACGGATGGGGAAAAAGAGTCTGATACTTCAGGCGCATCCAGCTCTCCGAGGTGTCCATCGGCTTGTAGCACCAGTGATCTACGTGAATCTAGTGACGAGGACGCTTTGATGGAGTTGGCAGCAGGATCACTGCCCAAGCTTACGGAATGTCAGTGCCGTGAAGATGTAGGAAGAAACGGCTGCTTACAGGGGTAAATGTGGGGATATCATACCACGAGTCCAACCAGAAAACAATAGTCTCGCAAAGTGATACACCAATTTACGGTCTGACGTGCTTAAAGGATAATGGAGATAAAGTCGATAAGCAAGTCAGCTTGCTCAAGGCTGGACGAACATGGAGCGAAATAGGTGTTTGAAGGGAGGATAAGATATGCTGGGATGTATAGAAGACAAAGGGCACTCGAAATCAACGGACAGCAACATCTGAGCCTACCGTATCGGGTATGGAGCGAAGGGTTTCCGCGGTCAGGTTGGGAAGCGTCTACTTTAAGATCGGCAAAGGGGTTTTACTAATCATATCTGAAGAGTCTTAACAGGATTATATATATAGAATATTTCGACCTATATTAATAAGATATAGGGTATAAGTAGCTATAGTATAAAATAATATCATATTAGATGTATTTTATAGAGGTCTTAAGAGTATCTTTAAATTCTAGAAAATTTCTTACTTAAGACTTTATCGATAATTATATATTTTTAAAATATAATATTCAATTTTTTATTAGTTAATTATTAGCCCTATATCTTTAATACGTATATAGAAATATTATATAAGTTTAACGTTAAGATTAAGATTTTAGCTCTAAGAGATAAATATTTAAATATATTTAAATTATAAGTTAATTTATAATTTATAAAGATCGAAAAGATATAATACTAATATGAAATTTAAGTAATTTTCGAGATATTATTTTAAAAGATATAGAATATTTCTAATTCTACTCGATATTTTATATATAAATTATCGTATTTTAAAATCGTCTCGTATAAAATAAACTAGTCTCGTTATAGAGCTTTAAGAATTATAAGATTCTATAAATAGATTATAAAGATATAAATTTTTAAAGAAAAGAAGTAAAAGTTAAAAAATTCTAAGTTTAAAAAAATTTATATCTTTTAGACTAGTAATAATTTAAATTCTATAAGAAAAGATAATATCTAGATAAATAATCTATAAAAATTAGAAATTTTAACGTAATAGCGATTTAAATTCTACGCTTTTCATCTAAGTAAATAAGAAGATTTATTTCTATTAATTATATTCTTTTAAGTAATATTAATTAATAGTAATATTACTATTAAATAATAAGTATTATATTCTTAATATAGCGTAACTTATCTTACTAGCGTAACTTAGTATATCGCTTTCTTTCTTCTCTTTCGTTTATAGCTTTAGCTTAAGTAATTAATTAATTAGAATTATATTAAGAAATATCTTTCTTCTTCGTAAAACTTCTTTTTCGAAGTATATATATACTTCTTATATCTATAATCTTAATAATAATATTATTATTATATTATAGAATTTAATAATCTCTAAAGAAATTCTCGAGAAAAGTATTATAAGCGATTATTAGTATATATAAAAGAATAAGATAAAGCTAAGTTATAAAATCTTAAATTTATATATATAATTAATTATAAATTTAAATTCGCTACGCTCTTTAATTAGATCGACTAAGTTAGCTCGATAATCTTTCTAAGCTCTCTTATTAAAAAAAAATAGATATATATTATTAACATATAGAATAACTTTTTTATTTTCTTAATTAAATTTTAATTAATTTTTTTAAATTATAGAACGAAGTATAAGCTTTCAGATAAAAAAAGAATTTTTAAATTTAGTCTTATAATTATTAAAGCGTAAGAAACTCAAATATCGCTTATTAAAGTTCGCTCGACAGCCCTAATTAAAAAAAAAATAATTATGAATTTAATTTATAGACCTTTACTCGTAAGATATAATTATATATTCTCTTAATATAATATCTTATCTCTATTTAAAAATTAAAGTTAAAAATATATAGATAAATTCTAATATTATATAATTACGAGTAAAGGTTTATAAATTAAATTTATAATTTTTTTTAAATTAGAGCTATCGAGTAAATAGATAAGCGAACTTTAATAAGTAATATTTAAATTCCTTACGCTTTAATAATTATAAGATTAAATTTAAGAATTTTTTTTTAACTAAAAGTCTATATTTTATTCTTACTATAAATTAAAAAGAAATCTTAAAGTTTTAATAGAGAATAAAAATGTTATTTTAAAATTAAATAATGTATATCTAATTAGAGCTATTCGACTATCGAGCGATCTTTAGTAAGCGACCTTTAATAAGCGATATTTAAATTTCTTACGCTTTAATAATTATAAGACTAAATTTAAAAATTCTTTTTTTATTTAAAAGCGTAAGTTTTATTCGATAATTTAAAAAAAAATCTTAAAATTTTAATAGAAAATAAAAAAGTTATTCTATATATTAATAACGTATATCTATTTTTTTAATAAGAGAGATATAAAAGAGCGAGATTTTAATAGTTACGAACGTTAATTTATTTACTTACGATAATTTAATCGATCTAATTAAAGAGCGTAGCGATTCTAAATTTATAATTAACTATATATATAAATTTAAGATTTTTAAACTTAGCTCTATCTTATTCTATTATATATATTAACGAGTAAAGACTTATAAATTAAATTTATAATCATTTTTTTTAATTAGAGCTATCGAGTAAATTTAATAAGCGATCTTTAATAAGCGATATTTAAATACCTTACTTTTTAATAATTATAAGATCGAATTTTATAATTCTTTTAGTATTCGATAGCGTAAACTACGCTCTATAATTTAAAAAAGAAATCTTAAAATTTTAATAGAAAATAAAAAAGTTATTTTATTTATAAATAACGTATATCTAATTTTTAATAAGAAGGCGCGGGAGGGCTATCGGGCTAATTTAGCTGGTCTAATCAAAGAGCGTAATAAACTCGAATTTATAATTAGCTATACATACAAATTCAAGATTTTTTAGCTCAGCCCTACCTTATTCTTTTATATATACTGATTGAAGGAATACTTAGAAGATCTATAGATTAGAAGATCTTCTCGATCTTATTATTGATAATTAAATTATATTTTATATCTTACTAAACACTTTCCCACCATCGGAAGGCACAACACTAGAGTTCATGGCATCCATCAATCCCTTTTGCAAGCTGCCTGAGAAAGTCATCTGCTCGATCCTTGAGTTCACCACCGCCGCAAGCCTCGCATTTCACATGTGCCTCATGATAATTAAGCCAGAATATGGCAGCGCACAGCTCGATCAAGATGTCTAGCCATCACGCCCCGTGGCCTTCTTTGCTTCGAAGATAGCGCAAGCGTAATACGTGCCCAGCGAGCATGATTGGAAGCCCCAAACGACAACGGCTCCGCTAAGTCTACCGTAGCCATCGCGCGGGACAAATTCAGTGGACGATTCGGAATGCGGAGGACGGGGACCTTTGGATTGGGGTCGTTGAGCAGAAAGGGGTAGGGGAGGTAGGATTGCTTGAATCGGACTTGAACATTGGGTGTGGTGGGTGTGGACTTCTCTGCTGCATAGCTATGTGGTTCAGCCGCAGAAGATGAGCTTTCTTTCTTTTTGCAACTATTTTGAGTCGCTTCAAAGTGTCTTCGATCCCGGCCACTATTGCCATTCACCATACGCACCCGACCTTGACCTGCTGGTACCAATGCCAATATAGGGTTCCTCACTGCATATTGAAAGATCTGTATAGAAAGCTTCCACTGCCGAGTTGTTGAAACACGAGATTGCAACATCATTATCACGGACGTTTCAAAGCGAGGCAAGATCTGGTCGAGTTTCCACTCTGTCGTCTCTCAGAGACAGCAGGAGCAGATGAAACTCCTCGCATGCAGAAGTGAGGGAGATGCGAAAGCTTTCTATCATTTTGAGAGATTCAAAGATGTCACCTATCTCCGGAGAGGATTGGAATGTCCGACCTTGCCGATGCCGATGAGTAGGAAAGGAAGAATGGGGCCGCACAAAGGCTGAGCAGTTTTCTTTTCGATGATACACGATGAGATAAGACAGTGATATTTTCAAAGTTTGCATGCGGGCTAGTTACTGATTCACACCCCAGTGGGGTGTGATTTGGTAATTGGCCATTTCCTGGGTATGATTCGGTAAGGATTCATAGTTTTGGGGTATGGATCAGTAATTAGCCCCTTTGCATGCTAATTGTCATACGTCGAACACCGGTATAGCGATCATCGCCGACCTTCGATCCGCAATATCAGGAAGTGACCACCCCTTCAGATAGTCCCTTCCTCCCACATCGCCAAACTTATCGCCAAGAAGTACCTTCTCTGGATCTACCTGACCCGTGCCGCCTTTCGAGGATTCTTTATAAACCGCAGTCGCCTGATCCGAGTCACTACTGCTGAAAGGCAATCCTCGACTGTCTCTATGCCAAGGTAAGAATGTGTTCTTCGTCCGTACGCTTTCTTGCACACTAGATTCGGACCGAGAGACCTGTTGCTGTTTCTGTTGTTGATATTGTTGTTGTTGTTGTTGTAGACTGCCTTTCTTACCGAAACCAAAGCTACCAGTCTTGTTCCCCCAGAATATGTACCTCCGAATACCAGAGCGATTGTGAGATTGCTCCAGGAAGCTTCTCAACAAAGGACGTAGAGCGGGAATTGAAGTAATGATGATCCCAACAAACTGCTCAACAGCAGCCCAAGTCGCAGGCTTCGTGAAGCCGAACGTATAATCATCCGCAAAGACGCCCCTTAATGTGATAGCTTTAGCCACCGCACATCCTGCGGTAAAGACCCCCAAGCCCATAAGCACACACAACGCGACCTTGGTTCGAAAGCTCATCTGCAGCCGATGGATGACCAAGACAGGTATACCGGCACACACCAAATCCGTCACAACATCAACAGCAAAGCCAACATATCCCGCTAGAACTGTCGTGTGCGTTGATAAGCACGATCCTTGGACCTTCGGGTTCCAAAGCGCGGCCAGGGGTCTACAATGCAGGAAGAAGAGCATCGCTAGCGCTAGGTGGGTGACGGCGACGAAAACGAGGAGGGACCGGAGGAACAAAGTGATCCCGCGGCGAGCGCGTTCCACGACTCGGAGAAGGGCTAAGCAGACGGAGATCTTGACGACGCCAATGCCGAAGACGTTGAGGGCTTCAGAGATAGCACTGAATTCGAGCATGGCAATGACAGATTGTGGGGGAAGGCAGGATACATGTCGACCCATACCCGAGGTGATCATTTTGGTGAAGAAACCGCCGGCTAGGATTCCTACGGCCTGGATGAGCGCTAGTGTGAGCCATTTATCCTTCATGCGGTTTCTAGAGTTGGAAATCGTGCAACGACAGAGGTAAACGCAAAGCGCAGGTAAGACGGTGTACTAACCAGACTTGCCACTGCTGTGTAGTCATCCCACCCAATTTTACCATTGACACCCGAGCGGACGTAGATTCGCAAGCTCACGGTAAGGATACCGAAGGATAAGAGTATCCAGGTAAAGGCTAGACCAATAGTTCCTTGATTTTCGTCGCAAAATGAATGGGACATGGCGGACGAGGGAAGAGAAGTAAGATAGCAAATTCCTGTCGGTTGCTTGGAATGAAGACGCGAATATGCAAGAGCGGCATCAAGTTCTTGTCTCTGGCTGCTTTGGAATAAAAGGAACTTACCACCTCGGATATCAACGACTATAACCACGGAGGAGATCAGACCTGGGTCAAAGATGGCATCTTCTTTACCATGCCTACTTTCTGCTGTCAGCATTGCATGCACCGCATGTAGCGTAACATCGTTGGTCGACTCACGTAGGGCACTGGGAGCCGACGCTCGTCACTCGCATCTGCACTGCGCCTTGTTCAAAATGTCATGAAGTCATCGAGCATTCTTTCGCTTCGCCAATTCAAAGGCTGCATATTGCTCCAATTGCAAACAATCAAAAGGTTTTGGTAGCTATTTCAGACCGGCGGAGCAAAAAGATAATTCGTGGGTGTTCCTGTGGGGCTTGGGGTGGTGGATGCAGGCCTAGACCCGAGGTATCGCTTGGTGCATGCTAAGGGGGGGAAGTCGAAACATTGATCCAGTCGAGAGCAATGGATTTCATTCCCTTTTCCAAGGCTGTATTGCGCGGTATATGCAAGTACTTTTGGGCTGCAGCCCTGCAGGTCACCGAATTCTTCGGGAATAAGCAGGGGATAAACCGGGCTGTCCATCTGCTTAAAGATTATTGCTTGAAGGCCATACGGTACAAGTAGAGTGAGATTCGTTAATGGCTCGATCCATCAAGACCGAGATTGAAAACGTATGAATTCAAAACAGTTGCCTGGATCTTTGCAGCAGAGGTCTTGTCCTTTGAGGGACGAGGCTTGGTGGACTGATTGCGGCTGAGCCTGCCTCATGCGAAGTAATAAATCCTGAGCCTGATCCCGGAATCTTGGTTCAAACCGCACCTTTGTGTTCAACGAGCAAAAGAAACCCATCGTCTCAATCATGACTTAGCCTTTCATTGTCTACGTCCACGTTCCACAGTCCTAAGCGTTACAAGATTGCCATCATCTTAGATGGGCTTCAAACACCGTACGCGAAGGCTTCGTCAATAGTTTCGTTGAATTGAGGAAGTCGGCTTATACAGGCCTCAATCCTAAGTGAAAGATCAGCGCATTCGTAAATCACCACCAAGCTCTAGCTCTCGCCCTCACTGCGTGTCCAACACCCCAAGCACCTCCACCCACCGAGAACTCCAATACAAACATGACGCTTTGGTAACAAGATAATCTTGTACCAGTACGAGTCCCTACCTCCTTATCTCTTATCAGAGCATCATGCAGGTTGTTATACTCAATACCATATAGGCCCTTTGATACCGTTGGCTAGGTAGCTTCCAGAGCATAACCAAAGGTACTCGTAGTTAGCTTGTGCGGGTAAACAACATGGATAGAGCTGTCAGTAGTCTTCAACAAGCTTCAGTAGAACTCAACGCTGTCGGCTTGTTAGCGCCGAACAATTACTTACCAGACACATATTGTGATATATATCAACCTCACGTAAGGCAAGACGGATAAATGCGATGGTAGTATGATACGCTTCATAAAAAGCTTTTTAAACATTCGTTGAGGATGGGAGAACTTAGCAAACGTCCACGTTCAAGTTGGGTCAATCCCCACATTGGTAGCTTTTGATCGAAGTTCTGCGATGGGTGTGTACAGGTAGTCCGACGGATTCAGGAAGTGCGGCAAGCCATGTCCAGTAACGCAACTCGGAATTGAACAATTAAAGAGCTGCTCGTGTAGTAATCTCAACATTTGCTTTGACCAATAAAAAGGGGAAACCCAAAAGATGTGAGTCATCGAGCAACGACGAGACTCAGACAGCATCATCCTCTACTCTACAGCGGACGCTAGAAATCCACGGTTTCATTTAAAAATTTGACCTCCCCGCCTTCTAGCCCCCATCCACAGTCCGATATCACCATGACCAATAAACGCGAGCATCCCGATAATCAAGATGGGGAGAGTGCCCTCAACCGCAAACGGACCCGGTTCAACAACCTGGACGGCAGCGACGACTTGCCCGCATCTTCCCAGTCCCGCATCGACCCTACCTACGGCCAGCGTGGCGCCTTCCCGGGCCTCGAGGATTCCCATGATGACGGTGGGCTCTTTTACGGACCTGCCAGCGATGGTTTAGAGTATCTACGCATGGTCAGGTAAGTCGCGTGACCCCCAGCTTCTCCCAAGCAACAAATGCTGAGACTCTTTATCCAGCGCGTAAGCCACAACTGCAAGAGCTGACCGCATTCTGTGTGCCTATAGATCAGAAGCGAAGACTGTTCCTAACCTTCTCGTCGCTCCAATTTCACCTACTGTTCAATCCAGGAAGAATGACCTCTACGCGGACTATCCTCAAGGCTACTACTCCAATGGCGCATACACTGCCACTCCTGTTCCTTTCTCCAACCACAATCAGAAACACACGAATGGTGGGCAACAGGAAGATCAAGATCCCCAGGAAGCATACTACGCTTCACTCTGCGCGCGCTTTACAGAACTTACCGAAGTGCTCCAATCACCACCCTCTCGCGCTGCGCCAGACAAAAATGATGTCTACTATCTTGATTGGAGGAGCCACCGAGTATGGCGGGGAAAGATACTTAACACAACGCCTACAATGGTCCTGCTGGCGCAGCTTACGCAAGAGAGCGTGATCTGCGGACTGGAGGTACTCGAATTTTTGTTGACCTTCGCAAATCGGAGAGGAAAAAAAGGCAAGAACATTGGAGCTTGGACTTGGGGCTTGCTGGGCAGATGCAGGGAGGTAGGGCAGATGGGTAGTGAAGAGGTTGGAGTGTTGAGGAAGTTGGGGAAGCAGGCTGTTTGCTTGTTGAGGAGGATCAATGAGGGGGGGGTCATTGGCGAGGCTGTAGATGAGCCAGATATGGACGCGGGAGAAGAAGACGACGAAGAGGGAGAAGGTAAAGAGAAGAGAGCGGAAGACGGGGCCGATTTCCTGGATGCTGTGGATGCGGATGATGGCCATTCTCCGTATATCGATTTCATTACTACGGCCGCGGAGGGCCATGACGGCAACAGCGAGGCTCATCCGGTAGCCACCATGTCTGATGCTGATTTGGCGAAAGCGAAGCAGCATATCCTCGACTCTCTTGGGCCCAATCAAGCACAAAACGATTCCACGGAGACCAAAACCAGCAATAAAAATGATAGACAAAGCCCGACACTCACCTACCCTGCTTCTGAACTAGAAGTGGATGACATTACTACGGCGGCATTGAGCCATGACGGCAACAGCGAAGCTCCCCCAATAGCTACCATGTCTGACGCTGATTTCCCGAAAGCGAAGCAACATATTTCCAATTCTCTTGGGCCCAATCAAACACAAACTGATTTCCTGGGGACCAATGCCAGCAATAAAGATGATATACAAATCCCCCCACCGACTTACCCAGTCACAGAATTAGGAACAGATGATGGAGGTCTGGATGAGAAGACAGATGAGAAGGCAACGATACATGCTACGCTTGATATGCTTGTCACGATTATAGGCGAATTATACGGGCAGAGGGACTTGCTGGATGGAAGGCTTCTATGGGATGAGATGCAGTAGCCCTATCTTGTGGACTAGGGCTGGAGTTGAATAAATCACGTCCAAAGATGCCCTTGAGATTGATATACTTAACAAATCCTCTTTCAATTGATAGAAGAGTCCAATCCGGTATGGTGTACCTTAGGGATCCAACTAGCGAATGGTGCTAAACTGGTCAAGGCTAAATGGATGCAAAATTTAACCAATCAAGTGTGTCCCTAGCCATTTTCAACAGTTGATGGCCGGGAGAACCCCGGGTCGATTCCTGGTACCTCAGTTGGTGACCTTTGCTTCTCAGTCTCCTTTCCACCTGAGATCGATGACCACGAGGTCTGTCTCGCTGCAGCAGCTCTTGCGCGCCTCTAAGATGCCTGAGGGGTGGGAGGGGTGACGGCCGAGACGACCCGCGCGCAGAGGTTGCTAAAAATGGACCAGCACAGCTTCCTTCCACCTCGTATCTGAAGAAGATCACTAGCGAATAAAATCTTTCAGTTCAAGCATCTATGGATGCCTATACTGCTGACTTTGGCGAAAGTGATGCGATTGAACGCCTGATGCTTGATTGCAGACTATTTCGAGCTCCATGAACCCCCCCCCCCTCCTACAGCTTGCGCCTATGTGTTCCGTATGCTTTTTGACTTCTGTTTCGTATGGAGAGCACTGCCTCTTCGCAGTGGATTCCGAGGATCCTTTGCCATGACTACTTCTCATTTTCTTTATCTTCTGCTCTGTCATGCTGAGAAATTCCCATGCTCCTCGTTCATCTCCGATCATATTCCAGTCATGTCTACGTCCATCTCAAACGAGCAACAAGTCCTTCAAACTATCTCCTTCACTATACTCAATGACAGCACCATTGAACACAGGTTCTCGCACGAAGGCAGAAGATGGAGGAAAGCTATGCGGACGATCAGGAAGCAGACAGGATGGCTACGGACGCTTTGGGGTCGGGACATGAATACCTCCCATAAGGTTGATATATTCATTGGTATGAAAGAGAAAGTTCAATTCTAATTCCGTGACCTTTCTGCCTCTGAGCACTGAAGCAAATTATTGATTTTATATTTCTCGATTGCAGTCTGGACCGACATCCAAGCAGCAGAATCATTCGAAACAAGCCCTACTTTTGACGTTGTCCTCGAAGGCATCAATATCTCTCCACTCAAAGTCCACTGCATTACCACCCACAGCAATCTATCTCCACACGGCCTTACAGAATTGGTCACTCTCTTCTTCCCCCCAGCCCTTACGCACGAGGACCAAGAGTTCTTCGAAGAACAATTACAACATTATACCGCAAGACTTCCGCACGATGAAATCCGATCAATGGTCCACGGTTGGACTCTAGGACCGGTGAAGCGCGGTGCAGATACTGCGAGAGTTTGTCTGGTTTTCTTGGAGTGGGGAAGCTTGGATCAGATGTTCACGGTTAAAAGGAATGAAGATTCGCTATTCAATAACTGTTTTGTGCCATTGAGGGATGAGGCCGAGAGGGGAGCGAGGACAGCGCTCTATACTAAGTTGAGGGATGCCGGGAAGGAGAGGTCGGTTTGTGCGTTCATGTGAGGGATGGAATGTTGATGATTAATGATGATAATGGATGGGGACGAAGGCTTCAGATGCAGAAACTCGGTATAGAGCGAAGATTTCTAAATCAGATAGCCTGACTGTGTTCGAAGAAGATATACCATCTCCGACAGACTGCAAGCAGCAGGTTCTAGTATACCTGATTGTTCTCTTCTGCTTCGATAGCTCCGGAACGTCGAAGGGTGAGGTAGAACCCCTGATAGAGGACAAACTTTCTATGCAATCACTGGCAGTGGTTCTGATCGGTACATTGTTGTAGCCAGATGATCCAGGCAGAATATCAAACATACCTTGACGAAGTAAGTAGTAAGTCCAAGCAAAGTAAAGACATCGGACATCGGGAGCTGCTACTCTCGTTAAGGCCACTAGCCGATCGCTAGATTCTAGCGCCTTGGCAATCACACGACAGGCCGAGTTGAATTTGTGACTGCAACACCGCACAAAACATTGACTCATTCGCCACAAACCACAGTCTCTTCCAGCTACACAGAACCCTCGACCTCAAACACTCAGTCAGACAAAGAAGCTGCACACAAATCTCAAAGAGCACAATACACGACCGCCAAGATGGTACGCCGCCCGAGCGGAAGATAGGGAGCATGACTTCACCAACCGCCATCTGCTAACATCTCCACTACAGGTTCTCGCAATCGATCTCCTCAACCCCACGCCTGCTGCTGAGTCGAGGAAGCACAAGCTCAAGGTGAGCCACTACCTCTTTCCTCTACTGACTCTCCCATCACGCCGCGATCAGTGGCGTCCCCCCTTCACCGCCCTCCCGACACCAAAATAAGCCAACTGACATGTGAAAAACCGTGCTAGACCCTCGTACCGGCCCCCCGCTCCTTCTTCATGGACGTCAAGTGCCCCGGCTGCTTCACCATCACAACCGTCTTCTCGCACGCCCAAACCGTCGTCATCTGCGGCGGCTGCTCGACCGTGCTGTGCCAGCCGACCGGTGGGAAGGCGAGACTGACGGAGGGCTGCTCCTTTAGGCGGAAGTAGATGCGTCCTGGTGCGGAAGAAGCCAAAAGGGGAGAGTGAGTGATGGTTGTTGTTGATGGGACGACGATGATGAAGTTTGCAAGTGGTACTCGAACAGAAAACAGCGAGGCAGGATAAAAGATGGTCATCTACGGGCGTTTTGCATTGTGATACCGGATATCTTGCTTGCTTTGAACACATGGCCTGAAGAATGCTGGTGGCGGCGGTGGATGATTTTGATGCAACGGATGTATGCTAGGGGCAATCGAAGCATGCAAAAACACCGTCCACAGGGCCTGCCCTATGTGATGTTTGAAACTCTGCGACGTCTCGATCTCTACCCTCTCCCTCCCATCTCTCACTCTACTCTGACAACCACTTACTTCCAGCCGCCAACACAGCTACGCAGATCCGACGCAATCGCTACCGGAACCCAATCTCCCATCGCCACCAACCTCCCCAACTGCCCCCCCACCCAAACTCTCATCCCCAGCGAAGACCCAAAAATGCCCTCCTTCACCCTCTCAACCCACACCCTCCTTTCACCCTCCAACCACCCCCAAGAACCCAACCTCCACCACCCCCACCCCCACTCCCCGCGCCATCCTCCCCGCTCCTCATTCCTTCCTGACCACCACCCCCTCCCACCCGCAACCATCCAACCACAACACCCTAGGCCGGACGCCCGACCCCGTCGTCGAAAGGCCATAATAGCCTGCCGACAACCCCAGAGCGGAATACACTCTAGACGCCGCATTTGACCACGGCGTCAATTTTTGGCACTCGACGCTGGGGTGGAGCCAATGGGGAGTGCGGGATGCCGTAATATGGTAAGGTACAATTGCCGTTGCTGGAGATGCAAGATTGGGGACGCGGATGCCGTGTTCCGAGATCCGGGCGGCAGGGTGTTGAGAGAATGGTGCGGGTTCTCGGCTCGGGGTGTATGTTCCGTGCGTGGAGACAGTGGGCTGGGCGTTGGGTGTTTCTTTGTTGATATATATCTCTGTTTGGGTTGGGCATGGATCTGGGGAGGGGGGAGTGGCCGGGACTGGAAGGGTTGGGGTATGAAGAGTGGGAGGGGAAGATTGGGGAGTTGGCTGAGACGCGTTAGAATGTTGGTTGTAAGGTGGTGAGGAGTGTGGATGGGAGTCATTTGATTTTTGGAGATCGGTATGATGGGAACAGGGGGATACCAGAGGGAGTGCTGGAGGCGATGGAGAAATTCGTCGACGTGCTGAGTGCGCAGTACTTCCGCGAACCTGCTCAGGGCTATCGAAAAGTGATGGTGCAGGAGTGCGATGGATGGCAGAAGCTGTGCGGAAAGCCTGTGCTGGTAGCTGAAATCGGCAATTGGTGTGCTACGGAGATGAATCCGCAACGGAAGAGTGCGCTGGACGGGCACGAAGAGAGAGGCAGGGATTATGGAGGCACGGTAGGGTTGCTCATGAACCAAAAATGGTGTGTCGGGGTTCACTGGTTTGGATATGTTAAAAACAAGGGGGGAAGGGGAAGGGGATGGGGATTGTTGATGCATTCGATGAGCCGCACGAGGAGATGACGGAGGCGATTGCTTCTTGCCATCGATCGATATTGGAGAGTGAGAGTTCGAAGTGAGGACTTGAGCAGAAAGGGAATTGCCGGACATTGAGATGAACACTTTTCTTCCATGTCTAATTCCGATACCAACAACTCGAGTTGCTTAATCCCAGAATCACATAGGGGAGCCCAATATCTCACCACGACAATGGAGAATGCTTTAAATAAGACATCGCTCTGGGGTATATGCTCCATTCGAAAAAGCTAGCTGTCCTCAGTCATCAGGCAACACTCGATCTCCGGGTCAGTAGAAATTTCAAAGAGCTCCAAATCTATCAGTCATGTAACGATCGTAAGCCGTATCCGTTTCCAGTACCCTAGGGACTATGGACAGCAGGTCATTGTCGGATCCTCCCACTAGGCGGTATGGTCCTCCTTGTAGGCGAAGTCCGAACGTCGCCATGAACATCTCTTTCCTCTTTTAGCCCTCCAGGCAGCGTTGCAGAGCTCCACCCTCTGATCAACGGGCTCGCATCTTCCTCCCAGCAAGCCCAACTGCAGCCTCTCCTCAGCAATGGCACTGGCATCTTGTGCAACGCAAGCATGTGGTCCAGCTGCCCTCTGAAACCCTGATCCGGGATGCAGTACCACCATTCGATCCACTCTGTGCGTGGGATAATGTACTCATGTCCGCAGACAGAGCAGTTTTTGCCGCCTGCTTCTTTGAGCTTCCAGGTTGTCTGGAGGAGCTGCGTGAGATGTTCTGGACAGTCTTGCGGGATGAGAAAAGGAAGTTGGCTCAGTTGTGGTGACTTTTTGCAAGCGCGTAAGGCGAGTTCGAGAAGGGATGGTGTTTTGGTACGTTCTTCTGGCGGCGGCCCGAGGAACTCATCGTCTGCTTGGGGTTCAGGCCAGTGCTCTGGGATAGACGATGGAGCCGGTGGCCAATGGCGCAGTGAAGCGCCAGTAATATCGAGGAAAGCGATACGTGTCGAGGCTAATTGTTGGCATGGCTCACCGGACTTGAGCTCTCGGCTGGATGCGTGGTTCCAGGTTGATGGAACGGGGCGAATGAAGGGGTTTGGATAGATCATGCATTTTTGGAGGTTGGCGTGAAGAAGACTAAGGAGCTCCCAAGGAAGCCAATTGAGCTGATTACTGCCTAGATTGAGTTCTTTGAGGTTATTGAGCTCGCCAATTGTCGGAAGTATCTCCGTCAGATTGTTCGAGCGTAAGCTCAAAACCTCTAGATTCTTCAAATGAAACACCTCCCCAGGTACTTCCTCGAGAAGATTATTCGATAGATATAGCCGTAGTGCTGGCGTCAATGACTGATAGCGATTCCCCTTGCCCTGCTTCGGTACTATTCTTGTATGGTAGCGCAGCGGCCGTAGCGTCGGCGTTCGTACCTGCTGCATGTACATCGTTCTGGATTACGGGTCAGCCGGGACTTGTTGCAAAAGCTCGCACTGCAATGGGAAGCCATATGTCGAGGGGATTGGGTTCTAAAGAAGCAACATACGACAAGTCGATAGCCTCTCCACCTTGTTCGACACACAGCGTGACTTTCTTTTGTGCTTGTTGTTGGACCAAGTGAAAGCCCATCAAATGACCTGGCTGCTTCTGCCAGTATGGAAACACCGGTCCCTCGAAGCCCCCCGGATCTTCCGTTATCTGCAGAGCTCTATTGACCAAAGCTTGCTGCAATTTTTCCTCTAATGTCTGAGTACAGGGGCCATGAACCTTGTCTCCAAGATCAAGCTCTCTTTCATCCTCATGCCAAAGCTCCTCATCACCGTCAATGGACCCTCCGCTTTCCATGACTCTCAATACCCTTCGAACAGCGTCCTGCCGATCGTTATCTTCATTCTCCGTAGATGCGTCACTACCCAGCCAGACACCACTGTCATGGGTTCTCCTGAAAGGGCCCCTCATGCGGGGCTTCTTTGTAGAGGAAGGTAACGTGACAGTGTTCCAAGACTCGTCTGTTTCATACCATGGTCTCCGATGCTGTCGCTTGACCCTTGGCCCGTAGTAATTTTCAGCTGAAGAAGCAGGAAGGTCGTCACTTGAGAAGAGGGGCGCGTCACTGGAGCTGGCGAGGTATTCGTTTCGATCGCGTTTCTTATTCACTGTAGATGCAGTGAAGCTTGGCAGTTCTGGCAAGGTGAGTTCTCCGAAGCTCTGAGTGGATTCTTGGAAGTCGCTGAAGAGGTCAAAGGTCGTAGCTGAGGTTATGCTATCCAACGATTCAGAGGGTGTACCGCCCTTGTTGCTACTCCCAAGGTCCAACCCTTCCCTCGTAGGTGAGGCCATAATTCAGTCTGTGGATGGGAGATTTGCATACGCATATGTTCTGCACCGTAATTGCCAGGTATTAACATACGAATATCTCAAGGATAAGATATATATAGACGAGATTATTGGAAAGTCGTTGTTTGTGACGCGTAGAGTCGCCATTGTTGATATACGGGTATTGGCGTGTGCAGAAGACGTTACAATTTCTTGGCATTGAGAAAATGGCGCACACACCTGTCAGCTACTTCTACAAGTAGACCCTTATAAAAACATCGCCACGAAGTCTAATAATAAGGTCTACATATTAATGCTATTCTAAGCTTAGTACTCTTCAAAAGCGTTGTATATCAGAGTATTAGCAACCCGAAAGGCTACCGCTAAGCTCAAAAGCCATGCCTGGGGTGTTTGCGCTTCACAGCCGCTGCCACCCCTATTTCGGCCTATATGGGGGTCCCGAAGCGCCCCCGAGAGGTAAGCTAGCTTGAGCACCTAGAGTAGTGCACGGGTTCTCCCGCCTGGCTGCCGATCCTAAGGCACATAAAGTAACATTCTCGAGTCTCAACTCAGCTCTGTCTAACAGCCTCTTCAAGCGACCTTAGTGATTGGCGTTGTCGGAAATCTACGTTTTCTCGGAGCCCGTATCGATGGAGTGAAAGGTGGCCTGGAGAAAGTGAAGCGCGAGATACAGGACGTGAAGCTGGACACGAAGGAGACGAAGCTGGACATCAAAGCTCTCCTGGCTCGTCAACACGATCTCGAGCTCTAGGATACGGCTTTAGTCGAGAAGCATCTCGAGGACTGTAGGAAGGGGAAATGAGCAGGTTGGTGAGCTGGGCACTATTACTCTTTGCTTCCTTTGCTTTCCTTTGCTTTCCTTTACTTTCCTTTAATAAGCGTATACCCTACGGTTTAAGCACCCTGTGTGCTACCTATTGCTATAGACGACAATCCTCAATTGCTTACTCCACTCTACAAAGTGATCCCGGCATTCCTCCGGTTTCCGGTGCTGCGAGTATTGAGGCGCCATCTGGAGGCTATTGGCTCGCCGGCGCTGAAGTAAACACCAGCGAAGGCTCTTTGTTAAATGTACCTAAGGTATGATGACGGAGACTAGAGGATCCGCTCGACGCTAAACCTTTAATCTGGATGTACTCTAAGCTTCAAGATGGGTCTTGTAACCTTGTTTGCATCCAACGTGTATGTGCGACAGCTCTGATTCACAAGGCTATATGCCGCGAAGCTCTGAGTCAATGTCTCGTAATACTTGCAGGGATTATAATACTGTTCGTCAGCCGTCCCGCTTCTCTCAGTGATCTGCCTTCTCGTGGATCACTGCGCAAACAGTCATCATGTCCTTTCAGCTGCTTTCCGCATCTGCCGCAACGACGCTCCTCATCATCATCTCCATCTTCATCATGCGCCGTCTACGGACCTCACAGACCCTACAAGCTGTGAAGAAGCCCAACCACCTAGACCTCACGATCAGCTCACCAGAGCCTACCAAGCTCAGCAAAAGCCTTGCATCGGCACTGCCCGACAGCGTCATCTTTCCGCACGACGCCGTCGCCTTCAAGGAGTCGATAAATTCCTACTGGGCCCAGCAGGAGTGCGAAGTGATCCCAGCATGCGTGGTCCGCCCCCGCGACGTTCAGCAGCTCTGCGTGGCCGTCACTGTCCTCAAGCGCGAGTACGACGAGCGAGGGAAGCAAGCTGGCGAGCAAAAAGCCGAAGGACTATTCGCTATCCGCAGCGGCGGCCATTCTCCGGTTTCCGGTGCTGCGAGCATCAATGGAGGTGTCATGATCGACCTTGGCCTCTTGTGTGAGGTGACCCCCTCTGAGGGTGGATCGAGCGTGGTCATCGGAGCTGGCGCCAAGTGGATGGATGTTTCCAAGATCCTGGACGAGAAGAGTCTCGCTGTTGTTGGAGGCAGGAACTCTGCTGTTGGGGTGGGCGGCTTGACTTTGGGAGGTAAGCTTCTACTTTTCACGTCTGTACTCGCCCCTCTCCCCCACTTCGATTGCGAGTCGGATCTCTAAGATTCCCACCTGCAGCTCCATTCTTACTCTATTCCAGAGTTGACCAAAGGCGCAAATAGGCGGTCTCTCTTTCTTCTCCCCCCGCTTCGGCCTAGTCTGCTCCAACATCCTCAGCTACGAAGTCGTCCTGGCCTCCGGCTCCATCACCGCAGCCTCTGCATCAACTAACCCCGACCTCTGGCGCGCCCTCAAAGGCGGCTCCAATAACTTCGGCCTCGTCACGCGCTTCACGGCCCGCAGCTTCCCCTCCACCAAAATCTGGAGCGGCTTCCTCTACATGCCCGCCTCTCAAGCCGCCAAGGTCCTCGCGGGTTTCCACGAATGCCTCAACAGAGAGGATTCGGGCGATTCCAGCACCACGTACGACAACCACGCCGCCGGCCCCATAGCCTGCTTCTCCTATATCCAGAAACTCGGCGTTCAGGCCATCTCCGTGAATCTCGTCTATACCAAGCTCCCCGAGAACGAGAAGAAATGGCCCGCCTGCTGGAGGACCTCAACCTTCGGATCGCTTTGGCGCCTCTGGAGCACCTGCAAGGTCCGCACCCTAACTAGCGCGACCGATGAAATGAACGCGCTCAACCCCCCCGGCAGGCGCCAGGTCTTCGCCACCACGACTATCAAGAACGACCGTGCCACCCTGGCGGCCGCGCACGCCGCCTACTGCGATGCTATCGCCTCGCTCCGCCGTGTCAAAGTCAAGGGCTTGGTCTGGACACTCGTCCTGCAGCCGCTCCTACCGGACTGGGTACGCAAGGGCGATGCGAATCCGCTAGGCCTGCACGACTGCACTCATGAGCCTCTCGTTATCGTGAGCTTCACGGTCAACTGGGCCGAACGCCGAGATGACGAGTTCGTCAAGACGACGACGCGCCGCGCCGTTGAGCAGATTGATGCCGTTGCAGCGGCTAATGGAACGGGCCATCGATATCGGTACATGAATTATTGCGCGGAGTGGCAGAGGCCGTTTGAAGGTTATGGTGGGGAGAATTGGCGGTTCTTGCAGGGGGTGAGTAGGAGGTATGATCCGGAGGGGTTGTTTCAGAGGGGGTGTGTAGGTGGGTTTAAGCTTGGTGTGGTGGATGGTGAGGCATGAGACGTGGTTGCTCGAGAAGCGGGACGGGTTCTGCTAATCGTTACGACTAGACCAAAAGGGTCATCACTAGTAGTCCGTCACTAAACAGCAAATTATACTAGTTGTAGGCCTGCAAGCATATGACTGCTTGCCAACACAATCTACTGCTCGCAGCGAAGGCGCAAATGTACGTGTGGTACCTGCGGCTTCGACCGTAGAGCCCGGGCGACGAACATGATCATGGCAAGACGAGGCGAATAGATTATAATACCCGATAATCCCCTATTGACAAGAACAGCATACTTTAGTTTAGTCGCTCAGCATCCTCCTAAGCAGGTCAACTTCGACTTCTACTACATGTATGCGTGTATCAGCTTTATATTCTTTTCCACATTCATGAAGCAGTTATGGATCAATACCTCGACCGAAATCAAGCTCCTCCAACGGAAAGGCGGGTTGGACCTAGGTCTGTACGCTTCGAGACGCTCTCGCCCTTTCCTCCTTGAAGGAATTCTCAATTCCGGACCCAAAATATTCGCCATCGGACTGAAGCGTCATCTTTGGGGGGGCGCGAGCCTTAAAGATAACGGGGACATCTGTAAACTTACCCGCGGTTTAATGTATGAGTATAATCTTTTTCTATAAATAAGAGCGTGTAAGCGCCTTATATGAAGGAAATATCAAGTTCGGAATCCAAGGCAAGATGTCGGTGCAACTCGGAAACATGGGTAAGTGGCTACCTCTCACATATTTTCCTTACAACCCCAGCTGATTAGGCTCTTCAGTCACTGACTCCGTCCAGGAGACCGGACCGCTTCGATTCTGTTCGACGGCGTTCGAAGAGGCTTGGAAAGAGTGAGTCAGTGCCTGCTAGAATGCAGACCTGGCAAGAAGATGTGTTCCCGGGGTAGGACGAGAGAGCGTTGGATTTGACAGGAGATGAGGTGTTGAAGGAGACGAAGAAGAAGGTTGAAGACAGCGATGTGCTTGGCGGCTCGCCGTAGGCGATGAAAATGGTGATCATTGAAGAATTTATCCCCTTCACTGTTCCCGAGATCAGGGAGAGGCTCGATGCTCGATTATTCGTGAGACTTAGCCATGGAAAAGCAAAGCATAGGAGGATGACGAGGCCGAATTACGGCGCTGAGGCTAAGCAGGGCGAACTCTGGGAAACGGAAGATTCCTTCGAGAAGATGGTTTGGCGGAACTATGTGGAGCAGCGCATGCAGTTCTTTGAAGAAGGAAACGTTGAGGGCCGGATGGATGCAGAGAGGTGTAAGCAATTAGGGATTGTAGTCCAGGAAGGTATGGATGTTGAGGCGCAGGAGACATTGAGCTGGGCTGTATGTGCCATGTTGGAGGCGTTGAAAGGCAAATGTCTATAGAATTGCACTAACTACTAATGAGGACGATTTTGCTGCAAAATGCCTGATATATTAGCCACCAGACTCATAAATCGAGGTTCATCCTTTGATTAGCAATTCATGAATCTCGTTGTCTGTGCCAGCTTCGTGACTGTTATCAATAGCACCTTGTTTAATCTTATGCGGCTGACCTATGCTAGCTTTATAGGTGATACCTCCTGTGTCGAATGCAGACGTCATCGCAGCGTTCGCGGACAACGGTTCTGAACGTCGGTTACCGCGTTTAATGTTGGTAACGGTCTGCCTTTGGAAGTAGAAAAAACACAGAGCAGCAATTGCTAATACCCCGACAGCAGATCCAACGCCGGCACCAGCGCTTGTGCCAGCGGAGAGGCTAGATTTGGAGCCGTGGTTGCTTGTTATGGGTGAGCTTGTGGCAGGTGAGCTTTTTGTAGACGAGCTTATTGCTGTCTTTGACTGGTTTGAAGAGAATGATATCGAAGGAGTGGTAGATGAAGATGCAGTTGTTGGCGCTAGAGCGGATGTCGAGAGGGAGATAGATCTCTTATTTCCAGGAGCAACGCCTTCCCAAACAAATGCCAGGGAATTGAAGGCGATAAGCGCCAGGCAATCACCATCTAAGTTACCCGCGACTTGACGTCGATTCTTCATACGCTTCGCCAGCCCAGGATTAGGGTCTTCGGCTGTGGGGTCGGCTGTGCTGTTGTTGCTGTTATAGTAGTTGAATTCTGCTGTGGTGCCATTGGCGCAGGTCGCGTTCTGCAAGAATCGGTAGCTGCGGACTGTAGCCCCAGGGACGCCGCAGACGTCAGGTAAGAGGGTGAAGTTAAGGGCGATAGGTCTGGTTCTCCGAAGTTGGAGGTTGCGCCTGATTTGGAATTGCATTCTGAGTCGCTCCAGAGGCCCATATTGCCCTGTTGTGATATGGCATTGGTTTTGCAGTAGAGGGACGAGAGTGTGAAAAATAGTATACATAGCGCCATGTTGTGTGAAAGGAAGATTGGTTGTAAGCCGCGAGGTAAAGTGATCAGGGTGGAAAATAGACACAGTATACTTAGGATTGAAATTGTTTCTAATGAGAGGAGTTAGGGGAGCCTGGCCCACTACATGAGAATATCACCGAAGCTACGTTCGAAGACCTAGCCACAGTATACTTCTGCAGCTTCAGAACTTGACAGAAAGCAGCGCAGTTCAGGCTGTGCAGCTTACATCTTAATGGTGTGGTGGTCTCACCTGCAATTGAGCGGAGGCGCAGCAATATACGAGGACTTGGGCCACGCTGCTGGAAGCCGAAGCATCTTTATATAAAAGATTTTTGGGGGATAAGCAATGTCAGACTGGAGAGAGCTTTTGGGCTATTGTAGTGCGAGTTGGGACGTAAAAGAGAAAGAGCTGTGAGCAGGTGCGAGCAACGAAGTCCAGGACAGCGCTAGTGACAGCCCTAAAGCTAATCTAAGGGACTCTCGGTGCCACAAGATTCATCCCCTACCAGCTAGGACCCACTCCATTTCTCCATCTCTCCACTCCTCCACCCGCCATACCCTCAAGCTTATTCCCAAACTACCATGTTCAAACCAACCCAAACATATGATCAAGTGGCCGCGGCAGAGTTACAAGCAGAATTAGACGAGTGGCACGAGGAACCCATAGAGAGCGTGGAGAGCAGGAGTCACCAGGTCAATCTACACCGGAGGCCAGGTTTCTACAAGAAGGCATTGCTCGGATCGATTACCGTGAATGCTCTATTGCTCATGGTGTGTGGATGGCTGTATTTGAAGCTTAGAGTGTAAGTGCCACCTCCCAGGCGCGACTTAAAGGCAGGGAGCAACTCGTGCTGCCACGCTACTTAAGTTTAGAGTAAGCTCCTGACTTTTAATCTAGTGCGCGCACAGCTTGCGCTCCTTCAAGCAATACAGCAACTTAAGCAGCATTTGCAACACCACAACGGGATCTGGAAGGTGCCAACGTTGAGCGAGCAAGAGGAGGCTAAGGACGTGGGAGGAATGTCCCATTGCCATCTGTCCGTACACTTGGAGCCTTGCGAGAAGTTTGTGGTACTCCGCAATTCATTGGACCAAACAGACAGCGGCCGTATCGAACTCTGTTTATGGTTGCTGGCAGGGCAGCACGCAGCAGCGTGCAGAGTGAACGCTCTGAGCTTCATGGCCAGTAGAATCTGGAAGGCAGACTATTTCTGATGCGGACACGAAAGAAAAAGGGTCATCGAACCTTTTGTGATGGAGTGCTGGGGAACTGCTGGGGCTCCGCGATGGGGAGAATAGAAGTGCCGAGGTATTAAGAACAAGTGATCAAGCGTCGCGACTATTAAGCTCGTCCCTGACAGAATTACACTGCGGGAAAAGAATGTAAATTGGAGGAGAGGCTCAAATCCGTGTGCCGATGCTGCCTTGCCTGGTTGTCCACCAAAACATTCTGTTTCTGGGTTGCACTGGAAGTAGATGGACCCCTCAGGCGAACCCAAACTGCCTGATAAATGCCATGCCCTTCTGCCTTATCTTTCAAGGCAGTCAATCAACTTCAAAGCAAGTTCAATCACGTGCTGACGCGGAACGCAGTAGAAAGGGCAGACTTCATTCACATTGAACGCTAGTGTGAAGCTAACAGTGAATTGCAAGAGCTTCGGCATCGGTTCTCTTCGACTTTCATACTCCCAACACCATCCATGAGCATGTCTTCGAGCGCGCCTTCCAAACCTGTGTGGGCGAAACCCAGCAAGCGTGCTCGCTCTGGCGAGCCCAGACTCTTTGCCGAACTTGAGAGCATGGTTCTGGATACTTTTCAAGACCTTCACGACCCCGAAGATCTCACGTGGCTTTGGGTAGGAGGACGACACGTTTCGAAGCACTTCAGGTGCGAGATTGAGAGGATGTTCAGGACGGTTTTCTTACCAGAGACAATTCTGCGTTGTGACTTGGGTAAGCCTCTTCGTTGCAGCCTTCAAGTATCGATTTAGCATGCTGGGGAAAGCCGAAAGACGCTGATATTTTCACAGGCCTCCATCTCCTGTGTTGGGACGTCTTCACGCCTGATCGCTCTGTGGGATACGCTGGATGTTATGGTGACATGTCGAGTGTGCGCGAATATACGACAAAAACGCCGTCTTTCACTCTCGATCGCTTCTCCGACGATCAGGCTAGAGCCTTCTTCAAGTGTGGAAAGGTTCGAAAAGAAATGGTGTTCAGGCGTCTCCACGAAAAGCAGCTCGTCGGATCTCCTGTGTTCTCGATCCAGGTTCGCGAAGTAGTAAACGACACTGGGCTTCCCAACCTTCACATAGATGACGAGGAGGAAGAGATCTCGGTGGACTGGAAAGGCATGCTCGACCAACTCTTGGGGGAGGAGCACGTCTTCAACGCCATTCTATCTCGACGTCTGGGCTGGCACCTGGACCCCGGAGAGGACACCCCCAATCTCCTAGAGACGCATCGGAAACTCGCACGACGAAGCCGTTTCCAGCGCGAATGTCGCGCCAAGCACCGCAGCAATATCCTGGAACACTATACACATGACGAGAAGCCCGCTTTGCGAAACCTCCAGAAGCTCCGCTTCGCCGCATCAGGTTTTGGGATTGACGATGACGACGACGATGACGACAACGAGAACGACACCACCCTCTTCGAGTATACCAAACAAGAGATCCTCGACGAGCTCCCCGACGGCGCCATCATCTACAGCGGCAACAGTAATCCAGGGCCAAAGCCAGGATCAATCCCGCGGGGAATCTCCACCGATGAAGACTACTGCTCGCTCATGAACCAGTGGCGGGGTCTGCCACCGCCGTCAGCGGCGGATCTTTTCTCTCCGCGTCCCCTACCGGATCTCTCACAGGGGAGACGGCCTATGGATCCACCGCCAAGGTCGAAGCGACAACATCATCCAAGTCACGAAAAGCGTGCGAGGGAAGAAACCGCGGAGATGTTACCGAGCAAGCGCGGCAGATCCGCCGCCGATTGAAGGAACGAGGTCGGGCTGCTTTTCGGCTTCCAATCGCCATGGATTCCTCCGATCGACGTCTCCTGGAGCCTCGCATTCCTGCAATCCACACCTAGAAATCCCCTTTGGTCCACGCCCTGCGGCCCCGATTGTACAAAGGCCCATATCCCTGAGCTGCACCTTGCATCCAAGTCCTTGACCCCGTTTCACCGCGGAGATATTCTACCCTACTCATATCCTCACGTCCGTTTCCGAACCCGGATTGCAGACGGTACGTACGCTGTCCTAACTAACTAAGTAGTGTTTGCGGAGAGAGAGAGAGAGAGAGGGGGAGAGAGATGGTCTGGGCTATCGAAGTCCGAGTCCCGCGTTCTCAAGCTCTTGGGAAACTTTGCGATGGGATCCTTCCTTGCCTGGTTGATTCATGGCGGGTTTCTGTCCTAGGTTAGGTCACGGTAGGCATTCGAGACTCCATAGTGAATACATTCATTCCTCGAAACTGAACACGTGGCGTCACAATAGCGAAGATGGATACGCACACATCACCGCGGAGTACTGGTTTTAATCTCCGATCACTTGACTTGACATCACTTGACATCACATATATTATGTACACAGCACAAATGTACTTTATTCTCTCTCGCCAGGCCAGATCAATGGACACGTTAAAAACCGACTTCATCTATTTCCATTCGTTCATCGCAAGCAGCAGCAGCAGCAGCAGCAGCAGCAGTAGCGACAGATTCGAGCGCTCGGCTCGGCTCGGCTCGGAGGGGAATATAGCAATCGGCAAGAGAGAGAGAGAGAGAGAAGGAAACAAAGGCAGAGCTAGGCAAGCAGCGGACCCCCCCGGGGCGCGCGCGCGCGCTTTACAGGGAACGAATCCAACCGCAACATGTACTCGAGAAACGAACGGAATTGACCGACCGCGGTCCGCCCCGACCCCCTATATCTATATTCCCCCGGCAACGCAACGGTTCGATTTCTTTCCCGGCTCCCACGTTACTAACACAGGGCCAACGCGACGGCGCCGAGAGCCACGACGCCGCCGAACAGAGTGCCCGTATTCCTCGCCGCGGCGCCCTTGTACGGAATGGCCGGGGTGATGGGAGCGCCGGTGCCGGTCGCGGAGGCAGAGGCAGAGCCCGTGCCCACCGGGGCCGAGGCGCCGGTTCCCGCCGCTGTGGGGAACGGGGCGACTTCGCTGGTGTAGACGAGCGATGAGCTGGCGGAGGGGGCGCTGGAGGCGACGGGGACGATGATGGTGGTGGATGCGGATGGAGCGGAGGAGACGAGGAGGGGGGTTTCGATGATGGGGATGGCCGAGGTGAAGATCTGGGTGCTGGAGGCGGAGATGTGGGTGATGGTGGTGGTGGAGGTGGAGGTGCAGGTCGTGGTTACGTATCTGGTGGCTGCGTGCGCGGAGGCGGCGAGGAGGAGGGTGAGGAGGATTGGTTGGTGCATTTTGAGTGTATGGTCGGTTGTGCGCGCGAAAGCTTTGGTGGTGCGCAGTGGTTGATGTGGGTTCGAGGTTGGGGTTTTATGCGCGCACGCTGGGAGTGGGTTTGCGCAGAGCGGTGGTTTTGCGATGCGACGGTGTATGTTCAGTTGTATGTTTAGTGATGATGATGATGATGATAGCGAAGGATGGTGAGCTTTGAGCGAGCGAGATCTCTGCTTGAGGCTTTATGAGGGAGTTGCTTTGTCAAGCTTGGCTGTGGTGCTTGTCTCGGCTGATTGTTCGACAGATAATGCTGCGCGCGTGTTATATTGTCCTGCTTTCCTTTTCTGCGACAAAGGCTGTAGTGATAGTGGTGATAGTAGTGAATGAGATCAACTCGAATATAGTTTGGGTTTGTTTTCTTTGAAATGAGTGTATAGTGCGATGATAGCCTGATATCGCACAAAGGATACTTTGGAGAGAGTGACTGGAAGAGGTTGAAAGAGTGAAGAACAAGAAGATGAAGATGAGAGAAAAAGGGAAGGGGCAATACATCCGGTGGTGTGACATATATGAGACGCACCACAGCAATAATTGGCGCAAGTATATCGCCTTGGACTACATGTACCTTACCGGACTAATCCCACCCCAGCGCAAGTGTTGGGTTACAGCCAGTCAGAGAGCCCTGATATAGTGTGGTGAATGTAATCTTACGCGAGAGCATATCTGTGGCAATTGGGGGGCCAATTGTTCTGGCGCAAGATGCAAGGATTAGGGAAATTGAAGTTGCAATTTCCCATCATGCAGGAGAAATAATAATGCGCCGCCGTGGGAATAAAAGTGGTGAAGAGAAGAGAAGAGAAGGGCAAAGAGGTGAAGTGAAATTGGTGCGGCGAAGCTAAGAAATAAGCAATCCACTAGATCAAATTGAAACCCTTGGCAAATCCCTGCTACCCACTCCCTGAGACGGGCGCTTCCCCTGTTCCTGCAGTCGCTTCCTTTCTTAGTCTCTTCCAGCTCTACATTTCATTGGCCGCCATGGAAGCAATCAAAAATCAATTGGGTGAACTGGACCGGGGCGGAATCGGCCTCTCATCTCCCATGAAATTGCCATCCATCCCGGCGTTGATCTGGGGAAGTGCATCATCGATGGCCAACTGCCAGAGGGAGATGACGTGAATTATCCCCATCATGGCAGCGAGGTTATCCGATTCTCAACTGCCTGACCGTAGATGGCTACCTATGGGCTGTGCTCTGGTGGTAGGATTCGAGGCAGTGCAGGACCCACTGTGAAACTGGGCCTCAACACACCAGGACGGTAGGAGTCTTTCGGCGCTTGCATCATGTGCCAATGACACCTCATGGACCATTAGAAACACAAGAAACCCATTCTTTCGAGCATGGCGGTAAGGGTTTCTTCGCTCTGAAACCCTTTGAATCAATGATCATTGTTTGCCTGTCAAAACTCGTGTGATCCATTCCATACTGGAATACGAAACGTGAATCTCCTTGCTCAATTACCAAGCAAACCCTTTTATCCGTCTATTGCAAGCCTCTTGTCTTCCCATAAACGTACTCTTTTCACCTTACGCACTTCCATTTTCCACCACTCTTGCCGTGCCCAAAATCCCCCTGACGCCTCCTTTCCCACCGGCCTCTCTCGCCTCAATATGCACCCCCAAGTCTGCTTCCACTCTAATCGTAACCTCCACTTTCCCACCCTTCTTCACCTCCTTGACTGCAGCTTCAGCAAGCACACTACCAACATTCCACACTTTCTCTCGCATCTCCTCTTCCTCGTCTTCATCGTCGTCGCTATCAAGGTCCGAGTCATCGGACGCGGGCTTGCCATTTGCCTTCGGCTTCTCCTTTTTCGACACCTTGATATCTCTCAGCCCCTCACAAACCTTAACCATGACATCGCCGCCCTCTCTAGGAACGGCAAAAACACCCCTTCTCCGGCAGGGAACCGCCGTTTCCTTTTCTACTAAAGCAGTGAACAGACCTTTCTTCACATCTTCACTGACCACCATAACGCCAATAGCGTTGCGTAGATGTGGGGTCACGGTCACCATAGGGTGAGTTGATTGTTCGATATCGTCTTTTTCAAACTCTTGCACTAGAGATGCTTGAATGGCGGCGCCGCGAGCTGACAGGGATGAAGGGTCAATGGCTGTAGGGAGGGTGGAGGGAGAAAGAATGCGAGTGGTGGGTGGGAAAAGTCGTTGAAGGTTTTGCGAGATCTTGGGTGTATGCGATGTTCCTCCCGAAAGGATGACCTGAGAGGGATGTCAGTCGCAAGGTTCAAAGCAGACTTCAACAGTGCACGCCAAGTCATCGGAGAGACCTCTGGTACGTAAGAGTGAAAAGAAGCGAGCCGCATGTCCTACCTCATCTACATCTAGGATATCAAGGTCTGCTTTCCGCACGGCTTCCTCAATCAGGCGAGTAAAAGCCCCAAAGACCTTGCCAGCCAAAAGCTCGTAGCGTGTTCTATTGATCGTAGAGCTGAAGTCGATTCCATCCGCAAGAGATTCCACACTGCAGCTGGCATTACCGCCCAAACTCAGAGCCTTCTTCGTTGCTTCAGCTTCGAGCTTTAGCTTAGCCAGACTCCTGTCGTTTTGCCGAGGGTCCGTCTTGTTCTTCTTGGTGAACTCCTTGGCGAAGTGATCAACCAGGACCTGGTCAAGCTGTGCACCCGCTGTTTCGTAGTCATGGGATGTGGACAGTATGCTGTAAATACCGCCTCTCGAAGCAATGACGGCGATGTCCGATCTCGTCCCTCCCAAATCCGCGACCACAATGATCTTGTCCTTCAATTTTGCTTCCGGCCGTGCATCGTATGCTAGTACAGCTGCCGTTGGTTCTGAGATCATCTGTAATACATCCACTCCAGCTGCTTTCGCCGCTTTGCTCAAAGCTTCTCGTTGCTCCTCTGTGACATTTGTGGGGACCGTAATCACTGCCGCATTGACTTTCTTGCCCAGGAAGTCAGAAGCAGAGGATGCTAATCGACGAAGATGACGAGTTGTGATCTCGGAAACCGTGACGATATTCTGGGCTTCCGACTCTTTGTCTTGTATCGAAAATGCTACTGTAGATTCGTGCTTTTGGGGGTGGGCGGAAGCGTGGCATGGTGTGGGATCTATCGAGTCGAAGTCTTTCCCCAGGTAATCTCTGAAGTACGCAACTGTATTCTTGCTGTTTCTCACTAATTGCGACTTGGCTTGTGTGCCATGATATTCTTCTCCCTCAATATACGACAGCACTGAAGGTATTTGGCGGTCACCTTCTTCGTTCGCAATGACTTCTGCCTTGCCTTCCTATATAAGAGACTTGATCAGTACAGCTTTCCATGCTTCCTTCCATAATTGGCGCAATAAAGGGAACCAGGATCAGGATCATACTCCAGATGTGTAGGCAATAGAACTGTTCGAATTGCCGAACGATATTCCAATTGCGGTTATTTCGGGCGAAGTTTCGCCCTCCTCCTGGGAACTCATTATGCAGTACTATCAAAGGACTCGTGCTGAGATCGTCTCATATCACGTTGCTCTCAGAAATAAACAGAGCCTTACAACGTTCGAGAGCTGAACTTTTTCGAGCCCATGCCCAAACTTTTTTAGCCCCGGTTAGATCCGACTATCAAAAACGGGCCTTGGCATCAGAAACATCCACTCCAGGCGGTCTCCACTCTTACACTCCAAGCAAGATGCTAAAGTACTTTTCTGAACGATAGATTCTACGGCCAATGGCCGCACAAACACTCGTACTTCCCGGCGAAGCCATTCCTTCAGACATCCTCCCTATTCCCTCAAATCCATCTCTTGCACTCAAACTGGGCCCTGGCCTCCGCCATGTCCCTCCGTCAACCATAACCTCCGTCCTCGCTGGCTCGCTATGCATCGACCAAAAGAAGAACTCAATATGGGTCGAAAACAACAGCGGTAGGGTACTGCTTTCTCCTGCCCTTCACGGAACCTCCTCACTTCCCTGGGCGACTCATCATTCGGCATGCTAAATATCGCGCCTTTACTACCAGTACATACCCCAACCCAATGACCTAGTCCTAGCAATCGTCCACCACTCCTCGACCGACTGGTACCACTGCGCCATCACGCCCCACACGACCCTCGCTCAGCTCCCGCAATTGGCCTTCGAAGGCGCCACCAAGAAGACCCGTCCCCAGCTCAATTCCGGCAGCTTGATCTACGCGCGCGTCCTCTCGGCCTCGAAACACACCGACCCGGAGTTAGCATGCTGCAACCCCTCGACCGGCAAGTCCGAAGGTATGGGCGAGCTGAAAGGCGGGATGGTGTTCGATGTCAGCTTGGGGATGGCGCGGCGGTTGTTGCTGGCGAGGCAGCGGGAAGAAGGGGGTCTCGTGGTGTTGGAGGAGATAGCGGAGAAGGTGGCGTTTGAGGTTGCGGTCGGGAGGAATGGGAAGGTGTGGGTGAAGAGTGGCGGGGTGAAAGAGACGTTGCTTGTAGGCAGGGCGTTGCAGGAGACGGATAGGGAGGGGTTGGGAGTGGAAGAGCAGGGCAGGCTTGTGAAGAAGCTGCTCCGGGGAATATGACCCGGAAAAAGAGCGATTTGTTTTTTGAGATGTTCAACGAAGCCCAAGTTACTCACTTGCCCTTTGCGCCAGTACTTGATGAACCGCCCCATTTGCCCGATTTACGAGTTGCCATTGGCAGAATCCCTTAGCAGATCCTGGTCAAACTTACTTACCTTTGGCTCAAGAAACACAAGCTAATCTAGATATTAAAGCGATTGACCCAATAAACATTCCATTTTGCCGACCCACAACCTATCTACCTCGACAGATGCAGAGCGGCTTATAATTTGACCCCAACGACATCGAGAGCTCGTTACATATGAAATATAGGCGAAACGATGGGAATGAGCCCAGACATCCATGATTTTGCAAGCTCAAGGAGGGCCTACTTTAGCAGCTATCATGGGCATTGAGCTTGACGTTGATGGTCTGCAGGCTTGGAGGAGACCATTTCGGATGGCAGTGAACGCGCAGCTCGGACTCATAGATAGATGGTCACAATCAATACCTGAGGTGGGTTGGGGGGGGGGCTGTTTCAGCAGGGAATGAGAAGGGAGTGGTTAGTTGAAATCATAGATTTGGATGTTTAGGTATCTCGTAGATAGATATATACCAGACTCCACGCTTCCCAAACACGCAGAACGAGCCGAACTCATCGATTGTAAGTAGAATTGACAAACACACGAACGAACAAACAGCTCGCTACAACCATGCGCCCACTTCAACCCCGTCCATCGCATCTCGCCCTCCCTCCCTTAAGCCGACACACTCCCATCCTCCCTAATGCCCCTCTTCCTCATCGCTTCCTGCCAGCACCTCTCACAATAGCTCATCTCCCCATCTCTCACATTGATACAATTAACGTGGCAGACCCTGCACTTGGGCCTACTTGCCTTCGGCGATTCCTTCTTACCCCTACGTCTCAGGGCATCCTGGAAGCATCGCTCGCAGAAGTTCGTATTGCTCTCGCGGACATTGACGCAGTTGACATGGCATGTGTTGCAGATGGGACGTGTGAATGTGGGAGAGGCATAGCGTTTCTCTGGGTCGGAAGGGTGAGTAGAGCGGCTTTGTGGTGCTGCTGTTGATGTTGGGTTGGGTACGTGACAGGCTGGAGGGGCTCCACCTGTAGGGGACCTGGAGGAAAGAACTGGCGGCGTAGTCGGGGCTCCGCTGCCCGGAAGCCCGAAGCGAAAGCTGGTTGAGAATCCAAAGGCGCCACCGGTGGGCCTTGATGGTGGGGATGGTGGTGGCAGTTCGATAGGGAACGAGGGCGGAGGTGGATGGTCGGACCTCGAAGGCCCATAAGGAGGTGGAGGAGGAACAGGAGGCAGGCCACTGGAAGGAATTAGCAGTTTCATTCATTTTGTATCCCATGCAGAGGAAATCATAGGCATTCCCGTACGTGCTACCTTGTCCTAACCATGCGGCGGTAGGAGGACGGACATTTTGGGCGGGTTGTTCTGGTGACGTTAGGTTTCCCCAGCGGTCATATGTTGCCGCGTTGTTGAACATGATGACTATTCTCTGTCCTTGTTGTTCGGAGTACGGTGGTGCTCTTCCAGAAAGATGCGGTCACGAAAAGCAAAAGCCAGAAGTGTAATATGGCTGGGACGCTGGCAGTATTGGATGGCAAGTTTCTTCCGATACTGCTGCAACTGGAGCAGAACAGAAGGCTTGTACTCTGAGTCGCACTGGGACAAGAACGAGGAGGGTAAAAGGTAATTATAAAGGCAGGTTGTCTTGAAGATTGTACCTCGCTGATCGTATGACTCTGAGTTGCAAAAACGTCGGAGCCGGTCACCAACAGAAAAGCTTGGAGGTTGTGACCCAACCATTTGATAGCATTGTGGGCTTTAAGGCCAACAGAGAGCAAAGAATGAGAATGAGGCGAAATAGGGTACTGTACATATAATATACATTGTTTTCATAGGCTGAAGGCATGTTTCATCGGGTGCAACACTGCCAATCACTAGACCTACAGTTCCGAAGGCTCAAGGTCGGCGGTCTACTCATGCCCAGGAATAAAGCACGCGGTTAGGCACCGCTCTTCCGTGGGAATGCTTGGCTCAGTTTGAGGCAGCATTACCATCCTTGACTCCGTAAACAACAGGTACCGCGTGAAGATAGGTAGCTCGGCGGCAGGTCATTGCAATCACTGGGTTATTCTAGTAGTCGTCTTCGGAAATCTTTCGCGCCAGCTTTCTCTTTTTCGAACTTCTTCCTAAAGCGGGTCCAGGCGGTTGGAAGTCCTGTATGTCGTCTGTATCTTCAGCGGCATCGAGTACATCCTTTCGCTGGGTCTTCGCCTTATTCAGACCGACGCGGATATTTCGCTGGACCCTGGTCTTGGCGCCGAGAGCCCATAGGTCTCCCCACTTGGACTTACGTGCATCCCGATAGGCCTGTTTGCTGTAAGACTTCGGAACAGTCCACCGCTCTATCCTACCTGCAGGAGTGCAAAGATCGAGGATGACGTGACGGCGTCTCTTTATTGGCGAAAGAATCGCCCGAGGTAAGCTGAGGGTGCTGACACTTGCGACTTTAGGATCAATGGCCTCTTGCGAGCTTTTCGTGCTTTCAATCCCTTCCGCATCCTCAAACCCTGCAAAAGCAGCCTCTACGGCTGCCTGGCCTTGCATAATATTGTCCGCCTCCCGCTGGTCAATGCCGCGCTGAAGAGCCACGTAGCTAAATAAGATGTCCTCGTGATTCTTTTCTCGCGAGCCGAGGATACGTTGCAAATAGTGTGGGCGAATGTAGCGTTGCGAAAAATGACAGTAATCTTTTCTACCTTGGCTCCGTCCAGCTGTGATATACATTGGGCATTTCCCATGGTTCGTACACGGAGCGATGATCATGCCCTTTTCCTTGTGCCCGAAACGATTCGGAGAAGCAGCTTCAACGGGCGCTTCCACTTCTTCGTCTCCTGGTGATGCTACGTGATACTTCAATAGCGTTTCCCTTGCGCCTGCAATGAGCTCGAAACCCCTTGGGACCCCTTTCTCGATCAGAACGAGGACACCACCTTTCGGATCCAGTAGAGACCAAAAGTTCTGAATTTGGTTCTTTCGTATGTAGTCTTCTTTCAGTGTCCATAGAGTATGAGGCGCCAAGATGATGTCGTATTGTTTCCTGGGTTGAGGGTTCTTGTTTTCAAGGGAGGGATGGTCTCGTGACGGATCATAGTCTGGAAGACGGGGAATGAACGTCGTATCGTCCAGCAAGTGGCTTGCCCTGTTTCGTAATGCAGACGACCCAGTAACGACAGTAGACTTGCCATACGGCGGAGGCTTATTAGGTGGAACTCCGTCGGGTTGCATGAGTTCCCACTCTGCACGCATAATCTCCCGCCATGCAAGAATGCCAGCACCTCCCGCCCCAGCGTCTAAGACACGAGGACCGCCTTTGTTCTGTATGAGCTTGCGTATCCACTCAGATCCTAAGCGCTTGCGGATCTCTACCAACGCGCTCGTTACAGTAGCATATGCCCCAGGCATTATTGCAGCGATATAGGCATTACCTTCCATCTCGCCCATGTTAGACTGAGATGCCTCCAACGCAATCGGTTGCTGCTTGAGATGGGCCCTTGATATCGTGGCTGTAGAATTTGGTAATCTAGGCCCACCAAAAGTCTTCTGGGCGACTTCGGACAGTTGCTTGTTAGAGGCGTCTGCGAGTAGAGCTGTGATAGGGTCGATGACGGTATCCTTGGGTATCTGTATCGTAGCTGGTGACGTGCTGAACCGTCCAGCGACTGTCAACGGATGTGTCCTTACTGAATCGCCGCTCTCGTATGCCTCATCATCTTGTTCAAAGTCTTCGGTATCTTCGTCCTCGATTGCCAATTGCTCCGACGACAAGAGATCGTCTGAGGGTTCTACTGGTTCCAATTTTTGCGAGCTCTTTTCGGTTGTTTTTGCTTGTGAAGCGTTCGCCGCAGCTATGTCTCGGAATACTGCCATCCGCGCCTGAAAATCTGCTTCTGTTTCCGAGGGCATCGGCTCTGCGTCATCGTCCATCAATTCATCTTCGTCAGATGGGACTTCCTCGTAGATGACCTCTTCCAGTCTGCCCTCAGCGTTTTCTCTCATGAGCACGTTTTCCGGGAAGTCGCCCTCTTCTTCCTCCGCGCCTCGAAGCAGATCGAAATCTTCAGGTAGCGTGGTTGCGGATGGCGGACCGTAAAGCCTCTCGTAGACCGTGTATTCTTCCGATGAAAGAAAATCTTTGGGCAAAGTCTCTCCGAATGTCTCGCGTGCCTGGCGTACTATCGATTCCATCTGCGCTGGAGTTTTCGGGAGCTCATTCTCGAGAGCCCCAACATGTTCGACTGAGGCCCGAAGTCTTCGCGCGGCGTTAAAGGATCGTGTCTGAAATTTGTATTGACTCCACGGCTTTGCTCCATACTTGGGGAGTCTGGCAGTTGATGAGAATCCATTTGCGAAAAGGAACAGCAGCTGGGAGGAGCAGTAGTGACAGAATCGCTGTCTGGTAAGAGATACCTGCATGCTACGCTTCAAGGCGGATGTGCTTCGGGCCTCCTCACGAGTAGATTTTCAAGTGTGAATCCTCGATCTTTAGAATGACCGTACTCGGCTAGCGCCGACCTTTCGATTAGATATTAAATATCCATCATTCTTGAGCCATCTTCCTAGGGCAATTCATACGATATGGCTTCCAAAGCAACACGATTTCGCTGCCTACACGCTACATCTATACATCCTATACGTCCCTCGGTATCCTCCACCCGCACCTTTGCCACCGCAGTCTCCGAACCCACTGAGCCCATCGCCCCTCCAACTTCAACGACTCGTCGCTCTCCTACCATCTTCCGCGACCGCCTCAACACCGGACCTTCGCTCTCAGACTTCACATCTCCTCCGCCCGAGAATGATGCACCAGAGATTCGAACAGCCTTCGTTGGCCCCGCCGGCAAACAGAAAGAAATTACCCGCCTCCCATCCTGGCTTCAAACGCCCATACCTAACAACGAAAATTACAAGTCTATTAAACGAGATCTACGCGGACTGAATCTACATACTGTTTGTGAGGAAGCGAGATGCCCAAATATTAGCGACTGCTGGGGTGGGTCTGACAAGAGTGCCGCTACGGCTACAATCATGCTTATGGGCGATACGTGCACGAGGGGGTGTAGATTCTGCAGTGTGAAAACAAGTAAGGCGCCTCCGCCTTTGGATCCCCATGAGCCGGAGCATACAGCCGAGGCATTACGGCGGTGGGGGCTGGGGTATGTGGTGCTTACATCTGTTGACCGGGATGATCTGGCGGACGGAGGTGCTCGTCACTTCGCGGAGACCATTATGAAGATCAAAAGCAAAGCTCCTGCGATGCTGGTGGAAGCTTTGACAGGTGACTATGCTGGGGATTTAGAGATGGTGGCTAAAGTCGCTAGGAGCGGATTGGATGTCTATGCGCATAATGTTGAGACGGTGGAGGATTTGACACCGATGGTCAGGGACCGGAGAGCAAAGTTTAGGCAGAGCTTGAGCGTCTTGAAGCACGCCAAAGTGGCCAAGGAAGGACTTATCACGAAGACAAGTATCATGCTCGGACTGGGAGAAACGGAGGAGCAGCTCTGGGAGACACTAAAAGAACTGAGGAAAGTCGACGTCGACGTTGTGACTTTCGGGCAGTATATGCGGCCTACAAAACGACATATGCCCGTACACACATACGTTACTCCGGCCGTCTTTGAGACTTGGCGCCAGCGTGCCCTGGACATGGGCTTCTTGTACTGCGCTAGTGGACCCTTGGTTCGCAGTTCATACAAAGCTGGTGAAGCGTTCATTGAAAACGTCATCAAGAAGCGGGCAAGCAAGAATCAAACAGCTCTGGCGGACGGCGAAATGAATGATAAACTGGAGAGGAGTACGATCATCTAACGGAGAAGGTTAGTCATAGCACTGGGCCAGGCGTTTTGCTCGAGAAAGCATAGAATGACACTGATAGTGTCTGGGAGGCGGCGTATGTTAACTTGCTCACGAAATGGAGAGAAAGGAAAAGATTCAGTCATTATGCCTGCCTGTGAAAGGTTCAGAGAGTAAATACTTCCCTTCATCGCAGTAAAGACATTCCTTTCTACCCCTTTCACGAGAGCTCGTCCAGTTGAAGTAATATTTGAACATCAGACATAAGCAGAGTTCCGCCGTCCCCCCAGCCGGATGAACCCTGGATTTCTTGGCGAACACCGGGGGGGGGGCCCCGGAGATAAGCTCTGACCGTGTCCCAACCCTCAGCACAGAAAGAAAGAAAGAGAAAAAAAAAAGACCACATGAGAGGCAGCCTCCTCAAACCCAACCCCCGACATCGCCCCACCGCCCGGCTTCCCGCACCCCGTCGGACCCTCCCCACCATGGCCCCCCCGCCGCCCCCCAACCCCGCCCCCCCACCCCTCCGCATCCTCATGCTCCACGGCTTCACGCAATCCCCGCCCCTCTTCCACGCCAAAACCCGCGCGCTGTCCAAATCCCTCGCCCGCCCCTTTCCGACCCTGCACCTCCGCTACGTCCCCGCGCCGCACCGGCTGGCCGCGGCGGACATGCCGGGCCACGGCGCCGCCGCGCTCGACGTGCCCGGCGCCGAGGCGCCGGAGGCGTACGGGTGGTGGAGACGGAAGGACCACGTGATGAAAGACGGGCAGGGGAAGGAGGCGGGGACGGGGGTGGTGTACGAGGGGATCGAGCGGGGGTTGCAGAGCGTGGCGGATTGTATACGGGAGGAGGGGCCGTTCGACGGGGTCGTGGGGTTCAGTCAGGGGGCGGCGGCGGCCGCCATGGTTGCGAGTTTGCTGGAAGGTCGGACGCGGACAGAGGCGTTTGCGGAGGCGGAGGCTCGAGGGGGGATGCCGTATCCGGCGAGTTTCCTCGGAGGGGTCGACGGCTTCGTGCAGGCTCCGCTCAAGTTTGCGGTGTGCTACAGTGGGTTCAGGGCGCCGGGGAAGTTGTACGAAGCTTTCTATGAGCCGCGGATTAGGACGAAGGTGTTGAATGTGCTGGGGCAGGTGGATGTGGTGGTTGATGAGGTCAGGGGGATGCAGTTGGTGAGTGTTTGCGAGGGCGGAGAGGGAATGGTGGTGGTGCATCCTGGGGGTCACTTCGTTCCCAGTCAGAAGCCGTGGTTAGATGCCGTTGTGGGGTTTGTGAAGCAGCGTATGGAGGGAGAGGGTAAGAAAGAGGACAAAGAGGAGGAACGGGTCGAGGATATGGATGTCCCCTTTTGAGGCGAAAAGGGCTTTGGATTTCAAGCATAGCGACGGGCGTTCATGGTGCATTGAGAAGATGGTATTAGAAAACGAGGATTGCTAGATTCGTAGAACCTAATCGAAGAAGATCCCTGTGTTGCATATTAGAATCGCTAGCAAAACAGAATCACGCTGTGGTATCATATCAAAGAATTTGGAACGCTAAACCTGACACGCAGTCAATCCCCAGATCAGATACTTCCTAGCACGACCTTACCTAGGATGTCTCCCCCTATTTTCCCTTCTTTGACTCTTCTTCCTCGTTGTATGGATGCTTGATGGTCAAACACCATATATCGAGGTAGTCACAAATCGTAGTAATAACGTCATGCTTACGAACAATCAGCGTTTTTAACCGTAGTTTGCACGGGAGGACTTACAACGAAGCTGCCATAGACGCCAAAACTCAGGCCCATCAGCATGAAGACAAAAGCGATCTGATATGTCCCGAATCCCAAGGCACTTGGCCAGAGTCCCAATGTCGGGCCTAGCGAGTCGACGACTGCAAGGCCCAGAGGGAACGTAAGGACGTTGTGCATGGGGAACTCGGGATCCTTAGTCAGATGTGCCACGATCATTCGGCCAACCGAGTATGCATTGAGCAAGCCAGCGTAGAAGACGAAGGGTATGAGATGGTGGTTGAGGATAACCGGCTGGAGGTAGAGGTACGCAGCGACATGGGCTGAAGCGACGAAGAAGGGAGCAAGTCCATAAAGCGGCTTTGTGACGGACTGTTTCCGTTCGCGCTGTACTTCCATGACATGCAAGATGCTATGCAGTGTCAGCGCAGAATAGCTGATGCGAGTCGAACGGCTTACCTTTGTACGGTGTTCGCAACCAGCACAACACCCCCGTATACCATGTACCATTGATTCCAGGGCATTTCATAAAAGTAGTCGGGAATGATTCCATGTTTCGCAACGCCTATGGTTTCAAGCATGGATTGTTGCCAGAAGCTGCCTCCTCCTTTCACAGCAGTAATTGCATACACAATGCAAAGTGTCAAGATTCCTTCGACGGGTCCAGATACGATGCCCAATATAAGGGTCTCTGTATAATACTCATCCCACGTTTGTATGTAGAACGTGAGCGTCGCTAAGGACAATCAGAGAAGAGCGCAGGACAGATGTGGGGAGAGAGGCTTACAGCCAAATAAGGTCAAAATGGTGGACCAGCTCTGACCTAGGTTCATAGCGGCTGCAAAAAGAAGTACTTCTAGAACTGTGTTGCATGCATCCACACCTGGCCCGCGAGATCAGCCCTGAGCAAGCTCTGAAGTTCATAGTCGAACACACCATGATCAAATAATTCTCCAAGAGGTCCACTTTGGTGTGTTCTCCGTCTAAGATCCCAGCATCAGTACCTCGTAGAGCCCTTCACCGAACGTCTCTACATACGCTTGTGTGCCATCCACTGCGTCAAAGGTCTGGTAAAGGAACAGTCCAATGGACCAGGAGGCGTACACCCAGCGTGGCATATCCTGATCGAGACTTGGATTGTACCAAAGCAAGGTCAGGAAATTGAGGACGACGAAGCTAAAGCCGGACAGGGTGATCTGAGCAAGAGTCGCCATAAGTGAACGTTAGAAGGACACTTGTTCTCATGAACTCACAGCATTTGGACTAAAACTGTCAGCGGTATGATCATGCATCGAAACACAGCTAAAGATTCTTACGCCATAGACATAGGAAAGCACTTGATAACCACATTGTTGTAGAAGGGCTTGAGCACGTATTTCGATGTCAACGAGTGGTCAACTCCGGCGTATTTGTAGTCGTGAAGACCTTCCAACTTCTTCTGACGAATGTAAACCATCTTGAGCTAGAGAACATGCACTGAATAGCAACGCAATCCTTTGGAGGTTTTAGTAACAAGGAAGCAACTTCAAAATCTCTAGGCACGCGGATTCATTTCAAGGTTGACGCGACGCCAAGACTTTTTCAGCGGAGTGACGTCCGGCCGTTTAGATCCGAGAATCCCTGTTTTTAAGAATGCATTTGTAGATCACTCAATCACGCTTGCTCCACTGAAGATCACGTGCAATCAACAATTATATTGCCAGAAATCGCCCTAACTCTCGAACTCAATATTTCCAGCGCACACCCCTATCCGACGCCCCAACAACCACGTCCGGCAACGGGCCCTTCTCAAGATCCACAAGATTGCTCTCCAAATGCGCCGCACCGCTCGCACCCATCAAGACTGCGTCGCCTTTCCCCATGCCAAGCAGGCTATGATCCGCCAACCACCTCAGCGCACACTCCCTGAGCGTCAACTCATGCTTCTCAACGACGGGATCCAGCAGCTCCATCACAGCAAAGTACTCCTCGTTCCCATAGCCCCAATTCTTATTTCTCTTATGTGACTCACCGCCGGCCAGGAAGCCCCCCGCAATAGGGTTGAACGCGTAGAACTTGATGCCGTAGTGCCTCAAACGGGGGAAGAGCCCAGGCTCTACGGCGCGATGGAGGACGTTGTATTTGCCTTGATAGACTGACGGTTTGACCCATCCCTCGCGATCGCACAGCTCGCAGATCTGCGCGACTTCCCATGCGGGGAGACAGGTGACGCCGAGCTTGGCAAAGAGGCCTTCTTGGTGGACTGCGTTGATGCCGCAAAAAATGTCGCTTTGAGGGACAGAGCGGTCAGGGCCAAGATAGTAGACGTGCAAGTTGTGCGTTCTGAGCTCTGCGAGGGACTTCTGGAGAGTTAGCCGGAGCATATCGGAATGGTAGCGTTGGTCGAAGTCTGTGTGCGTGCATCAGGATTTTTATCGTTGCGGAGGCGGAAGAAAGCAAGGACGTACCCCAGCCCTCAGGTATGGCGGTCTCGGGGTTCGAATGGAACGCGGGGAGATCCTTTGGGCTTATAACTAGACTTCGCTCCTGACATTTCAATTCGCCGAGCATGCTCTCCGGTGTGACGTTCCCGTAACGGCGTACGGTATCGATCTCGGTGTGCTTAATTCGAATGAGCGGTATTACTGTGGAGGCGCAATCGTGGACTTACCCATGCTTCTGGAAGACGTCCAATATTGAGTTCCCAGTTTCGAGATCAGTGACCCGGCAATGTGGTGCCACATCTGTGAGCAGAATTGGCAACCTCGAACGCAGAGGAGAGATAAGAGATTGTAGCAAAAGTCATGCATAGAGAGAAACTCAAAATTGCAAATCCGCACAGGCAAATCGTCAAGAAAAGTGGCAACCCTAAGAGCCCCCATCTTTTCGCTTTTGATTACTTTTGTGCGTATCAACCAGAATGAATTGACTGTTTATGTGGACTCCGTGAAATTTGGGATCTTCGCTGGGGTAATTTTCCCCTTTATGCATGACTGTCGTTCAATCCTCTTACAACGATTCGCATACTCTTCCGGCCGAACGACATCGCGCCGAGTACGACTTTCGTGATGGCTTTCTGGCTCGAAGTCATGACTTTGCTGATACTTTTGCGGACGCAGTGCTTCCAGAGGTAATTGAACTATTGGACGATACTGCATATCGGGTTTTCGCTCTTAAGAAAGCGACGACAGTGGATGTTTCATAGCCAAGGGCCTGATATGAGGAGAGTAAGATCTGATGCGCTAGTTGAATCGATTGATTGTAGTACTCAGCCGCATGCCCGTCAAGCAACTCCTGAGTCTATATACGCAAGATGGCACCACTCCGTTGACTAATATTCGTCCCTGCACCGATAGGCAAGACTAAAGAAACTTCCGAGTCCCTCTCGGGACAAACCTGCGAGAAACCGACATTGAATTGCAGCTTGAAAGACGGAGTTAACGTCTTTCTTTTCTTTCTCTTTAGGAGCTAGTCCTGCTTAGGAGCAACCCGCGAAGAGTGGTGCGACTGAACGATTAGTGGCTTCGGGTGCCAAGCTCGAAATGGCAAAGGCATGGACAGTATCGACAATTGATGCTGCGCTGAGATATAATTCTACGACCTATGTTCGCAGGGGCACATGTTCGTTCCTTATGGCGGAAACCGGTGGCCTGGCTGTAAGGTCCGCTGCGCATTCGTCAGTGGGACATTTGCTGTGTCTAGTCCAGTCAGGAGATACTCTCGAGATGTCTATCTCCGCCAAACTCCCGTGTCCAATGGTAAGAGATGCTTGTTCTCACGAAGAGCTTATCTCATAAGTCCGGTGATTAAGTTGATCCTGGTCCGCAGGTAGATTTCTCTGACTATATATAAGGCGTTGTTGCATGCAGATGCTGTAGATAACATCGATACTTCGTGAATGCTTACCTTGGATTCGAAATCTTTTTCCCCCAAAATGCCTGCGCCGCCTGTCCCCGCATCGCTGCAAATCAGCGTGAATGCCACCAAGGTCGAGTATGTCCAGCTGGGTACGTACATTTCGGAGCAACCATGCCTCCTATTTTTACAAGCTTCGGGCTTGGAAAGCCAGCTTTTGAGAGCAGAGCGCTCTACTTCTGCCCTAGACCTTCGTTACGACCCGGCTTCTTGCCCTGAGAAAGCCATGCTGACTCCGAAATTTGCGTAGGCTCCTCTGGGCTTCGAGTCTCCTCGCCAATCCTCGGTACTCTGGATATTGGCAGTAAGGACTGGCAGAATTGGGTGATGGAGGAAGACGAAGGGTTAGAGATATTGAAAGCGGCCTGGGACAGAGGTAAGTAGAACATGTCGAGATATACTGATGATTTGTAATTCAATCAACAATAGGCCTCTCAACTTGGGATACCGCCAACGTCTATTCGAGGGGCATAAACGAGGAGATCATTGGGAAAGCGGTTCAAAAGTTTGCGATACCCCGGCACAAACTTACCATCTCGGCCAAGTGCTGCGGAACGGTCCCAGACGAACCAGGCATTTTCAGCTGGCCGTTTGAGGCGCAGATGCAAAAGAGTAAAGACTATGTCAACCAAGGCGGTGAGCAGCTCTGTGTCAGTATGAGGCGTCGTCCTATAGGTGCTTTGGCTGAATATTTTGGGCCGGGTAGGCCTATCACGCGGCGCGATTCTCAAAGCCGTTGATGCCTCGCTCAAGCGTCTCTGAAAAAACTATATCGCCCTTCTCCAGATCCACAGGTACGACACCCCAGTTCCTCCGGAAGAGACCATGAAAGGGCTTCACGACCTCGTCCAAGCCGGCAAAGTCAACTACATTGGCGCAAGCTCCATGTGGACATACCAATTTGCCCGCATGCAATTTATCGCTGAGAAGAATGGCAGGACGAAATTAGTGAGCTTGCAGAACCGGTACAATCTTTGTTACAGAGAGGAGGAGAGGGAAATGAACAAGTTCTGTAACGAGACTGGAGTGGGTTTGATCCCATGGGGGCCTTTGTTCTCAGGCTTGCTGGCAAAGCCATGGGGAGCCGAGTCTGCCAGGTGGAAGATGAGTGTTGCTATGAGCGGTGGGCTTACGGAAGCAGATGGAAATCATCAATAAACGAGTTCAGGAGGTAGCTGAGAGGAAGGGCTGGAAGATGAGTCAAGTTGCCCTGGTGTGGATCAGAGAAAAAGGTTGCATCCCCATCGCCGGCTTGAACAGTACCAGTATCGAGAGGCTAGAGGAAGCGTGTGCTGTGCGGGACATGACGCTGAGTGCAGATGAGGTGAAGTATTTGGAAGAGCCATACGCTCCAAAGCCGGCCGCTGGGCACATCTAAAGTGGAAGCCAGGGGTGAATGAGAACCAGGAACAGATAGCAGTCGAGTATGCCGTTATGAGGTGGGCACATTCAAAGATTGCCTTAGGTTTTTGGTCCTGTGGATCGGGACAAAGAAACAGTACAACGCCAAATGCAAGACGTGATAGTTTTGGTTGCACACTTCAGGGTCATAACAGCAGAGTCTGTAGATGAAATCATCAGCAGACACTCATTTGCGAATCATAATCGTCGAGAATAGAGGGAGGGTCGAGCATGAACATGTTGGGAGACCATCGTTGCAATCTTCTGGTCAGAAGAGCCAAAGCAGGCGGCGCACCGCTCTCATACATATATCCAGGTTTACAGCCAGTTCCGAGGACATGTGGACTTGGCTGGGCGAGAGCCCCTAGCGGTTGCAAAATATCGGGCTATTTGAGTGGAAAAATGCGCGCGTCGAGTGCTAGTGCCGCATCACCCCTGCTCACCCTAAAAGCGGCCAGCCCCGAACTGAGGGCACATTTCTGTCATCTTGGACCGCTAATACTTTTTCTGCGGAGTGACGTCCGGCTGTTCGGATCACCGTTTCAACGATTCTGGCAATGGAGTGATATAGACTATCGCTGAGCATGAACAACGCCTGTAGCTATGCAATTGTAAACCTCATGAATCAGGGAATGCCATTGACCAGTTCTTGCCTGCCTCTCCCATCCCCCTCCTCAGGAACAAGAGTCCAGTCTTTCACTCCCCCCTTCCAATCTGCTATCCGTCCTTCCTTTACATCGACGAGGACAACCCGGACTTCCTCTCCTTCAATGTAACAGCTTGCTCCCCCATCACCTTCAGCCTGCGCAAGTGGCGTCGACCCGAAGAACCCTTGCTCTTCCCTGGCCTGATCCCCGAAAGTGTTGTTGTCGAGATGCTTCTCTTTGCACCACCTCTCTTCGTCACTGCCTTCGCCTACCATCCTCGCTTCGCCGTTGATAGTAGCGCTGATACTGCTCAATGCGCTCGTATTGATATTCAGCAACAAGCTGGCAAGACTCGAGCGTGTTGCTTGAGGTGGCGGAGAGCCTTCGCGAGTAGGATCTGGATTTCGAGTCGGAGGTCGATGGGAGACCCAGTCGTGGACGAGTATGGATACCCGGGGGTTGTTTATCAGGTTGAGAGTCTTTTTAGACGAAGGGTTCGTGGTCATGATGATGACTGGGTTGGGGTTGAAGGGCGTCGAGGAAAGGTATGTGTAATTCATAAGAGAGATGTGGGGAAACATGGCATCGCATGTTGCAAGATGTAGCTATTTATGTGGTTAGTGTCTTCCAAAGACTGTTCGGGTCACGAAAACATACAAATCTGGCGTTCTTAAGACATGCCTCCACTTCTGAGGGCAAAGATGATGAGACCTGTGGATGTGTAGCTGTCGCCGAAGCCTCCCAGTTTAGAGGCGGCTGTTGAGTTTCTGTCATGGCGATGATCTACTGACGTTTCGCTGTTGAGGTTGCGACATTATACATACGACTTTCGAAGAATGATGCTTCGAGGACCCCATGACCCCCAGGGATGCACATTACGCGCTAGCAATCACTAGCGCATGGATGTGCTTTTCGTCGCCCAGGCATACTATCGACCCTTTTAACAATTTGCTTTGTGAAGACTACATATACAAATGAACCTTCACAAAGCTCAGAAAGCAAGTGATTGTTGTGGTGTTTGTACAATTAGATAATAAGTAATTGAGTGCCTCAGAAAACCAAATCCACGCGGTCCAAATTACCACAACTATCACCTTTCCGGCTTCCAAAGCCATAGAACGCTCCATCGATGCATCATGTACTTAGGAAATACCGATGGAATGGATATCATCGCAGCAGCAGACCTTCCGTCCCTCAACCCTTCACTGACTTTGGCCCCTGTTTCTTCCTGGACCATCTGTAACCACGCTTTTGATTTATGCGCGGACAAATGATGAACGGTCACCATCAACACCATCAACACCATTGGTACCATCCACTGCCGTCTCCTTGTCGATGAAGCTACCTCGGCTCCTTGAGCTCTTCTGTCTCCCGAATCGGCCTCCTCCGGACTTTTTCCTGCCACCTGAACTGGACGTCGCGCCGCCCACGCAAAGGAAGACCATGGCGAGGAAGAGGCATGCTACGGCTGCCCACATGAAGCCAAAATTGTATTTCCCAAGAGTTGCGGTTGTGCCGGCAGATCTGAATGCGTCGCGGCCTTGCACGAATGCAGCACTATGTTTTGTAAGCATACTCGTTATGAAACAGCGTGGTCCAGATAGCTTACGTCATCAACGCGGCCGTAATGGTTTGAAAGAAGAGGCCGACCGAGCAGAGAGCGCCGGTAAGGAAGCTGCCAACGCGGCTGAACAGGGCAAGGAGACCAAGGACGAGGGCGCAAGCAGAGAAGAAGAGGGCGATGAACTCAAAGGCGAACATGAATCGCGTTTCTAGATAGTACTTGTCCGAACTGTTGCGCAGATGATTAGTACCGTGCCAAACGAATGGACGGATGAGATAGCCTACTGCTTGATGAGGGAAGCCGGCAGTCCCTTGGTAGTGCCAAAGTTCTTCTGGGGATCGAATGCATATGCTGGATGTACGTGCGGGCAAGCATTGCGTCCGTTGGTGTCACCGCAGGTATTCCAGAAAGTCCATCTGGAGGTAGCCGGAGCGCCTGGGATGGCGGAAGTATCGGCCTGGAGGAAGTAGAATTGATTGGTTGGATTTTTGTCAACAGCACCACCGATTACAACCAGAAGCATCAGAAGAAGAGCTCCAGCGATGAGGACGAGGGAAACCACAGCGAGAGGTGCTCCTAGGATTCATCAGTGCTGGTCGTCTCGTGTAATTAGAACAACAGGAGCTCACTGGGTGACATCTTGGTGAATGTTTACGGAGGGCTGTCTATCCTGCGTCTTTTGATTGTTAGTATGCGAGCATTGAGGCTGAGGAATAGAGACTTGATTAAGGCGCAAACGTACCGGTGAGCAAGAGAGAGCAATGAAAAGATGATGGGGGTGGAGGAGAGAGGGAGCGCACAAGGATTGAAGTCGTGTTGTTAATCACTAGCTGTGGCTGACGTAGTTGCTAGTGCCAACCGCGAAATTCGAATTGGGTCACGTTGGCGGACTAAAGGCCCCCAGCGCAATTTCCCTGTTCTGCTGCCCAATACCCCGGCCTATCCGCTGCTTTGTACGGAGACAGGGTCATTCCAATTGCACCCACTGTGCGCAATCTACGTCACCGACATCATATTCACACGGATATTTGGCGACGGCGAGGTTCCATTCCTCAAGTGTTCAAATGTTCAAATGTTCAAATGTTCAATTGCTCTTGCTGGAATTGTCACGACTTATACAAGTAGGCATTTCAAGTGAAAATACCCATGCTAGAAGTCCGATTGTCTTTAGCGCTTCCCCAGCTTCTTTCCGCATAGAAAGCTGGCTAGGTATGCACGGAAAGCGGTGATAGCCGTCGTTGCAGGGAGCCTCAGAGCCGACAATTTTCCCTTATAACTTCCTCATTGGGAAACTGAGTATCGAGAGGAAGAAAACCCCAAAAGCTCGAAACCATCATGTCTGCTACAGTCTGGCCACCAATTTCCCATGAGCAACTAATGAAAGAGGAAGAAAAATCGCTGGTACGAGTATCTCAAGACCAACAAAGTATTTCTGAACATGTGGAATAGTTGACGCATTGTAGGCGTGCGAGCTTGAATGGCTTCTGAATCTGCTGCAAGAGAGTCTAGCATCTCTGAAAAGTGGACTCCAGGAATGCGTCGCTTTGCTGGCTCCGAAAGAACCGGGGTCCACGCTTGCCCTATCGTCACTGCGGTCTGAAAGTGTCAAAGGTTTCGTGACTAGGATTGGCACTCGGATTATCAAAGGAGTATGTCGCTTTCCTTCTTTCCATTAGACTACCGTCGGACTCTTCTTCATGCTTTGCCTACCGCAATACATAGCTGCATGCTTTTGTCTCAAGGAAATTCTCTTCGGTTTGCCCTTTGTTTTGGCATCCTAGCATCTCAGCTTACGCATGATGTAGGACATTAACCTTCGGCTCACTACTCTGCCCCCTCCACGCTCTCTTTCATCCTATCCGGTCCACTTGCAATACCCCGTTCCACTCCCACAATTGACTGCCTTGCTCACCCTTTTGAACCAAGCCCTGGACATTATCGACATTAGCAGATGGACGGGCGATCCGCATAATGGGGCTTTCATATCTGGCCAGCTACGTTTACTGGCTGACACCATCGGAGAGGCACAGCAAACGCTCAAAGGGGGTGAAGATGTAGTAGGGGGGAAGTGGTGGGAAGATGCTATGACTGAGGATGTATGCCATCTCGCTTCCCTAACATTGCGTTTCGTCTGACGAAATCTTTTTGCTTCTTTCCCCTTGAACATCATTTGTTTTCGTGGCACTGCCGCTACACTTCCTTATCACTGTTCGAATTACTCACGTTCCAAATCTACCAAGACATCCTCACCCTCGGTCCCGCCAAGTCTGTCTCTTCATCTCTCCATCGCCGACGCGGCCCTTCTCCTGCATGTCCGCACTCTTGCTCCTCCGTCTGCACCGGAGTCATCTCTCACAGGCCTCTCTCTTCGTACTCGGCTTGGCCTGGGTCCTCGACCGCCTGTCCATGACGAGCTCGGTCAAGTATTCCACTACCGTGGAGAGGAGGTGACTGTGAAAGAGAAAGTAAGGGTAGAAAGCCAAGATCCAAGTCTAATGGCTGTATTGGCCAAATTGAGCGCTTTGGGGCATGCGGTCGGAGGGTGGAGGCTTAAAGTTGGAGTGGTCATGGGGGAAGATCTGGAAGGAGATGCATAAGGGCGAAGAAGTGGAGTGTCTTCGGGTATCGCCTCAAGACCCTAACAAATTCGCAAATACGGAAACACGACCCGCCTCGAGAGCAGATGGCCGATCAAGCTGCTAGTCTACCTGGCTCCGTATTTGTTGCAAATGCTGGAGACTAAAGATACCTAGGTGGCTGCCAATAATCCATGCTGACAAGAAGACACTCCAAAAGCTGTAATCAAAGTCTCAGGATGGATGAGGGATCTGCCTGGGCGCGATCAGTTATCTATTTTCTGCCTAAAAGAACACATCCATCATCTTCCTTACGATCTCGTGCACGAGATGTGCGAGGATTCTTTGAAGCCTCTGAAGCCCCAGAATTGCAGGCTGAGCTCGGAACCGTAGCTCAATCAAGTGGACCATCTCACTAGGAGCGAAAGCTGAAAATCAACAACATACGGTTATCCTTCAATCACCAATTACACATCCTTCGGCTATGTACCTCGTTCAAGGACTCAGTCTCTTCAATCACGTCGACCACGTATCTCGCATCAATGATCTCGGATTCAGATCGAGCTGAGAATTTTCACGAGTTGGACCTTCTTTTCTACCGTCTAAACGACTGAGCTCGAACCTGCTGTCGATGCCTCTACCCTAGTACCACACATTGGGACGTCCGCCTACGAGAGGATGGACGGCTCAGGGTAACGGGTCTATTGTTTGCTCAAAGCATTGGCACCATTCGACGCTATTTGCTGAAATGCATTATTTGTCAAGTCAAAAGAGCCTAAAATGCATCGGCTTAAATTCTGATATCTCTGCAGATATCAGCTCCTGGACTGCTCTGGTCACTGTTTTCCCTTATCCTCACTCCCCTTTCTTCGGAACAACTTCTTCACCGGCGACCCTCTACGCTCCCCCTTCTTCTCCCCAGTCACCGTCTCTCCACTCAACCCCAATTTCATTGACAAGTCACCACCACCAACCCTCTCGCCAAATCCATGCGTTGGGTTACTCATCTGGCCAACTACACTACAAAAGCACCTCATCAGCAAGGACATCACCAGACTTATCCTCATGCAGTGGGAAACCTACCTCTTCTTCCCAACCCCTTCCCCAACCTTCCCTTCCCTCCTGACCCCCTCGACCCACTCTTCCAACCCGACCTCTGACACCCGGGTGCCATCCGAGTTGAAAGTCCGTCGGTCAGGCGGGCAGATGATCCGAGGAGTGAAGACGGAGCCGCAGACGGACATATTGAGGAATTCGGGATTCGGAATTTGGCAATCGGAAATGCTGGGATGAAAAGCTCGGGACATCTATCGAAGCTGACGCTGAATTCATGGATCGGAAGAGGGATTACGGCCCATCAGGCTGATCTCTTGAAAAGCCCATGACAAAGGCTGAAGATTTCGTTGGGTGGGAGGGAGTCATGGGACGATCAGATGCCCCGACTTGTTACTTGGTTGGGTCGCAAATATGGAGTGTGGCATAAATCTGTGCAGAATAGCGATTAAACCCCGCGAAACGTTTTCTCGGAAAGTCTCGCCCGCATGGAATGATCTTCGATTAATGTTGCTTCTATCTTTGAGTATTGTTACATATGCCCGAACGAACCCGTGGGTCAGCGGTCAAGTGATGATCTGCGGCCCTTGCTACGCTTCCCGTCCCCCATTCGCAGCAAATCTGATTGGCCTTTACTGCAACATTGCCAACGCTTCCTTCCGTCTGCTGGCTCTCGTTGCCCCTCTGAATGCATTGATTAATGGGCCTTCACCGCGTTATCGCCCACAGGCTGTATACGAGCCATCATCTCTTCCTTGGTAATCAAGTGATCGATTCTCTCCAGGAGGCCCAGAAGACTCTTCATGCTCCCGCTCCATTCGTTCAAGACCTCGTCTGCATCCCGGGTTTTGGCAAAGGAAACGACTCTCGCAGGCCTGTCGATTTTGGCATACACCGTCTTGGCGGTCACCAGTTGACTGATATAGCTTTCTGTCTCTTCCTCATCCAAATCGAGCAATTGAGTGAGTCGATGCATCTGTATGCGCGTGTAGTATTTCGCTATGACACGAACGTTGTGTTCGATAACGCGCTTGCGTAGATCTTGCCAGCGGGTGTGGGCCTTCGGATCTTCCTGATCTGAGGATGAGGCCGCAGCGGAGAAGACGTCAGTAGAGCAAAGGTGGGCGCCAAATCGCTCGGAGACGATGGGCCAGCGCATGAGTTCAGGGATGGTGAAGGTTTTGAGGAGCTGCTGCTCGTCGGGGACGAGGGAGTTGCGGGTGTCGGAGTTGATGCGGTGGAGGAGGTCGGATTGTTCATTGTCATGAGGGGCGAGAAGGATATAGTATATGACTCTTTGGAGGACCTAGAAGTTTTTAGACGTAGCAATACGAAGGAGCGCGCAACGGGCTGACTTACTGCATGCAGCTGTACTGGATTCTCTTCGACGGATTCCGTATCCAAAACCTGCCGGTAATGCTTGCATGCATCCAAATATTTGTCTTCCTGCTTTGCCAACGTGATCTGCTGCTCGTAATACCGTAGCTTCAGATCTGTAACATCGTCCTCCTTCTCAAGTGGGGGATCGTCCATACTTCGATTTTTCTCTTTTTCTTCCCGCTCTTTCTTATCCTTCTCGATCTGCTCTTGTGTCTTCTTTGGTTTCCGGGCGAAAAACTTAGTGCTTATCTTCCGACTCAGGATACCTGCTTGGGTCCAGTCCCCCTTTTCTATGCACAACGCTACTTGCTCGAGAATGAACTCTGTCTTTTCCCTCCGCTCCATCGATCCGAACGTCTCGACTTGTAACTCGCATAAGATGTCTGCCGCCGCGTTGAGGTCGCCCTGTTCTTTCTTCATGTCGGATAGAATGCGGGTGACACGTGCCCGCTCGACTTCGACAAAGATCTACCACTCCAAATTAGACCCACGTTCACGGATCGCCTAGTTGTCTGTAAGGTCGTACCTTGCCCTCTGTGACAGTCCGTAATGTCTCGATCAGCGCCAGCTTCTTCTCCGCGTCCGGTGCTTCATCTATGAATGACATGGCAACCTGTACCATCTTGGTGGTGGCTTGTTTGAGCTGGCCATGCTTTTTCGACAGCAATAATATTTGCTCATTTAACAAGCCCCAGTCTCCAGAGTCTTTCGATATCGTGATGATGGCGACGAGAAGTCTTGATGTCGAGGCAAGGTCTGACGCCTGTTTCCGATCGCTGTCAGCAAGAAACGTTGATGAAATCCTGGAAGTCTATCACCTGTCGGGTGTGCTTCTCGAGCACCGAAAGCTTCTCAAGTGCTGCCTGGACATTGTTTTTCGCAAGTTCCTCCGCCTCAGGTAATTGCTTGTCAACTTCTTTAGTGTAATCCTTTTCAGGCTTGAACAGCTGTCCATCCGCCATAATGCTGGTTGCTTGGCTTTGACGGTGTCGCAAGTTAGGGTGAATCAACGGTCGATGATACGCTTTTTCAGGTAGCTTGTCTTGAAGATGTTGAGGTACCAGTTTTCACTCTGGCGGCTTTCCAAAGCTCACAGCGCGCTTACTGCCACGAATACTTTACTAAAGTAAGGTAAGAGTTGTAAACGCCGGATGTCTCCGCGGTCTTGGCCTTCCTTGGCACGCTTGGCGAGACAAGGCAACCGCTGGTGCCGCTATAGGTGACGGACGCCCTCTTCAGCTTCTTTAGCTTTTATACTCCCCTTCTTTACGCTATAATGTTATTAGTGTCTCGTCCTCCTGTCGTTTTATAGTATTAGAGGCCGGACGTATATACCTGAGGAGATGTAGATTAGAAGAGCTAGGACAAACGATGATAGCTATATAGTTGCAAAGAGAATTAGAAAATGGCTAATACTACAACACACCTTCCCTAATCCACCTCGGTAGTCTCACTGACCCCATCACGTACCGTTCCTTTTTTAATAGAAAGCAAAATTCGCAAACCCTCATAGCCATCCTCCTACTCTTTGAGGAATTACGGCATCTTCGGCGCGTCATCGATATCCAGCCAATCACTCAGATCTGCCAGCCCCGGCGCCTGAGTCTGCGCAGTGATGGCTGCTACGAAGCTGTTCCGGAGCGCTTGCGAACCGATTGCCGCATTGTTCGTTATTTGATCTTTGGCGTTGGTGATGGCGATTTCAGGAGCTTGTTCAACGAGGCTACCTTGCTGGAAGAGGAAGTTATGTTCCCAGATCTTGTATTCGTCTGCCCAGCTGAATCCAGGCTATCCGCGGATTGTTAGGAGTGTTCAGATGTGAAAAGACGTTAGGTAAGGGAAACTCACGTTCATGATCGCTGCGCTTTCGGTTTCAACCTCTGCAAGCGTCGCATGCATCCTCGCACTCGTCGCTTTCCAGGTCGCTACAATATCTGCGTTGGTGAGGTATTGCCGGAGCATAGCAAAACGCGTCACCTTAGCCAATCTATCATTCGCAAGGGGTGGGAAATTAAAGCGGGCTGTAGCTTCGACGAGCTGGCCTGCGACGAATTGGCTGTACTAATCACAGTACTCACAGCGCTAGCAGATAATGGTGCAGTACTCCATGATGGGGTGATCGGTATACTGCTGGTGAAACCGGGACCTCTTCTTTTCGAGGACGCAGTGCAAGTCAAGGCGACATTACATTGTATCCAGATGGCACGATTTAGCATCCTGAAGGCATAGTCATGCACGAGTCGCCGCCACCTGGGGAATAGCCCTGACAAAATGAACCTAGAGGATTCATTCCACGAGAACCGGTGTTGGATAAAGGCTGGCTAGGTACTCGCCGAGGCCATGTTGAGTTGTAAGGCAGAATTGTGCGCTGACAAAGAAAGCAAGCAGTGCTGCAATGCTCATGGACTTGGCGAAAGATATGGTGCTGGTGAACTGATTTGGATCCAGCCAAGGGAAAAATCAATTTCAAGGCGGAGCGATAGAGAAAAGACAGTGACTGACAAAGTCGAAGGGGATGTGTTAACCAAATTATGCTGGACATTGAGCCATGTACGCGACATCCTATGTAATGCAGCATCTTGCCAAGAAAACTCATCAGTATTACACAAGCAATATGTTGGTCAATTCCGTTGGTCATGAAACACCGACAATCCGCCGTACCTAGGAACGCAGCCGCTTGCAAGTAATCGGACTCCATTGAGGCCCGTCCCGCGATCTCTCCACCAAAAAGCGACCCAGCTAAGATTGGGCCCGATTATAAAGCTAATCACCAATGGCGAACCGAGACTGTTTATGGCACAGTGTAGCATAAGGACGAAACACGAGTCTTTGGATGAGTGTAAGCTGCATCCTGGATGTGTGGCTCCCCTTTGATGAGTCACGTCAAATGCTCCGTTACATGGCTTTATATAGACAATGGAGAAAGACTTTGCTTTAGGAAACCATTCTCATGATCAAAGCTGATGGTGGCGGCTTGCCCTTCTTTTGGCGTTTGCTGCGCGATTTCAGTCAGGGCGGCGTAAGTGGATGCACGGCGCCAGAGGGGCCATGAAAACGGAACGCAGCAGCTACATACCTCAAAGCAAAATGAAGCTGTGAACATCATTCCCGGGGCGCAGTGAGGAAATGGGTTACTGTTAATTAACGACTGCCTCGAAAGTTGAATCTTAACTACCAAAAGTGGGTGGTAGACCCTCCCGTCTGCACCCAATCTTTGAAGGGTATTGGGGAGTTTCAGGCCACTTTTTTTTTGCTGTGGTTTTTTCAGGTTTTCAGACTTTCAGCAGTGGTTTTTTCAGAAGGCCTGAACACCTGAAGACCCCACATATAAAAATAAGGCCATTTCTGTGGTTTTATGATAGATTTGCCACATATAGCCCTAGCCCTAGCTTCCGAGAATGCTCCGTAGTTTTCTCCGCATATACAGGTAGTCATAGAGTATTCTACTTAACACCACTATTAGCCATTATTCCTACTATTAGCAACTATGCCTCGCTTATCTAATAAGGAGATACAGAGACGTGAGGTGTTCAATCTCTTTCTTATCAGCCTTAGAAGACATGGTAGAAGACATCCTAAAACGAGAAAATGGCTAACAGTCCATGAGGCCTTTATGGAAGAACGCTACATGGAATCGGGGAAAGGCCCAGAGGGCTTTTTTGCGCCATTGAGAAGGCTGGAAGGTGTTAAGGAGGGTAGGAGGTGTTGAGGAGAGTGTAGATATATGGAGGATCGCAATAGTGGCAATGATACTATTGATAAGTAGTGGTAGTGGTAGTAGTAGTAGTAGAAGTGGTAGAATAGTCTTATTTAGCTACTAGATCTATAGAATCTATCAAAAACCACGGCTGAAAAACCATTAAACCAAAAAAAGGCCTCCGAGTCCCATTATTTTAGACTGGTCTTTCGGTTCCTGAAAGTCCCCAAAAGTCCTGAAACTCCCTATTGTAGCATTTCTTTCAGGTCTCGCAGACAATAGGTACTTCATGGTGCGAAGATGAGTTCATGCGTTGAAAGACTTCCTGTCGTTCTGATTGGCTAGGATCATTGACAGTGATACGACGACGTCGCTGGGTCTGAAGTCATGTACGTGAAGCTCAGTCGGTCTCGCCTGGAGGCGATTGGGGACCGTTGATAATACTAATGGTTCGAGCGATACTTGGTTAAATCAAGATCTTGCCACGATCTCTAGATAGATGGCAGATATGCAGCTGTCCAAAGCAACAAAATCAAGCGCCAGGAAAATCCAATGATGGTGTAATATGGACGCTCCTGACACAGAAGATGGACATTGCTGAAACTCATAGTAGGTTAGTCAAACGTTGGTGAATATCCATCGGCTCATCTATATGATTGCTGGCTGTCGGTGGCACGAATGTGAATTTTGACGTCCGTATAAGTCAGACAGCCTATTCATAACTATGTGCTGGGGCGCGGGCTTCCCAGTGGTGAAAAGCTTGCCGAGTACTGGTTTTTGACTATGTTTGATTCTCAGGGAGACCCCCTAAAACCCCTCGGACCCTTCGGGGGGCTCTTTAAGGGCTCTCCGAGAGCTTGTATCGGAGGGGCTGTCAAAGCAAGCTCGAAATTTGATTATTTTAGTGATATTTGATTAATTTCGAGCTTGCTTTAACAGCCCCTCCGATAGAAGCTCTCGGAGAGCCCTTAAAGAGCTCCGAAGGGTTTAAGGGTTTTTAAGGGGTCTAACCCTGAGAATCGAGAGAGATAGAGGTATTTTATTTGATATACTTAGGGGGAGACCCCCTGAAACCCCCCTAACCCTCCGGGGCTCTCCGAGAGCTCTCCGAGGAGGGGGCTCTTCTCGCAAGCTCGATAATTTGAATAAAAATCTTAGTTTTTAGTATATCTTTACGAATACTTTATCAAATTTCATCTTCGCTACTTTCTTTAAAAGCGTATAATTAACTCTATAACTCTATAAATTTATTTTATTATTATTTATTACGTAACGTTAAAGGAATTAAATAGAATAAATTAATAAAGTTAATATTTAAGGCTTAGTCTTATAATACTTTCTCTTTTAAATATACGAAGAGTAATATTAAAAGTCCTGCACATGCGCTAAATCTCTTAGCATACTTGGTAAATATTCTAAATATCTTAAATATCCTTAATATCACTACTTTTTACTTAATAGCGACGTTAATGCTATATATATAAGGTGTATATATATAAAGTATATATATACGAAGTATATACGCGTTATAGCGACGTTATAGCTATATATAAAGAGTATATTTATAAATTACGACGTTAATATTAAACGCACTAGCCTATAAGAAAAGGAGGAGAATCTTAAGATTTTATATTATATATAAAGTTCTTAATATAGCTATAAGAAGTAATCCTCTCTATATTCTCTATATTAAAATATTTATAGATAAAGCTTAAGCTATTAATTATAATAATAATATTAGACTTTAGATACTTACTTTAATCGAAGCTAATATTATAACTTAAATTATTACTATTATTACTAAGATCTCTTACTTTACTATTAATTATCTATAGAAATAAACTCGTATTAGAGAATTTAATTTTAGTAAGTTTTAGAAATTACTACTATTATACGTAAGTAATATATCGAGATTTAAACGATTTTTAATTATTATCTTTAAGATTAAGAGTGCTATTATAGTCGTTATATAAAGAGATCGCTACGACTATAAGAAAATCTTATTTATATTAGCTACTAAATAAGAACTCTCGTTAATAATAATTCTACGTATACTTAAATGAAATAATTTTCAATTCTATAAGACTATTAAAAAACTCTCTCTTATAAAAGCTATAATAAAAGCTCGATATTAATTCGCTTTATAATATTAAGATTAAACTATAGAGAAGTAAAAAAAGATAATTTAGAGTAACGAAATTAGTATAATCTTAAATTCTTAATAGGGAAAAGTATATATATAGCGGTAACCTAATGAAATCTTTATTAAATCTACTATATAACGTCGTTTCGTAGATACTATAGAGTTTATATTCTAGAGTTATTTCTTATATAATAAGAAGGGGTTATACTATATTTAAAAAGTCGAAACTATAACTAAAAAGAAAGAATATATCGCGAATCTTATTAAAATTAATAATACTTTAAAAGCTAAGGTTAAAGAAGCTTAAGAACTTAAAATTAATATATAATAAATAGGTTTACGAAATCTTTCTAGCAAGAAACCCGAGTGGAAGTTTACTATTAAGATTAGAAAAGTTATTATTAAGGGGAAGAAGAGGGGAATTAATTAATATCGCTATTAGAAAAAAATATATATACTTATATTTCTTATACTTCTTCTTCTTATTAGATATAGATTCTTATTTTAAAACTTCTAAAATTCGCTTAGGAGTATAAATAAGAGTAATTTAATATAATATTTATAGAAGATAAGGCCTCGATTTATATATTAAAGTATTAGGAAATAGTTTATATATTAATAAATATTATTCGAATACTCTAATACGATAACTCTTCGAATCTTAATATAATTAAGCTTTATTAACTATAAATAAAGCGTTAAATTATTCGAAAAGATATATTAAGAACTCGTAAAGATATCGAGAAATAATAATTATATTATTAAAATTATAAGCTTATATAGAAGAGGATTTAGAAGTAAATAGAGCGAATATCGAGATATATTATAAAGGTTATTCGTTTTAAGAGCGGTAACGAGTATAGAAAAGATCGTAAGAGAGGTAATATACGGCTCTATAACTCTATAAAGCGAGTAAATAAGTATATACGTAGCTATATAAAGTATTATTACTAGAAAAATAAAGCTATTTAAGAAAAAGATTAGATTTATTAAAATGCCAAGCATGCTAAGAGATTTAGCGCATGTGTAGAATTTTTTTAACCCTCTTCCCCCCCCTAAACACCCCCCTTTTTATTTTAAAAAAAAAAAAAAAAAAAAATTTTTATTTTAAAAAAAAAAAATAAAAAAAAAAATAAAAAAAAATATTTTTTTTTTTTTTTAAAAAATTTTTTTTTTTAAATTTTTTAAAAAAAAAAAAAAAAATTTAAAAAAAATTTTTTTGGCGCCAGCGCACATGTATCTCAAATTTCAATGAAGGCATGCCCCCCACACTGCTTACCTAACTGCTTACCTAAAACAGATCTGCAACCATCGTCTGATGACATTCACATAGGTACTTACATGTACTTACGGTACTGTAGGTCTTCTTGAATTCTACTTTCTCTGCCATTACGTCATCTCTGAGTGCGCCTAAGTACCTACTACATGCCAAGATGCAGCTCTTCCGACATCCGGAGACTTGCTGAGGGGTTACCAAGCTCTCTATTTATATCCTACAGATTTCAATACGACGCTCACCATCATCACTTGCGAATCATGAGCCTCGGAAGCATCACGCTGCTGCGGCTAAGCTCAGCTTATGCGCTCCAAAAGGCAGGTGCATTCATCTTCGCAATGCATACGTGACGCAACTCTGCCGATGGATCGTTGTGGGGATCGTGAATACGAAGTAGAAGGATCTCAGAGTGGTGGATTGAATCGTAAAGGCGCATTGAATTCGATGCATGCAACTCAGGGACGCAGAAGGATACGAATGAGGATATCAATTTGGGTAAGTTTGGCTTCCAGGGAGTAGAGCATATCCGAGAAACAGGAGGACTGGAAGTTGAAAGAGTACAAAGACCCGGTTCGCGATGAGGAAAGAGCAAACCTGAAGAGATTTTCTCGTTTTGAAGTCTTCACTGCCAACACTCAAGTCAAACACATATTCCATCTCTCACTTGACCACACTCTCCCAACCCACAGGCATCAACCGCCAGACGGATACTTTCAAGAAGAAGAAAAACTGCCATCGACAATGCATTCCTCCCTTGTCTTCACATCTCTCCTCCCCCTGCTCGCCTCTGCCAACCCTCTTCCTCTCGAGCCCCGCCAATCAACTCTTAACCCCTTCACTCTCATCGCTGGCCGATCCGGCAGCCCCATCCACCTGTCAGCTATCAACGCCAACGGCGAAAGCTTCTGGATCGGAAAGAACACCGCCAGCTACTGTCCCACGGACGTCGGCCCTGATTGTCCCACCGGCATATACACCGAACTCTTGGCGGGTGACGGTGGTGCTTCGATGGTGAATTGCCCCCTCCCCCCATGATTTTCTTGAAAGTGCCAGACGGTGTCGTTTGCTCTCCCTTCTGCCACAACCTATCTCGGTGTGTCCGGAAGACGCCTAACCATCACAGTACGCGGAAGTTCCCGGCGGCCAAATCGTCTACGTCCTCCCCACCGGCGCGCTCTCCTTCACCCTCGCCCACGCCGAAGGCCAACCCGGGGAAAACAACGGCACCACGACCGGCTTCTCCTTCGCGCCCGGCACAGACCACGCACTCGGCGTCTTCAGCTTTTCCGCCCTAGGTTCCACGGGCTTCTTGGCCTGCCCGGCGAAGAACGGGACGACGCCGTGGCAGGTATTCGCTGATGTTGAGGGGATCAAGGATTGCGATGTGCCGGGTGGCAACGTGAGTGCTTGTTTGGGCTTTGTTGCTTTCGCCGCGAGCGGCGATGAGCTGGGGACGGCGAACACTGGCGGACCAGCGGCATGGCAATACTCATGAGGAGAGGGTGGATAAAGAAGAGGGTCAGTGATGCTGTTGTGAGATGCTGGAGTAGTTCCACTTCAAGGGGCTGTCCAGACACGGGCAACAGTATGAATGGTTTTGAGGTCGTTCAATGCAAATGTAGTTTCTGGTAGTTCTGGTAGAAGGCGACACGAAAGATCCTAGAATGCCGATAATGTATATCTCGCCTAAACTGTTGAACAGATGGTTTGACATGAATTCTATGCTGATAGACAGGCTATACCCCAAGAAATATGAGCATACATAGCGCTAAACGCGCGAAGAAGTACACAAAGGCCGCATCGAGGGTCTTTAAGGATGAGACCATCCTCAACAATGCACACTCCTCGCTCTGAGCGACTAGCAAGCTGCCTGCCCCTTGTGCTTGATCGAGACGGGCCCACACCTAGAATACAGCAAGGATCTGCTCCCTATCTTCAAGCAACAGGACTCCATGGCATTGGAATCAGGATCCTCGACTTCATCTTCTGAATCAGGGGCACGGTCTTGTGCACCGTGTCACCCCAGCCTTCCACTCCCCAGCTCATCTCCCTCCTTGCCTTCCTCTCCTCCAGATCCGCAAATTGCCACAGATGATGCACAGTGTTCAAGTCTCCAATCTGCACAAACCATGCTCCCACCCCCTCCATAACCTCTCTCCTTGCCTTCAAGCCCCGTCGCCAATGAGTTTCCCATTCGAGGAGGTTGCCAGGGTGCAAAGTGTAAGAGCGTAATTCGAAAAGTCCGCCGAGCTGACGAGGGGGTGTAGTGGGCCAGAAGGAAAACTCTTGCATGAGCGAGGTTTCTTTGTGGGTTATTAAAGACTTGAGTTTGTTGTCGAAGGCCGGGAAGTCGGGGTGGTGTTGGATGGAGTGGAGCGAAGAGTGGTAGCCTTGATAGCGTTGATATTCCCATATATGGACTGCCGAGTCGTCAATTCGAAGTCGTCCCATCTCCTCAAGGAAAGAGCGAGAAACACATACCGAAAGTATCACAGTCACCCACTTCAGTCCTCCAGCTCCCGACCAAATGTACGTGGTGCTCCGGTGTACTGGCGACCTTCGGATACCAATCCCCTACTAGATCCACGTATTCATCCACCTTGTCCGGTTTGACAGAGTGCATCACGATACTATGCACATACTTCCCTCTTGCCAGCACTTGACTAAAGCTCTTCTCGATCTCGTGGTCCATCTGTTGTCCTTCATGCGTGCCATAGATCAAGCTGCTTAACGCGCCTTTATGTTTCGAGCTTTCCGGTTGTTGTGACGTATCACGACTGGCCCCTGCATCATGCGTTGACAGTGAGCCCAATGCAACATGGCCATGCAAGGAGGCGGAACCCGCATCGCTTGCTGGTGAAGTGGAGGGAGCAGCGCCTGGGATGGCATTGTAGGGGGCTGTTGGGGCAGTGGGAGCTGTAACAGACGACTGACTATCTTGCTTTTCTTGTGCCTTTTGGGCCTCTCGCACTTCTTCTCGGAATGCTGTTTGGCGGGCGTCGAACTTTGCGACGCCGTTGGGTGTGATGTCGCCGAGGGCGGGAGAGCGTTGGTGGGCGGTCGAGGTGGTGAAGGTGCGGAGGATGGTGGAGGGGGTGGAGGAGCTCGTGAAGAGCCGTCGAGTGAGCATGATGTATGAGCTGGGGTGTGACAGTGTGACAGTGGCAGTAGCAAAGCTGTCGTTGTGCAGTATAGGCCGAGGTGTGAGTGAGTACGGTAGGTCAGTAACGGTAAATAAGTTGGTGTTTGGGGGGCCCAATCGGTCAAAACGAGGTCCAACTTCAAGACATCCAGACTACCTATTGTACCCTAAGAGCCTAGGTCTCGAATTTGGACGCTTGCAAATGTGGGGTAAGGCTCTCCCTAAAATGTCAATGGCTCAGGCGAAGGGAGCGGGTTGGGAGGCGAAAATGGTTGCTCCGATGTTTAGACGTTAGAGGTCGGACCAAGCCCCTAGGCCCTACCTAAATCTCTAGCACAGCCCCCCCGCAGAAATTTAGCGAGCTGCAATCCTGCCGTGCACGGTTGCACCTGCACCAGTGACTTTGGAAGTGGACTAGGCGCACACGATGTGATGAGAGTTCTTTTAGATAAGACTATATGAATTTGATTATATACCAAGAATAACTTCCTTTCATGTACACGAACAAAGCTCGATATATCGACATTTTCAACATAGACTCATGCCTAAATGACCCTTATTGGACACTCAGATCCGATATTTGAGCAGATGTCTCGCTGTTGTGTAGTAAATGTTCGTTTCTCGAGGGACCATCTATACTCATCCCTTTCACTAAACCTGCTGAACCATTGCTTCCAAGTTCTGGTGCCTCGAATCCTGCGAATCCCTCCTCCACCAACCATCTCCCTGTCCCTTTCATCTCCATTAGCACCTCACAGCTCCAGCCCACGATCAGTAATCCAGGAGGTCTGCTCCCCTCTTCTTCGACGGCTGTGCAGACATGCTGCAGCGTACTTCGTATGACCCGCTGGTCTGGACAAGAAGCTCGTTCGACGACGGCACAAGGGGTTTCTCGCGGCCAAGGCTTGGGTTTTGATCCAATTTCCGATGATTCCATTGTACGTCCTGCTCCAACCAAAGCATCAACAAGAGAAGAAAGTCGGTGCAATGCCATGAGGAAGACCACTGTCTGTGTCGGAATGTAGGGAGGAGGGTCAGGCGCAGCTCCTTTCCGTCCGGTACCCGTACAAATCAGGACCTGATCCGCCACACTGCGGTGCGTAGGCGGTATAGCAGCGAACAATGGAGCTGAAAGGGCACTAGTAATGCCTGGGAGAACAACTGGAACATAACCCCTTTCTCGGAAGAAACTAAATTCTTCTGCTCCCCGTCCATAGATGTAAGGATCACCCTGCTTTAGCCTAAGTACGGTATGGCCTTTCTGCAAGGCCTCCAGGCCAAGTGAGAGCAATTCGGCTTGAGCGGCGTCTGCGTTGCCAGGAAATTTGCGAGCGATGTGGACAGGGGTGCGACGAGGAATAAGATCAAGCACAGGAGCTGGAACAAGCTTATCCGCGAGGATAACGGAAGCGGTCTGGATCGCGCGGTGGGTGGCCATTGTCAGGAGTGACGGATTGCCAGGGCCAGATCCGGCCAGAATGATCATTGGTTTGGGACCACTGCGTGTGTTTGGATTCGTAGCATCCAATGGAGGCGGCACTAAATCGCTCGGGGTATTGTAGGATCGCAGTATAGTATCAATATCGGCATCCGTAATGGAAGCGAGCCGTCGCATAGGCCAGTATTCGCAAATTTGAGAAAGCCAACGCATACGGCGTGTTCTTGCGGCGTTGTGATCTGTCTCTGAAACCAACCGATTGAAGGTAGGCCTCTGTGCTGTGGCATCATCGTCCTCAACTTCCGTAGCTGGCTCCTCGGTCTCGTACGTTCTGTGGTCTTCTTCCCATATCCGACGCCGAATCGTACCTAGACGTTCCACGGCAGTGCCAAAGTTGGGCGGGAGAGATGACGCAATCTCTCGCCGTATCCTTGAAGCAAGCTTGCAACCCTTGCCAGATGTCGTGATCCCAATTTGTAGTGGTCCATCCGCGTGCGTAGAAAGAAGTGTAAACGTGCATAGATTGGGTGCGTCCACAACATTGACTGGTACACGCAGACGGCGGCATAAGCTAGAGATATGTGTGCCTACAAATGACTGGTAAGCTTATGTCCTTCCAAAGAGCAAACTCTCTCATACTTAATGCATTCTTCCCATTCCCGGTCACGAATACGGCGTCTACAACATTGTCTACCTCACCCCTTCCCAGCGTTGAAAGATCTGTATCCTCGAAGCTTTTCTTGATCCATTCCACTTCTCCATCTTCGATTCGTTTTGCCAGTACATAATGAAAGTCTGCGTCCGCTGGGGCAATGACTTTTGGCTTTGCGCCGACTTCAATGCTCTTCGAGCACCTCGCACTGGCTAATGGGTTTGATCCAACAATCAGATGGACATGACCAGCCGAGTCAAGAGCTGTAAGGAAAGGAGGGGCCATCAGCCTTGCGGGTTCAGCTGGCTGATGCCTTTTACGTATATATTCTGGAGTGTTCGGGAGTGCAATGCTGCTCTCACAATGTTAAGGGACGATGTATACGAAACTGGCCAGTACCAACAGGCTTCCTCTTGAGCAAAAGCAGAATCTGGGGGCGAAGAGGGTCATATTTTTCCGTGGAATTGATATTTGCTTCTTGGGGCAAAAGTTTCGGTGCTTGCGCTGATAACGCCATCTGATACTGGAGAAGAACCCCGTCCAACTCTATTTTGACGTCTAAGGCCAGTTTTATGCGTAAATCGCGTCACGCCATGCGTATTTCTTAGAGCCGGCTAATCTTATCATCACCGCAATTGCTGTTCAATCCAAGCCGCATTTCAAGACCGAGGAACCCTAAAGTAAAGTAAAGTCATAAGTACCTCCGGCTCAACCAAAAGACTGATGGCGACCTGACAACTCAACATTTCCACTTCCGGATCCGAAGCTTTTCGCGCATCTCTACAATTCCACCAACGAGATACCAAGAATATTACAGAAGACGATTGCCGGCAATTCTTCTGAAAAGACTGCGCTATCTACTAATACTGGTATGAGTACGTTTGATCCACTTAGGATCCTGGACTTTGTGTACAGGGAGTGGTTTCGTAATCATGATAGGGATACGGAAGTTTCGTTTAGCCGTCTTTTTGGGAAACTTTCATGCGGTTCTATCCCTCCTGTGAATTCGATGGAAGTCGCAGCACTTCCCCACGTGACGCTGTGCGAACAGATGAGAATGCTTGAGAAACGAAAGCAAATTAGAGAGAATGGACTGTATATGTATTCCGAGAAAGACGCTCTCCAATATCTTCATTGTGACTGACAAGAAAAGCATGGAAATGCGCAAGATGAAGACACATGATATTGGAGAAGTAGATGAGGCAAATGTCGAGAGCGGAAAATACCGAAGCGGAGGGTGCGGGTCCTGCGTGCGTTTTTTGTCTGAGCTTGAAACGGGGCGATGTGTTTTTTATAAATGAAGATAGGTGTAAAATTCCCAAGGAATATAACGGGTCTTTTGAAGAGCATTAGGCAGCAACCACAATTTTAAACATTGTGTGCTCTGTGTTGCATGCTCATATATCGTTGCTGATGTCAGCTGCCATCAGGAAGGATTCGTCCCTCGAGTGATCACTATTCCTAGCGCAGTCAACGGCAGAGAGTGAGGGTTCGAGGCCCGGAGCGGGCTGTTAATCACTGTTCTAAAGCCGTTGAAACGTGGGTGTCTCTACTACAAGATCTACCAGGCAATTTAAATCCGGAATGTATGACTTCTAGGATGGCTCCTGAGGCAAACGCACGAAGAGGAAATACCCTTCTGACACGAGAGCAGAAGGGGCTGGAATCTTCGCCGTCTCGTCAAAAGACTGGAAGCAAGTCAAGGTTGGTTGGTAGTCGAGCGGAATGAATGTTGCGAGAAGTTTGAAAGAGACAAACCTTCTGTCTTCGACGCGATAGAGGTCTTGGGGCAACGCCAATATGTAACAGATTCATATCAATGGTCATATCGCCCTGGACGGCATTTCTAATCGGATCAGAGTCCATATGTTACGATAATTTCATGAAGAACTGAACATCCGCGTTAACGATGATGCTGGCCTCTGGCCTTTCAGTTCCCCAGTTGCAGCAGCATGGGTTACCTGCTCGAGCAAACCCTTTGCTTCATCCATGATCCATACTCCATTGCTCGTGCCGATTCTCTCTGCACCAGCTTCCATCATGACCACGCACTCATTCACCGTCTTCACGCCGCCTGCACATTTCGGAGTCAGTACGAATTCTTTGAGACAGAAATTGCAAGTCATCAAACAAAAGCATGAAGAGCATTTGCTCCCCAGACACTTCGCGGGACTCAACTATGGCATCGACTGTGGGGAAAAGGCTCCGAAAAGTGCACTCACCACTTGCCTTGACTTTCATAGTGTTTCCCACAACGCTCTTCATCAGTTTGACGTTCTCTTGAGTTGCACCTTGGCCGTTGAATCCAGTGCTAGTCTTCACATAATCGGCCCCTGCTGCCTCCGCTATCTTGCATCCAGCTATTATTTCGCGTGGAGATAGTTGAGATGTTTCCAGGATCACCTTAAGGATGATTGGATGAGGTGCCACGTTACGCACAGCTGCTATGTCTGTGTACACCTTGGAGTAGTGTTTCTGTCTGAGGAGAACATGATTCATGACCATGTCGAGCTCTTTGGCGCCTGCATCGACAGCTCTCGAGGCTTCACTGAATTGTCATCAGCGCTGCTTTACCCTCTAGTAAGAATCTTCCCACGTTGTCTTCTCCTTGATGGATTGGGTTCCCTCATGAAATCCGACCACACAAGCTAGAACGACCGAACCTCCTTGCAGATTGTGAACAGCGCGGTCCACCCACTTCAGTCGTACACAGACGGACTGTAGATTTGATCAGTTACGAAGGATAATTTGAACAATTCCAAGGATGCTTCTGAGACGAATGGATTTACATAGGTCATAGTAGAATTGGGCCAGATCTAATCAAATCTCGCATCGAAAGAAATGGCACACCTTGAAATTGTGTCTCCTAGCTTCCTCGCAGAGAGTATCCACCTGCGTGCCTGTCGCTTCGAGCTTTAAGAGCGTATGATCAAAGGTCTTAGCAAACGCCGCAGTCCCGACACTTGGTGCTTTGTATTCTGTTGGGGTACTTGATAGGTTCTGCCCCGCTTGGTCAAATATAGCAAGCCACTCGTCCTGTGTATATCTAGTTGTCATCGCGCATACTGTGGTACACTTCGCCTAGGCCTTCTGAAGGCTGGATGGTGTACGAGTAGACGTGTAACAATGGTTGCAGCTGCTGTTGCCACAGCTCACGTGATGGCATCAAGCACCCTGTGGATGAAAAGCTTGCACATGCTTGCGAAAAGTGTAAAAAGGATGCTTTTCAACCCTGTGATCGCGGCTTCAGCGGCAGGCGCAGGCGGGCCCCAAAAAGCACTACTTCTGAATTTCGGCGTGGAGTACGAGTACACGACTTTTTCATGGTATCATACAATCCGCCCAAACTATTCTTACACCTCTTCCGCCAATATCTCTTGGCTTTTACGCTTGCAGCACTGGAGGAGACCAAAGCCCAGTGTGACATATTTGCTGACAATGTGGTGGCTAACCAAGTATCGGCATTGGACAACTCATTTCCCCTGCGCCTTTCCAAATCACCTACGTTTGAGATGAGACACTACCTACCCTTGTCGTCAGACTCAGTGGTTCTGTCTTTATAGACTGTCCAAATGTGAGTCTAGAGGGTGGTGAGACAAGCATTTTCAGTCTTCCAGTAATTCATATACACACTCTCGCTTTCCGACACATAGCAACTTTTAGTGCCAATCCCTATGATGCTCTGGGAAAAATTTCACTGCTATACCGCTTCAAACCTAGGTGTAGCCTCCTCTGGACGTTGTTCCACATCGTTTTCGTATCCTTACTGCCTTCCCCCTTCCTATTATCCTTATCCCAACCTCTTTCTCAATTTTCCCGATCCATGTCTTTTCCTTCGTTTCCTTCTGTCCTGTTCAACAGCTCCCTAGATAGCAAATTATAAGTAGGCCGTACCGGGTCAAGGAGAACAATAGTGCCGTTAAAGTCACCACGATTGAATGAGCAGCGAGACCACCATCAGTGCTTTGAGATAGCCATCAGGGCAAAAGTAGCGGGTGCGTGATCCACAATCAACGTTGTCGGGGTGGGTCAGTGATCGATTGAGATAGGTGGGTAGTAAGATCACAGCCACAGTTCGCATTTATTTCTTTTGTACACGATTTAACAGCTCACGCTCTCCTCCATCTCTTTGCTCCAGTCTCCTCGCATGTTTTCTAGGCAGTAACATAGGTTGGCGTCTCGCTCGTGCGAATGCCTCGGTGGCCAAGGGTGAATTGCCTTCCGTGCGGATTACAGAGCCTATTGACATGAAGAAACTGTCGGGTAGAATGGCGGTCAGCATCAAGCTGGACTCAGGTAGATGTGCCAGGCGGCGCGAGGTGGAAAACCCATAGCCAACGTACCCGAATGTAACCCCCGAACCCAGCATGTATTGACCTAAGGTCCTCATAGGGCCACTGGGACCAGCCCCGTATCTCATAATGTTGAAGCCACCTTCGCTTCATCTTAGCACTCGTTCAATTGTCCTGCAAGGGAGTTTTGTTGAAAGATGTACCAAAGATGAAGCCCATGATCAGACCTACGGCTGTAGAGCAAAATACCTGGTTAGTGGAAGACTTGACCCAAGGCAGGCATCATTGAATGTCCATACAGCCTCCAAGCATTGCGCCCATTTTCCCTGATCATTGTTTAGTAATGGCACGTGGGTGAGGGTAGAGAGAGCACACATTTATCAAACGTGGAGGGGCCTTGCATGCGTCCTCCGCCTGTGGAGCTCGATGGCATTGGCGGCATGTTGAATATATAGATGGTTATAGGATGTAGGGGAAAGTTAGGGACAGCTTGCGGATGTGCCTGCAAAATTTGGATCGTGTATCAATGCTCTCAGAATGTTTTGGAAAGCTTTGAGTCTTTTGACTTTCGAGTCTTCCGTTGCAAGCTCGGACCACCCGTGGCGCAGGAAAATGTAGTCACGTGTGGCTGTCAACGTAGCAGCTACATGCAATATCCCCACAGACGAAAATACAATTAATACTCGGATGGATCAGACCGGGATGATGTAGAAATGTACAAAGCCTTTGTGAACTCATGTCTTTTTGTTGTCTTCTACGATAACTTCTATCATTGTTTTTGCCGGCGTCTGTCTCAGCCCTATTAGCTCGCGTTTGCGCCTGCCAAAAAACCAACGATGACTTATCCCTTTAACCCTACCCCTCAGGTTTAAAATCAAACAACCAGTACATCAACGTTGGCGGGCCTCAATACTATCATCACACTTGCTACTAACCTTTTTCAATTCTCCTCTGAATTTCAAGCAGACACGCAGCTGGTCTGATCTTTTTTTCATTGGTGACCTAGCTCTTGCCATAAGGGTCTTTGCGGTCGTCCGGCATCTATCGTCGTTGCATCAGTTGTGTCACGCCAGGAGCTGCACATCCACCAAACTCTCACACCTCCTTACAAGTCCAAGTCACATGAAGGGTCATTTCATCACCCGAAGTCACCTCCCTCCACGCTCGAGGCCTGCAGTGGCGCGCTTGTTTCAACAACGTGGGACCTGAAATCAAGGACCGCTTGGAAGAGGAGTTGGAGCTTTAGGAAGTTGGATGGTACAGAAGCAAATTTGCAACGGAATTATCACTATATCGATGACTGCTGTAGCGTCTCCACCTAGCTTTCAGCCACGATGGAATGCTGGTAGTGGTGTAGAGGGACCCATGAGCGCCGAGGAGGTTACCAGAATGTTCATGCCTCGCAAGGGTGCACAGCGCACGAACTCGGCTTCTTCGACTACTTCTTCAGCTTCGTCATCTACCTTCACTTCACCTGCTCCTGCCCCACAAACGAACGGCGACACCCCAACTGCGAATGGGGAACAAGGAGGGTGGGGACCAAAGAAAAAGGCGGCCAGTGGTGCCAGAGGTCTTTGGCCGTCTTCCAAAGCCGAGCCTGTATCAGGTCTATCTACAGCGAGATCACAGGCACTCCCGACCCCGTCGTCAGGTCAGTCAGCCGCGTCCACCATGAACACCGCAATGCACCAGCCTTCCCCAGTGTTACCCTCACAAAACAGACTTCAATCTCAAGCCCAGCAAAATGGAGGAAGAGGAGAACAGCAGACTACAGGTTCAGGACCGTCACCGGCCATTCTGGCACTGCTGCCAATGACCGGTACCTTCGAAAGAAAACAAATTACCGTACCATTTTCTCCAGACTTCTTGCGGATTGGTCGTCAAACGAATGCGAAGACTGTACCAACGCCCGTCAACGGCTATTTCGACTCCAAGGTACTTTCGAGGCAACACGCTGAGGTGTGGGCGGACAAGGAGACTGGCAAGATATGGATCAAAGACGTGAAATCATCGAATGGAACCTTCGTCAACGGAGTTAGGTTATCGGCGGAAAACAGAGATTCTGAGCCGCACGAACTTCGGGAACAAGACACGTTGGAGCTGGGTATTGACATTGTGAGTGAGGATCAGAAAAGTATTGTACACCACAAAGTCTCCGCCAAAGTTGAACTTGCGGGTATTTATCCCAACCCTCCAAGCCTACTGGAAATGGACTTCAGTGCCAATACTTCGAGTGGCGGCAACGCGATGATGGGGGAGCCCATGAGTCAGCAAATGTCACAAATGCGAGGCCGAGGTGGTAGTCAAGGCTCCGTGGGCAGCAACGGCCGTATGACTGGTCCGTCGAGTATGGCCGGGGGCAATTCAAATATGTTGGGACCGCAGAGGCAAATGAATCTTTGGATGGGTCCTATCACCATTGAGCAGGTCGTGAAAAAGCTGGGGGTAAGTCGAAAGCTAGACTAAGTTATGTGTACACCATTGCTGATATATGCCAGGGGGAGCTCAAGCAAGCGAAGCAGCAATCCCAGGATCTCCACCGTACTGGGGACTTTTTCAACACTCTACTAACGCTACAACCTGGCGAACAGCCCCCTAATTCCCCACCGAAACATATTACAGAGGAGAATAAAACGAATGGTGTTCATCCACCTTCCCAGGTCGACATTATGTCTCCATTTTCGCAGCCTCCAGCCCCACCGCCACAACATCCTCTTCCTGAAAAACCAGATTCCGCTCGCTTCACCATACCAGACTCGTTGTCTCAGCCATCTTTGAAGAGGGTAGATACAGAAAGACCAAAATCAGGATTGAACTCACCTACAAAAGAGATTCCGAGTGGCCAGATTGTCTCCCTGCTCGAAGCATTAAAGTCAGCGAAACAAGAAATAGATTCGCAAGGCAGCCGCGTAAAGCATCTCGAAGTTGCATTGGCACGAGAGCGCAAGGCACGTGAGCTTGCGGAACGGCGTGCGCGCACCTTATCGGGTAGCCAAGATGATCACGAGACCAATGGTACTGTTGAGGAGGAGGCCTTCGAGCCACCCTTGGATACTCTGGAGCTCATCGAGCACGAGCTACCAAATGGTCATGCGGAGGATGACGAGGAGTCGAAGTTGCTTCCAAGATCGATATCCACAGCGACTTTGAAGAGCGCTGAAGACATGCATCAGGGCACAGTAGATATCGATACCTCAACCTCGCGGCTACAGGCGAGAATAGACCTCATGGTCAAAGAGATGGATGACTTGAAGTTTTTGATGGAATCATACAAGCAAAGAGCAGAAGACGCTGAAGAGGGACAAAGGGGCTTAGCGGAGATGGTGGAAAGCATTCGAGCAGGACGCGACTCCAAGAGCGTGATGCCAACAACAAATGACGAAGACTCTACACTTCTCGGCAATGGCGACATTGATGGAGGTGCGGACTCAAAGGGTCCTACACGTTCCAAAGGAATGGACCGCAGCTCGTCGTCCTCGCATCTGCATCACCAGCTACCAAATGGCACCGCTGCAATAGAGGACATGCACCGAGAGCTGGAGAAAACGGTATCAAACGTACTCCAGCAGCAACGGCAATGGGGCAGTACCGGAGAGGGTGGGCGCATAGTACAGAGTGCACCTTATGTGTCTATGGTTGGGGTCGTACTTATCGGAGTTGGGATCATGACTTGGTTAAATGGCTGGCAGCCGGGTGGAGAAAGATGAGCGCCGAATTCGATGATACGTATGATACGACACTGAGCAATACCCTTGGCGTCTGATTTTACTTCTTGGAAGGAAGGTTTCGAGAAGAATACGGATTGTTCGGAATCGTCTTCACGATCATGCATTATTAGCAGAGTGGGTTGATAAGGAGGGCATCTCTTACGGCAGCCTGCATTGCGACGTGTTTGACCCTGAACATACACCCGCGAGGTTTGCCAATACACATATGCCTCATCACCCTTTTTATCCTCTTCATCGTTCCCTCCGTGTCCAAGTGTGAGGGGGCTTCTCGCCTTATGGCTTCTTTTTGTTTTTCGGTGGCTGGAACTTTACCACGGCTTGACACCTGTGAGAAGGTTCTTGCTCTTGTGAAGCTTTCCCCAAATCAATAGGGCACTTCGATCTGTGGCGCCCCTCTGTCAAATAAAGACTCAGACGTCGTCGGTGCTCGGCAAACCCTTCAATCAACCTACACTGCAAGTCTTGTTCACGACTCGACAATCTAGAAGCCCGTTCGCCATGGTGGAAAACAGCATTGATAACCATGGCACGGCTGAAATACAAACGTTGTGCCTACGGTATCCGGCAGATCGAATGAAGCGAATACTGAATATCCCTCCGAAACGCGCATTAAGCAGCCCCTGACAGCCAGTCAAGAAAAGCCATGTCTAAACGAACACATACAGTGGGCAAGAGTACCAAACTCTCTCTAGCTCCAGGATCCTACAAATACTCACCACCCCTGCTCCTATCATTCAAGACCCTTTCCCTCCGACCCATCAGACCCACTCGGCTTCTTTTCCTTCCGCCCTTTCCATCAAACAAATCAACCAACCATGCAACTCCCCCTCCAGGCCGTCTTCGCCGTCCTCTTCCTCTTCGCCCCTCGCCTCGCCCTCACTGAACGCGCACCCGACATGGCCAACGGCAACGCAGTCGACCGCGGCTGCACGAACCAAACGTGCCCTATCATCAACGCACGCTTTCAATCCGCAAAGGACGAAATTGCTCAATTGGACGACAAGACGACAACGCCGGCGTTCTTGTCCGGTTACTGGTCAGCCCTGAGAGATGTCGTGAAGGAGTTTGAGTGCTGAAACGCGTTTGTGTTTTGCAGTGACGGGATGGATATGTCCATGGGGTTGCTTGGTACGTTGCAGTTGTTACATTTGGATGCTTGAGGAACAAGGGGAAGCTGACTGGAATGTAGGAATGTCAGATCAAGTAAATCTTTTGAACAGATAAAAGAGATGGAGAGTAGTAATGCTGTCATGGCTTCATATTTGTGTTCTGTGTTCTCCATGCTCTGTCTAAAGCTGTCATTAGACAGGGTTTGAGCACCTCTGTGGGGCTCAGGAATCACATATCTCACTATGCATCACGTCCCTGGTGTCGAAGAACTCGAGTAAGCAAAACGAACGGATTTCTACGCATACATGATTGCCATGGTTGAACTTTTTGAAATGAGAGGTGGGCCAAACATTGTGGCTGCTTGAGTCATGTCAATGGCCGACTTGAGAGTTTTGTCCGTAGTAATTGATTAAATTTCTCGACGTGAGTCTGAAGTATGACACATTCTTAGGATTTTCTTGAACCAAAACTCCTTGCTGCCACTCCAATCATCACCTTATCGGGCAATGTATTTGCCACAGGGTCCCACGAAGCTTAGAATACCTGTCCTTTGGTCAGGAGGGAAAAGGCTCCGGCCCCAATCATACACTTCAGCAAATACCAGAGGCCGATAAGCCATATTCCAAGGTCACGTGGGGTGTCCGTTGCTCTGCATGTTGGTCATCCATGACGTGCAGGAAGTCTTGACAGCACCTCACACTCGACCGAGTGCACATTCCTGAAACAGCCGAGCACAGCTTGTGACCTGCGTCAATTGCTGTGGTCAAAAGCCTTCATCATGACTCGGAACCCAATCATAATCCCACCGTCGAACCCTTCTGCAAGCCAGTGAACAGTTCGAGGATATGTGCCTGACATGAACTTTACTTGACGGCAGCCTACCTAGGTAGGTAGCTGGTCGAGCAAAAAGAGTGACTTAAGAGATAAGCATACTCGTAAACCAGAAGTCCACAAAAGATCTATCATAGTACCCTTTTGTGAAAGCTTGGTTGAAGCGACTCGCTGATATTTGTTCCGAAGTCAACGAAGAGGGCAGAATGCAGAGAGCTTTCTCCCTCATCTATGCGCCATGGTCGCGTCCTTTTCACAGTCCTCGAAAATAAAAGAGTCACAGCCGAGGCACGATCCACATGAGACTGCACTCAATCTAGTCACATTCATGCAGATCGATGCGGAGTATGCACGCGTGACGTCTGAGCTCGACTGTTGCGCCTGGGGCCTTGCGTTCGATTGGGCAACCAGGAGGTGGGGATGGACGAAGCGCAACCTCTTTCCCAGGTTGTCATGCAAGACACTTTAAACGCTTCCTGCATCCGAAAGAGACACCTCGGCACGCTCAGAAAGATCGGAAGTTCACGAAAGTACAAATGGCAGCGATTGTTTCCTCTCTTATATAATCTTCACTACCTCTAAACATCTCAATTCAGCAAGAAGAAGAAGAAGAATAACAAAGCAAAGACTACTTGAACCAAGTTCCACACTTCCTTCAGCCAAATCATTCGGACAAGCTAGAACATACCAAAACCGCATCATAAACCACTATAATGTCTTCTCCGGTATCTATCATGACCCTAGCTTCTGATCTCCTCGTCCTCGGAGCAGGCGTTTCCATTGCTGGCTTTGTCCTCAAAGGGCTTTTGGCTCAGTACAAGAGATACATTCCCGCACCTATTCAAGCAACCTTTATGGCACCCAAAGCTGTGTTGAAGGAGATGATGACATGGTCTGAAGCTTCCGACATCAGAGGTGAGGTCGCACTCGCGGCGGTGATCCAAGTTCCTCACTATGGATAGAGCATATTTTGGTCTATGTCGCACGCCAAACGTCCGCGCTGCACGACGATGGTGCATCCAAAGTACATTCCTCACTGCTTTCATGTCCCGAGCCGGTAGTAAGCCTGGCAAAACATCAGACACGGTGCATCGAGCCCGCTGTTCCGCTCTCTCCAGACCACAACGGTCATTCCGACACATCTCATTGCAACAGGCCTGGAGCGCTAGACAGTGCGTTTGAGCAATGAACAACATCCGTCTGGCTGTCACAGTCTTCCAAGTCATTCTTTGCAGTTCAAGCCAGGCTGAAAGCTAGTCGAGGCTAGATGTGCGGAACTGAAACGAGAGTGGCGACCTCCAATCTCACTTTAAATGACGAGGATATGCGGTGTGGAATAGTGTAGAGAAGACAATTGCGGCTCGAGCTGTGAGGAAAGTTCGGGATTGTATAGAGCATAGAAAACAATGAAATGTGGCACCGAGGAAAGACCATTGGACTGAAATCATCGTTATCTCACGCTCTTCCCGTGCTTTTGCTCCTCATTGCAGCGGTCAGAACCCTAAAAACTGCTGTTCTGGCCTTGCTTTCTAACAAAACTGGCCGGGTTGCTGGGCTTGGATCCGGTAGCTGTACGGAGTACTTAGAGCAGAAGCATATCAGCGTACGAAGTTGCTTGGGCTACAAGCCCGTATCCCAACAAACACTACCAGCTTGACACCTTTAATCGCGCTTTGAGACTACCGCTTTTGTGGATGCCTGAGGGCTGGTCAGAAATTCTGGTTAGGCCAACCAGCAACGAAATTTACCTCTAACCGCGACTTTTTCGGTTGCCTGACCGGTTGATATGTTTTCCTTTCCTCCTGCTTTGCTTCAGAGTCTAATCGCTTTCTGTCATCTCATCGGTGCTACTACTCAAGTCCTCGTCTTCGTCCTTCCCGCGTTCATTAATATCTTCGTCTTCATCCTCGACGGCCTCTCCCATTTCCTTTCTCCTCGCTACTTCCGCATCCCTCATGCTTCTCAGCCTTCTCCGTTTCTTTCTCGCCGCCTTGATTTCCTCATCCTTCTGTCGCCGCCAATCCTCTTTCTCTTGCTCAAGCACGATTGCTGCTGCGCTACGATAACGCTCCTCAGCGACCTCAAGCCGAGAGGCGAGTGCAGAATTTTGGACACGGAGGTTGGTAAGCTCCGATGAATCAGTAGCAGCGCCGAAAGACTTCTGGGGAGAAGACAATTCAGCGAGAGATTCTTCGAGAAGAGCAGTTGGGAAAGATGAATGATGCAATTCTTGATGAAAAGATGTGGTTTCGGCGGAGAATGGGAGAGGAAGAGTCGATGTGAATTGAGCTATAAAGGTGTACTTGGTGGGTATAATAGCGTCAGAAACGCCGTGATCGCCATTGACAAAACTTTCATATCGCGGCTTGACAACATTATGAAGTTTCACAGCTGGCTTGGCTACGTCGGGAAAGCCAATCGGCTTTAGCATAATTATATTCGTAACGGGGGCAGCGAAGTCAGCCACTCTTTTGTCGTACTTGCCTGCGGCTACGTCCCAATTATGAATCTTGCCGTCTTGATGACCGGAAAGTAGACTTGTGCCATCATAGCTGACCTGAAGGCAGAGAAGTGGGGATGCTGAATGGTGCGGAGCTGACCACCTGCCCGACGGTCGGGGCTGGGTTGGTGTAGACTGCAGAGCAGGGTTATGTAATGGCTGTGTTAGTCCATCCTGACTGTAGAAGTCTATGAGCTGTACACTGCCATCTTCATAACCGGCGTAAACTGCACGATCTGCAGGGTCTAAAGCCAAACAGAGTGGACTTGAGGGAAGCAGGAAGGTATGCAGAGCATCTCCATTTAGATAGTTCCAGACTATGCATGTTTTGTCCTTCGAAGCTGACACGGCAATGTTTTTGTTACCAGAGCTGTGGCCGAATACAATGGCAGTTATTGCAGCGCGGTGGTTCGAAAGTGATCTGAAAGGAGAGAACGGCAGATCATGGCCGTTGTCATTAGCTGATGAGGCTGAGAATGAGAGCAGACCTGGGATAGACCAGACATGTATGTTTGAATCTGTAGAGCCCGACAGAAAGAAATTGGAGGTTGGATCGACCGCAAGGCATGTTGTTGATTGGAGGTGATGTTGTGGTGTAGATACTTGTCTGCCAGTTCCCAGCTACTTTAAGTGATCAGCATTACTAGGAGGAGGATATCATTTCGGTAGGATAGACACACCTCCCATAGTACCACCCTTCCACCCTCAGTACCCAGGATGAGCGTTCCGGCTCCCTCTGATTCTGCGGCAAGAACAACGCTTTGAATCTTCTCTGGAAAGGGTACTACTGCCTCTTGATTATTTCGCTCCCTGCTGTAGACATGAATAACTGCTTTATCTTCTTGTGCGGCAAAGACATGAGATGGGCTGACTGCTAGAGAATTGGTGTTGGTTGAGCTTTTCTTGAAGGTGGACTTCAGAGCTGGTAGAGGCTGGAAATCATAGAGGTGTACGCCAGGAATGACGCTGTTGCTTGGCTTCTCAGGATTAAGCGTCGATGCTATGAAGCTTTCTGTGAGCATTGCAGAAAGAGGGACGAGTGAACGTGATCAGAGGAGGAAATTCGGAGCCCATGAGCCTATCAACTCGAAGTCGAAGCTCAAGGAAGTTTGAATAATTTCCGAGCTAAGGTTCCATGCCCTTATCGATAAGATCACACCCGAAATCCTTGCTCACGGACGACGAGAGGCTCGAGCAACTTTCGCTTCATCGATCACCGATGCTCGCTCCAGCACCTCTTACCGAAGTCGCTAGGGAGGGCCCAAAGCATGAAAAGAATGGCAAGTCGCTTGAACAGACACGAAAAGTTGCTCTCATCGCGACCTTTTTTCCCAAGTCGAGGCTCACTCCCCCAAATCTGAATGTACAGGCTACAGCTAGTAGCGGAGATAGGGACCAATATGAGACCAAAGCTACGAGACCATCTTTGCCCTCCTATGTTGGTACTTTTACATCTCTGCTCGCCCAGCTTGTGCCCCAACTTGACTATAAATCAACCCAGCATCTAACCTCCCATATTACTCAATCCACCTACACAGGACTCTACCAAGACCTACCGGACTTTTCGAATATCCGGCATGATGCTCCAATCCAAGATTTTGAAAGGAGACATGGTCTCGAGATCATCTTTGACGTTCATCCAAATGCTTCTGGGCATCAACAGCGGCCCTTGCTGCTCGCTCTTTTCGACATGGACTCCACCCTCATCAACGAAGAAGTAATCGACGAGCTTGCCCGATCAATTGGCATCAGCGATGCAGTCTCGGCCATCACAGCCCGTGCCATGAACGGGGACATTGACTTCGCAACCTCCCTCTCAGAACGTGTAGCCATGCTAAAGGGTGTGCGTACGAATGTATGGGAGGACCTGAAGAAGACGGTCACGATTGCGACAGGGGCAAGAGAGCTCGTCAGTGGTCTGAAAAAGAAGGGAGTGCTGACCGGTGTTGTGAGCGGAGGTTTCATCCCAATGGCCGAGTGGCTGAAAGGCGAGCTGGGGCTTGATGTCGCCGTTGCGAACCATTTGTTGGAAGAGGGCCCGACAGCGGACTTCCCGTATCCGCATCTTTCAGGTTTGCTGGATTCCAATTATCCAGTCGTTACGCCCGAGCTGAAAAGAGAGACCTTGAGATCTCTTGCAGCTGATCATGCGATCCCGTTGTCTGAAACGCTGGCTGTGGGAGACGGGTCCAACGATCTGCTCATGCTTGGGACCGCGGGCTTAGGCATTGCATGGAATGCGAAAGAGAAGGTGCAGACTCGGGCGCCCATGAGATTGAATGGGAACAGCCTCGCAGATGTGCTGTACTTGATCTTTTGAAGTGGGGAGAGAGTGCTTGCAGCTGGGTCTTGACTCCATCACGTTGAGCAAGTTCTTTTGGAGATGAAAAATTAATCCAATATAGACTATAGAGATGGGATGTATGAGCTTAGTACTTTGACGTTCAGCGATCTCGGCTGGTCTGTCCTGCACTAACGGAGAGGACACCTGTTGCATTTCCTGGCCCTTTAATTCGAAGATGTTTGACCTCACAGAGCGAAGAAGGCAGCTAACAGTGCGAACGAGGTCCAAGTCTTCGCCTCTTACATCCGTGGCTTAAAGTGTTCGAACCCCGCCGATGTCTTTCCGCTCTCTTCTGACCTCGAGCAAGCATCGGTCACAAAGCTAGAGAGCGGACCGAGGATGCAGCGCACAGTCTGCAGGGAAGTTTGGTATGATGACCAGGGCGAGTATGTTACATAGTAGAACGAACGATTGAAACGCCGTTGCTAGCCAACAGAGACTCCCTTTCAGCATCTCCAGGCTCGTGAATACAGCGAATGGACTTCCATAACGCCCAAATAGAAAGGCGTGGAAGTGGGTCCTCGTAAAGGCGAATACTCAGCATGCACAGGGAAAGGAATGTTTCGCGTCATGTACAGCTCACATCACTGAGCACTTGCTCCCTCCACTAGACGTGCCGGCGCCCTTGACTGAGAGCGCGACTCTCGCTGCTTCTGTGAATGCTTCGTTCACGCCCCGGTTTCGTTTTGCTGAGCACTCTGCGCCAGCAATAGGTGTTAGCTCGTTCCCTCCCATTGCGAAGCAGACACTACGGGAACGTGACGTACCCAGATATCGCAGCGCCTGGATCCTCTTTGCAACTTCTAACCCCTGCTTGTAGTCAATCATGACCTTCTCCCCTCCTGACCTCGCTCCCGTTTCCTCCTCCTCATCGCCGCCCCTCTCCCTCAAATCGCACTTTAGCGCCACAAGCACGAGCTTCACACCCTGGCAGTTCTCCGCAATCTCGCCCACCCATTTCGATTCGACGTTCTCGAGCGAATCTTTGGAATCGACGCTGAAGCAGAGCATGATAGTGTGGGTGTCGTCATAAGAAAGGGAGCGCAGGCGGTCGAATTCTTCTTGGCCCGCGGTATCCCAGAGGGAGAGCTCGATGTGGACATTATCGACGAAGATGTCGTGGACGTAGTTTTCGAAGACGGTGGGCTCGTATACTGTAGGAAAGTACCTGCGATGGCGCAAGGCGCATCAGATAAGCTCCGCTGGGTCCTAGAAGGTAAGACGTACCCTCTGGTAAATACGTTGAGCAGTGAAGTCTTGCCGCAAGCACCGTCACCTCTATTTTAATTGTCTGTAAGTCAACTGGCAGTAATGGAAGGTGGTAAGACCGTACAATAGGACAAGCTTGCGATGAACCGTCTTGCCTCCTCCGCAGAGAGGCATGGCGGGTGAAGGATTGCGGGACGGCACTCAGGTAGCTAGGATCTTGCTTTGCAATCTTGAATGGGTCGCGGACATTCACTTATGTAGGGGATGTGATACCAAAGCTATGTAACAAAAGAATGTGATGCGGACGCTGGTTAAAGTAGGCTCTTGAACACAGTTCTGAGTGACGAATTGACATTTGCGATCCCTCACCAGCCTAGCGTGAAATCTTGGACCCGGGTTCTTTTAAGGTTTGGATCTGGGTCCCGAGGTCCAAACAATTGATTCCCGTCTTCTACTGGGAACATTTACACAAATGCTTGAGGATATCTATTGATGCGCCGCTTTTAGTACGTTCACCTTATGATTCAGCCTAGCTCGGCTTCTACAGCACAACAGTAGGAAATCAAAGTAATGCCGGTGTATACAGCCTGTGTATATTTGTGTATATGGCTATTTCTATCGCTCGATTAAGGTCTCCTTGATGCTCAGACACTGTGAGGATGTCCATCGCCGGAAAGGTGAGACCTGGTCCACATGAGATGAGTACGAGGTCAATCAATAGCTTGCGAGCTCCAGCTATCTACTCCGATCTGAGCCTCTTCAAGCTAATAGCACTCATGAATGGACCATGATGGGAATTTGCTGAAAGGCTTCTCGCTTGTCAAATTCACAAGCATAATTAAGCCATGCATTCAATCCGGCTATGGGTAGTGGACTTCTCCCGGCCTTATGCTCTTTTCAGTAACATTCTCTACCCTGCCGTCAACGCCCGACAAACGTGATGCCACTTGATTCGCGAGGCCGTCAGCCACTTGCCGCATCACTCTAGGATTGTCGTAGAACTGGAGGACGGGCCGACATTTTCCAGGCACCCTGGTGGGACCAAGTGCTTTCGCATTTGGTCCCTTGTCCGGCTCTATGTTCTGATATTCCTTCTCAATTGACGTGGCCTTTTTCTCTGGTAGTCCGCAAGCCACAATCCTATCAAACCACCAGAGCTTTACAGTGACGTTCAACCCGACCCCATGACTTGCAATGTGCCGTCTCAGATGTACTCCTACACTGGCGAGCTTGCGTTCATTCGAGCTAGGTCCAATCCATACCCCTGGGTTTTCGGTCGTACGGGCCTCAAGCCAATACCCTTCGCACGTACCTATTACTGAGTCTTCGAGGAGCCGAACATGAGTTCTGGCGTTTAGATTATGCTCTCGAAGCGAGAGAATGAGGTAAGCCGTCACTTGTCCTGGGCCATGGAAGGTAGTTTGCCCGCCACGGAGTGCTTCATGGAATTCAGCTTTCCTGTGAGCCCTGAGGTGGGCTTTTTGCTCGTGTGAAAGCGCACCAACTTCTCGCCGGCCGCAGGTGTATGTTGGAGGGGTCTGGAAGGTAAGGAGGACGGGACCGGGAGCTGGAGCCGTTGATTGAGAGGCTTTGTGATCTAAATGAAGGCGAACGAGGTGCTCTTGTATAGCTGATGCCCGTAGGTAAGGTGTCAGACCAGGTAAGTGAACGTGCCGTAGCCTCATCAAGCCAAGGATGCTGCGGGCGTGATGTGGAGCTTGCGCCTTGCAGGCTTGCAGCAGAATAAAGTAAAGGAGCGGACGGCCGGCCGGCCGGGTAGAAAGGCGCCAAGCGCTCCCGAAGAAGCACTGGGTTCTATCGGATCTTGCTCCGCAATGTCTTGTGGTGCTTTTACAATCATAGAACGCTATCATGGCACCAAAACTAGCTACCAAACCTAGGGACAAAGATAAAAGCAATGCCCAAAAAATGCCTCGTTTACCGAAGAGTAGGTCGACCTATGTTGTGGACTGGAATCCTAGACTCAGAGACATCTAGATGCGCGAATCGAAAAGCGGCCTATTCTCCGTCCACCGATACCTTCTCCCTATACCGGTGCTGACCAAAAGAAGGTCATCTACGTCTCAACCAAAATGCCGTTCATATCAGCCGTCAAACGGGTTCGCAAGCTGCTTGGTGAGATTGACAAACGATCTATGGGCAAGGTAGACCTAGTGGAAGGCAAAGGCAGTGACAAACAAAAGCTCAGAAAGCTTGGTGAAAGAACCAATGCTTCAACAGGCAAAGAACCAGAGGAAGTAGTCTTGAAGGCTACGAATAGGGCCATTCAGAATGTGCTAGGCTTAGCGTTATTCTTCCAGGGCCAAGATGATTGCAGAGTGCGGTTGAGGACTGGCACGGTTGGTGTTGTCGATGATATAGTGGAGTCAGCGATTCCCAAAGGGGCTGAGACTGTGGAAGTAGAAGAGGAGGAGGAAGAGTTACCAGAGTCACGGGTGAGGAAAGCTAGCTTCGTTGAAGTTGCCATAACTCTCATGTGATCGCGAACGGTTCTCCTTGTGTTTCAGACGCCAAAACCTCGGCGTCATCGTGCATCTATCCTACTTCCGAAGAGGATTATGCTCGAACATGAAAAGATAGATCCAGCGATGAACTAGAATCATGACAAAAGCGATCAACAGATCAGTGGCTTGAAATCCGAAGGCGGGACCGAATGCTGGCCATCTTGGACATACTTAAGGATGGAATAAGGGCGTTCAGAATAGCCAGGAGCTGCATGGTGAAATCTGCTACAAGTTCAGCATTTCTGCGTTCTGCGGTAGATGTTTGGTGCAGATTGTAGCCTACCATTTGCACAACAGCGGTTGATCTAGGTATTAGCAAGAGTAACTCAAGGTATGGAGGTCGCTCAAGAGGGAGGAGGAGCAATTTCTAGCATAAGAAACACCTGTTGTAATGTCGCTATAGTCGACCAGGCTGCTTGTCTACGCAAACAATGCGAATTTCAATCAGACTCCCGTTGCAAATATCATAAACATAACGCCATTCTTCCAACGCCTGAAACAGCCGAATTGTTAGGCATTTCCAACATTTCAACCACAGCTCTTGCACTCTGGGCCCCGTATATCGTCCACGGTTCCCACTTTCCTGCCTCCCCCACCCCCACTACCACCATTTCCACCTCCGCCTCCCCCACCTCCACTACCGCCGGATCTTGGTCCAGCTCTCACGCCGGCAGCTGACCGGTTTCTGTTTGTAATATTGAAGGGCGATTGCTCGGCAGCGGCATAGGCATCAAGCTTTGCTATCCATCAGACTTATAAACTCCAATATACACATGGATATATCAACGCACAGAGAATAAGGTAGTCACGTAAAGACCTAAGAAGGCGTAGGAATCATCAACAAAGTTGCGAATACGGGCGGACAAGGGGGGGCTGTTATTGCTTAGCGAGTACTCCTGGTTATGAGTCTGGGTGAGCTTACCTTTGCAGCACTTGGCCATTAGAGAGGTAAGGTCGCGCTGGCGTAGACATTTTGATTGGACGTGTACAATCAAGTGATGTCTGGTTTGAAGTCAACAATGTGCCACGCTAGCTGAGTGGCTAAGCTGAACCTGGCGCAGGGTAGCACTGGTGAAATATTTCGAGCAATTCAAGGCTTGAAAATAGGAATACCTATTTACCAACATACGCTTGGATCATACCCTCATTTCCCATGGAATCCAAGGTGCAGGTCCTTTCCATGCAATTACCTCCGAGCCCAGCTAATGATTTGGTAGAAGCGCAAGCGTGGTTCCGACCAGCCCACAGAGAATGAAGTGGATACCTCGAAGCCCACCGCTGTCTTCGAAGCCAAGGAAGGGCGAAAGTACACACTGAGCATTGCGCTGCCTGGGAGCATCATTGCAAAGTCATTGAGTCTCCTTCAACCCACCCTGCGCAGCCACTCATGAGTTCATTACAGTGCACAAACGCCCGAACTCCAAACGCTCTTAGCAGGTCAAATTGCCCGTGCCCTTGCCGTCTTCTGCGTCGATGAAGTAGTGGTGTTTGACGATGGTCAACTAACGCAGGATGCTGAGACTCATACTACATTCTCAAGTACTCAAAAAAATGGAAAAGAGCACAACTCGTATAGCGGCTACACAGATCCAAACTTCTTCTTGGCGCACATTTTGTCATATCTTGAGACACCTCCATATCTACGAAAAGACCTGTTTCCTCTTCATCCAGACTTCCGACTGGCGGGATCCCTGCCAAGTCTAGACATGCCCCATCACGTCCGCATGCACGATTGGTGCCAATACCGTGAAGGCGTTACCAAACGGGAAATACCCAATAGGCAAGAAAGGAAAATATGGAGGACACCGCCTGGTCATACCTACATCGAGACTGGCCTTCGTACGCGAGTCTTTATCTCAGCTGTCATAGCACCAGAAACGCGCGTGACTGTCAAATTCAAAGATGAAGAGAAGCCCGAAGAAATCCCAGGTAATGAGTTACTGGCCGAAGCTGTCGCTCCTTCTGCTCCGCGAGAAGAGGCTGGCTATTACTGGGGCTACAGTGTTCGCTCAGCGTCCTGTATATCTGCTGTTCTCACCGAGTGCCCATTCGATGGCGGCTACGATCTAACGATTGGGACGTCAGAGCGTGGCGTCCCTGTTTCTAGTCTTGATAGTACAAAAACGTCAAAGAGCCATCCCATTCCAGAGTTTGCGCACATGTTGATTGTTTTCGGAGGCGTTGGTGGATTGGAAGTTGCAGTAAAGGCAGACAAGGAGTTGGAGAATTTGGGAGTGAAAAGTCCCGAAGCATTATTTGATCACTGGGTGAATCTGTGTCCAGGACAAGGTAGCAGGACGATTCGAACGGAAGAGGCAGTTTGGTTGGGGTTGATGGGGTTGAGAGGTGTTGTGTCGAGGAAGGGAAAGAGATGAACTCTGCGCAGCGTGGATCTGCATACTCGCTGCACAACGTCACTGTATATAAGAGATGTGAGTCTATACCATCAAACAAGATGACCAAGCCCATTCGCACACAAACAACCACGGAACTTTGAACAGGTTCTTTTCCAACACCACAGGGATATGATCCAATCACTATTCCATAGAAAGCCCAAGAGCGAGTGCTCAGAATACTAACTATGATATCGTAGATTACGAGTCATACATATCCAGAACCACAGTGGGATACCTACCCAACTCTTACCAGCGAAAAATTGCCCCTGAGCCTCTTCCATCTCGAGGAGCACATTCGCGAGAGACGCAGATTGAAAGCAACATTGCCTTTGACCGAGACCCTTTCGTCTTACCGGCGTACATCTCTCTGGGCTGTCTCTCCAGTCCTAGCTTGCACGTTCCAATGCAGCCTGATGACCCATCATTTCATGGCTACGATGCACATCCACACGATTGACAGCAGAAGTCGCATTTCCGGAGGGTTCCAATTCAAAGCAACAATGGGTATACGAATCTCATCCCGCTCGGCAGACGTAGGAATCCGCATGGCTTCGTAGTCATTCTTCTCGGTCATTGAGCAGCAACACTCATCCTCAGCTGCCTTTCCCGCTGCTGAGCCTGCAAAACCAATCTCTCAACCGCATACCCCAACCTCTCCTTCTTCCCCCTCAACTGTTTCAATCTCAACGCCTCTCTACTCCCGTCCCCGTTGATACCCACACTGCTTCTCTCTCCCGCACCACTCCCCCTCGCGCCTCCCATAGATGCGCGTCCTTCGCCTATTCGACCCTCCAGTAATTCGCAGCGTGCTATTAGAGCTTGTTCGCGGCGGGCAAGCTTATCCAGATGGGATTCGACTCTGGAAAGAAGCGAGGCGACTTCGGGGGTTAGGGAGGCGAGGAGGGAGGATTGGGCGGATTGGAGGGTGGGTTCGGGGAGGAGTTCGAAGTGCTGGGTGATGTTAGCACAGTGAGCCGTGCCATCTAGGAAGACCACCGTGAAGATCGATGCGAATCAAGAGGTAACAATTGAACAGACAGAAAGGTGCGAACATACGCGCGTTGTCTGCAGCACCTTCGCTAGGCGTGGGAAGTCATTGACCCCGGAGTCGAGGATTGATATGCTGGAGGATAGAAGGGCATTTGTCGAGCGCAGGGACGAGACGCAAGATGCCAGCGGATTTGCCATCTTGTAGAGACCTTCTGGCAGCGCTCGAGCGCCGCTGGGTGCCTTGTTTACTTGGAGTGAACAGCAGCGGAGGTTGGCGCGGAACAAGAGCGCACCGCGCTCAAAGCGGCGTTGGATCTTTGTGAGCTCAAACCTCGACTTCACATCTCGACTCTACCACCACAACGTCCACCATCGATCGAACTCCCACCTCCGTTACCACAAAGACCCCGCAAAGATGTCGCTGCTAGGCAAGAAATTCAACGGCCTCTTTGGTACGAAACCCCCCCATCCGCCCTCCGGAAGCAAAAGTACTCCGTCATTCTTCTCGAGAGCTGACCCACGTCTGCAGCGCGACCAATGGCACCTTTCTTCATCGCCGGTACGTCGCCGACCTAACCTCCACCCGGGATCCAACGGTCCATGCTGCCATTCCTCCGGCACGAGCCGGTTGTCGCTGCCACACCCCCCCCCCCAATCCTCACAGTCTTCCACTCCGAGTCCAAGGAGAAGAAGGCTGATTGATTGCCGCACGCAGGGCTGATTATGATGTATGGGATCAACTCGGCGGCAAACGCTCTTGCTCAGTGTACGTCCGCAGCGACCTCCAAGCGTTCGCTACAGAGGGCGGCGAGACTGACAAGCACTCTTCGCGCACAGCCGAGCAATTCAAGAACGATCCGCGAAACCCGAACTCGAAGACGCAGAAGCCGGCGGACAAGCGCTGAGGGGATGAGTGTTGGTGGTGTCAGGAGAGGATGTTGTGAAGGAGGGGCGATAGGCGAGACGCGGTATGCTTAGAGGGTGGGCGACAGAAATGTAAAACCAGTTGAACGGATCAAACTTGCTTTACGGTTCTGCAAAGGATGAGTCCCATTGAATTGCAGGCATCAAACCTGTAGCAATTCCTGCAAACGCGACGCTCCCCTTTAATCTGACGGTCCTATAGCATATTACCAGTACCTGCGAGATGAGCCAAGGCTCATTGACCGACGCATATCTACATTTTTTAAAGGTCTAGTCGATTATCCTAATGCAACAGAATCTCGTCAAATGTCGTTGTATTGTTACTAGCATAATACAATATAATGCCTGATGTCTAACCACCTTTCCCTTTATCGCTTTTTCGATGGTATACCCAGATCATTACTTCATACTTGATTCAAACTTCCGTTACTCGCTCCCCCTTATCCCCGTGACACCCATTGGTCCTTGGTAAATCCCCTTTTTCTCCTGTCTCGGTCCCACACATGACCTCCTCTATGCGGTTGGTTATGGATGCGCACCATGGTTCAACCCAGGTAGTCCACAGATGCGAAGCCCAAAGCAAGATAAGCAAAAATACCGGCAACACAATGCAAAAGACCCAGCCATCCGGGAACGATCTTCGTTGGAAAGGATCTGTTAGATTCCCGTTGACATCCTGGCTGTAATAAGAGACCGGCTTCTGCCAGCCGAAAAGCATCCACGCAAGCAAGCTACGGACCAAGGGACCGTGGATCAGATAAAGTGGTAAACTGACACTCCCTAACCATACAAAGGCGGGATGTGATAACATGTCTTGCATTCGGGGAGATATTACGACGGCGAGAGTGATAAGTTGGGCCCCGATGGAGGTCCAGTAACGCCAGTAGTCCTTCCCGGGAAAGATGAATTGCCCAATCTGGGCCAAATTCTGGGACCAAGAAGTCCATTCGGGAGACACCTCCGGATAACCCGAGACGTGAAGGCCTAGGAGGAGTGCAACCCCAGTTATTGCTCGTATGAACGGATTTCGCCGGGGCGTCATAGAGGGAGGGGGGAGTCGGTTTGAAAGTTCGGCAAGGAGAGCTCCGAAATAGATGTTCATCCCGAGCATTGCTACGTTGAAGGGCTTGTGTTAGCGTTTGAGGGGACCCTCAATCTTACTGTGAATTGAAGAGGAATAATTTCGCTTACGATCTCCTCCCGCCCAATTGAATGCATAAAGGCCTAGGAATACTAGTATGCGATAGTTCGAGTGTATACGGACTGTAGCGAGCAAGGTAATAAAAATGAGCATCGACCCCTTGAGTAGGAAGGGGAAGGTCCATTGGTTTTTGTCGTACACGTTGAACCCAGTGGTCCAAGTGGTGAAAAGGTTTGCGAGAAGAAGACGAATGGAGCCCGTAACACCGGGTCCGGGCTTGGGGCTTGTGTCTCGAATCCAGACAGCTTCACACGTCCTGCCAATTTCGAACAGTCCCAACTGACATATCACCCAGCTTATTATAGTAGCTATTGTTGCGGGTAAAACGAGTCTGCCGGTCCTCCTGAACGCGCTGAAAGCCAGGCCCGAGAGAGCTTGGCTACCATTGCCGTTCCGTGCTTGCTTAATCGGCTTCATAGCGTTGACGTAGCCTGTCAAGACAAAGAAGAGGGAAACCCATGGCGCCCCTTGGGCAGGTAGACGTAGTAAAGGCAGGTGGATGAAGGAGCCCGTATGGGTGCTGTCTTGAGCTGGGGTAATAAGGGTGTAGGCAAACGATCGAGACAAGTGGCTATCAAAGATTTCGAAGTCAGCATTGCCTAAAGAAGACGATGGTTCGAACGTTGAAGTCTTCCTGAAGGCTCAAATCCTACTGGGACAAGAAATCCGAGCTGCAAAAGGACGTACCTCGTAACGACGAGCAGAGATGCAATGCCGCGAAGACCCTAGCGCTGTATTAGTCTAGGGTGTCTCTCGAGGACGGTCGATGTTCGAGTGAACGTACTTCAGCCCAGAGAACACTTCTCTGGCCAGTAGATGCAGGAACTGCCTCCCAAGGCAATAGCCTCTTCATCACTGTGTGATTGTGCTATATAATCATGACAGGTGTAGGAATGCTTCTCGAGGGAGAAGTGGAGGAAAGCAAGGTTAGTCATGAAAACGACGTCGGAATGCAAAACGAGTGAGCAAATTTGAGAGCATTGTTGAAGAAGGAACTTCGAGGGATATAAGAAAGAGGAAGGAGAGAGAGGGACAGTTTGACCAAGCGCGACTGCCAATGCTGGACATCCCGTAGAAGATGGCCGGTGCGCATGGGAGTGAGCATTTTAAGTGGATGCTTCTGTAGTAGTTGAAAGCGGCAAGTCATTACAATCTACAAAGCATTGCCCCAGGGCATGAAACAAGAAGGATTGAGTGTAAGTATCCGTTAGTGAAAAATATGGTAGGGTGCAGAAGAGAGGAATAACGATAGAAATTATGTTTGGACTTGGGATTTCGGGACGACGCAGGGGCTCTCGGGTGGAAGACTTAGCGTGTGAAGAATTCTGGCGAGTGCTTGGCATCGCCACACTGTCGTCCCCCATACCACATGTATAACAACTTTGTAAGGCAATGATGAATGCTGGCTGTACGTTTCAATGATCAGTGTACGTAGACATCAAATATTCCGAGTATTGCGATTCTAATCCGGTCGGAATTGTAAAATTTGATCAAGTAATTATCAAAATACAGACGGTGGAAGGATCATGGTCTACAGACTCTCATTTCTTCATACTTTCAAGTACGCTTGATCACCGTCACCGGAGATTTTCAAATTCTTATGTGTGGGCATGTGTGGCGATGCCAAGCATTTGCAAGAAATCTCCACACGCTACTTTAAAGAGGGATTGATCCAGTCGGAGCCGGCAGATGCACTAAGGTAACTTTAAGTCTCTAAGTAACTACTACCTTATGTAGGTACTGTTAACCCCAAATGACTTGACTGCGTTACTCTTCGTACTCAATACACTCATCTCCACTACCTTACTCTTGCTTGTCAGCTTTGGGTAAGATGAGCAAATTTGCAATTGATAACCTGTTAAAAAACCCGACGTACCTATCAACTGCTTGACTATTCCCCTTTCCAAAGTTTCCACTCCTACCCCACAATCTGCAGCCTCGGTTATGTACATTGGTACTTCATGTATCATGTGATTGAGGTACATAAGGTAGCTCCGCTCCGATGTGGGGGTTTGACATGTAAGATGCTAACAGGGTTGGTGGGGTAGACAACGACCACAACCTGCTTTCATGTAAAGTAGCAGAACATCCTTTCCCAAAGGCCGTCATGATGCTCTGGACGTGAAGGAGTGGTACATGTTGCGAAGGTGAGGCTTCACAGGATGAACATGGAATGCAAAGAACCATCGCCTACCCCTTTGAATTGCATGATGGAGCCTCATGGAGCCTCATAAAGCCCCCTTGCGCGCATCGCAAATTAGAACTCCAAATAGGTGTGACGCACCTGTCACCATTCAACGAATCGTGAGGGAATTGTCGCAACGCTATAAGACCATACGGACCCGTGATAGGAGGTAGCGCCCTGATTGCGTTTAAAATTGTGGCTAGGAACACAGCCAAGCGGAGTGAAAGGATCCACAATCTAGGTACATAACGTCTCCAATACCTAATTTCCTGTCCCAATTCGCACTGCCGTCGTCATTGTATAACTTGTCGTTCAGATGTATCCCCACGGCCTGAAGCGCGATCGATCGCCAGCCTGCGGCTTCATGTAACGAGACTCTGGCCCTTCACCAGGCCTTGCCTGAGTAGTCGGGTACTCTTCCCCTTGAATATCCCGACCCTCCAATCTTGAGGTCACAGCCGCGACCTCCACACCGCCAGTGGCTTCATCAATCTGCTTCTCCTCGCTGGATTCTCTGTGTGGCATGAGAGTGAAAGCATCGACAGCAGGTTCGAGCTCGGTAGTTCCCCTTACGTACGCGATCAATGCTGTACGAGACACTGGGCGGCTGCTTGAGTCTGCGATAGCTGGCAGGGCTGCACGAATATCATTGGTATCGGTCCAACGAGCGTCCATTATACTGCTCGTGTAGGCTGCTGCAAGTGGGAGCGTGGAATTTGAGAAGCCCGAGGGGTATCTTTGAGTGGTATCGCAAAACGCGAAGGGCTCGCGGAAGTCCTCGATTGATGTTGAGTCAGCCCTGAAATGATTGTATACCTCAGGCTCCCAGATCAAGTGTTCTATCACTTGCTCATCCGCGTGGCGGTGTGGGCTTATGTTGTCACAAAGCAGAAGTATACAAACGTCATTCGGCTAGTCAGTGGAGGACCGAGTGTCTTCTAAAAGGCATGACATGCTCTGCAAGTTTTGATCTTGTCTAATTGTAGTCATGATCAAGGTGTGAAGTAAAGTGGATGACGAATGTCACGGAAAACATCAGAAGGCCTCATGGTTATTTGTTTGTGTACCAAAGGTGACATGTTGAAGTGTGAACAGTTGGACAAAGCCAGAAAGATTGACACAGACAATGAACTTGTACGAGGCAGGGAGCCCCAAAAGTCAGATGCTTTTGACGAGAATATAACAAGAAATCAATCAGCTTTATAATGTAGCATAGGCAACCCTCCACATATCCCTACTTCGTTGCTCCACAGCAAAGGGATACTGACTCCGGAACCTTGAAGATGAGTTCGAATTCTTGCGTAGGGTTGTCGGGATTATGAATCGAGCTATGGAGTTAAAAGGATGGTCCGGTTGGCTGAAAGACAAGTTTGCAGCTTTAGAGTACGGCATGGGATGGTCACCATGACGGCTTTTCCCAGAAACTTTACACAACCCTTAAGCAGCAGATTGGGTTTTAATTGGTGCCTTGGCCAACTCATCTAGGAAAACCGCTTTGGAAAACTTGTTGCCTGTCGGCTTTTGGCTTTGCATGAGTCGAGCTTCCTGGGGCTCCAGTCCTTTTGGCTGTAGGAAGGTCTAATTGTTCCCTCGAGGATTTAGGGGACAAAGAAACATCTTTGCTTCAAGAAGTTCCGTTCGAGCGTAGGAGGCCTTGACCAATCTATGCGTGTTAACAAGCAATCTGATGCTTTTCATATGTGTCACATGTAGGTGTTCCTCTAGAGCTTCCGTGCAGGATAAGCACGAATTGCATGAACCATCGTACCTTTGGCGTCTTCTGTAAGAGTCTGTCCCAGCCTGCCAGCACCAAGGATTCCATGAGGTGTCAAGAGTGTTCCGGCGTCTAAATATTGGTAGTCTCCGCGCTTACTTTAAGATCGAGGCTCTTCCCGAGTAAACAGAGAATTGAAGTTCAAGTGCACAAAGTATATTGAGAGACTGCCTTGGAAGCTTCTTGCAGAGACGACCATGTTTCACCACAACCACAAATATGAGTCGGTCCCTACAACGCCTGCAGGCAGATCACACACATGGTCGCCAACGTACAAGACAAGCATGTGGAGCTTGACAAGAAGAAGAACAGCTCTGGTGGCAGTCGGGGTGCTGATCCTCTTCTTCCTGCACAGTGTGCTCTTCTCGTATGCTCGTCATCGAGTACGTACTCGTGCATGAAGTCAACGGATCTTTCTAAATGACAAGTCTTTACAGTCACGCCGTCCAGACTATCTGACACATCCAGTAACATACAATGCTACTTTCATCCCCCATGCCGCTTTTCAACCTCCCGAACCGCTACCACATCGTTACTCGGATACGATTGACACGTTTTCATCCTACAAGTATCGCAACACCTGCAACATCTCGTCGTTGGATCTCCATGCGCCATTCGCTCCCTTATGTCCAGACCGCGAGTCCATGGTAACGGCGATGTCTTCCGGAGGTCGCATTGGCAATGACGCGCCCTATATGCCTCGAGGCTGTGACATGCGTTGGTTTTCGACGGAGGAGATCTGTGAGATCTTGGCCCGATTTGAGAAGGTCATCATCATTGGGGACAGCATGATGCGCCACGTTATTGGGAGTATCAACGTGATGATCAGGGAAGATCTTGGCTACGGCGCTGTAACTGACTGGAACTTCTCACCTGAAGAAAGGTAATCGCCCTGGGCCCAAGCATGGACTTTGCAAGCTGCAGGGTCACTAGCGTGCTGACGACGTGGGACATCTAGGAAGGACTGCTTCTGCAACTACCAATTCAATGTCAAAGCCTGCTCCATCCAGGGGATTTTCAAGACAGCCGACGTCGTAAGAAACGATCCAGATAGCATTGCCTGCCCCGTCAATTCAATCGATGTCATGAGTAAGAATAATCTCAATCCTTTTTTTCGCGGTTCACTCCTGATTGAAACCCGCAGTCGAACAGATGATTCGCTTCCCCATCGCTTCTGAAGAACTCGACCGCCTGCGCTCTCTCCTTCCCGCCACCAAGCCGTCTCGGCCCTACGCATTCATCTTCGGCCATGGACTGTGGAATGATCTCGACCTGCAGGCTACCCTTGATTGGCTGGATACGATCCTTGATACAGTGCTGAGCCAAGCTCCTTGGCTGTCTCCCTCATCATCTCTGTCCTCTTCGGGATCTTCGACGAGCCATGGGCGGAAACGGGAGACCGGCTTCTGGCCAAGACTGTTTTTGACGCCTAACGCCCCCGGGAAAGACAAGCCAGATGAGTGGATTATCACTCAGGGAAACAAAGCAACGATGATTTTTGAGGAGTCTGTCGGGATCGAGGTTCGGAAAAGAGGGCTGGAACATTTGGGAACGTGGAATGCGACTGTGCAGAGCAACAAGTTTGATGGGGTGTAAGTGTTGTTCCCTGGGGCTTGCGTTGAGACTGCTGGCTTTGGGAGTGGGTCATTCAATCCTGGGCTGACTCGGTGGGTGTATGCAGGCACGTTGATTTGAGAGGTAACCTGGTCAAGGCTATGATGGTGATGAACTGGCTGAGTATGCTGGAGGTGGAGAACTTTTAATTTGTGAAAGGTCACGCTGGGTACCTCTTGCGGTGCAGTACGATGTGAGATGATGAAATCATTGTTGATGAACCGAAAGAAATCAGGAGGACGCGATCATCAGCCTTGCAGAAATTCGGGTCAAATGATACGATGGGGAAGATTGAGGCGGACATACTTTTCGACTACTCTCTTCATTTGTTCTAGGCTTATGCAAAGTGCCAGTCGCTCAAGTGGGTATTTTCATGCAATGAAGGCCTTTACCGAAAATTGTGGGCCGCACCATCAGTCGGACTTGGCACTCATTCTCTGTCAAGACCCCTCTCCAGGCCACCCCTGTTTCTCTGAATTCTCTCAGCAACATCCATCTCTCCAGCCCTGCGATTCAACCCATTGACGAAGTCTCCTCTTCCACCATATTTTCCCGATCGATCCCTCGCTTTCTGTTCCGCTTCTCGCTCTACGCCTTCGCGTTCCTCAATGGCGGCAAGTCGGTTGGAGCGTACAGCATCCAGATCGCTGGCGTCAGCCTGCATTGCGGCTAATCTTGCAGACTTGTCCATAGCCTGATCTCTGGGTTTCTCTTTGGGTTGTGCTTCTGGGGAATAAGTATTGTGACGAGGCGGAGGGCGATTGGAGGGAAAGCTGTTGCTGTGATTGAGGTGGTGGCCGTTGGTTTGCTGGCGAGGCGGCGATCGAGAGCTGCGGTGACAGTAAGGAGAGGGAGACCTGCTCCTTCGCTGGCTGTACGGAGAGGGTGATCTTCGGCGGTGGGGTGGTGATGGAGATCCGGAGTATATTGAAGAATCTGACCGTCGACGGCGGTCATGGTAGTTTCTCCGATGGTGTCTGTCTTCCTCATCATACCTTCGGCTCTTCCGACTGCGCCTGTCTTCCTCACCTGTCCGCCTACGTTTAGGGCTGAAGTAACGGGCATCATCTCTGTCGTTGCGATGATGGTGTCTGTGCTTGCGTCGTCTCTCCTTTTCTTTGGGCTTGACATCATGCCCGGCCTCTTTGAGCAGACGTCTTCGGCTCACAGGATCGTTCATCAACGCCTCGTACGCAGCTTGCTCCCTCTGCTTGATCGCCAGCATAGGGTCCTCCCGTATCTTAGCAGCCGTATCCCTGACAGTATTTGCGTTCTGCAAAGCCATGAATGAATCCTCCGTAGACGCCTTCTCCAGCTTTTTGTTCTCCGTACCCTTGATCAGCCCATCTATCCTCCTCTTCCCTAACAAATACCCCTCCATCTCTTCGGTGGTTCCGGTTTGGCCAGCCGAGGGCCCAGAGTACATCCACTCCACGCGCTGGGCTCTCTTGGTACCGCCTGCTGCCTCTTGCATATCTTGAATTTCCTGGATATTCCGTTCTTCTTGACGCTCCTTCATCATCTGCTCTATACGTTTGCGCTCGTCGAGCGCCTTCTTTTCTTCCTCCCATACCCGCCGCTGGTTGCTCATCAGAACGGGATGCCATGACTTTTTCAGATTGAGGTCTCCGCCTCCCATCTTGGTTAATTTCTCTCAGATTAAAGCCGCGAAGGTCAGTGCAGGGATGCAAGATTGATAGCAGAATACCGAGACAGAAATCTGGTAGATATATGCGTTATAAGTTAGTGGTCGGCTAATCTGTGAGGGAGGTTGGTCGATTTCTCGTCAGTGCCAATTTGATGCCAAGAAACTAAGCCTTACCATCTTATCGATTGTGAAGCTTGCTACTACAACGCTACACTCATTGGTAAAATCCTGGAAAGCTTTCCAAACGCTTAGCTTGTTCAACCCTAACTTCAGCAGAGGCTTACAGCCTCAGCCACCTACACCATGTCGGACGACGACGATTTTATGCAAGATTCTGATCAAGAGCAGTGAGTTGCTATGCAATTTCAGCTTGCTCGGTCTTCCGCTGATGAACTGCAGATACGACTTTGAGTACGAAGATGACGATGAAGAAGAAGCAGGAGATGTCGGTATCGAGAACAAATACTACAATGCCAAACAGATGAAGGCGGACAATCCAGATGAAGCTATCCAAGAGTTTCTGGGGATGCCGGCTCTGGAAGATGAAAAAGGAGATTGGTCAGTACCAACGAAAATGGGCCTTGATTTTTCGCCAGAGAGACTGACAATTACTACCCAAGGGGCTTCAAGGGTTTGAAGCAGGCTGTCAAATTAGAATACAAGCTTGGCAAATATGACAAGGTACGAGGCTCCATAATCGAATGGAAGCCTAGTACTCATCGGAATGCAGGCTATAGAGCACTACACCGAGCTCCTAACTTACGTCAAGTCTGCTGTCACTCGCAACTACTCGGAAAAGTCCATAAACAACATGCTAGACTTCATCGAGAAGGGTGCCGAAGACGAGAAAGCATACCACTGCATGGAAAAATTCTATTCTCAAACTTTAGAATCTTTCCAGAGTACGAACAACGAAAGACTGTGGTTGAAGACTAACATCAAGCTAGCGCGGCTATGGTTGGATCGAAGAGAATACACCCATTTGGTCAAGTTGGTCAAGGAGCTGCATCGTGCTTGTCAGAAAGAAGACGGAACGGATGATCCAAGCAAAGGAACCTATGCTTTGGAGATCTATGCTCTAGAGATCCAGATGTACGCAGAGACGAGGAACAACAAACGCTTAAAGGTAAGCAAAACTATCCTGTAATGATCGGATAATCTTCCTGACACCAATCACACAGGCATTGTATCAACGAGCTCTGAAGGTTCGATCCGCAGTACCCCATCCTAAGATCATGGGTATCATCCGGGAGTGTGGAGGAAAGATGCACATGAGCGAAGAAAATTGGAAGGAAGCCCAGACCGACTTCTTCGAGTCATTTCGAAATTACGACGAAGCTGGATCTCTACAAAGAATCCAGGTTCTGAAGTACCTGGTACTAACGACTATGCTCATGAAATCAGACATCAATCCTTTCGAGTCTCAAGAGACAAAACCGTACAAGAACGATCCCCGCATATCCGCCATGACTGACTTGGTCGACGCTTATCAACAGAACGACATCCACAGATACGAATCGATATTACAGAACAACAAGGATGTATTAGCAGACCCATTCATTGCCGAGAATATTGATGAGGTTACTCGAAGCTTGCGGACCACCGGAGTTCTCAAGTTGATTGCTCCCTATACGCGCTTCACGCTAGCTTTTATTGCCAAGCGGCTAAATATATCCGTCACGGAGGTGCAAGACATTGTGGGCTTCTTGATCCTCGATAAAAAGATCGAGGGCAAGATCAACCAGGAGAAGGGCACTGTTGAGATGGACAATCGCAGTGATGTCAACCGGACGCACGCATTGCAAGAATGGACATCTGCGATTGGTGCGCTTTCTAGGACTGTTCTGGATGAAGGGGACGGCTTCAAGACAGACGATTCTCAGTCATTAGGTGGTCCTTCCATCGCTGGCTTACTGTCAACGGGGAACCGTGGCGGCGGCGGCGGCGGAGGGCAAGGACCTGCTGGGTTCGGCAAAGCAAGAGGGGCTAAGAAGGGTGTGGGCTTTAGTGCGCGGGCATCTAGCATGCTGAAATGACAGGACATGCTCCACGCAAGCCGAAGAGACGCATGGAACGGATATGCACAGAGCATGTGCTGTCAGCAGGCCCCGGATGCACGGGAGACACGGCTACTTGCACGGCGGTGAATATCTACCTGGTCAGTAGCCTTGGTACCTCTGCAGCATCATCTAGCTAGTGGCACCAGATGCGGGTGTATCCGTACGGCAGGGATCAGAAGCAGCGGCAGGATGGCAGGATGGCAGGATGGCAGGGTGGCAGAAAAAGGGTATTGAGCGTCCAGCTGCCTGGCAGATTTTCAAGCAAGTACTTGATAGCAATGATCAGCAAGCATGCATTGAAGAATGTAGAGGGCGAGAGGGTAGAAGGGTGACACCTTTGCCAGTGCATGCATCTATCTATCTACGAGTACTTTCTGCAGGCACGGCAATGAGCCGCGGAGGTAACTGTGTTGCATATGATGAACGCATACCATCTTTGATTCTTTCCTCATCGTGTGTTTTTGCCCTTCCACGCGAGAATGTGTGGGGGGCCGAGGCATATACCTACAGTACAATATTGCTCCAGTGACTTCCTCGAAGTGATGAAAGCGCGATGGCGATGGATGGATGGATGGACTTGTTTGACAGCAGAAGTGCTCGAGATCAAAAGGTGCACAGCAGTCTCTTGTCTTTCTATCGTTTCTTTCCCTTTCTTTCTTTCTTTCTCTCTTTGAACGGTGCACCATAACTTATTTATTGCATAACGCACGTGATCGCATAGGGTTGTAAGGTAGAGTATTTTAAGAGATGCATACATCATGTACTCTTAAGTAATCAGTCAATGGTGGTTAAGTAGTAGTGTACGGTAGTTTCTTCAGGCACCTAAGGTACTTTAGTCGTGCCACCAGTGCTACTCATGCCTACTTTACCTTACCTTACCTTACCTTACCTTACCTTAGTTTCTTTAATTTCTTCTTATCATCCACTCATCTCAATTCTCAAAATCAAGACTTATTACCTACCCACTACTACCCACCTACTTTACTAGCGAGACACCTTCGCCTGCACTCCTACAATCTTGAACAATAATCCTGCCTCTGTCAACATCAGACCCCCATCATTCCACCGCCACCTGCAATAGCGACAATATGAATACACAATAATTCACCAACATAATCCAAACAATATATTATCCATCTCAAAGCCACAATTCCCCTCCCCCCTCCCCCCCCCCCGGATCGACCGACCCGACAATCCTTTGAATGTTGCCGAGTGCTGCAGCAGAAAGACGTGGGGTGGGGGTGATGCTTCATTTTTGCTAGACCATCAAGCGGAAAATCACAGTCTCTCCCTCTGACCTCTGGCCATAACCACCACCACCACCACAACAACAACATCCTTCCTTTTCAGTCCCTTTCCGACATCCTCCATTTCTCTACTCGTCTCCATTTCTTTTTCCCATACATTCCTGAAACCTCCACACCTAATCTAATCTTATCTTGTCATCGCATCGCATCGCATAGTCCTCCCAAAAAGTACTTTGTATCCGCGTATAACCCCCCAAATATCATTACCTACCTTTATCGGCCTCTCTCATCTCTCATCTTTGACTCAACCTATCATCATCTTTTATTCATGGTTCATCCCACCACTCCCATCATATACTTAAGAGTCTCCGAAGAGACCAGTAGTGCCGCCGAGCTCTTGAGCAAGCTTCACTTTAGTTCAAAATTCTTATTGGCGCTGAAAAATGATGGCTTCGGAGCAAGAGTTGGCAGACATGGAGAGATTGTCGAACGACTGGCGCCCTGATGCTCCGGTAATGACCAGAAGCCACCGCCGTTTGCTACCTATCCTGACCAGCTGGCTAGGGACCTTTAGTTGGGCGGCAGCAGTCGACGAGCGCGCTAATCGCTGAATATGCACAAGCAGACCCAGTCTACGTCAATAAAACCAAGGTATACACCCATGACATCCAGGAATAGAATGCACAAGCAAACCGCCTGAACCTTCACTAGGCACTTCCCCAGATTTATTCTCATTACCGCACGCTCAAGGGCGACGGCAATTGTGGGTGGCGAGGTACGTTCCTCCTCCCTCGTGCAATCTCTCCTCGGTGCCATCAGACTAAGAGCTCCACAAGCCCTTGCATTCGGCTACTTCGAAACTCTTCTCCGCCTTGGCGATGCTTCAAGGATGCTAGAAGAAGCAGCGAGGTTCAGAGCTTTCGAGGCATTGATGCACGCTGTCGGAATCCCAGACTTGTATGAGGACTTCATCGAGCCGACAGCGGATTTGTTGGAACAGCAGGCTGCAACTCTACCGAATCATGATGGAGGCGCTGCAGTACTGGCTATCTTCAACGAAGATGCGCCCTCCAGCCAGCTTACCTACTCATTCAAGGTAGTCCTAAATCTGAAACTGTAGACTGACTCTCTCCAATTAGCTTTGCTAACGTGATTCAGCTCATCACCAGTGCGTGGATGAAGTCGAATGCAGAATCTTACGCAGGCTTCTTACCCGACATGGACGTCCATACTTATTGTGCGAGAAACATTGAGCCTTTCTCGATTGAACTTGACCATGTCGGATTGCAAGCTCTCGCTACTGCAATCATCAACGAAGCGGGCATGGCTATCGAAGTTCTGTACCTTGACCGCAGCGCCGGCGAAGAGGTCACGCCGCATCGATTGCCTGTGCTTGACGCTGATGGTAACGAGAAGAAGGGCGGTCCTACGATCCGCCTTTTATATAGACCGTGCGTCTCTCCGTGGACGTGGACTCACTTGATGGGGGGTGCTAATCTGTAGTAGAGGGCACTACGATCTGTTGTACAAGACTGAAGACGTCGCGGAGATGTCGCGCCACACCCTGTCTCATCCCGAGATACGCCTCGTGTCTGCTCCACAAATTGCGGTCTCTAACCACGCGCAATTTTCCCATATTGGGGACATGGACATACTAGCAGACATTCCCGGCTTCTCCTCCAGCATGTTTCAGATGCCTTTTACCCCTACCTCGACCGAGCCTTATCAGAGCAAAGTCGAGACTTTCTCGTCTGCACCATGTACGATGACTCCAACACCGCCCCTCTATCCGTCTTACCAGAGCAAGGCCGAGACTTTCTCGTCTACACCACGTACGGCGACACCGGCAACGCCAATCTATCCGTCAGTGGACCCGGCAGTGAAGGAGGAATATTCTCCAAAGGCCGCGACAGCTTCGCCCATTTCGCCCGCCCCAAAAGAATTGCCAATTCAAGCAGATTTCAAGCCTCGTACAAAGCAACAGCGGAAGTATGACAGACGTTTCAAAGCGCAAGGGGAGCAGATTCAGAGCGATGTCTTGAAGGAGTGAGTGTTCAAGCCTTCGAAAACCCCTCCTCAAGGCAATCAGAAGATGACTCTTGTTCGTCAGCTGTAGTCCGGACAGATCCAAAAAAGAAGACCCTGCGCACTTCACAAATCAAGCTTTTCAGCCTCAGATATGGCAACCCGGGCGTGTCTACGAAAAAGCTGGCGAACCGGAAGCCTCTAGGAGGGCTTCATCCTAGACAACTTGACCTTTTAACCAGGATTCGTCCTCTTATCATTCATACATTACTATTCCCGTTCGAGGTTCGACGGTGGCAACAAGAAAGAGGTGGATCCTCTTTCATCCAACCACGAAAATTAGCGGCGTTCTCTTCATCTGCTTCTTCTTCTTCTTCTTTCCTCCACGGTCAGTGGGCGGAAGCAAATTGCACCGCTGCAGAGCCATGGCGGAGGGGTCAGCGGCAGCAAGCATCATGCATTTCGGCACCGTCACTCATACCCCTAGGGCTTGGTCTTTGTCACACCAAACATTTTTGTTTCGCAGCGAGCTTAAAACGACGGAAAAAAAGGACGAGTGCTCTTCTGACATGTGGCTAGGTTTGTTGCTGGATCTACTACCGATCCTTTGTTTAGCAAGCAAATTGAAATCTGGGACCAGTCCTTCCGTGACTCGTGCCGCAGTCCCTTTCAGCGCCCATGTTCCTATCCTTTCCATATCCTTTCGCCCGCTCTCTTCTGGTACGGTCTCATCCAACCGATTCCGCCGGCAATAGTCCCGGTGCCATCTCCTCCTCACTGCTCCATCATCATCCCGTTCCCAAGACATTGTAGCACCTTCCCTCGCCGTTGATAAGCCATGATCTCCGTGGACTTGCAGAAGGGAATGTTAGACTAGCATGTGCCCAATTCGTAGGCAGAGGATAGATGGTTGCAAAGACGTCTATGTTGGCCGAAAAGGCTGGGTGATGGTGCCTGTGATTGCTATGAGCGCCACGAGGCGGTGGAACGGGTGAAAGGTATCTAAGATTCAAGTTCAAGATGAGCGAGATAGTTGAAGGCTAACGGTAGAAGACCCTATGTACAATGTAATAGAAGTAGAGCAACAGGGTTGATGATAACAGGAGCGCTGTGACGAGATAAAGGTATCCGTAGATATAGTTGAAGGACAGAACGTCGGCAGGAAACGCTATGTAGAGTGTCAAAGTAGCCGCAGAGGTAGCTCAAGAGTAGATGTCGGCAACAATGCTATGATATGATATAATATATTCACAGAGAAGGCAAACGACAGGGAGGTAATCGGACAGCCGCCAATCCGATTCGAGAAAAGCCAACCCAAGAAATATGCTTTTGAACGCAAATTATTCCGCCACATTCAGACATTAAATCTATACAGCCCGTCGGGACCACCCAAATGCGCCGTTCGCCGTTGCTCAAAAACGAATGAAGTAGGAGCGAATTGTAAAATATAAGAATACAAGGGTCAAGCGTCGAGGTTCGACACCTCAACGCTTCGCTCCAGTACCTTTCCCTCCATATAGAGTCCCGTTCCCGAAGCCGACGGTCAAAGCCGAAAGATCCACGGTGATGTTCCCACCGGCGCTGGTGTCGCTCGCATCAAAAGTTTTCCCGTTGGATAACGTAGCATGTAATTTGTCCAACGCGGTAGTGGTGATGTCAAGCGATGAGGTCTCTTGAAAGATGAAGAGGACGGCCGTGCGAGCGAAGTCTAGCACAGTTGAGGTAATCGTCTTTTCGTCGGTAGTGGAGGCCGGCACCGAAGATGCTGCTGCTGGGGGAACGTCCCCAGTGGGAGCGGCGAAGACGATGTTTTCGGAGGTCTGAGCAGCACCGCGGGCTTCGAGAATGTGCGAGGGATGGTGATGGGTCCTTGTAGGCAGTGCAACGACCTCCTCCAAGTCTAGAATTCTAGGACGATGATGAAAATGAGATTCAGAAGAGAAAAAAAGGAGCGGAAGATCAAGATCTCTGCGCTGTGACTGTGAGTTGAAGGTGACGAGAGCGTTCTCTGAAGAGCATGAGAGGTTGCTGGCGCTGAAAATGGAGAGAAGTGTATATGAGGTGATTGGGATGCTATAGTTGGACTCTGCCGCGGTGAGAAGACGAGGTATACTGCTGCCGAGGGTTGAATTCTTATAGGCCCCAGTGGTACCGGTAACGGGGACATCACTGGTTGTACAGCTGCTATCACCGGGCGTGTTGCACGTGAGCCCTACATAGCCATTAGCGCAGACGCATCTGCACGTCTTGTCGATGAGGACGTTTGTCCCGCCATTTCCGCAAGGGTTACTCGTTTGACAGCTGTCAAGAGTTGGTGAATTATTCTTGTGCTGGCGAGGAAGAACAATCAGCGTGATTGGGATTATGACAGCAGCGGCGATGAGCAGCAGTAGTATGATCAGGAGAAGAATGAAAGCCCAAACAGGCATGCCGCAGCATCTCCGCTTCTTACTTCTGTGACCAGTCGAGGAGCCATAATTGACCGTCTGAGCTCTCGAAAGATTGGACTTGCCATGTGGCGATGGGGTTGGCCAACCGGAAGGTCGCTGGCCGGTGGGCGTTGTAGGAGACGGTGATGGAAACGCTGCTAGGATGTCTGATATCGAGCCAGTGCGGGAGCCCTTGCCTGCCCTTTCTCTTGACTCCTTCTCCTTCGCATTCAACATATCCAGCATGCCTAGTCGACTTGCTGTCTTGCCTCGATCAAGGTTCGAGGCCAATTTTGTTGCTCGCCTGATGAGCTCTGGAAGACTCGTTGCACTGTCTCTGCCTTCTTTTGTAGCTTTCAGGTTCAAGTTTGGTGGGCGTTTGGTCCCTTTTCCCGTCATCGACGCCGCTGTTGAGGGGGAAGCCGTCCCGCTGGGAGCGAGAGCGCCACCTTTTTCAAGGTGACCCAGTATCTGGTCTACTGTGGGATCGACGGGCGAACCTGTCGAGGATGGTGTCCCAAAATAGGCATTGCTGGTTGGCAAGTTATTTGTCTTGAGGGCTCGAGGCATAGGAGATTCGCCAGTCGGCGAATCTAAAAAGGTTGCATCGCTCTCATATCCAGAATACGGGTGTAGCCTCGCATTGCCCCTGAAGTTATGTCGTCCGATGGGGTCTGTATCAGCAGTACCGGCGAAACCAGGCCGCCACCGTTCATCCTGTCTAGCCTGCCAATCTAGCTCTTGCATGCCGCGTGACCCTCTGTCCGATTCATCTCCACTTTCCACTGTGTCCAGAGACGTTATTCGTGGATTTCCACCTTTCCTTACCAGGCCACTCGCATCATCATGATCACCAGCGCTCGAGCCACGGCCGCTATTGCCTCCGGGTGCATCTTCTTCCTCCTCTTCATCAATGCCGGCGCCCATGTAATATTCAGGCGGACCGTCACTCCAACTCACTGGCATGACAGTACTTGAAGCGTACGAGCTATGGGTATCCGACAGTTCTTCCGGTATGGGTGGTACAAAGGACGTCTGCGAGTAATATGATGAGCCACCTTTTCGTGCCGAAGGTGGGGGTCCGAGGTTTCGCCTGGGAGGAGGTTGGTAAGAAGGCATTGGTAGCGTTGATGGCATCGCGGGTGTAGAAGGGAAATCAGGAATGCTGCCGGGAGAGGAACCGGTTCCCGTTGACGTCGTTGAGGTTGTGAGTGGCCGACTCGAGCTACTAGAATCCAGGTAACTATCCTCCCAGTAGTTTCGCGGCGGTTGTTCTTGGGGTTGAGGTTTTCGATATTGAAGTGGTGGAGGTTGGTTATCTCTATAGCCAGAAGATTGAGGCATTGGTGGCACGAAATTTGGTCTTGGTGGTCTCTGCGGTGGTGGACCCCGACCTACGTTCCGCTCCTGAGTTGAACTGGTCTGTGTGTATTCTTGTGGAGACACAGGACTCGCAGGGCCTTTTCTGGGACGGCTGGAGGCCAACGGTACGTTGCTCGAAAAGCTCTGGCCCTGTCTACTCCCGTGGGTTGGGTATTGTGGGTATCGAGCACGGTCCGTCGGGCTGGTGCCCTGTTGTGGAGATGTTCTTGGTGAGGTCTTGACAGAGAGCGGCGTAGGATATGGCGGCATCTGGGGGCGCTCTGGCGGCAGGCCTGCTGCTGCTCTCTCCCGGGCACGTTTTACGGAGCCTGCGGGACTCTTTTCCCCACTCACTGTCCGACCTTGGCCAGCGGTCCCTCGCCGAGGTTCTCGGGTGTCCGACTCCATCTTCGTTCTCTTAGTTGGAGGAACCACCTGGGATAGGTCAAGTCATGCTCATAGTCGTGAGAGGTACAGTGGTATGCGACTTGACGATACGGCCACCAGCAGCGCGGGACAGGCTCGATTTCTGTAATGACCGTATGGGTGGACCAAATGTTGAAGGAGTGACAGGAAGCGAAGGACAGAAGTGCAGCCTGTGGAGGCTGACGGGCAGTGTTTGCGCGGCCCAATGTATGTGGAATGCGGTAGCGGCACAGATGAGAAGGCGTGTATGGAAGACCTTCACGATGGTTGGTTGAAAATTGATGCGGGGTCGTGACGAAGTTACTTCCTCCAAGAGACACGGATGTGATTTGCGTGTACAGGAGCGTCAAGCTCGCGATTAATGCGAAACGATGGCAGAAAGGAATGCTAATGCGCGGTGAAAGAGGCTGTACAACGTCTTGTAGATGGTGATATATGGTGAGCAACCAAAAATAAAAATGTAAAAAAAGAAGCGGTAACGATGCGAATGAGAAAGAGAGAGACACGAGGACAAGAATACGAGAAGGTTGTATGTATGAAAGAGTGATTAAGTCGAGTGAAGAAACGGGCGGATCGTTTGGAGTTTAGACGATTTCGGCAGCAGAGCGGCAGGGGGAGCAGGGGCCTGAAGCGCAATCTGTGATTGGATAGGAGGTGAAGCAGGGGTCTCTCTTTTGTCTTTTGGGGCGTTTGATGTTGGTTTGAAGAAGGAAGGGATTTTGATGGGAATTGGGAATATCCAAATTCCAACATGACCCTACGGCAAGCAAGTGTAAGCAAGTGTAAGAAGGAAAGGTATATGATCCGGTTCAAGACTCAAGACTCGTGGGTAGCTCGACAACTTTTCTTTGTTGCACAGACACGACAAGACCACTTTCAGGGACCACAAAGTAATCTTACCTTATGTTGCTGTAAATAAAACATCTTCCTTACAAATACCGGCCGTCGCAAAGAACAAAAGCGAGTGAGAAGCATAACATATGCAGGACAAAGGAGGTATGATGGTGCACTTCTTGCCGAGTGTCGGAGGTCGAGAGGAGAAGAAGAAGAAGGCTATGTTTCAGCATGGTGCCTGATCAATCTAGCAAAGACGAGCGCTTTCGCCTTCGCTTTCGCTTTCGCCAGTTTCGACAGTCGTACCAAGGGCAAGTTAGCCAGGCAAAGTAAAGCGAGAGATTACTACATTACTATTACTATTATTACTTGGAGCAATTTGATGGAAATGAAAGAGTTCACTGGGAATTAGTCTAGGACGCTAGTGTAATCTAATCTACCTGAATGATTGGCATGGCATAGCATGGCATGAGAGCAAAAACACACTGTAAGGTATCTGTCACACGACGGACACGTGGAGACTGGAGATGGACGGTAATGTAAGTAAATACAGTAATAGAAATGAAGATGCGCGTTTGATGGGAATCCGCCCGGATAAGATAATAACTACCGTAGCTAAAGTACCTTATCTAGTGACTACTTACCCTCGCTACCTTACCTAGTCAATGCTCTGAATAGCTTCAACTCTGATCAACTTAGGGATGCGTAATGACTGACATTTGACCCCTATAACAGTCATATAACGGTCATACGATAACAGGCCGTCTGACCTAACAAATGACAGCGCTAACCCGAATAGATTAGATTTTAATCAGCACGAGGTTTAGCCGAATACCGAATACCCTCGCATCTCCCCAACAAAGCACTCAATATCCACTTACCACTCTCATTTCTATATTATTATACGGTTAAATAAAGTTCTACTATTAAGTATAATTAGGCCTATAATATCTCTATTAGATACGCTCGTCTATAGTACTTTCAATCAATACATCGATTAGTAAAAGAAGAAGAAGCGAGTTCGCTATCGATATTACTCGAAGAACTTAATAAAGTATATCTTACGTTAGCGAGATTATCTTATAAAGTATTAGATTTATCTAAAGGCTATAAAGAAGCAATAACGATTTAATAGTATTCTATATAAAATAGCTATTATAGAGAATAAAATATAAAAATCTCTTTTTAATAATAATTTATCTTTTATAAGCGTAAGCAATTAGACAAGCTAGCTGCAATAGCTATCTACTATAAAGAAAGATCAATAGATCTCTTTAAAGATAAAGCTATAAAAGAGTTATTTGCGGAAGGAATTAGCTAAATACTATTTTTAAGAGATAGATAATAGATACTCTACTAGATAAAGCTTTTCTTAAGACTTAAGAAAAGATAAATAGACTTCTAAATTAGTTATAACTCCTAAATTTCATTAGTAATAAGAGTAATAATTAGTTAAGTAATTAAATTCTTAATATATATATAATAGCTAAGAGTTAATTCTTTTATATTTATACTAAATCGATTAAATATTAAAAGCTTTCTATAGTAAATATAATAAGATAAATAATTTTTATAGTGAAAGAAGTTTTATCTGCAAATCTGAAGTTCCTTTCCGTACGATTTCCGCCGTCCGTATCATAAGCACGATTTAGACGATTTAGCCTATTAAGCAGACTTTATTTATATTTAATCCTTTCCGCCGATTTAGTAACTATCTTAATTCTTTCCGCCAGTTCTATTAATTTAGTAACTTTAAAAAAAATTAGTAATTTAAAAATTTTTACGTAATATACTCTAATATACTCTACTAGTAAGTATTATTCTATATATATATAGTATTAATATATATCATCATCAATATACGTATTATTATACGCTATATTAGAGTATTACTTACGCGACTAATTTTATTAAATCGTCTAATTTCGTAATCAAATTTAAGTTAGCGTTGATACTCGTCGTTGTAAAATCTTACCGTCGTAACGTCGATTATTAGAACTTTTTTTTTTCGTACGTATTACTACTAAATTGATAGACTAACGGAAGATTAGAATAGTTATTGAACCGACGAATTTTAGCTAATTTTTGAGATAGTTGCTAAATCGGCGGAATTTTGGCTGGTTTTTGAGATAGTTACTAAACCGGGGAATTCTTAATTTCAGCCCTATTCGAAGATCAGCAATTTGAAATTTAGAGGAACTTTTCAGATTTGCAGATGATTAAAGGCGACTTTTAGAGGGTAAACAGCTTTGCCACAAATATATATAACTTAGAACAAGCGATATAGGATATTATTCAATAGGATCCTCGGTTTAGATATATCTTCTTCGTTTCTTATAACTCCTATAGTCTACAGCTATTAATAAAGAATATTCTAAATCTATCGGAGCTTCATATAGTGTTTAAGAAGGCCTTAAAATATATTAACTCTATACGTAAAGTAAAATAATAGCTTAATCTTCTTCGAAAGCATTAAATGCGTTAATATAAAAGGTATAAAGCATTAATCGCCTTAATAATCCTTCGGTGGGGTATATAGATTAATCTCTTATAGTCTCTTATCGATAGTAGAGATATATTATAAGCATACGTATAAGACGAAGAAGCTGGATTTAAGACTCCTGCTGATAAGCCTCCAAATCGAATAATTTAATATCTTAGAGATCCCGTCTTCTGATAGGAAATTAACGAACTACTTAATATTCTTACGTCTATCTATAATGCTTAAAGAATATTAGAAAGTAATAAATCTATACTAAACCGAGTATACGATAGATAATTAATAGTTTAACATTATTTGACATATCAGACTCGCTATAATCGCTTTAAATCCTTAATTTGTAATTTCTTAATAAAAGAATTCTTATAAAAACTAAATAAATAGATTCTTTCTATTTATCGAGTTATTTATTACTTATATTCTAAAACTATAATAAGATATTTAAAATACTCGATTAAATAAAGCTATTATTCTTTTTAAGTAATATACTTCTACTTAATATTACGCTATTATTATTAAGACTAAATTCTTTAACTTTCGAAAGTAGAAAAGCCAGATACTACTACTTAATAATACTTAGAATAATAATAATAATCTACTATTATTCTAGCGGAAGATTATAAATATAAATCCACATCTTAATAAAATAGTTTAAAGATTATAAATAGTTATAGCAAACTCGGTACTCTTAGAACGAGCTTTTAACTATAAACTATATATACTCGAAGCTTTATAATCGACTTACCTCTAAGCGAGTAAATAAATTATAATATATCTATATTAATTAATAAATAGACGATTAGACACTCGAGTCTTAAGTATAAAGAAGTTATTATAAATAGAGAATAAATAAGTAAAATAGTAGAGTAGTATAATAGTTATTTATAGAAGAAGAATAGCGAGAAGAAGAAAGACCTCTTATTAGCTAATTATAAGAATACTATAATAGCTAATATCAATTATAAAGAAGAAGAAGAAGGAGGAGGATCAGAAGGATCATAAGGATTATAGAATTCTATATTAAAAGGAGATCGAATTTGATAAGATATCCCTATAGCGCGATAGTAAAGATCGAACGATAGCTATTTTAACGAATTAAAATCATCCGATTTTACCTAGGGCCTAATTAACCATTAAAATGTGTAATATAGTGATAGATATTTATTAGTGCGGTCATTTGGCTATATATGACTGTCGATGATAAGGAAGGTCTCCTGCTCCTTTTATCACCCCCTAGATCAACTAATCACCCGGGCCCATCTCTCATCTGTTCAGTGTCTCCATCATGATCCATTATCAAGTAATCTGGATCATTTTCGTCCCTGACACTGCCACCTTCGCCTTTTTCTTTGCACTCGGAAGCTGACTCGGTGTTTTTGTGCTGACGTTTTCCTGTGGTGGCGGAGTCTGCCGGGATCCAGGGCACAGCCAGCGACGTACCACACGAAACGTCTTCCCTCATTCAAGCCCGCTGCGCAACCTCGGACCTTGGGCCTTGCTGGAAGACTCACAAGCATCATCTTAGTCAGACTCCAGAGCGAAGATGGAACAATCAATTTCTAAGTGCTGGAGAACACGCCTGTAGATGTATTGCTTCATTTGGGTTCCTTAATACTGTGGGCATCAGTCTGGATGAGAACATGCCGAAATGAAAAAGGTTCGGCTACTCATGCGATGCATCGGACCTTCCATTTCTTTATCATCAGATTTGCTCGCCTAAGGAAGTCACGATCAGAACAAGGACTCTTCTACTAGGCGTTCAGTATCCTGGCCTCACTCTCCGTCTCTCGTACATTGAACAATTCTCCTTTCAAGCATTGGTATACCAACTTGCAGTTTTTCCTTTTCCTGGTCAGCACAAAGTCTTTAAATCTTGTGAGGTCTGTTCTCTCATTTTATTTCCATTCAAGGAGCCTTGCCTGAGGTAGCCGTTTCATCTTCCCACTGGACTGCTTCAACCACTGGGTGCAGTCAGAGCCGTGTCCTGTAATAACATGGCCTCTCCTCGTGCGCACCTTTTTGGGAATACCTTGCGTGATCAACTATATCACGTTGGTATTGGTACTGGTAAGTCCGGTATCCAAGACTTCATCCTTGCTCCAAAGCTCTGATGTGGAGCTCCGCGCGCCTTGGATGAGGATTTGATGCGGTTTAGAGTATCGAGTTAGGCTTACGCAGCTTCTATAGCGGACGGGAAAGGCATCGCTATGTCAGATCCAACGACTACACCAGACAACCTCCACAATCCAAACGACTTCACTGCTGCCAATCTCGCAAATACCTTCCCAACCAGCCCGGGGAGGCCTACGCCAAACAGTGCTAAGAAGAGGAGACGAATGCCAGATCTCTCGCGACCCACAGCGACCCCTGGTCACGGCGCACAGATGTCAATGATCTTCCGCGACGCCGCAACTTCATTGCAGGGTAGCAGATCACATACATATCCATCGCCGTCCAACATCAAGAGGTCCAGATTACCCCTCTCGCAAGCTCGCAGCATCAAATTTGGCAGTACTTGTCAGGACGATACCGTAGTCTCTTCAGGCCTGGGCCGCTTCCCAAAGATAAGTCAGTATCTAGGAGAGTCATGTGAACCGGGCTGGGCGTCGTCGGAGGTCAGTCGTCATTGGGCCTCTGGAAGTGGGCCACATTCTCCGACACCAACACCCTTTACCAAAGCTGGTTGCGCTAGCCCTGAGACTCTCACTAATCAATGTCTCGGCGAGTCTACCGACGTTGGCGGTATGTGTCTTGATGATGCGCTGAGGGTCAGCAGCGCCTCTTTACCATCACAACTCGAAGAAGAGGGCAAAGAGCCCATCAGCAGCGGGTTTGCAACGCCAATTGCACCAACTCCCAGTTTTGTCGAGAACCCGGAAGAGGTAAAGTATCCGATCTTGGAGAATTGGCCATCACTACGGTCTAGCTCTGATGCATATAGTCTTGGCTCTGACAGGGACGACTTACACTCTACTCATGATGTACCATTTATACTGCCGTTCCCTCATTCAGATGCGGAGGAAACACAGCGCTGTCACATCGACACATGGCTCAACAGAATTGTAGAGGCAACAACATCTGGACATTCAAGGTCGCCAAAGCAGTGTTGTAGCACAGAGGATCTGCCAATGGATGACGCTCCGTTTTCACAAAGCATAGCACCGAATCTTTCATCCCCAAAACGACCCCGAGTATCAGTGTCAAACTTGAAGCAAGACTTGCAATCTCCGTTAGGAGCATCCAGCAACAAGGAGAATATCAGCCCTTCAAAGTCTTCTTCTTCGCCTACACATCCTCCTGCACAACACCCCCAAGCATTGACCCCGTCCCACTCTCGCCAGACTCATTCTCAAGCAACCCTCCAACATACCAAGGCTCTTCTTTTTGCTCACCCTACAACCCTGCAGGGCCATCTTAGCCTCCCTCCAAAACGCAAGAGGGCTCGTGTTGACGGGATTGCCTCCAGCAGTGCGGAGACGGAGATGTCAACCGCCCGCAGAGACTTTACGATCCACGAAGACCAACTAGCTGGAGCGCTGGCGCAGCTGAGTCCAGATGTTGACCGCCATCGTAGAGGCCGAGGTCCGAAAAGGGAGAGGTGCATAAGCTACTGGGACGAGGACATCCTGCAGCCCGGCTCGCAGTGTGTGCCCACGGATGTGGATGGTGAGACGTTGGAGAAGGGGAAGCAGGTGTTGGGTGAATGAGAACAGACAGTCAAGCTGACGACGGAAAAGCCGTTTGTCAAAGAGGCTAGGTCTGCAAGCTTTCAATTCAAGGCTTGATGCTCTTCTATATTACAGCAAATGGGGACCTGTTGTTGAATCACGGGTGAAGCATAAGTTTGGGTAGATAATTTCACGCATGGATATTTGCCATCATTCGCTTAGACCAGTAACTCGGTAAAGTCAGCATCGAACCGATTCAACATAGTCCTAATTTTCCGGTACCGGAATCACAAATGAGGCAGGCTGATGTTCAAGTTTGACGAGATGGCACTCGAAGCGGCTTCTCGTATAAGCCAGCATTTGAGGGATGAAGGCATCAGAGTCAGAGTCTTTTGAAGGGTGGAACTTGAAATGCCAGAAAATGGCCGTGGTGCTCCACATTCTCTCTCTGTGTCTCACCTGCCGTGACTTCACTCACGTTCCCACGTGTCTCCGCTCGCAGTCCTATCCCGCGCAGAACTCAGCGTCCGAATTTCATCATCTTCCGATTCACCCTCCGCTGCATTCCTTTCATCCTTTATCGACCCCCTTCGCTTCCCTCTGCGATCTTCCCTCTCTCAGCTCGTCCATTACGTCCCATATCCCCTGCAATTTTGCTCCATCGCTCGCCAGTGTCTCGATCATCTGTTGCAATCGTACCTGAAACGTTGATATTTGCATGTGTCCCTCCATCGAATCGGCAATCGCTCCAATTGTGGTGAGACGATGCTCAAATTGCAGCAGCTCTCGATCGTAAGCGAATAGGACCGTGTCATCGATCTCACGTGCGCTGATTCTTGACTGCATCGACGTGTCGGCTTTGAATCGATCGCTTACAAAACCCTTGTCTGATCGTCCACTGTTCCATGGCCCTCCGAGACCGAGTTTGCCCCGGGTTCACGTTCGTTGTTCAGTTACTGCTGAGCCAGAAACGACTTCAACAAAGGCAAACCAAGCAGCGAGACATATGTGCAGTGTGCTCAACTGCATACCAATAGGCAGAGAGGATAGCCTCGAGCTAGCAGTGGTATGAACCATTTGATAGCTTTAAGGTGGGAGTGACGAGTAGAGCTCGAGGTGTTCTGTTCTGATCTGGATAAAGCGACTTGACAAGTCGCTCGAATTCTGATGCTTCCGTGAAGGAAATGACAATGGTCGAATATAACAGGAGTCTAGTCTCCGAATAGGTCTGCTTACAAACAGGGAAGAGACGCAGGTCCACCCTCTTCGCGCGTTAGCTCTATCCCAGGCTAAAATGGCATTTGCCATGGCTTTTGTAGCAATTCACTCCCCAATCTCGACCACTCATGAATCTCTTTGAATTTTTGATCCTTTGAATCTATCCCCTGACATAGACTGTGATATCGACCCTTTCCTTTGTGCCTTGTAGTTGGTCTATCAGATCCTCCACCGCCCCAATACTCTTGACAACCAATGTGCACAACTTGATCGCTAAGGACGTGTCTGTGCATCTGGTCCCACACTCCGCGAGAATGCTTGAGAAGAGGGACTGTCGTGACGCTGATCCTTTAGACGGTTGAGAATAGTAGAGCCTCCATGGCATTCTCATGTATCTCAGCTCAGAGAATCCTTGTGATCGGGCTCATACCGTGCTTCAGCTCAGAAGCACATGCCAAAAAGCTTCGTGAAACCCTCGCTCCCAGCACGATCTCTTCTTACTTCACCAATGGCGTGTGCTTCATTTGCTGGAGCATCAATATCCCCTTTGATCTCCCGAAAGCTTTCATCGTAAAGAAAACGCATGGTCGTTATGACATGGGGTGTGCCAATTAATGCATTCTGACTTGTAATGGACATCGTAGAGGCAATGGAGGGGCGAAAAGGCGTTCACAGGAAGGAGAAAGTAGCAGGGAGGGTTCGTTGTGCCGCAGTTCGAACAAACAATCGGGCGTGCAGTTTGAGGGGCAATGTTCTTGGTTATACACTAAAGTTTTTACGGCAAGGACCGAATATTCTATGTACATAGAAACAAGAATCAAGTAAATATTATATTGCTCGGTGATTCTGAGTCATTGCGCATCAGTTATGTCGCAATTCCGGGCAAAGAAACTAGATCTCAGCTGCTTCATCAACGTGAGAGTGCTGCGAGATCACACAAAGCGGTGGGTCCTACTCGATCTCCTGAGCTCGAAGAATACTGACTGCTCTTAGAAAAGTGTTCGAGCAGTACGAGACAGAAAGGTAAAGCGATCACCTCCTATCATACGTATACATCGTCTTCAATGGGCTCGTCGGGATGCTGGTGAGCAGGTTAGTACCTTATGAGTTGCTGATGGGTGCGACTACTTTTAGACAAGCCCTCCGCTACATCATCAGAAACACTACGCTCCCAGGACGAGCGCGCGCCCAAGCGCAACTACAACTGTCGCAGATGCACTGCTACACTAGGTCTACGCAGATCAATAACAGATGTATAGAGGGAGGGAAATCGAGGGGCGTGTTCAAGGATTTCAGGATGGCAAGGGTGAGTCCAACTCCATATGACAGCTTGTGTCAAGGACAACTAATGTGCGTGTAGTATCCGTTTAGAATGAATGCCCTCGAGGGGAATATACCCGGTGTCAAAAAGGCTAGTTGGTGATAGAAATTGCCGGGCGAAGATGACATTGTACATATGTGAAGGCATAGCATGGCAGAGAATGATGAGCATATTCTCAGAGAAATCCAATGGTGGCGTTCACATCGCACTCAGCAAAAAACCGAGCATCTTCGCCCATCTCGTTGATGAATTGATATTGACATTCATTTGACCGTGCCTGATTCCGCATCACTTCGGCTAGCCGCTTATGTTTTCGACCTTACCTACTTAATTTTGGTCCAACGAGTGTGAAGACAATCATTCACTCGTCAGTATTGTTGATTAACCTAATCTAAAATCCTTCTTTTAACATCTTGCTCTTCTTACCTATTCCTTGACCACTTACACCGTCCTGCATCCAGATCTAATCAACCAACCACCTTCGCCATGTTTCGACGTTTGAGCAGCAGTCTGCCCAAAGACCCCAAGTTTCCTGCGGATCTGGAGAAATTGGGGTGACCCACTATCTTCCTTACTCTACTAGATCCAAATACTGAATCTTATTAGGTACTACATCAACGAAAAAGACCAAATCCGCTCCATCGCCCACCCGGACGAAGAATTCAACTTCTTCATCAGCAAAAATGAACGGGTCCGAGAGATGCAGCGCGAAGCGTTTGATAGTCAGTCTTCCCTCAAGTTGACTGCCTTCTCATCTAATTGTCGATTCGCGATATCTAGCTTGCATTCGCAGTGAGCTCAGTGCGCGCTTCGAGGCTTCCGGCCTCAACATCACTCGACTTCCATTGAACGTCGGTCTCTCAGATCCACATGTTCCCATCCTCACCTCCTCTAATCTCGCCACCGCAAAACGCTTAATCGTCTACTTTGGTGAATCAATGCAGGATCTCGGAATCTTTGCCCATCGTATCATAGCACAGGATTCCATTGCTTCCGGCTCTGCTTTGGACTTTGTCCATGCTATTCAATCCAGAGAATCAAATGCGGGCACGGCAATCGTCATTGCCAATCTCGGCCAGCTCGTGTGGTACCGTCGCGGCCAGCGTGCGATGACGATTACGAGTTGGAACGCATTACCAAGAAAGACAGGCGTCAGTAATCCAATGAGGATCGATGCTGTCAAAAATCGTGTACCCGGAAATGGAAGCACAAAAGAGCATGTCAAGAGCGTCTTCGAGGAGGTGCTGGTCAAGCTGGCGAGGCAAGATGCTATGATCGATCTGATTGGGTTGGGGGAAGGGGCCGAGGAGGCGGTGGGATACCTGGACCAGAATTGGAAACACTGGGAGAGCAAAGTGAGGGCTATCTGTGTGGGCGTGGGGTTTGTGTGGAGGGTCCAAGATGACATCCATAACGAGAAGTTCATAGATTTTTGGGGAAAGGTAAGGTTCCTGGTTTCATCTCTTGCATCAATTACACTGTCTGTGAGAATCTTTGCTAACGGTGCCCATTTGTTAGCGTGCCCGTGCCTACCTGATCCACAGTGTCCCAGTGGAGACGCCTCTTGCCGGTCGCCAGGAGCTCAGCTGTAATTGCTTTTCCTCAGGCGAATCTGCCTTCACCGAGTGCATCATGCCAAGGTCCCACCAGAGCATGCTTGCATTTTTCCAGCTTGTTAACGATATGCCTGGATACTTTGAGGCAGAGCTGGACATACCACAGGACGAGGATGACATGTCGAGGGTTGTCCGATGGGAGACTGGAATCCGTGCTGAAAGCCCCCGCGCTGCTTAAGGAATGATGATATGAGACCAAGCCATGCTCCCATGGTGACAGCGGGCGCAATTGAAACTAGGTCTGGGGTTGCCCCCACACAGTCTTAAAGACGTCTGGGCGGTAACGGTAGCGTCACTCAACATAGATAGCAGGGCTTACCCCTGCTCCATAGAGCTCATGCACGTTACAATGCCAAATATGAGCAAAAATGTGGTAGCTGGCCCTTAACAATGCCTTCAATTCCACATGCACTCCCTGGCAAAGAAAGAGAGCACTTTGCCCCGCAATCAGAGACATTAGAATACACTCCCTTGGAATTTTCCTCAACGGAAATCGAAGCGACGGTAACCAGTGAATCTGGGAGACCATCGTGGGCGTATCTTCATTGCCTTTCTCTAACGAAAAGCGTTCACCTGAGCTTTATTTGAGACACGCCCACACAATGCCGATCATGCACGCTAAAACAGGGGTCCAGCGGGAGAAGCCGTGACAAGATCTCGAGATCCTTGGGGACATGAAAGCTCTCGGGTTTTGACAGCAAACAGTTGTTTACCAAATCTATAGTGTTTGTGCGGTCTGAAAAATTTGCAATTGCGTAAAGTTTTTCTGAGTTGATACAAATCGTCGGACTGTGCGTTTTCTGAATACAAAGGGCAGCTGTTCCTACATCTGCAGTCCACTTCTACCACTCAAAGATGTCAATGGCAGCTCTGAAAGGAGATACTGCATTCCAAGCAAGGTCACTAGTGGGCACTCACCCACATGCGTTGTAAGGTCATGACTGACCTTGTCTGCCTCCCTCTATAGTTCCGATCCCTCCTCCGACAATCTTCTCAATTTGCTGCCTATAATTTCCGAGAATATGCAAAGCGAAGGACAAAAGACGCATTTAGAGAGAACCATGACAAAAACCTTGGGGATAGGGAGACACAGGAGCTGATACAGAGAGGGCTAAAAGAGCTGCAAATGATGAAGGTGAGCCTGACAAGATGATGGTTTGCGACTGAGGAAAGCGAAAGCGTTGGGAAGATGCTGTCATGGAGGTGCTACGGGGCAAAATTTTCAGTCATGCTGCTGCCAGGGTGGCATGCTGACCCGTGTCAAAATTACAGAGACAAACAACGGTCAGTCAATTCTTCCAATTGGACAGACTAGTAGTCGAAGGGCAGAAGACGGTAAGCATCGGCCTCACCGCCCGGTAAGCTTCAGGTTGACGTCCTTGTAGGGGAAGCAAACAGGCGAGGACGGAGGCATAGTACGACAAACGACGGAATGAACCTCACCAAGCTTGTGGTCTGGTGTTTTGGCGTTGCAAATACCTCAACATCTGTATCTATGCAGGGCTATCTACGGAATGTGCGCCCAACCTCAAAGCAAATTTCACGAGACCTTCATATCTTTGAAGTTGCTGGTCTGAGCGCCTGATTAGATTTGCGTGGTATCCGGTGTGTACAGCGCCTCGATCTTGTGTCCCGCCTCCTTCACGCAGATCATAAACTTCACATGGAGTGGTTGTGACGAAAGCATCGAATGTCTACATCATACTTGGTACTGTATAGTGCAATGGATTACAAAGACAGAAGCCGAAGGTCATCTAACCAATTCATCATCATCATGCTGCAATGCAGATTCCAAGACTCCGAGATCGCTCATGCTGCGCCAAAACAGTGTATCATCGAAAGGATATCTCTCCAAAGGCCCTCTTCCATGCCAAGAAGCCAACCAAACATACAGCAAAGACAATCATCCGGAGAAACGAACAAAAGCTCAAACCATTGCGCTAGGCGCTTTCATGATCCTATGTCTAAGCAGGGTCCTCAGCTTATGCCTGAAAGCTCCCAAGGCAGTGAACAGAACAATAAGAAATGCGACGCTGCCACAGACTTTCCAGAAATAGTGTTCGGTCTTGTCAGTGTTGACGATGCCGGTAAGGTTCATGCCGTAGTAGGAGGTGAAAAAGGAGAGGGGTAGAAAAATGACCGTTACGATGGTGAAGACGAGAATAGCTTTGTTCTGGCTGTCAGAAATTATCGCTAGTTCATTCTGTTCGATCGAACGCAGTTGGAAGAGCTGGTAATTTGGACGTCAGCAGATGAATCCATTCGCGTCGGCTGAGGTAAGCTTACGGCATCCATCGATTGCTTTAAATCAATCAAGAGTCTCTCGAAACATTCATGCTGGTACTTCACCGTATTCATTGCCCAAATCAAGCGTTGCATTGATGATTCTCCCTCGGCATTATCAGGTGTCTTGCGGAAGCGATTGTCTTCAGTCTCAAACCTTTTGACATCGAGCTGCATGATTTTGAAGAGCTCGACCTTCTTTTGTAAGATCAGTCTTATGGTAGTGAGCTCGTCAATACCACTAAGGTATGCGCGAACAAGCTTCACTGTGACTTTGGGCTTCCACTGGTCATATCGTCTTCGTTTTAAGTCCTGGATGACTGAAGAATACGCACTTTCAAACGAAGGTGCGTTGCAGCCTTGCCTGAAGTTGTGAGGCGTCACGCCAACTTCTGTTATGAGATAAACTAGAAACCATTCGACAGTCTTCCAATGCCAAGTATTCGTGCCCTGGTCTGCGAAAGCTTGGAAAACATGGCCAACAGCCGAGGCGTCGTCGTTGTCAAAGAGGGCGTCGATGGGTTCGGAGAGATGCCTATTAAAGTTCTTATCCAGGTAATTGACACCAGCCATGGGGGAGAGGCTCAATAGGAATCCGTCGGAGCGGTGAAATGTGCGAAAGGGGCTCCTCACGAGCTGAGCATTATTATAGAAGGGGTGCGAGGAAAGAACTTGTTTGTCGACGTGGCGGAGAATGGGCTGGAGTCCATCTCTTGGCCCCATTGCCCCCATTGCAAGACCTTCGGAAAGCTGCCAGGGCATATCCGCGTCGACGAGATTCCAGAAAGAAGGTTCCATTGCAAGGTGACCGCCTCTCCATTCAACATCGGTTCGTAAGCTGGCGTTACGGTCGGCTCGCCAAGTTGACTCGTTGAGATCATCTAGCAGTTCACTTTTGTCATGAAGCAGTAAGTAGATGTCGCGCATTGTTTGAAAGTTGTCCCGGTGTCTGAAATTCAGAACTTCGGTTTCGAGGTACGGCCATCCAGAGCGTCCAGCGTTCTCGAATTCCCGACCAGTTGGACCATCATGGAGAAAGATATCCTCGACAGAAGAATGCGTAAGCCCAAGGCCAAGCGGAGCATGGATCCATCTCACGTCCACCCAAGCAGGTTTTGTTTGCCAGTACTCCTCTAGCTCACCGAGATCGACGACTTTATGCTCTGCTCTACCCTCTCCGAAGTCGCAGACATAGCATTTCAATTCTGAGCGAGGTGGGTAGTAATGCCGGGCAAGGGATTTCAGTTCCTCGACGTGTGGCGGAGGGGCCTGTCGATATTTAGGGGAGGGCCATGCAAGCAGCCATTCTTTCATCCCCTTCTCTTGGGTATCCGCCCACTTTTTGAGTCGCTCGTACACTTCACGCTGATTTTCGTTCTCCAGGTTGTATCTGTCAAGCTGCTGACGCCTGGCTTCTTCTTTTTCCACGTTTCGCGTTGCCACTTTATTGAAGCTTGTCAAGACCTGTATACCGCGCTCGAGTCAGGGAGCAAAAGGACATAGCATCAGGTGCGTTTACCTTCTGGGAGCTGACGACCGTTTCCTCTGAAGTTAGGTGAGACAGGCTAGGCTTGTCCTCGGATATGATCCTCTGCAGGTTCTTCTCCCGCACTGTAGGTAATTGTGACGAAACCGAGGCCACTGAGGGTCTCGAGCGACGACCACGTGGACCAGAGGCATCATTACTGTCATTCGTCGACAGTGTAGAAGTGCTAGCTGATGACGAATGTCTTCTCTCTGTTGCAGAGGTCGGAGACAGATTCCTCGTAGCCTCCTCGGCCGATGGATCCCAGGCAGGTTCTTGTTTGAACGGCTGGTCCATGTGGTCAATTGATATGTATGCAGATGCAGATGCAGTAAATACGTATACTATGTCACCGATGCCGCGACCATAGTAGCACCAAAGACAAGGTCCAAAAATGGCAATGCAATGCAAGAAGATGAATCGAGAAGGAAAGTAAAGCAGGGTCGGAGGATATACTACTGTACATGCTACAAGTCAAGGCTGAAGAAAGCCTGAAGATTCAAAGGTTCGAGAAATAAGGCGGATGGGGGCAGAAAGACAAAAACACAGCCTTCTCCCCACTGGCCCAGTGTGCATTTGCATTTGCATTTGCATTTGCAATTCGCACCACCAGGGATGCCTAGGCTAGGTGCTAGGTACTAAGGTAGGTACTAGGATAATTTTGATGATTGTCCCCAAGTTGGTGATAGATTCCCTAGATGATCAAAGCCTCATAGGTTGGGGGGAGGGGGGTGGGTTATGCAGACTAACAGCTGCAAGAAGCAGTTAGTCTTTGGGTCTGGACCAGTTACTACTTTATCTAAAGCCAAAAGTTGGAAGCGAAAAGGCCATCGGGAAAGTACAAGTAGGTAAGATATGCCACTTTGAAGGTAAGATATGCCGTAGCTAATCAATTGCCATTTGCCAGGCTTACCAGTACCACGGCAGCCAAGACTTTTCTTCAGGGACTCTAAACTTAAGGTACTTTACCTTATCCTGTCGGGATCTCCCTCAATGCCCATCTAGGCTACCGTACTCCCTCTCACTCTCTCTCTCTCTCTCTCTTTCTACAGTCTACTTGATTAGCACTTTAGGTAAAAGTACTCTAGACTTCCCCAAGTTGCCCCTCGTTCAACGCTCGAATCAAATATCAAAGTATCGGAAGGGAACAAGTACAACGTGCCGGCTACACCACTTGGTTCAAATATTGGTGCAGAAAGCCAGCTAGACGCTGTGTTACGCTTATCTCATTCATTCACAGTGTGTGCTACATACCTACCTACGGACCGTGTAGTCAAAAGCGCCGCCTGAAGGAACGGCTCACGCGCCATGGCCCCTGTAAGTGCATCTTCCATTCACGTCGCCTTGCATATATCTTCAGTGTATCATGACGAACCGTCTGCAAGTATTCTCTGCCGCCCTTGCACATGTGATTCATACTATCATTGTCACGCTGTCAGCATGGCCGTCGCTCCATATCCTTGTCCTCTTACAAAAAATAATAGGATGCCCTCGGGCACCCCGTCTTTTCGCGCGCATCACTAAGATGGTAGTCGAATTATCCAAAGACTTTCAGGCGCAGTACAATAAGCTAATCTTCTCTAAATTCCAGTATCGCAACAGTCGCACTGGCGCTCGATCCACCCGCACTCAAATCGACCACGATGTATTCGAAGGCCTGCCCGTCCGCCATTGGAGGAAGAGATCATTCAACGTCAATGCCGCGCCGGAGAAGGACAACTTAGATCCGCTCGGTACCGGTGATACAGGATGGCCAGAGCTGCCAATGCCTCGAGACGCCCACATGTATTCACCAATGAGTGAGGCATTGCTACGAGCGGCGCGAATGGGTCAAGTCAAGAAGCCGGCCATCCCACTGATGGATGACGAGAAAGAGCCTGGTGACGATGAGGACGCAGATGGTGATCTTGATATGGGGTTCGTTGCGAAAAGGTGGGCCGTTGTTCCCAAAGATATGGAGGGACTTGAGCCAGAATTCTTGGCCAAGAGGCGGAAGGGCCTACCATCTGTCTATACTGGAGCAACCGGACCTCTTGGTAACACGGTGCAGATGAGGAAAACGAAGATTCGAAAGGTCGATACGGAGGGGAACAGCTACATCTGGGAGGTCCTTGTACCTGAGGGCCAAGCGGTAGATGGCGAGATTGTTGAGGAAGAGACCAGCCCAACACAAGCGCCTGCACCAGGCACTGTAGTGGAGGGGCTTGGGGTAGTCAACGCTGAGGGTGTTGTCATCGCTGGAGATCAAGCTGTGCCTGCTGCCAACAGGAGAAGACCGCCTCCGCCGAAAAGGAAAGCCAAAGGCCCGGGCCGCGGGAGGAAAAAGAAGGTCGCCTTTATATCTGGCGCAGAGGGCCTCGCTACAGCCAACGGGGTCAGTGCTGTTCTCAACGGCTCAACTGTTGGGGTAGACGACGGCAAGAGCACTGAGATGGAACATGGAGTACCGGATGGGGATACCGAAATGGGAGATGAGAACATTGTTCAAGAAGGCGAAGAAGGCAGCGAAGAAGGTAGTGAAGGCGAGGAAGGGGAAGACGGCGATAGAGAGGAAGGAGAGCTTTCACCCTCGCCTACCCCGGCAAAATCACCTCCAGAGCCTCCAACAATAGTCGTCAATGATATGAAGGCCGAGCCCGCGGAAATTGCACAGGCATCCACTCCATCGCCGTCAGAGGTGCCACTATCGTCGCTGGCGGAGCCTACTCGCGAAGATAGCTCAGACCCTATGCTTCTGGACGAGGATGACGACGAACCCATGAGCCAATCCTTCTCCAAACCTACGGTGGCATCCATCACCCAAAACACACATAAAATCACAGACGTCGCTGCGCCGGTCGCCGCAGAAGTTTTAGAAGAGGCAATGCCCACACCAGAATCTATTCCAAGACCGTCGGAAGCTGCCGTAGGACAGCCCTATGCAGCATCGATAGCAGAGCCAGAGACAGAAGCTCAAATGAGATCGATGACGACCCCTCCACCGGACGCAACCTTGCAACCTCTACCAGAGCCTGTAGAACAGTCTGTGACGGATGAGATCACAGAAAGCTTGGCTGAGCAGCGAACAGAAAGCCTAGCAGGAGCTTTAACAAGGCCCCGGACAGAGCCGACGCCAGATGTACCAGCCGAACATGTGACAGAGGGTATAGCCGTCTCAAGAGCGGAAGCTATTGCAGAACAAACGCCAGGCGCTCCCGCAGACCTTCGAGAAGAAGCTGTGCCGGAGCCCAGAACAGATAATTGGGAGGTGGTCATGGCAGAATCTATGCCAGCGTCTTCTTCTGCTGCCACCCCAGAGCCAACAACAAATGCTATGTCACCGCCAACGACAGAAGCTATATCGGAGCCGAAGAGAGAGCCGGAAATGGAAATTCTATCGGAACCTCCAACAGAATCTGTAACGGAACCTATTGAAGAGTCCGAGCCCGTGGCCGAGCAATCTACAGCCGAGCAGCCTCTGACTGAGCAGCCTGTGGCAGAGCAGACTATGGTGGAGCAGACTCTGGTAAAACAGTCTCTGGTAGAGCAACCTATGGCAGAGCAACCTATGGCCGAGCAATCCGTGGCCGAGCAACCATTGGCCGAGCAATCTATGGCCGAGCAACCCATGGCAGAGCAATCTATAGCAGAGCAATCTATAGCGGAGCAACCTATGACAGAGCCCTGGGCAAGGCCAGCGACCGAGCCTTTTCCCGAAGCCATATCCCCCGAGCGCAGATTCTCATACACGAGAGTGACTACTAGCCCTCAGGCACCGACTCCAAGCCCACCAACACCCATCGAAAATACATTCGGTCTCAAAGCCCCTTACCTAAGTCCTAAAGCGCCAACTATGAGCCCACCGACACCCATCGAAAGAAGTATGTCGAGCTCACCGGATATACCCCTCGCTGACCAGCATTTTCGATTACCGCCCCAAATCGACACCACGAAGGAAACAGACCAAGTCCCGGCGCCAGACATGCCTCATATCCCGGGCGCTCATCGTGGGTCAGTTGAGGCCGCTCCCAATATTGATACCCGAGTCAACGCTCAAATACCGGTTGACCATGATCCTCTAGATGGATTGGTCGAGCCCAGGGTTGCAGAGGAGTCGGACGGATCTACTCAGCACTTTACGGACGGGGAAGAAGATTTGCTGGGTAGCCTTGAGAGATCCTTGGGCAGACAGGGTGGCAGGTCATGAGCTGCCAAATGTCTTCATGCTCGGGCGTGGTCAAGGGTTTGGAGTTTGATCAAGTATGAAATAAGATACCACAGCAGGCGATTGCTTTATGCGACTTTTGTCTATATGCTATTTCAGAGGCTTCAATTGATGCCGTAACGATGCTATATTTTTATCTTCCAGTGCATTGATTGGGTGAGTGGTTTGTGCTCGACCAAATACTGCGTGAAAGTATTTACTGCTCCCCGTAAAAGTTCGCCACCATCATCGGCCTGCTCTCCGCTTTGAAGACTCTTCCTCTTCATTGCCATCATGCAAAATCACCATTCGCACGAGAATGCGGTACGAAGCGCTACTTTCGATTCATCCATCCGTCTTATGTTCGGATGATGTTCTCAAAATGCCCTCAGGGTTTCGCAGGTGCTTGGGGTAGAGGGGCTTCGCACCTCCGGTTTGTGACTCTCTTTAACCGTCCACGTTCGACAGCTAGGTCCCAGTTCCAACGTCAACCATCGATCATTGCTGGAGAGACGCGAGATTTCAAAATCAGCCAAAAGGAGCGAGAAGCAGATCACATCATCGTTTCTTTTTTTCCCGAAAGCTTTTCCCCTGGCCGAGGGGGCTTTGTCAGGAGCCGATCATTAGCGGCAAGCACGCAATTCCATAGCGGATTTTGTGATAGCGATGTATGAACGCCTACGATGAATAATGTCATTGCGGAGCTTATATATCTCATGTTGGTTCATACCATCTTCCTCGGAATATCTTCTCACACTGTTTCCTACCTGTCACTGCCAATTGTCTTCGACATTTTCCCTCCTCAGCTCTTGAACCGTTGGTGGCAACATATACTGCATCTATTTTTCTCTTTCTTGTCCAAATCAAACGTGTAGCATGGCTTCTTCTCCAGTCTATGATCTCGAGCACGATGGTGCCCGCGATGTCGAATCCGGTTATGTTAGCGGCAGCTCTAGCCAAGCAGGCATCCCAGAAATATACCTCACAAAACCACATCTAGCATTCTTGAATCGTCAATTACAGAATCTTGAGCCACAGGGTATGACCCAAGTTTTCTCTCCACAAGTGGAAAATCTCAGGCTGACATGGAGCTCATAGAAATATTACAATGGTGCATCACGACTCTACCCTCACTCTTCCAAGAGACTGCCTTTGGTCTCACTGGCCTTACGACCCTCGACATGCTGTCCAAGATGAAAATACCGAGACCACAAATGGTTGATCTTCTTTTCTTCAACACACTCCACCACTTTCCCGAAACCTTAAGCCTCATCGACCGCATCAGAGAACGATACCCGCTTGTCACCCTCCACGTTCGCAAGCCCTCCGGTTCTGATACCGCGGAAGAGTTCGCTCGGCAACACGGTGAAAGGCTATGGGAAACCAATGATGAGCTATACGATTGGCTAGCGAAGGTCGAACCTGCGCAACGTGCTTATAGGGAACTGCAAGTCGGTGCTGTTTTGACAGGGCGTCGGCGTAGTCAAGGAGGCAAGCGTGGCGACATCGACGTAATTGAAGTTGACGAAGCTGGCCTCGTCAAAGTGAACCCTTTCGCAAACTGGTCTTTCGAGCAAGTGCAAGACTATATCAAGGCCAACGATGTTCCCTACAACGAGCTACTGGACCGTGGCTACAAGAGTGTTGGTGACTGGCATTCGACAAAGCCGGTCAAAACAGGAGAAAGCGAGCGCGCCGGACGGTGGCAGGGTCAACAGAAGACTGAGTGCGGTATTCATAACCCACGGTCCAAGTTTGCCCAATTCTTGAAAGAACAAGAGATGAAGAAGCAGCAGGAGGCATTGCACCAAGCTTTGGAATCCGGATTGGAGATTGAATCATGATGTTCCAACGCTGCTTTCTTCGGGGGGTTCTCTTTGTGTTTTTGGTCTTTGTGTTCAGCATGGCGCTTGGGAGGAATTACAGAAGCATTTACGAGGGCAAAAGCTGATGGGCTTGTAGCGAGCATGAGCACAGCAACGGGCATGGATAGACTTATTTGAGAATAGAGTATAGATGATCTAGTTGAATCGTTCGCAATTTGCACTCTACCATGATCTGAGTGCAGTAGACATGCACGGCACCAACAGCACATCCTGCAGGATACGGTAGGGCTTTGGGGGGTGGGGGTGGGATGTGGGGGGCTGCAGAGGTTGAAGGGGAGTGCCGAGCTTCGGTTATCTTTATGCATATGTGAGGCCGTTGTCGCTCCCTTCAACAATATTTCTCACACAACACAAAACATGCCATTGGATCGAATTTCCTTTTCTACAGACCCGACCTGAAATGATCTGACCTTCCATACATAATCGCAGGAAATCTAGAGTATTACAAACCCCAGTCTTTTTACTTACCTACCCATCTTTGTCCTCCGGATTTGATAATCCACAGTTGCTGAAGTTGCCATAAACCCTCCGATATAATCTACATCTTCGCTGCTATTTTCACGTTCATTAACCTCTAATTTATATCTTTTACTGGACATAATCGGCATGGCTAATCAACCTCATGGCGGTGTCCTCAAGGACCTGCTTGCCAGAGATGCATCAAGGCATGACGAGCTGGCAGCAGAGGCCGAGAAGCTGCCAGCCATTGTGCTTACCGAGAGGCAATTGTGTGATTTAGAGTTGATCATGAGTGGTGGATTTTCCCCGTTGGAAGGTGTGTCAAAGTCCCAAGAGTAGACCTAGCAGTTGATTTGTCTCGTCAATACTCGTAAGAAGAAGAAGATGAAGGAGAATTGGAGAAAGCAATTCAATCTCAAAAAAAACTCCTCCATGTCGTCTGCGGAGTACAGAATGAAGAACTGTTTTATTGACTGATCATGTATGGATCATGCCACTAACACCATCACCAGGTTTTCTCAATGAAAAGGACTACAATTCGCAGGTCACCATGCAGCCCCGGAGAGCGAAGATCTTCCGCTAATAAAAACAAAGGGTCGTTGAAAATGTGCGCACAGCAGACGGTAGCCTTTTCAGCATGCCGATATGTTTGGACGTTTCAGAAAAGACAATTGAAAGGGTCAACCTGAGGGCAGGGGTACGTGTGACGCTTACGGATTTTCGAGATGATCGAAATCTTGCTATCATCACCATCGATGATGTCTACAAGCCCGACAAGTCAGTTGCTCAATCCCTTCTTGGCAGGCTGTTTCTAACATGACGCAGACAAAAGGAAGCCAAAGAAGTATTCGGTGGAGACCCAGAGCATCCCGCAATCAAATACTTGAACAACACAGTCCAAGATTATTACGTAGGCGGCAAGATCGATGCCATTTCCAGACTCAATCACTACGACTACGTCGCCTTGCGCTACACTCCAGCGGAACTCCGAATTCACTTTGAAAAACTCGGCTGGTCGCGCGTTGTTGCCTTTCAAACTCGCAACCCCATGCATCGAGCCCATAGAGAATTGACCGTCCGGGCTGCCCGAGCTCGCCAAGCTAACGTCCTCATCCACCCTGTTGTCGGCTTAACCAAACCAGGCGACATCGACCACTTCACCCGGGTGCGTGTCTACCAAGCTCTACTCCCGCGCTACCCCAACGGTATGGCTGTACTCGGCTTGCTCCCATTAGCCATGCGCATGGGCGGACCAAGAGAAGCAATCTGGCACGCCATAATCCGCAAAAATCACGGCGCTACGCACTTCATAGTGGGCCGTGACCATGCCGGACCTGGCAAGAACAGCGCTGGCAAGGACTTTTATGGTGCGTATGATGCACAGTATGCCGTGGAGAAATACAGGGAGGAACTAGGAATAGAAGTCGTACCATTCCAGCAGATGATCTACCTTCCCGATAGCGACGAGTACAAGCCCGATGACGAAGTCCCTTCCGGCGTGCGAACTCTCAACATCAGCGGTACCGAGCTTCGCTCGCGTCTCCGCTCAGGCAGGGACATCCCCGAATGGTTTTCCTACCCCGAAGTCGTGCGCGTGCTCCGAGAATCCCATCCAGCAAGGTTCAAGCAAGGCTTCACCGTCTTCTTGACCGGCTATCAGAACAGCGGCAAAGACGCCATAGCCCGGGCTTTGGACGTGACATTACACCAGCAAGGCGGCCGTCCTGTTTCCTTGCTCTTGGGAGACACAGTCCGCAGCGAGTTATCCTCCGAACTCGGCTTCTCCCGTTCCGACCGCCACAAGAACGTCCAGCGCATCGCTTTCGTGGCCGCCGAACTCACAAAAGCAGGCGCGGCAGTCATCGCGGCGCCCATCGCACCTTTTGAGGAAAGTCGACAGAGCGCGAGGGAGACGGTCAGCCAGCATGGGAGTTTCTATCTCGTGCATGTGGCGACGAGTTTGGAGTTCAGTGAGAGGACGGATAAAAAGGGGGTGTATGCGAAGGCGAGACGCGGGGAGATCAAGGGGTTTACGGGGGTGGATGATCCGTATGAGGCGCCTTCGAAGGCGGATCTGGTGGTGGATATCGAGAAGACGAGCGTGAGGGGTGTGGTGCATCAGATTGTGTTGATGTTGGAAAGCCAAGGGCTTTTGGATCGGTTGTAGAGACGTGCGAATGGGTGGTGACGTTGACTTAGAAACATAGACTAGATCTTGTTTGCATTGTATCATTCTCGATTTAGCTGACTACGCTGAAAACTCCGGGTTGATTTGCCAATTTACGTGATCTTGCACTCGAAATCCATAACAAGCCACCTTCCTCCTCCTTTATGAAATAACTTGTCCCCAGCGAGCGAGCATCGCGATTCGCTGCTCGTATCACCCAAAGCGCTGCGCCCCGATCGTAATGTGCCTTTATTTGTCGGTCCTACGCAACAAACAACTCAACAAGTAACCTATCCGCGAAGCCTTGTGCAACATTAAACAAGTCCAAAGGGGCCGTCAAGAACCCCTGGCCATACTTTCGGCTGCCGCAACATCTACCAAGCCTCCGAAATCACGGCCATCCCGGCGTTCAGACTTGCGTCCGAAAGAATGTATTCGCTATGGCCTGATCTCTAGACAAGAATACGGTCCCCACGTAGATATCAACTGAAGAACGCCTAATCTAAGCATCTTCCAGTTTGTGGGGTCGCGCTATTGAGTCTCACACAATGAAGGCCGTTTATAGAAATCTCCGCGCTCAGTTGCGAGAGTAGCGCGGTAGCCCTGACAAGCGGCCGCCGTCTGACCTTCGACCTTTTACTTTCAGGTTCAACTGTAGTCCAGACCGGTTCGATATCGAAGTTAGGGCGAGAAAGCCGTTGATGGCGGCACGACGCGGAGTGAGATGCACGGGTTGCACTAGCTTTGCCAGCACAGAGTGCCCACCAATCACCGCTCAATCTGTGGGAAGAGATGCGCCGATATTAGATTGATTTATTATTCATAAAACAATGTCCAAAACACAAGCCTTGCGGAAGCCATATCAATCGATTTGACATGGAGCGATTATGCATCGCCCGAAACGCTGGTCCATCGTAGGCAGACTGCATCACACTCCTCACGCCATGTTCTTGTCCTGTGGCCATGCAACCGCGATGGGCGCCGATTACATGAACAAGTAGCCACTCTTGCTTTCCTTTCTGTCAGCCTCTCTACTAAGTAGCCTTCGGACGTTCTCGAGTCTCTCGTCTACCACCTGGAATTCGCGCTCCCATCTCCCTTCATCTTCAACCGTTGCAGAGCTACCCCAAAGCCGACTGCTGCTGGCCATCGGCTGCTTTTCTGCCTTAGCTTTTCGCTCGTCTTTGAGCAACTTCGCGACCATCTTGGACCAATTGTCCATGCCAAGCGCAAGGCATTGAGAGCACTTGTCTCGGGTTTCTTCATCATCTTTGTCTGCTAATGTAAGGGTGGCTTCAGCCAAATCTACAGCGTCACGAGTCCAGCTTAAGCCGGATTGTCGACTCTTCAACTGACCGGCCACTGATCTAGAAGAAACCAATGACCCTCTGACGGTATCGGATGAAACTTTAGCAGACGAGCCCGCAGAGGATGAGGCAAACAAGATTTCACCAACATGGGCCATTACGCCAGCTTCCTCACATTTCGCAGCTGACGTCCGGAATGCGATCTCATCGCCGGTAGGTGGCGCCGGGGGATATGGTGGTGTGACAATCATGGATTGGAAAAACAAGAGGACTTGGGCAATCGATGATCCCTCAAGTGAATTAGACCCTGTTCGGTCCTGCGATGAAAGCGCTGGGAGTTGTCTTCTAGCTCGTAAGACAGACAGGTAGATAGGCAGAGCCGCCGCAAGGTTGTTGTTCCGAGCGTGATGAAAGGCTAGCGAAGTTGTTGCAAGCAGTACATTTGAGGATATATAAGTGGCTCTCTGGTCGATAACCCCAGACTTGAGGTCTATGATATTATTGACCCCCACTGGTAGCGCCCCCATTGCGATATCGAGGCCCCAACTGTACATCTCTTCTGCCGTTGAAGAAAGGCCTTTGAAGTCAAGCCAATCAGCATAAGCTAACGCAGCGTCAAGACGCTGGCGTGTATTGAATCCTTGGGTAGTAAGAATCTTCATGTAATGGTTCTCGGCCGGTGAAAAGTCCGGAACACAATTTTCTTCAAGAGGAGCAGGTGGCGCCCCGTAAGGTACAGGCTTCGGGCGTGGATTCGAAGGCCCGATCAAGTATTCTGGTGGGAAAGTCTTATTTCTTGTGGTATCGCAGACCCAGCCTTCTCTATTTTCAGATGCCTTTGCGATACCCATAAGACAAGTGTAGTAACCACGCCTCCAGGGTTCCGACTTGGAGGAGACGTCTAGTCCAGCTTTGCCAGACCCAGCAACATATATGTCTCCTTCCTCCTGTAACAAGGGCCGTAGATCTCGACCATCTACGGCGGGATCCTCGAGACGCTTGAGTAATCGGCGGTTGCAATCGCCTGCGCTAGACCAATCTGTGGGGTCGGTGCCACTGGGATCTAGATGTTCCAGGTCATTCGCATTGCGGTAAATGATTCGACTTATCATACTCCATTCTGGAGGAGACGGGAATCGACGTTCCAAGACCTCATTTCGGAGACCAAATGCCATGATGCTCAGTAGTAACAGGCCTGCCCAGCCATACACGCTATATTTGGCTCCCTTCCATAACTGATCTTTGAAATAAAGCTTTCTTTCCGTGGTTATGAGGCGGGACAATTGGTTCTGGAATTGATTCCGTGTTGCTGAAGGAGGATTTTTGCTGCCAGTGGCAGGATGAAGAAAAGGTAGCTGCGGTCGCGGAGAGACACCAGATACGAGGAGTAATTGGGAATTCTGCGTGAAGAGTCGGGGCCCAGCTAGCGGTTTGGCAGACCTGGGTGGTCTCAATGGGCGAGTAGACGACAGTAGCCTCGACATTGGCAGCCTCTGGAAGGGCATACCGATGCTGTGACCGGGTGGTCCAACTCGCTAACCCAGAGTAATGTTGGCTGTCAACATGATGTCTCCACCACCATGATGAAAACGATGGCTTAGGCGTTAATCGCGCTAAAATCCGGCCAGACTCTGATATCAACTTACTACTTCATTTTCCATAGCCTTCGCTCTACCTTCAGTAATACTCCTACGCTGCTCGAATATTACTCCATTAAAGACCTCTGGGTTGGCTGAATGATATAATGGCGGAAACCCTCCATCCATCCACAGTAGTGCACGCCAGTAAGCAAGTGGAAAGGAAGGAGACATTGGTCCGCTCCCTCGACGATCTTCTAGAGCGCTACCTCCATCTTCTAAACCAGTACCAAACTCTACAGCAGTCCTTGGCTCAACATTTTTCTAGGGTAAGGATCGATTTAGCCGAGTTTTGGACTCATTCTCAGTCTGCACAGGGTTATCTATCACTTGCTCAAGCCAATTTTTCAAATCCAAACCGCGTCCGCTACGGCCAGGATCATTACGATGATAGAATGCAAGCATCAGCTCGTGTGTACGGCGTCCTTATTGTAGTATACTTCGGTGTATGATGCACAAAAGGTGCTAATTCCGGCACAGATTCACCAGTCAATCGACACCCTCATTCTCCACTCAGGAACCTAAAGCTCAGGAATCTGTCCTAGGTTCTGATGATGATGATGATGATGAGGTCGACACTTCCAAGGAGTCAACCGTGATGGACAACACTCAACTTCCTTCCGAAGACGCAGAGTCTGCGTCGAATATGACTCGTGATCCTTTGAATTGGTTTGGGATCCTAGTTCCTCCAGCGTTAAGGACTTCGCAGAGCAATTTCAAAGACGCAGTCGCTGATCTCATACCGGCATTGGCAAGTATTTCAAAGGAAATCAGCGAAGTAGAGATCGAGATTCGAAGGGCCCGGAAAAGAATAAGGAAAGCTGTTTAGGTGCACATGCATTCGTCGAGACAATGTCCTCCCGGATTATCTAAAGAAATTGGTTGCACCGCGTTATTTTTCATCTAGTTCCTGCCAAGTTCAACCCTTGTGGACTCAAAAGCACATGTTGATGAAGTGTGGGATTTCTTTATGTTGTGCGGTCATCTCTGAAGATTGCAGTCCTTCGAGTGCATGCAATTTTATAGGTAGACTACCGCGCACAACAGAGAAAAGGTCTGTGGTCTATAAGACTATGAGAGCAAAGTGAAAGCAGGCGCAGATCTTGCCCTTATTGGGAAGGTAGAGGGAAATGTCCCGCGTGGGGCCGATGCCGGCATGCAGAGTACGATTTACGGAGTACGACGGATTGAATTTCCTTCCACGCAATTACACCTTGATTTGATTTTTCACCATTGCAATGGCAGAGCAATCACTCATCAGCTTGCTGTCCGACAAACCGGATCTTACAAGATATGAAACACTCTACAAACACTTTCACTCTCATCCCGAACTTTCACTCCAAGAACGCGAGACGGCCTCAACCATAGCTTCGCACCTCGAATCTGTCAAAGCAGGATATGAACTTTTCAAAGCAATCGGAGGGCATGGAATTGTTGGCGTCCTCAAGAATGGCTCAGGCCCCACTGTCCTTTTACGCGCTGATATGGATGGCCTTCCAGTCCTCGAATTGACCGGTCTACCCTACGCATCAAAGGTCACCATGAAGGACATAGCCGATGGAATTGAGAAACCCGTCATGCACGCCTGTGGGCATGACATGCACATAACATGCCTACTTGCAGCGGCCGAGCACTTGGCCCATATCAAACATGCTTGGAGCGGCACCTTGATCGTCTTGTTTCAGCCGAATGAGGAAAGAGCAGCAGGCGCCCAGGCTATGGTAGACGATGGTCTGTACGACAAAATCCCTATCCCTGATTACGTTCTTGGACAACATGTTCTGCCTTTGCGCGCAGGGCGTGTAGGCAACCGAAAAGGGGTGATAATGGGCGCCGCCGATAGCTTCAAGATTACGGTCTGGTAAGTGCGCTTTCCGGAGCAGTTCCCCCCAGTCTATACCATGGTTGAGTCGCAAGACATGCCTCGAGAGCAAATACTCACAATATTCTCAATCTTGTTCTGCAACTTAAGTTTCTGCTCTAAAGAAGTCATACTGATTCCAATTTGCAGGGGTAGGGGAGGTCATGGCTCTATGCCACATCGTTCCGTTGACCCAGTGGTACTGGCAGCTAATGTTATACTCCGTCTACAAACTATTGTTAGTCGTGAGGTAGACCCATCGGAAATGGCTGTGGTGACGGTGGGCAGTGTGCAGGCTGGGTCAACGGAGAACGTAATTGCAGATCATGCCATACTGAAAGTCAACATCAGGACCGTTTCTCCACGCACGAGGGGGAAAGTGCTGGCTGCCATGCGACGAATTGTCAAGGCAGAATGTGAAGCAAGCAACTCGCCGAAAGAGCCGCTTATTGAGCCCACAACACGATTTCCACCCACTGTCAATAACGAGAACATCGCTTGCCGCCTTGCTTCCTCTTTCACGGAATTCTTTAAAGAAGAGTTCGACTCAGAGCAGCCTCCCACCAATGGCAGTGAAGATGTTTCCATCCTGGCGTCAAGTATAGGAAAGCCTTACAATTTCTGGTTCTTTGGAGGCGTTGATCATGAACTATGGGATCGCGCCGAAAAAGAAGACAGACTCTTCGAGGACGTACCGGCTAACCACTCGGCGTTTTTTGGGCCTACTGTGCAGCCTACGTTGAGGGTAGGCTATGAGGCTCTGTGTGTGGCCGCGTTGACATTCTTGCGGAAGCCTCTGTAGCTGTTGTCAGGTCTGTTGAGGCTAAATTGGGCCAATGCCAATACCGCAGACTTGAACTACCATATTGCAAGACTTCATCCTGGGAGCTTGGGAAGTCGACTAGAAAGCCAATATTTGGCATAGCGCAGATGCATCGCTACAATCAGGTGCAGCTTGGCTGCAAGGGGGTGCGTGGGTCCATCGTTCATTCCTTGAATTCTGTACCTTGCATGATGCCACACCACCTTCCTCGTTTTTGACTACAATGTCTGTATAGTATTCGAGGGACGAAACTCCCCTTCGATCAAGTGTCAAGGGCGAGGCATGCTCTTATATCTCGACGATGTCTTATTCCTACCATGTCATTGTTCTCATCAGCAAATTCCTCTGGTCAGCCCAATATGGATGTTCAGCACCTCTCTAGAGAATGCCCTTCCTCAGAATCATCTCTTACATTGTTGACAAGCCAACAAGAGATAAGTTTTTTTCAACCTGATTTCCTTGCTGGCACGAACAGCAGACTTACTAGCACTGGGCACAACAATAGTACGACCAACGTGGAGGAACGGAGCTGTTCGCAACCTCCACATACTTTGTGGACCTTGCCACAGAAAAGATCAAATCAGAGTCTAACCGCCGGAAGGGTTGGAGACCCGGACGAACCCCATCCACGAGTATTTTCTGGTATCTTCTCGGCGAAACGGTTGAAAGGCCCGATTACACCTCCGTTACCCAGCCCTCTGTCCTCATGTAACAATTTGGTCACGACTGGCTTGTCACAGCCATTACTAGATCTTTCGGATGCAAAGGCAGTGTCGCCGAAGCGAGCGGGTCCTGCAGAAGCTACTGAGGATCAACTTGATTTTGACCGTCTAAAGCCTCTGCGATCACCTTTTGAATTTAGAGAGCTCGTTGCCAGTCAAGTTGACCGATATGCGAAAGATGGCATCCAACGCTTCGATCTCAATAGACCAATGCGTAGCGAGAACTCATCCGGGTATATCTACTATGCGCCCACGAACCCTTCTGACAAGACCGATCAAACATTACATGCACATCGCAGGGTTCCACGCCGACAGCTATCCTATGGTGACCCACGAAGCAGACCAGGGTCAAGGCCCCTCCATAGGACTACGGGATCATGGGAGCTTAGACATGAAGCTGAACGGCACGCAGAGGACTTAGATCTTAGTTTTAGGTCAGACAGCACGTCGAATGTTTCTGCTGCTAGGCCTTACCATTCTGAGCCCATAAAGAGCAAACCTAGACTCTGGCTTGATTTGTCAGAACAGGACAAGATTCAAGAAGCAGTGAGTATCCTAAAGCTGCAAGAAATGCAGAAAACAGTTACCGAAGTCCATGTTAATGATTTGAAGCACGCAATCACAATCAGAACAAGCCCATCAAAGCCTCAGGTGATCAGTACACCACGTCGCCGCGTTGCGATTAATACTTTCCAAACATCGACGTCGGTCTGCCCTGATCGAGGCTTCTCGATTGCTTACCCACATACACCACCTCCGACCCCAGCATCAGTGGTTGGGCTTGGCATAGAGTCCGTCTTAAACGGAAAATATGACGAGGCATATGAAAGGATCAAGGCTAAACAGACCTGGACTCAGACACCCCCAAGCTCGAACCCATCGTCAACAGTTAATGTAAGACGCGTTCCATTAGAGACAACCCGTCCGGTCAGAGCAGATACCCCCAGGCCTACGGCACCTGTTCAACTTCAGCCGAGCGAATTCACCTATCGGATCATAACAGAGCTCGAAGCCTCGGTTGCTAGCATTCCACAGGTAAACTTGCAACTTGACAGCCCGGTGATCTTCCAGATATGTCTCCCAGCCGGGCAACGTAGAGTTCCACGGGAAACACCGCCGGGACCCCCGAGCCGCTATTCGAACTTCAACGGTCCCCTATCAAGTCATCCCACTCACTCTGCACCAAAGTTTCCCCTTCAAGCAGCATCTGGACAAGACTTCCCTGTTCCTCCCACCATCATGCGCTCTCTCCACATCATCTTCCCCCACGCCTCGTCCCAACTCCTGTCATCACTTCAAGCCACTTACCTAGCTCTTCATTATATCTCCGCGATCCACCTACCCTCGCCTTCATCCTGTTCCCCACCAATCTCCTCTGTTGAGACACATTCGCCTTTGTCGCCCAACATGTCATACATCCCAGCAAAAGCCCGCGCTATGCTTGGCTTGCAGACACCAACTACCAGGCCAGGTTTGCCCTCATCCTGGACGCGGTCAGAGACACGAGGATGGAGGGAGAGGATCGAGGACTTGGAATGTAAGCTGAGAAGTGAGGTGGTGAGATTTATTAGGATGTGTGAAGGGAGCGATTTGGGCAAGAACGACGCACTCGTGAGAGCTGTTGGGCAAGTTGTTAGCATTGGGCAGGAGGGACGCGCGTAGATCAAATTGGATGAAAAGGATTGAAGAGTCACGAAGAGATTACTAAAGGCTTGATGGATAATGAGGCACGATGTATGATTATTGTAAGATTCAGCATGCTGACTTTCGGAATACCAGACTTGACTCCCCTTTTCCTCATAAGGACATGAATATCGACCCTACCTTCGTGCATCATGGAGCCCTTGAAGAAAAAATCGAAGAAGATGGCCTCTGGAAGCCACGGAAAACCCAGAATGCAAGGGACACAATCCATTAAACTCCAGCTTTTGACTATCAGCGCCAACCCTTATACTCGTCGTCACCGATAATCCGGATTGTCTTTCCAGCCGGTGTCCCTCGGCTTGACCTCCTAACAGTTCGGACAACACCTTCTTTCATACTGGCCACCTTCACTTTGACGCTGTCACCCCTACTGAACGGCTTCTCCCCTTTGTCTTCCTCCGCCACCTTAGCAGATGAACCGCGTCGGATCTTGTCTTCGCCTTTCGTGTCTGTCAGAGTTCCAACAGAAGATCGTCGACGAGAATATGTAATCGTGGTACGCTGTCTCTTTTTCCCATCTCCTAAACGCTCAGTCGTTGTTTCTTGTTCGAGACCCCGCAGGGAGCGTTGCGAAACTTTCTTCACCAGCTGTCGGTTTTGAGTAGCCGAAGATCCCAGCACTCCTGCCTGTGATAATCTCCTCGAGGTTTGGACCTTTGCTGCTGCGAAAGCAGACTTCACGGATGATGGGACAGCGATCTTCCTCCTCTTGGTTACCGTCTCCACGGCATCTTCAACTACCTGCTGGATCTTCCTCTTTCGACCTGTCGTAATAGGTTTCAACGCTTCTCGGATTTCTTTTGGCTTCGGTCCCAAGACTCGCCTGCATCCTTCCGCGCCACAGCGGCACTCCTGCACGTTCTTAACAGAGTACGGATTAAAATTATAATCATATGTTAATTCTTCACCAGTCATGATGCCGTTGTCTCCTGCAAAGAGCGCCATGCGCGGTTTGCCAGCCACAGTCCACTTGATCATGCGGCAATTAGGCGCACAAGAGTGGTTGACGAAACGAGCGATGGAGCCTCGAGTGGCGTCAAGTATCATGGATTGGTCAAAGTCCATGAGATAGTAACACTAGGATTGGCATTAGATTATAAATAGTGTTGAGTGATGCAACGAAGATAGGCTGTATTACCTCGGCGTCCTTATAGCGCTTGTTCATGCGTTCGTCACACTCGCTTTGTGTGATGATTTCCCCTGTGTATTCGACAATGATCTGATTGGGCTCGAATGTACGGTTGGCTCGTATACCGTAGCCACGATCAGCCGTTTTCATGACCTCGACGCCAATGTTGTATTTGCCTCCCACTTTACATCGTTGCTTTAGAGCGGCGAAGCTACGATTCGTGCAATGCTCGGCGCCTACTTTGCAGTTGCTGTCATCACATTCATAGAGCATGAATCGGTTGAAGCAGTGATCGTCACAGCCAGCTTCTGCGGTGCAGATGCATGTAGAATGTTCCAAATCCTTGGCTTTCTTCCACACGTTGGCAGCGTCGCCAATGAACACATCTGAACCTGTATGTTAGCATCGTTGAGGGCAAAATTCTGCGTAGACTTACTCTTTTGTGTCTTCTTCCATTCGTCTGGTTTTGGCTGGCCCGGTGGCAAGGGTGAAAATAGGTTGAAGGGCAGCTTGAAGTCTCTACCCGTTTCTATTATTTTGTCCCCAAGCCACATTGGCATTGGCATGATTGCACGTTCACCAGCCTCTGGCTGGTTGTTCGAGGTTTTCTTCTCCTTATTCTTAGTTTCGGTAAGCCTAGCATCATCACTCCGGTGCTGTCCCACATAGAGCCCTTGGGCGACCCATGGTTTAGTAGGTTTTTTTGTGACTTCATACCCTCCTTCCCCTGGCTCCGCAGACTGCTTGTTGCTAATCTCAACCTCCAAAAAGCGAGCTCGTTTCCTAGAGGGTCCTTCGAAGCATGGCGTTTCGGGTTCCCTCGGCCTCAAGCTAGGCGTCTTGTTATCCGATTTCGACGCCTGGATTGTCCCCATTCCAGCCTCAACTGTCTCGCGTCCCCTCTTACCCAGCACAGTCGTAGTCTTCTCGATCATACTAGAAGCTCGGTCCAGTATATCCAATCGCATGGACCTCCGCCTCTTGGCGCCGTCCTCATTGCTTGTAGACAGCCTCAAGTTATCACCAGGCATAGCTCCAATCTTCCAATCTTCGTCCAGAGCCTGCACACTCTGTTGCAGAAGCCTCTCACGCGAAGTAATTTCGTCGCCGTCAACCAACGTTTGGCCCGAAATTGTGCACTTTCCCCCATGCGCACCTTGCTTTCGAGCCGAGCGGCTCTGCTTGGCTGATAGTACGTTCTCATTGTAGCTGCCAATGCTGGCTCGTGATCGTGCAGAGCTTCGTTTGTAGTCATCTGCTTTTGCGGAGCCATCTGTGAGTTCGCTGGAAGTATCGGTTAGGCTTGTCGCTGTAGTCAGAGAGGGAGTCGTAGAAGGGTCTTTGGAGTCATTGCGAGCTGCAACGCGGGAGAAGGCCGATTCTATAGACTCTTGACGCGTCATCTTCGTCTGTGCTTGGGTGGGCGTCTTGCCAAGACGTTGTTGAATGAAGGAAAGCATTGTAGCGGGGAGCTTTATGGCACAACGGCCGATAAAGCGATAGTCGAAGGAAATAAACAAAGGCAGGAGCAATCACAGACTGGTAAAGAAGCGGGCAAAACGGTTGAGCATATAACGTGAGCTACAAGAAGAAATAGACCTTGTGCGACAGAAACGTGATGATGATCAGTAGTGAAAGCGTGATGTGTAACAAGTGTTGTTGGAGGTTGGAGGTTGATTTTGCAAAGACAACATAAGAAGCACTCTTGAGCCAATCAATAGTGCCACTACTACCATATAGCATTCCACAACTTAAATGCTCCAAGCAACCTTTATTGATCTGACATTTTCAATTAATGATTGGTTTTCTAATTTCTATTTGATCATTTTCCCTGAGCCAATATTGAGGTACTCCTATAGCCAGACCGCTTGCTCCTTCTTCTCTCAACAACCAATGTGAGTATAAGTACAGTCAAAGCCAGAAAGGATCGCCAAAGCTCAAATATAGCAAGTTGACAATGGGCGTGAAGCAATTGCAGTGTCGATACAGATGTCTCTTCCCTGCATATACGTGCCTTCTCCTCGCCCAGGCTTTTCACTGGTCGATATGGCTCGTTCCACCAACGTCTTGCAGCTCCATTCCTCCGCCTTGTTGGTCTGCCGCGAGAGGTGCTTGCCTCTTACCTCTTCTAGCCCCGAAACGTTGATCTCCTTCTTCATACTTCTGCTTGAAACGGAGATACGTCGGCGGTCTTGGCCTAAGAAGCACAACAACCCAATTCTTGAAAGCGCTAACTTGGGTAAATGGTCGATGGCGATCATTCTTGACAAACTTGTGAGAGTTCAGGTACTCTCTCGTAGTCTCCCCTCGCGCAATCAACCATAAATGATAACCCCAGAGGCATGCAGGATAAGGCGTGGCTAGCAGGCCATATATGAACATGGCGAACGGTATCCTCCACTTGTGGATAGAATCACTGAACGATGTTCTTTGTTCCGTCTGATATCGCAAGCAGTGTCCGAGGCTGGCGAAGGTGAGGAAAATACCAAGGAGGGTGCCTGAGCTCACAAAGGTAAAGAAATACCGATAATTCCTTCGTCCGACACAATTATTAATCCACACACAATGATGGTCCTGTGTTTCTATGCAGCTGTCACATATTCGGCAATGATGACATCGCGGTGGCCGCCAAATATTACATGTCTTACAATACTTTGTGGGGACATCCATGGCGCCATTTGGCGTCCCGGCCGACTTGATCATAGTCCATTTTGTTGTCGGTGGCCCCAACGTGAGTGGGTCATCAGACTTGTCGGAGGGTGGTAAGGGATGGAGGTTTCGAGGCAATATCTTGTAGTTGTCAGACATAGCTTTCGTAAGAGACCCATTCAACGCTCACCCCAGGGTCTGTCACAGATGCATGGACAAAGGACGAAATGCATATGAAGAAAAGATACGCAAAAAAAAACGGCAGTGCTGGTGAGACATGTTGTGAGAGATACGGTCCTCTTAGTCATCATTAGTGAACTCATGGAGAGGTCAGGGCATAAAGTCTACTTACGAGTATACAAGGAAAAGAATAGTGGGTAATACCACAATGATTCCGCTCGCGAGGTTGATAGGTCTATCTCTAGCATTCTGTAACCTTCCTCCCCAGCAAAAGACGGTATTCCCAGAAAAGTATTGGTAGTTGATGCCAGTTTTAGGAGCAGCTTCCGGTAGCTTCTTTGCAAATGTTGGAGAATTGTTTGACGACGAAAGACGTTCGTGGCCTTGCGTTTCCTTTCGCGTAATTGCAGCTCGGTGGAAATTTGCTCGAAAAGACTTTGGTGATCCATTGCCTTGATTATCAATGTCTAGTTGCATTGGTCTCGAGTGCGGCGAGCGGCTTCGAAGCGGTCTTTCACTCTCGCCCTTGATTTGAAGCGTTGCATTTTCGGTAGGACTCGCATTGATCGCAACTCCATCATCTTGCTCCGTAAATTCCGTTCCTCTCGACGGCGGAGGTATGTCGTTGTTGTGTTGAATTTGGGGGCCTTGCTGTGACGTCGCATCCGAGACCATACTATGCCTATTGGTATTGGTGCCTGCCTCGCTGGATCCATCTACGCTCGCTGATGGCGGTCCTACTCTTGCCGGTCGGAAGCCTCGTTGGGCTTGCAAGCGTTGCGAGCTCATAGGTCGAAAGAAAGCATGTGAGGCCAATGAGGGTACATGTGTTCGACTTGTCCGACTAGTCGCACTAGGAGGCCTGCTTGAATTCGTCATGGATCCTCCGGGTCCTTCAAAGGCTCCACCCATTCTCCATGAAGCTATTGTAGTAGGCGAACCCAAACCTCTTCGAGATGGAGGTGCCCGCGTTGAAGGACGAGTTTGCGATGACATGGCCGAGCCTGGGCGATTCGGATCGACCGAAGCCGCTGTATTTGGCCTACCACCAGTGGCTTGCACTTGTTTTTGGAATTCGTTACCATCTTCCGACGCAATATCTGTCATCCGAGACGAGATGATGCTGGGGGCTTGCTGGGGGCCAGAAGTTGGCAGTGGGCTCGGGAAAGAACTGTTGAGTGGGGATTGGGGATAAGAGGGTGAAAGAGAGGGCTCCATTGTGATTGACAGGATTAGCTATCGGAAGGTGTTCTTTGTGAATTCATTTGGGCCCACAGAGCACGTCCAGATGCGGAGGAGAGCCACATGGAATACAGATTCAGGAAAGGAGAAGTGGATGTAAGATTCGAAGCCAAGCGACCAAGGACAGGATGGAATAAAAGGCAATGCAGAAGAAATTGGACAGCTGTAACGGGACCAGCCTGAAAGGACAATTAAAGTAAAGTATGATATATGCGAGCAAGCTGTAAGCCGCTCAATTTTGATTCAATCATGGCCATTTCATCGTCGCAAGCAAGCGGCCTGTCACTAAAGAGCAGCTGCAATTAGCGGACTTAGCGGACTTAGCGGCCACTCTAGCGCTCTTTGAGGATCCTCCCCAACGTCACTTCCACTGCAACATAATAGCTATCTGGTGATCTACCTTACTTCACCTCCGTTACCAAGCAATTTTATTCACCAGAAGGGCTCAAGTCTTGCACCATGTCAGCATCAGCAGGACGTATGGCTGGTAAGGTGGGCCAGGCCGCCGGCAAGATTGCTTCGAAAGCCAACGAAGCCGGTAGTGGGAAAGGAAAAGACAGTGCGTTGCAAAAGGGAGCAAAAAGGGATCCTGAACTATACGTACGCACAAAGACTTCAATGGTTGGGTGTGCATTTGCTGATGCTCGTAGTAGATCCTTCTTACAATCATGACGGGTGCCTTTGGCATGGCTGGTTATCATTTCGGACGCAAACCCACTTCATCTTCCTCCGAAGCCCCGGTTAGCATGGCCGAAGGGACGATGCCTTGGCAAACCACTGCAAAAGGTGACGGCGCCGATGAGCATTTCAAATACCAGTATCATCCGGGTGGAGACAGGAACAAGACGCCCAAGGACGCGCCAAGCGCACTACACAGCGTCATTGTGCCCAACGTGACTATGCCAAAGGTTAGTACTTGGGCATCAAAATCTAGCAGAGGGCTTGAAGACGTTCGTACGGCTAGGAATACGGACTAATCAAGCGAACAGAAACTGCACGATCAATTTAACAAATATGGCAAAGATGGATTCTAGAGGTGTTGAGCTATGAATGTCACCAGAGGGAAATTCTGGGTGTTGACAGGATGTACATAAAAGACAATCAGCCCTGTGATTGTGGCGTTAAGGAGGTCCGACGATAGAACAAACTTTCGAATATGCCTTTTGCATCAAATAATCAAACTTGAAGTCGGTATTCCCAGGCCCGAACTGTTCCTGGCGAACATTGAGCAATAGTAAGTCTAGTCGTATTTCAGCAGCACATCGGAGTCTTAGCTTCGGCCAAGCTGAATAAGACTTCACCAACTCTACTCACCCTACTAATGCAGCTTGATAGCCTGGAAAGTCCCGAGGACGAATAGCAGTAGACGCCCTGTCCAGCCTGATTGTAGAAAAGTATATGCAATGAGGCGACAATCTGGACTTGCCGTGAAAGTTCCCCAAGCCTACACATGTCATTGCAATCTGTCAATGTACGAATATATGCGACCGTATACAACACGGATCCAAAAAAGTATTTTAAGCGACGCGTCCAATGCTATTGTCAGCAATAGCTGGTCAGCTTGCGCACCTCCCTCAGGCTGAACAAGTACCTTTACAGTAAGGCTTTCTGATACACCGACATCAAAAAGCATGTTGCGTTCAGGTCTGATAGAATACATAACATTACATGATCCCAACGATTCACTTGGTGGCCGAAGTGGCCTCGCTCCCTGGTTCCGGCTTCCCACCGTTGTTCTTTTGCAAGGACTTTTCCTTGGCCACATCATCCTCTGGACTTGCTGTAGCCGGAAGTTCTCTCCCGTCGTTCTCCGGGTCATCAGCTGCAGTCTCAGGCTCACGATCCGCAGGATGCGGTGGCGCCGTCCCAGCGTAACTGGGTATCTCGTTGCCGTCAGCATCGATCATTCGTGTTCTGGTTTCGTATCGGGTTTGGAAGTCTACTTTGCCCGCTAGGGCGGCGACTTCTTCTTCGTTTAATAGATTGCCGTCCTGATCTCTGTACTCGACTTTCTCTTCTCGGCGTACAGAGGCTTCCTCTACCGCAGGTTGTGGCGTGACATTTTCTGCAGGTGGTGCCCGTTGTTGCCCACCTGGGGGAGGCACGGCTGGAGCGTCTGTCGGCTGAATATTGCTGCTGGGTTGGACGATATCGTATTGATTGAGCTAAAAGAATTCGTCAGCTATATTCAAATTAATTTCAATCAGGGGCATCGATGCTTACATCGGTGTGGAATGCAGTACAATCAAAGTCCCAAGTCTCAAAGAGCTTGACTTGTTGACAAGAGGTTTGAGTCCAGGGGTTTCCGTACGATAGGGGTGCATAAAGAGTGAATGCAACGATGCTCATGGCCAAGAAAGCCGCAACACCGGTTCTGCCAATGGCAGGATTGTCCCTGACTCCAAATGGGCCTCCTGCCCTGTTCGCTGCGAAATCGTAGACCTGACACGTTGCAAGGATCGCGAAATAGAGTGCCGGGAAGTAATGGTGGAGAAAGAGCTGACGTTGCATCAGATAGAATGGGAAGTAGTGAAGTGCCCAGCCCAGAACCGAAGTACCAATCTCGTAATCAAAGCGCTTGAAGTTGACGTTGTCGTAATCGTGATATCCTCGTTGCCAGCGGAGAATGGATAATCCTTTGAAAACGAAATAGATACCGACGGCAATCGTTGACGACCACCAAATGATAGGGTTGCCTATGAGATAGATCTGGCGATGGTCCTTACCCCAGAAATTGATACCCCGGCGCAGTATTGGCCAGGATGGTGGCCTCGAGTCCCAAGCGTGGGATTCGACCAGGCCAGCGTTCGTTGTCCACATCACCTTTTGGAGTTCCCAGAACTTCCCTAGGAACCCGGGGTTCTTGTAATTGACCTTCTCTGCATCCGCGCCAAGCTTAGGATGTTCATTTTGCTCAACGTACCAAATACTGTTAGGAAGCGTGCCTTGCTTGGCGCAAGTAACTTCCTGTTGATCGAATCCCCAGTCTGGCAGCTTGACCTTGTGGGAGAACAGAGAGCAGCCAGTCATGATGTGGACAAGCTTGAACTTGGTTTCGATAGTGCGAACTTGCTCTTTGGCCAAAGCGCCATCGGACATCGACTTAACAATCTCAACTCTAAAGAGATCATTAGCGTCCCCTTCGAAACCTTCGTACCCATAGGCAGAGACTTCATTTTGCCATTCTGCCTCGCTGACAGGAGGGCGCACGTCGTGTGAGTGCAACCGTCGGTCTGTAATCACGTGATACAGGCGAACAATGCTTCCATCGACAAGGGGCACCGGGTCAATCGTATCCCAGGCTTTGACGCCTTTAGCCTCTTCTCCATCCACACCAAGGGGTTGCGTCTGATTTTCAAGCAGCCAAGCGTTGTTCTCATCCTTGTGTGGATAAAGAGTGATCTGTTGCTGTTTACTACCAGTGGGATACATGTGATTATGTGAATGCAGATATCCTCCATGAGTGTTGTGGTGGCGTATGCTAACTCGGCTGCCCATGATCACGTCCACAGGCACGTCCTGCATTGCCTTGGAGTTCAAAGTGGCCTGGAATTCCGATGACATGAACCCGTCTCCGTCGCCTGGATTGACAAGGCAGAGGAAATGAACACCGAACAGTGCCACGTAGAAAGTTACCGGGATGACGATTAAACAGAAGACCCGGGCAAGGAAATGCTTGAACCACAATCTCTGCCCGGGGTTTTTAGCCATTTCCCAAAGAGTAAAGACCACGTAGTGGCAGAGACTTACCGGCGCAACAGTTTTTGCATCCCCGATCAGAACCCACAGTTGGACAATGGTCAAGCTCCCCACCCAAGCGATTGTGAACAGACCTACCCATTTCACGCTCACCGTGGCGCCAAGCCCGAGACCCGTCGCAACAAGCCAAAACCACCAGCTAGGATCAAAAGCTTTGGAAGGCCCTTGTTCGTGCTGATTTGTGAAGCAAGTCCATGCCAGAGCAGTAAATGCAGTGAAAACGATCAATGGCGAATCGAGGAGGATGAGGCGGGATTGGGTGAGTAGCCCATTCTCTTGCAATATTATCAGCGTCTGGGAATTGAGTGCCGTTGAATAGTCATACCAAAGATGATCATTCCTGCACCCAGCGTAGCAGTCATGGTTCGACACCCAGCAGCCTTCAATGTCAAGAAGATCATAGGAACAGTCATTACACCCATAACGGCCGGCAATAATCTCATCGCCACATATGGAACACCAGGCTCGAGATAATCTTTTCCGATATCCTTGAAATCAAATTCTCCATCAAAGCCAGCCAGATAGCCCGCGAGTGTCAAGAGTAACTTCGCCAGCGGTGGGTGAACGTCCATGAAAAATCTTCCTTTGATGTACTTTGAAGCAAAGCCTCCAAAGCTGCGCTTGCAATTAGCTCTCCAGATCCATGACTGTCTAGGGCCGCATTGGCAACTTACTGAACCTCGTCAAAAACGACGCTGCTTGGTTGGTATATTCTGAAGAGACGCACAACTGCTGCAATAATTGTGAGAACGCCCAAGAGCTGCAGATCGGAGGCTGGTAACATGAAGATGTCATTGTCAGTGACCCCGTGGGAGCTGTAGTCGGTGGGCTTTGCTATTGCTGACTTGGCTGTGCCATTGGGGGTTTGAATGACTTGCTTATCCTCAGAGCGAGTGCGGGACGCACTTTTTGGAGCCATAACAGCGGAGGTAAGTGTCTTGTACTTTAAGCCGCAGTGGTATGCGAAACTTTTATGCGCAGGTCAAGGATCAAAAGTTGAGCTACCTAGCCTCTTGTCTTCAGTGCAAAGACACAAAAAGGTGAAAATTTGAACTCAAGGAGTGTGAGAAAGTATCAGAAGGCCGGCATGTTTGCCCTTCGAGAAGAAATTGGAGTCTGCTGGAAGCGAAATGTGCAGTGAGGAAGGAAAGAGATGCTTTGCTTAGAAGCACATGGTTTTTCAGGCCACGTCCACAGAGCTGATCAGCACCAGCCCTAAATCACCAAAATCAAATTACCCTTACGAGCTCCGCGCATTGAACAAGCGCTAGTTGAAACTTTGAAACTTAGCTCCAACCTCCGAGATGCTGTGAGCCTGTGACATCGTCCGCGTCCATACCTCTAGTCTCTAAACGCACTTATCTCCATGCTCAAGCAAAAGTCTACCTCCACGACTACACTTGGTCAGCAGTCACTCCGAGGAAGCAAGCTATCCTGGCGTCCATAAACTGTGCAGCGCAGAAAGTGAGGTAGATTTGGAAGTGTCCGAGAATGAGGAGGTGAAGCCTGCCAGAAGAAGTGTGACATCCAGGATTCTGACACCAGATGGCTCCTTCAGCGACCGCCGTTGGTAGTCCGGTAACCCTCGCTCTTCCAGATGAAGTGAGCAAACCACCTGCAGGAGTTGTCCTGCCGCCAAGAGACATCCGAGCTATCGTTGAGAAGACCGCTGGGTACGTCGCCCGAAATGGGCCCGCTTTCGAGGATCGTATCCGAGAGAAGGAAAAACACAACCCAAAGTTCTCTTTTTTGAGTGCCAAGGATGCATACTTCCCCTTTTACGCATGGCGGCTTGAAGAGGTCAGGGAGGGAAGAGGTACAGCGGTGTCAGCAGGTAGAGCTGGTGAGGCTGTCCCGGCCCAAGAACCAGAGAAACCCAAGGGTCCAGCAGCGCCGCCAGACTTCCACTTCTCTGCCCGAATGCCCAACATCAGTGCGCAGGATCTTGACGTTGTCCGCTTGACCGCGCTCTTTGTGGCTAAAAATGGGCGATCGTTCATGACTACACTATCCCAGAAAGAAACAAGGAATTACCAATTCGATTTTCTACGACCTCAACACTCCCTCTACCAATTCTTCAGCCGTCTGGTGGATCAGTATACACTATTGTTGCAATCCGCTAGCGCCGACGGAGAAAAAGCCAAGAAAGCTCGGATGCTTGATTTGGAACATAACGCAAATGATAAATTCAACATTCTTGGGCGGGCGAGGCAGCGAGCAGAATGGGTGAGATTTCAAGAAGAGCAGAAGCAGAAGAAGGAAGAAGAGGCAGAAAAGGAGAAATTGGAGTATGCTCAAATCGATTGGCACGATTTTGTGGTAGTCGAGACAGTCCTCTTCGAAGATGCAGACGAGCAAGCAGACCTCCCTCCTCCCACATCTCTCAATGACCTTCAATCTGCCTCTTTGGAGCAAAAAGGAGCCATGTCATTACAACCACACGATCGCCGCATCGAGGAAGCTATGCCCACGGATGAAGACTATAGCCTTTTCTACAATCAACAACAGCCCTACCAACAACAACAACCATACGCCATGCCACCCCCAGCTTTTAATTCTTACGAGACACAACAACCACAAGCCATGGACTATCAGTTCACGGCCCCCATATCTGTCCCGGCTCACCAAGATGAAGAAGAGCTTGCCATCGCCGAACGAACGCAAGACCGGGAAGCTGCTCAGGCAGCACAGGCAGCAGCTAAAGGCGGCGCGGGCCAACCCATGCGGATCAGGAATGATTACGTTCCACGCGCCCAAGCAAAGAGGCAAAATTTGCAGATGGCATTATGTCCAAATTGCAAGCAGCAGATTCCATATGACGAGCTGGATCACCACATGAAGAGTAAGTCTCCGGTTCTTACGTCCCCGCATTCCCATTCTCCCTCTCTATCCGTTCTCCAGAATAGATACGAACAAATGCTGACACACATTCGCAGTCGAGCTCCTCGATCCTCGCTGGAAGGAGCAACGTCAAAAATCCGATCTCCGCGCTTCAACAACCAATCTCTCAATTTCCGATGTAGCCGCCAACCTCAAGCGCCTCGCTTCCCAACGCAGTGACGTCTTCGATGGTGTGACTGGCCAGCCAGTCATCAGCGAAGAGGAGGCTGCGAGGAGGAAGAGGGCGGCTTTGAGCTATGATGGGCAATTGGACAAGGGCAAAGAAATGCAGGTTATGAATATTGAGGAGCAAATTCGACGCATCCACGAGAAGAACAAAGCGTAGAGATTTCGACATATCGATGTCAGGTGCAAATTTTGAGTGCTTGCTAGAAGACAAGGCAAAGGGTTTTGTCAGGGTAAAGACTTGAAGCGGTCTTCGTGCATGCTATAACCCTTTTACCACTGCTTCACTTCGAAGTCGAAGCCTAGTTAGGTCGGATAGTAATTATTTCCAGCTTGGTCGTCTATGAAAAATACATCAACGCTTCAGATTATAGTTACAATCAGAGCATTCATGCCTCGTTGCTCCATCATGCTCATGCCTCGCCACCGCATATGCACTTTTACCCACGAAACCGGTTCTTATCTATCGCCCTCTGCGGGAGTCTTCCAGACACCAAAAACTCACTGCCTCCGAGCTGCTATATTGACAAGAGAAAGTCAATCGTCAAACGTTTAAACATCGGCCCCACTCTGTTGGGAAGCCGATACGATGATCCAAGAGAACCAGACCTCAAAAAGTAGGTCGTGAAAACACCTTACCAGCGTTCATGAACATGAGACGCGTGTGCCGCGAAGCGAACAGGATTGTGTGGCAAGCCTTTCAAAAGTCGAAAGAGCCCGGGATAGTACCGCATGTACCTCTCTCAAGCTGAGACATGCTGACAGACGGCTCCGATGCTTGAGGTCTGACTGCTGGAGACGGCGATCTACCTGTGACAGGTGATCTGCTCTTGATGGAATCCTGCAGGCTCGTCTGAAGCTGTCTGGAAGCTCCATCTTCCGATGTACCCCGTTCAAACATTGCTGCCCTCCTCGCAACAGATCCTCTACCGGTGCTTTCTGTACGACTCATACCTCGTGGGCGTGTCGATGTCCTGCTCAAAGAGGGACGATTGCCGTTTGTCTGTACTGGATCATTTCCGTCGAATGGCAAACTAGGCGTTATATCTTTGGGCGGCGGTATGGCATGCTCCGACTTGTGATTCTGTACCCAAGATGGGGGAGAAGCGGGCTTGGTGTCCGCCAGCGCGGGTAACGACTGCTCAAGTGTCGTCTCCTGCACCGGCTGTGATGATTTCTCCAGTTTGGTATCGTGACTGCTCAAACTGGTTTGCGAATCCGCAAAATTAGGACTTGGCTTCTCGTCTTCTGTAGAGCTCCGGGGCGTATCTTCCCGGGCACGCAAAAAGGCCGGTACGACACCACCACCAATCCTCGACCAAAACATCCGCTCTCGGAGTCGAACACTCTCTTCCCAGGCAATGGCTTCTGCTTCCGCTCCGTCTGTTCGCCAATAACCGTCCTTTACCATTCTCAAAAAGCCGAGGAAGTCGCATGTTGCCCGCACGCGGGTGAGGCAATACTTGCACAAAGGATAACGTTGCGCACTTTCGCTTTCGCTAGTCCGGAAACGATGCGTTCTGGCTTGCTTTTCGCCTCGCCCTTGTTCCCCACAGAGAGCACACGGAGGATGATATAGTCTTGCCGCTGGTGGAGTTGGTTCGACTATAAGTTTCCCTTCACACATGCTATTGATAACGGTTCGTCTAGCAAGCCAAGACAACCCAGGCGATAGGTCCAGACGTAGCGTAGGCTCAATATCTTCCGTAAGCGCACGCTTATAGAACGAGGTCTCTTTGAGTGGCGTCCCACTGACTGGTGCATCACGAGAAGAGAAGCTGGAGTTGGTAGACGCCGGAAGGTTTGGAGTGCTCGGTGAAGAGTGGTGGATATTGGAGGCAGAGAGTGATGATGTGGAGCCATTCGATGGCATACGGTCGGGAACTTGAGACTGCTCGCGGTTGGTCAGATTGCCTAGGCCAAGCCCGTTCAGACTACCATAGTTGCCGCTCGTGACACGGCTTGAAGGCTGAGATTTCCGAGACATTGCGAGGAGTGCATGGAAGTCCTCGTATGCTTGCAGGTCCAGTCGTAGGACAGGTTGTAATAGATGCGTAAAACTCATGGGAGGCGCTGGCGGGATCTCGTCTCTTCCCGGGTTGGTAGGCGAGAGGTTCAGGGCATCGAAGACTTTACTCATTTGATCTTGGTTGTCGGGTGCCGGAGTCGATGGTGCAGTTGAGGCGTTGGTGCTAGCCTCCAAATCAGTGCGATGGACCGTCATATCCTGCATGGAGATCTTCAATTCCGCGAGCTGTTCTTGATGTGACGCAAGAAGGAGCTCGGCATCGTTCAATTGGGCTTGGAGCTGTTCATTTCGTCGCTCGAGGGGCTCTCTCTCTTTACGAGCGTCTTTTCGTGCAGCTGAAACCATCTATCCGATCTCAGTAATGGTGCATTCGAGCAACAGGGAGCCCTAGCCTACCTTGTTGGCTTCCTCGAATAACTCAGTCGTCAAACTCTCCAATTCCTGTTCGATACCCATCTTGTCGTTTTCAGCTTTCGCTCTTTGCCTTCTCTCATCTGCCAAACTGGTCTTTAGCCTCAGAATCTCGGCCTCCACATCAGTTTGCCGGACGAGAATTCCATTAGCTACTAAGGATTTGTGTTCTTGGACCAAAGGTTCAAGCTGTCGTACACGCTCTTGGGCTGAGTCCAATCCATGCCGCGTCGCATTGAGGCTATCCTCAAGATCTGTTTGGTGGTTTATGGCGTGTATGAGCTTGTTACTTAGCGCAGCAACCTCATTGCTCAGCTCTGGGTGATGTGGCGATACTGAATTGCTCCTCGACAGCTCTGGAGAAGTAAGAGGGCTTCGAGGATCGGGAAGCGTACTGAGGGTCTCCTCGGATTGTGACTGCTGGGCTAGCAGCTCCGGTGCCATTGCAACGGTAGCCATGTTGATTCAAGGTATTCGACAACAGTCTGCAGGATATCTTCAAGTTGACTCTACGCCCCTTCGACTAGCGTCTTCCGGGGAACAGTGTCATGCGGAAAGAGTAAGCGAGCAGCTCTCTCGCTCTATACTCGGCCGAAGGTGTCGCATGCGATGCTTGCACCTGAATTCGATGAGTCTTGGCGACTGTTCGTGAGTTTAGGATGTGGTAAGGCTTGTTCCAAGGTCAATATTAAAATAAAAGGGTGTTCATGCAATCGTCGTCACATCCATAGTTGGCCAGGCGGCGAGGGTACCAGTATGGGGAGAAGATGGGAGAGGGCAGGACAGAGCTACAAGTGTCACCTCTTCGACATGACGGTTTTTCAAGTATTATAGACCAAGTATTATTCGTGTGAGGAGGAGGACGATGTGGATGTGGTGAGAGGAGGAGGGCGAGGGTGAGGAGCGATGGTGATGGAAGAGATCAGCCGTATGATTTCCTGGGAAAAGCAGCCTTTCCAAAAGCCGTTAAAGCCATCGATCAACTCCCGGGTCCGCAAGTCCGCATGCACGCCATGATTTACTACTACGTACGTACTCTACATCTTTTGTTTCAACAAATGGCTTACTGCATGTCACCGAAGTCGCAAATGCAAACACGTCACATTAATAAAAGGGGCGGCAAGCCTGTGCTTGCGTTTCCGATCGAAGGCCAAGTCCTAAAGCACACATGGAGAGCAGCAGAGCCTTAATCTTCAGGGGTAATTTTCCAGTAGTCCTAAAAATGGTGGAGCTCAGACTTTCGGTTTCCAGGGCTGCAGGGCACATGTCAGATTACTTTAGCCGCCCGAGTCACATCCTCTCCTCGCCATAGTGCTCGTTACCTTTGTTCCGAAACATTCCCCTCAATAGAACTCCGCTCTAACTGCACTGCGAAAGTAGTTTTGGTAACTACGGAGTACTCGTAGAATAATTGCTCGCTCCTTCATTATTAAGGCAACGAGCACACATACGGTAGATGTCTGACGCGATTGTAACGTATCTACTTATAAGCGGCAAGATCCCGCTGGCTTGCTTGGCAACGTCTGTGAGGTAAATGAGGGAACGTTCATTTCCACTACACACTCATTGATAAAATGCAGTCCAACAATCTTTCAAGACGCTCCAAATGGCTTCGAGAAAGCTCTTCGCCCTTCCCGCCCTCATCCGAGTCACAATTGCGCGCTCTTCAAGACCATTCTCGGTGCTGAATAGACCACCGCCAAGATATGAAGGTCACGTCCCTCTCAACGCCTTTGAACGAGTCACGCTTGCAGCAGGTTCAGCAGTGATGTCTCTAATGAATCCCCGACGCGGAGGTATGTTCGCTATACCAGCTCCATACTAGTAGACGCTGATCCTACACGAAGACTTGATCGCGGCACTCGGAGAAACGACTGCGACACCCTTCTTTATTTACCGTCTTCGAGACGCAATGCTCTCCAACCCAACCGGCAGACGAATCCTTCGTGACCGCCCGAGGATAACATCTAAAACCATGTCAGTGACGAAGCTGCGTGCTTTGCCGGAGAACGGCGTAGGGCGCGCGTATGTTAGCTGGCTGGATCGAGAGGGTGTTAGCCCAGACACCAGGAACAGCGTCAAGTATATCGACGACGAAGAATGCGCATACGTCATGCAAAGGTATCGCGAGTGTCATGACTTTTATCATGCTCTCACTGGCTTGCCTGTCTTCGTTGAAGGCGAAGTGGCGCTCAAGGCATTCGAATTTGCCAATACCCTCTTGCCTATGACAGGCCTCAGCGTCTTTGCTATCACGAGAATGAAGCCGGCCGAACGCATAAGGTTTTGGAATACCTACCTCCCTTGGGCAGTCAGCAACGGGTTGAGGAGCAAAGACATAATTAATGTGTACTGGGAAGAAGAGCTGGAAAGAGATGTAGACGACCTTAGAAATGAGTTGGGAATCAAGAGACCGCCAGACTTGAGAGACACAAGGAGGTCGCTCAGAGAGCACAAAGGGGTCGCAAGAGAGAAGAGAGATATGATGGGTGGCTTGAGGGCAGATTAGCGCCATGCAGTACTATCCTTACAAACCTGTGCTGCTACCATATGGCTTCATTCGCTATCAATCCGTGATCCATGCCTGTATATGCCCCTAACGCCTTTGACGCACTTTAAGTCCACTATAGACGTGTCTGCCTCTGCAGCTAGAGATCCAACAGATCGTCATCGTCGTCCCAGTCTTTCCTTCTGGTAATTACAACTCTTCCCCCGCCACCTCCTCCACCCTTCTCTGCATTCTCCGTCATCGCGCCTAACAACTCCTTCAATTGTTCTTCCGTTACTTTGTTTCTAAGTTGTCCCGACCTCGCGAGCATGATAAGTCTATTCTCCACATCTGTGGCTCGAGACTCTTTGACAAGGCGAATGCGGCCGAGGCGATCAGCGGCTTCGGGTGAGAGGACTTGAGAGAGAATCGATGTGCGAGCGTCAGCTTCTTGCTGTCTATGGTAGTACTTCAGCTGGGCCTGTTCATCTGTGCAGAGAATCAGTGGACTCGGCGCACTTCCGCTGATCTTCCCCACCCCCTCCCCCAGACGCTCCGCCCTGTTGCTGCTGTTGAAGTTGCGCAAGGCGCCCTTTCCTTATCTACTAGAAAGTCAGAAATGTGTACCACAGCCCATCTACTCCCGAGTGAATTCGTACCTCTTCGAGATCTGCATCAGACATAATTGGTTCTACTTTTGTTGACTCAAGCCTCATTGCACAACGTGCGAGAAGTATTTGCCGGAGTTTTAGCGTATGCACAAAGGTCCGGAATCCTTGGCGCTGAGAAAATCGCACACACCCCATCAAGAATAGTGTGTGTGTGTATGTGACTCCATTTTTATACTTAGGGCCCCTTCGGTAACCACATATTTTCAAAATATGCCAACATATTTTCAAATTAGCGTACTATATATATACGATTACGTTCGATAATTATATTTTTACTTATTATATTATATTACGTATTAAAAGTATATAAATTATAGATTAATCTATAATTTAATATTTAATATACGCTAAGTATATAGAAATAATAAATATTTATAATTATAATAGCGATATTTTATAACTATAATAGCTATATTTTAATTATAAATAACTCTCTATTTAAAGAGATAGCTATAAGTATTATTCTTACTATTATTTAATATTATTCTTCTTATTATAATAGAAGATAAGATAACGACGAGAATAATAGAAGTATTAATAATAATTAAAGTATATATAGTAATAGTAGATATATTAGCTTTAAGACTATTAAATAGTAGGTAGAAAGATAATTATCTCTAACGAGAAAGAATTTTTTAATTATTCTATATTCGATTCTTACTTAGCGAGATTATATAATTATCGAACGAAATCGTATATATATTTAATATATTTTTAAGTATCTACTAGTACTATTTTAAACTTATATTTATTTATTAAGAGATAGAGTAATATATATTAATATATTTTAAAAATATATAATTATTATAGAGACTCTTAAAAGATCTACGTTTTAATAAACTAGAATACTAATTATATATTATAAGTTACTCGATCTTTTAACTATATTTTAAATTTCGATAGCGAGTAGTCTCTATTACCTCTATATTCTTAATTAATATATATTAAAACGTAGACTTTTTAATAGTAAAAAGCTTGCCGAGTACTAATTTTTAACTATTTAATTCTTAGAGAGATTCTCTAAAATCCTTCGAACCCTTCGAAGACTCTTTAAGAGCTCTTCGAGAGTTTCTATCGAGGGGCTATTAAAGTAAACTCGAAATTTAATTATTTTAATAATATTTAATTAATTTTAAGTTTATTTTAATAGTCTCTTAATAGAAACTCTCGAAGAGTTTTTAGAGAATTTTAAGATATTTAACTTTGAGAATTAAGAGAGAGACGTTATATTTTATTAAGAATCGAAAGAGATATTATAATTTATCTAATATATTTAAAGAGAGATCTTCTAAAATTTCTCTAATTCTTCGAAAACTCTTTAAAAATTCTTCGAGGGCTTCTATCGAAGAGACTCTATTAAAATATAAAGGTAGGATACTTAGTTGTATTAACTATAGAGTTCTATAAAAGGAAAGAGCGACTTGACACGGGCGTACTAAGGCGTGTCACGTGACGTAGTCACATAACCGCCAAGACGCCAAGAGTCACGTAATCCGAATTTCAATACTCCCCTTCGCATATATTCTTTTATAAGCGAAATCTAATAAATACGAAGTTTAATACTAACGGTGTTAAAATCGAGTAGATAAGATAAGTTAGTGCCGGGTAGCTAGCGTAAAAATATATCCCTTTTACTCTCTTATACTCTTATCCCCTCTATATAAATAAAATTAAAAAACGCGAGATTTAAAGTTCGCGACGTTTAAAATAGAATAGATAGAGTAAAAAGTTAAAATCTAAAAACGATTATATTAAACTATGGCCCCTATCTAAATATAACTTAAATTTCACTTTTTATTAAAAAGCGGTTTTTTAAAAATTTTATTTTTAGATTATTTAATATATATTAAAAATTAATTAATTTAAGATCGAAGAATATTTATAGAAGTAACTAAATAAAATAATTAGAAGAAATTCTTCTAGCTATATATCGCCGGCTATAAAATCTCTATAAGAATTATTTTAAATAATTAATTTTTAATAATAATAGTTATAATAGCGATATTTTAAAGATATAATATTTAAGATATTAGTAATAAATAGATATAGATTCTTTAAAAGAGTTTTAGAAGTTTTAATAACGATAACGATAATAGCGCTAAAGAAATAGCTATTTCGATATAAAATAGCGAGTTTATAAAGTATTAAGCTTAATATAGCGACTCGACGAGCGACTTAAATCGATTATTTATAATATAAAGATTAATAAAATAGCTTCTCTAAAGTAGATAATTTCTTTATAATAAAATTATAAACGATATTTTAACTTAATAAGTTAATAAAATCTTTTAAACTTATTCTTATAGAGGGCTTTAATAAGATCGTTAACTATTTAATAATTAATAGAAATATAATCTAAAGCGATATTCTTAGCGATAACTTATTTTTATATATAATAATATTAAATATTAATATATTTAATATAGATATAAAATTAAGAGTTTTTAACTAATACTATAACGTCTTAATTATTATAAAAAATAATAATTATTTATATTTATTTATTATTAAAATTAAGCTAATCTAATAAATCGCGTAATTAAATTACTTCTTTAATAATTTATATTTAATTAATATATTTAATCTTATAAATTAAGAGTATTATAATAAATTATTACTTTAATAATTAATTAATAATTTTATTATTAATATTAAATATATATCTAGATATAAAGTAATAAATATCTTAATTATCGATTTAATCGATATCGATATAGCCGCTTAGAGATTTTAGATCTTCTCTAAAAACGAGTTAATAGTCGATAATTTATTTAAAATAACGAAAAATTCGCTTAATCGCTTTTTAATAAACTTCGTTAGAGTTTAAGCTATATCGAGATATTATTAAAATCGCGAATATAATATTTAATCTTATATTAAGTATTATATATATTAATAACTCTATTATTAATTAATACTTAATGCGAGAGACTTTAAAGATTTAAAAATTCTCTTCGAATATCTAATATCTTTCGATATCTATAGAAATAGATATATCTTTAAATTCTTATATATTATATTTAATAAAAAACTTTTTAATATATTTTATCTAATTAAGTTAAATAATATAATTAATATAATTTTTAATAATAGTTATATCTAGATAATAGATATATAATTTTAAATTAATTATTTCGAAATAACTATTAAACTTATCTTTAATACTCTAAATTTCTACTTTATCGAGATTAATTAAAAAAATATTATTTATATAAATTATAATAATTATAATATTATTAATAAAGATTAAGAAATTAATTATAATAGACTTAAAGCTTAATTTTTTTAGATATATAAAAAGAATATTATATTAAATTTTTAAGAATTACTTTAAATTATATAGCGTCTTCTTTAGCTTATATATCTTATATTTACTATTTATTTAAAGTTTATAAACTATGTTATATACCTTATAGGGGTCGGTAGTACGAAAGATGATATATCTATAGATAGTGCATATAGCGTAGATGACTGGTTTTAGATATCGATCGTCCCTACTATTTAGTTATAACAGGCAAATCCTCGGCTAGTTAATACACTATTTTGTATAACATATATCTTTACGATTAGAGAGTCGAATTGACTATTTATAAAAACCTTCTATTAAGCTAAATAACTCGTCTCGAATAACTCTTCATTTTATTTAACTCTATGATTTATATAACTTTATATTTAAGTGATAGTTATTGACTTATCTCATATAACTCAAAAATCTATTAAAGATCTATTAGAGATCTATTAAAGATTTATTTAAAATCTATTAAAGATCTTTAAATTCTATCTCCGCAGGTATCGAATTATTTAAACTAAGTATCACTTTTTATTTCATATAATAAACCGAATCTAGTCGATACTAATTTATATATATATCTCATATATTAATACTTGCTATTATTTATAAAATACATTATATAGGTAAAAGCAGTTACCCTCTCCGTATCCCTTTAATCTTATTTATTTCATTCCTCTATACGTTTTATAATATTTACCTAATCTCTAGATAGTAATCTTTTATTAATAAAATACTTATAGAGCGATATACTAGAATTAAGAAGCGATATATATCTAATAATATTTATATACTTCTTATATCTACTAGATTAAGTAATTAATAATATTAAAGTATATATAATAAAAGCGTAGATAAATTACGTATTTTAATTATATTATATTATCTTCGCTAGATAGAATTTTATTTATAATCTAATCGCGTTATAATTAATATATCTCTTCTATTTATAATATTAATTTATTATATATTAAAAGGCTCTTTAAGCTTTAAATATAGGCGCGCTGAGAATAAAGGGACGAAAAGGGATATATAATAGGAATATAGTATTATTAGATAGGCGATATACTAGAGAGAGAGCTAATATAGAAAATAATTCGTTAACTTAATTCTCGCTAATAATATAAAAGAATATATCTATTTTCAAGTGAATAAAAAAGAGAAGAAAAGCTAATCTATTTATAATGCGAGATTAATTATTTAGGTTATTATATCGCATAAACATTTTCAGTATACCTATAAATTAGGCTTATAAGTTGCCTAGTATCATATAGATATTTCTAGCGTATCTATAAACTAGGCTTATAAGTTATTTAATTTATAGAATTATAAAAATTATCTATATTCTTTATATTCTCGTTATAATTAACTTATCGCTATTATATAATCTAGAATAAAAGGTACTTATATATAAGTCTATTAACGTATTAATACTTACCGCTATAAATATAAATTATAATAACTAATATTTCTAATTACCGCCAATTCGGGAGAAATATTAATTTAGATATAATAATAAACGATATAAAAGTTAAAAGCGTAAGGACGCTAGATAGTCGTTAATAAAATATAAAAATACTATTATATAAAAGAGCGTTATTAACGAATGCGAAGAGAGTATAAGAGAGTGAGAATAGAAGAGATACCTTAGGGATAACTTAGAAATAATTTGCTATATGTTGAGAATACCTTATAGTTACTTATTATATTCATTTATATAATTAGATTATAAATTAATTATATCTAATTACTACTATCGTAATATAAAAAAACCTAGAGAAGAGATAGCTTATTCCTCTAATATCTTCTATTTTAATTTATATTAAAACCGTTATATAGCTATAATATTCTATAATCTACCATCTTCTAATTAGATAATTTATTTATTCTTAACTTTATCTAATAATATACTATACTCTTTATAGATTTCTAGATAATATTCTTATATCTAAGGATAATTAGATTAAGAATATTCTTATTAAAATATTAGTATTCTATTTTAAAGAAGCTCTCTTTAAAATAGACTACGTAGATTAATAATTTCTACGCTCTAACTACCTTAAATAAGCTCTTCGCTACTATTCTTTAAATAATTATTAAAGATAGAATTAGTAATAAAATAGAGGCTGATAAATAGACTTTATAGATAGAATAGAGAGCCGATAATCTAATACTGTAACTCTATAAAAATAATCGCTATATTCTAAAGATATCTATATATATATATATCTAGAGAGATAATAAGTCTAATTTATTAATTATATAGAGGCGTTAATATTATAATAACTAGCTTTTTAAAAAAAGAAATATCTTAGAAAGTCGTATTACGCTCTTCGCATATCCTCGTAAATCTAATATTTTAAGCTTACTTCTCCGCTAGATTAGCTAGTTTATAGTAGATAAAGTATAAATATAAGATAAAAATATAGAAATTTAATAAAGGGCTTATTTATCTATATTACTTAATTTATAATATATCTAGTAACTTTCATCTCCTTACTACTCTTATCTTTAAAATATTTTATTTAAAATAAAGTATCGCTTACGTTAATAGCTAATTAAAATATCGAAGAATAAAGTATTTAACTCGTATATTAGTTTAAAAGTAGATTTATTAGCTTATATAAATTAAATATTATAATTATAATTTAATAAAAGAGCCTAACCGCCTCTCTTTAAGCTCCCTTTAATTTTATTATTACGCTCTTTACGATTTATATATAGAATATAATACTTTCTTATATTAATATTTAAAAGTCTAACGATCTATACTATCTTCGATAGTTTCTAATAAAAAACTTTAAGAATAAAGTCGAATTTTAATTCTTTAAAGTTTTATATTATAATTACTCTAGTAAATAATCTAATATATCTTTTAGAGAGCTTATATAAAAAGATATTATTAACTTAAACTAAGTCGAAGTTTCGAATAATAATAAAATCTCCGATACTAAATATAATCTAATACTTAGATATTCTATCGTAATTTATTAATAACTATTTATTCTAAATAGCGGTTTTTATAGCTATTATTAAATCTATATACGTAGATAAACAATAAAAATATAAAAGCTATTAAAGGGAGAAGAGTTAGATATCTTATCGATTTATAAAGCTAAGCTTTTAATATTATTATAACTTAACGCGTCTAGATAAAATAATATTAGACTCTTTATAGTCTATCTTATAAATATATTATAATAATATTAAAAATAGATCGTTAAGAGTAAGCTAATTAGACTATAAAGGCTATTCTAAATTCTTTATAATATATTTACGATCTAGATATCTTAACACCAGCGGCCTTTTATAAGCTATATCTCTAATAATTACTATCTAAGATTAATATAAGTTATTCTCTTTAATACTTAGTTTAGAGTAGGGTAGCAAGTTAGTTAGAAGAGTAAAGTATTTTAAATATATTTTTATTATCTCCGCAATTAATCTAGATTTAATAAATATATACAAATCGGCGAGAATAAAGCGTAGAGTTTAATATAAGCTCTCTTTACTAAGTAGAATCTTTTCTATATCTCGAAAATTAATTTAAATTACTACTTTCTTAAAGAATCTTTTCTACTAAATTAGCGTAGAGGCGATAAACAAGAAGAATTCTATATATATATCTATATTTATCCTTACCGCTAAGAGTAATATAATTATTAGAAATAGTATACTTCGTAATTATATTCTTATAGTATAGAGTAGTATATATATTTAGATATACTATAACGTTATAAAATACTACTACTTACTTTATAATACCGCCCTTAATCTTAAAAATCTTTACTAAATATTTATACTCTAAATAATCTAAGTACTATAACTCGCTATTTTTAAACGTGCTTTTTACTTCGAAATTATTATCTAAGAGATTAACTAATATTATTTATTTAAAGAAGATAAGATAATTATCGCGCTTAAAGTTCTTAGAGTAGACGAGAGTAGCGTATTAATAGAGTCTCTAAAACGCCTTTCTTAATTATAACAGCAGCGATATTATATTCTATCAATTTATTTAACTTATATTCTACGTTAGAACTACGATATTACTTTTAACTATAACAGCGTAGCACATAATAATCGAATTAACGCTATTAAGATTTAACGCCGAAGATATTATTACTTCTACGGCTTTTAGATATATAGAATTAATTTACTTAGATTATAGCTAGATTTATAGAAGTAGAGGCGTAATAATTAAAAGTCTATTATATTCTTATATTCGATAACTAGCGAGATAATACTTAAATAACTATAATCGATTTTAGCTAGATAAGAAGAGAAAGTATTAGAGCTTAGCGTAGTAGGTATTAATATTAGCGTTAGTGAGTATAATAGCAAATAGTATATATTACGCTTATTTAATAATCCTAGTATATTTTAAATATATTATATTCCTAGATCGGCTATATATAATATTTAGAGATAATATAATAATGATTAGCGAAGTCTACTTAGATTTTATCTCTATACTTTAAAAGAATTTAATATTATCTATAAACGCGTCGCCTTTAATTTACTTATATAGAACTCGATAATAATAGCGAGTATTAAGTATAATATTAAAAATTAAATTCGCTTTTTACTTCTTTATAATTAGATATTTTAAGTATTCTCTATTAATAATTGAAGATATAAAGCCAAAATTCTTTTATTATTATTTTATATCTTTTATAAAGATTATAGTATAAATATATATAAACGTATTCACGCTATTAAGATTAATTCTAATATTATAATTTAAAGCTATTAATCTAAACTCTAGAATTTTAATTATATCTTCGAAGTTATTAATATATAAATTAAGTATTAAGAATAGTATATTAGCTCTTCGTTTTCTCTTTTATTAATTTAGATTAGCGATTATAATATAAACTTCTATTAGAGATTAATATATATTTTAATATAAATTAAATATATTAATAAAGATAAGAAGAGAAATTAAAAGATATAGAGATATAGTAAAGCTAGCTAGATACGCACGCCCGTATATACTTAGCTCTAATACTCTATAAATAGATACGGAGAGCTATAATAAACGAGTGCTTTTATTATTAAGCTCGAAGATTTAATATACTATAAATCTTAATTAATACGTTAATATATTTCTACTTAGTCTAATATCTAACCTCTTATAGCGATAATTAAAATATATATCAGCTTCTCTAATATAAACTTATTCTCGACTTAAATAAAGAGTTTTTTATTCTAAGAGAAATAGTTCTTTAACTATTAAGTACGCCGGTATCGGAAAATCTAATTCTTTTAATTTAAAAGCGCTCGTAATATAGAGCGGATTTACGAGAATTCTAACTTAATTAATTATTTTTCTAATAATTATTTTATCTCTATTAATCGCAGCGATACGAGCTATATAATATTTATAATTATTTTAATAGAAATAATTCTCTTTCTTATAATAATAGTAGACGATATTAGAGGGGAAGATCGGAGTTTAATTAAAATAGAATATGTTGAAACGACTCAACACTCGCTATCACTAGTACCCATTCGGTCTAGTCATGAGTATATAAAGACATTCTCTGTATATAGATATCCTTCTTTCTTAGATATTATTAAGAATATTATATCTAGTAATTAGTCTCATTATACAAGTAACTATATATTCTAGTATTATTAATACTAATCAGTGTACTTCAATACTAGTATACAGATTAGCAAGGCTATACTCTTAAAGAAAGTCTATCTCGATATCGCCGCGGTACTTTACACGGTTCTATATTACTCAATCGATTCCGCTTATTATAACGATTTAATCGAATAGAACTATAATTTCTACAACTCCTATCCAGCAGAGAAAACACCTAGAAAACACTAAATACCATCAAGCTTCACACCACATTAACACATAACATATATCAAAATGGATATCAAAATGGCTACTAACTCTCCACCTATGACTACGAGTAAGCTAGAGAAACTATAAGGAGCCAAGCCATCAGATAACAAAGAGGAACTCGAGAAATTCGTTCGTTGGAGAATATAACAATACAAAATACATAAATTTACCACACTCTCTAACGTCTTTGCTGACGACTTTGCCTTATACGTTAGAGAGAACTTCGAGGTTCTTAGTAAGGACGCTATTACTAGTCTACGAGATTGTCTATAAGCCAATAAAGCCTATGTTAAGAAAGGAAGAGGATTCTTAATAGCCAAAGAATTAGCGGATATAATTAAGAAAGAGATCCTATAGTCACCAGACAACGAAGATCGTCTCCTATTAAAACCATCTTATTACTACTCTTAGTAACCGTTTTAATCAATATAGGAACAATAGCCTTATCGACCGAAGAATACTATTCCTCTCCCCCCGCAACCGCCTTATCAATCGAAGAATCTTACTCCAATTCTCCCCTCAACACCAGCCTACGGCCCAAATTACCGAGTTCTATATCTACTACCCTCGCCTTATTAAGTCATTTAAGACTTCGAGAATAATTAAAACCATGGCTATACTAAGGAACTCGCTACACTAACTAAATTGTATATAAGCGAGAAGAAGTACGGTGAAAGCCCTACCGAGAGTCTCAGCTACAAATTCATAATTTTTATGGACCTTTATAAGAGAGCCGAGATCCCTCAGCAGATTCTTTAAATAGCATTTCCAACTATACTGAAATCTATGGCACTGAAGTACTACTACTCTAGTTATTAAGGGATTAGCCTCACTATTTAATAACTCTTTAATTATTTTCAGAGCTATTTCGAGAGAGAAGAACATCGTCGCCTTATACTTCGTAAGTAAAATAGTATTAGTCTAAGAGGCTTACTCCGAGCTAATCCCGAAAAGAATAAAGGAACTGTCTTCAATGAGATGATTTAATAACTTCGTCAAATTCAAAGAGGGCTGAATTACGAATTTCAGTTAGATATAGTACTTCGAAATAAGATAGTTATCTCTTATAGTAATATTTCTATATATAGTATTATAATTCTATAATAGACGACTATAATTACGGGGCTAATTAATAATATCTATACTATAATCGAGAATCACGAAGAAGTTATAAAGGCTAAGAGATTCGAGTTACTTAGGCCTGTAATATACTTTACTAATCGGAAGTATTATACTAATTAACCTTTAAATTAGAGTAACTATAGTAGATCGTCCCCGTAGATAAACAGCTTTTAGAAAAAGCGGTACTTTATCTATGAGAAGATAGACTGCTAGTCAACTAAGCATATCGATAAGAAACGCTAGAAGTCTTAAAATAAGTTCGCTAGGCGGTTTATCGGCTTTATTGATAAGCGATATAACTTCTATATTCAAGAGTTTAAAGATTAGAAGAATAAGATTAAGGATCTTAAGATCTTAACTCTCGATATTCAAGATAATAACTTAAAGGAGGCCGAAAACTTTATTACAACTACTTCTATAGTTATATCGAACTAAGTCTAAGTACGTTACTTAGAGCTTTCCAGCTATTTTATATATTACAATATTATTAAGTCTAGCAGCTTTCTTAGTATTAGTCGATATATCTTAAAGTAGTTCTATAATATTATACTAGATATCGAAGCCGCACGTATATCTATTACTGGATACGGTTAAGTAGAAGTCTATATAAGGAAATTCGATATATAACTAGATATTACTATCGATAGTATTACTACTTAATTTAAAATTGAGATAATAGCGTTAATTGAAAAACTTATAGTAAATTCGCCTATTAACCGAGTCGATTTCCACGTAATATAGATTAATATCTCATTTCTACTATACATTTAAGATATGGATAGACTAGGGATTTATCTGAATAACCTTAAGAATTAAGTTATTTTAAAGAATGGATCTACGGTCTTAATTATTCGTTTTCATAAATATTCATTCTTGATATAGAGTCTCATATTAGTTAACTACCTAACCGACACCGAGTTATATTAACTATATCGTCGATTCGGTTATCTCTTAGTTAATAGACTTATTCGAACTCTAGAGAAAGCTAGCTATAACGACTTCGAATACCATTATATACTTGAACGAATTATCGAGTTCTGCACACTCTATTAAAAGCACTCTCGATTCTCAGACCGTTTTAAATTCTTACTCAAGAATAAGGATAATATCTATTTTAATTATACAATTATTATCGACGTTCTCTATATTAACGATAGCCCAATTCTATAAGTTATTAACGAGGGAATTTTATTTTAGATTATCCGATGGCTAACGAATATAACTGCTTCTCATATATGGGATATACTTAGACTATACTGAATAGATATATATATCGAACCTTTAGATATTATTGTCCACGACGCTAGAACTAACTTTAATAGTACCGAGTTTAAGTAAAACGCTAGGACTCTAAGCATTTAAACGAAATATGTACTAGTTAAGACCGCTAATTCTATCGGCCTAGTAAAATAATATTATACTCTATTAAGATGAGTCTATTCGATAATTACTACGGAACTAGAGAATTAAGGTATTAAGAAGGAGATTCGTCTATAAATAACTATTAAGGCTATCAACGATACAGCCGGATATAACGATATCGTTCCCACATTATTGGTTTTTAAAACCTTCCCTCATATTACGAATGACGATATACTAACTCTATCTACTATTAAGAGGGTAAAAGCTATTACTATAGTAATAGCTAAAGTTATAAAACTTCACGCTAAGAGATAAGTTAATAACGCTCTATATTAGCGAAATGGCTCTCAGATAATAAGAATACATAATACTTCAATTGGTTCCTCGATACTGATATGGAGAACGCATTAAAAGAAGTAGACTAGGCCATACAAATTGCTAGCTACTTCTCGAGAGATATATATCGTCAAATTGTCTAATGATCCTACAGACTTTCGAGTCACTATCGTTAAGTTATATTTAAAAGAAATAGATACCTTAATCGAGTCTCCCGAGTTCCTCGAATAAGAATCTTCATAGTTAGACGATACTTAATATGAAAATAACGATAATTAAGATTATTAAGACTCTTTTTAGAACGCTTTACTATATTATAACTCTCCTCGACGTTAATATACTCCCGCCTATTTTCGAGACTCTATTAATATCACGATCTATATATCTAAGTCCATATCACACTTATCTTTATCGAACTTTCAGGTATCCCGGTAAAAAGAACTGAATAGACTATTTGAAAAGGGTATATTTGAGATTATAAAGATCGAAGATATCTTCGCAGAAGCACGAGTATTTAATAGTCGTTTTATAGACTAAATTAAGAATAAGGGTATCGAAAAAGCCTTCGAGAAATCGCGACTAGTAGTATAAGTATTCAATAACTCGAAGAAGTATAAGATTCTCACTTAGGCTTCTACCATTTAACGGACTAGTCAACGACTTATTATCGCCCTAGCGTTAGCTATTCTATAGCTATCTCTATATCTACGCGACATTACTCAGGCATACACGCAATCTTAATTCGAGTTAACTAGAGATATCTTTATTTTTACCCTAGCTGAAATAGGACTATTCTCAAGAACGATACTCTATATTATTCTCCCCCTCTATAGAATTGCTAAGTTCGATATCTATTAGTTTTAGATATATTATAAACACTATGTGGAGAAGCTAAAAATAACCCCGTCTATATTCGACACTTATCTATTATTCAACAACGATATAATAGTAATTATTGGCTTATAAACCGATGACTCTCTTATCGCCGATATCATCGAGTTCATAAATATGAAATTATAAGAACTACACGCCGCTGGACTACTAACTAAGTCATTCGAGAGACTCACTTCGAAATAGCCTCTCAAATTTAATAGATTCGTTATTACTCTCGAGGATAATATAAGAATTAGCTAACTCAGATAAGCGAAGAAGATCTAATTACTTACGATATCGTTTATGAAAGAATAGTACGTCGTCTAACGAGCACGAGGAGCATATATCGCTACTATATCACAGTTATAAGCGGCATTCGCCCTATTATATACCGCCCAGATTATAGAACTTATATACGAGGATGCTTAATATCTAAATCGCTATCTTTTATAGTAAATGAAAGAAAGAGGCCTTATATTCGTTAAGTTAGATATAACGTCTCTAAGAATCGTAGTTTTTACGGATTCGTCATTCGTCAATAATAAAGATCTCTCTTTTCAAATCGGCTATATAATAACCCTAGCTAACGCTCAGAATAAGGCCAATATCATTTATTAATAATTAATTAAATACTGTCGAGTTACTAGAAGCGTATTAGCCTCCGAACTTTACGCATTATTTCTAAGATTTGACGTTATAATTATTATAAAATCCACTCTAAATTAAATCTTCTCTGGTACTTTCTAGGGGAAGATATCTCTTTCTATGTGTATAGACTCGAAATCTCTATACGAATATCTTATTAAGCTAGGGATAATATAAGAGAAAAGACTAATAATAGACATTCTATATCTAAGATAGTCATACGAATAACGAGAGATTACTAAGATTCTATGAATTAGAGGAGATAAGAATTCAGCTAATTTAATGATAAAGGATAAGGGATATAACGCACTATAACGTCTAGTGGATACGAATTATCTAGAATTAAATCTAGAAGGCTGAATGGAAAGATAAGATACTAATACTAATTAATAGGAAGCTGTCTTAGTATAGTACTACTAGAAATACGTCTAATATAACCGGATCTATACTCACTACAGCAGAGGGAGTAATTGCGGTTATAGGGGTTATGGAGAAGGAATATAATATATGAATAGCCTTATTTTCTATTTTTTGCCAGTATTGAAACGACTTAACACTCGCTATTACTAGTACTTATTCGATCTAGTCATAGATATATGAAGGCATTCTCTATATATAGATATCCTTCTTTCTTAGATATTATTAAGAATATTATATCTAGTAATTAGTCTTATTATATAAGTAACTACATACCCTAATATTATTAATAGAATACGTATTCTCTCGAATAAGACTTAATAAAAGAAACTTATATTAAAGAGTAATAGAGCTTAAAGAGTTAATTAACGAAATATATTATTCTCATATGAATCTTAGCGTAAAATTTAATCGACGAAAGCACGGTCTTAAATAGCTTAATGGAATCAAAGAAATATATTATACTCTTTATAACCCGAACTTTCTTCTACTTACTTTATATTAGAAGCTACTTTTATATTACGTTTATCTTCTAACGTCGTAACCGCATTAGTAATAACTGCGTATTAATATATTTCTTAAAAATTATAATAGAGCGAAGAAGATCTTTAAGTATTTATAAATTTTTGAGAAGATTAAATACCTTTAGTAAACTCTAATAGTTTTATCGAGTAATATTAGATATCTTATATTATAAGTTTAATATTATTAGAAAGATCTTTATTTTCTAGCTAGCTCGCTTATATAATATTTCTTTTAATAAATCTACTATCGAAGAACGATATAAAGATAATAATATACTTTTGTTAGAAGATATAGTAAGCTCGTTCTAAGCTAGCTTATCGAAGTTATTTAAAAATTTTTATTAAGAAAATTCGAAAGATAAGAGAAGACTAGATAGTATATTAGTAGAGATCTCTAAGGATAAAGAATTAAAATCGTTGGCTAGAGCTTCGTATATAAGATCTTTTACTTTTGTATTCTCTATATATTTAAGTAGATTATTAATAATAGAGATAGTATTCTTAAAAGTTAGTAAAAGCGTATATATTAATAATAGAAAACTTATATTAAAACTACTATTAGTAACAGTCTTAAGTAATATAAATATCTTATCTTACGATATAATCTTTATAGACTCTATAGACTCTATAGACTTCATAGACTTCACAGACTCTATAGATTTATTAGACTCCATAGACTCATTAAACCCATCAAATATGTCATTATTATATTTCTACCCTTCGCCCTCATTCTCCCACTTAGAATTATTTAGTTGTTATCGCTTAATAGCGTCGAATCTAAATCTTAAAATAGAATAATATAATTAAAATTATAGATTCTTACTTAATATCGTAAGTCGGGTTTATACCCTTTAAAAACTTATACTTATATATATAGTAGTAATAAATTCTTAAGATAAAGAATTATAATTATAAAAGCGAAGCTTAAGTAAGTAGTATTATTAAAATTATTAGAAAAGCTATATAGAATATTAAGAAGGCTTAAGATAATAAAGAAGATTAAGAGAGATAGGGCGAGATAGAAGATTTCGAAGATATTTTAAAGAATATTAGAAAAAGCCTATAGATAGCTAAGCTATAAATTAGAATATTAAATATATATTATAAATAGATACTATTATAATATTATTAATTTATATCTAATATTATTATAATATTAAGAAAATAGAGAAAGCGTAGCTTTATACTCTAATCTTTAGAATTTAGAAATATTTATATTTCGTTTTATAATTATAGAAATCTATAATATCTAATTATTTCTATAGCTATTTTACTTATTATTAATCTTTTATAATTATATTTTATATATCTAATATCTCTTCTAATAATAGATCTAGAATAATAGATAATAAGAATAATTAGGTTCTTATAATTCTATCTAAAAGATAAATTTTTAAAGTCTACGTATAGTAGTTATACGTAGACTATTAATATAAATACTTCTTTACTCTTTAAATATATTAGATCTTATTTTTTTTAGATATATATTAAATAATAGAAAATAGCGTTCTTAATAAAGAGATAATAAGATATTAGAGAGTTAATGAAATATAATTAATAATTTATATAAGAGCGTTAAATAGCGCTAAAATAGAAGAATAATCTAGATACTATATAATAATAGTATTAATAATATAACTGCGATAGATAAAAAGATATTAACGCTATTAGATATAAGAAAAAAGCTAATTATATATTTATATTTAAATCTATTAAGTTAAAAGTAAGTAAGGAATATTTAAGTTTCCCCGTCTCTCTAATTTTTTAATTTATTATCTCTATTCTTTAGATAAAGCTTATATCACTCGTTTATATATTTAAAATCTAGTATATAAGATCTTTTATTATCTCTATCTTAATATATCTATAGCTTTAAATATATTAATAAAGAATATAGTAAGAAAGAATCTCATCTAATCTTAATCTTAGTTAAATCTTATTTCTTTTAAATTAACCTCTAATAAGAGGCGTTAGAAGAATATATCTAAAATTAATACGAAGAAGTAGAGAATTTAAGCTCTAGATTAGAAGAATAGATATTTAGTTTCATAAAAGAATTATTATATATCTTCGCCACCTCGCTAGTAGAAGATAGATTCTAAAAATAAGAATAACGATAATAGCTTTAAGCGTACACTTCGAAATTTTACTATAAGCTGCTCGATTTAATTACGTTATTAATAAAGATTAATTTTAGATATCTAAAGTTATAGTATACTATTAAACGAAGAAGGGGATAATAAGCTTAATGAGTTTAAGGTAAAAATCGCTTTACTAAAAGATAGCTCTACTATTTAATCTTTAGCATCTATCTTTAAATCTAGAAAATTGAGTATCCTTAATAATTTTTTTAAAAAAGTATTAGATAGAGCTAGTAGTATCTTTGCTAATATATATATAACTTTCGATAAGCTTAGAATTTATTATTAACTCGTATATCTAGTAAAATTTAGAATAACTTTTTATACTTTTATTATTAAGACTATATAGAGAGATAAGATTATAAGATAAAGTTAAAAATAAAAGAAGAGTAATAATAGAATTAATTGGAATGAAAGTAATTAAAAGATTCGCTTTATTTAGAATATATAGATATAATTCTTAGCTCTATATTTATTATAATACTTATACTAATAACTTATAGATTAAGATCCGAGATTATATTAAGAATAATAAGAATTACACTCTCGAAAGTATCTTCGAGTATATATCGCTTATTAAATTCTTCGCCTTTAAGTATTCTCCTAGTATATTTAGTTAGATCTTCGACTTTATAAATAAATATATTAATATTATAAAGTCTAATACGAAGCTAGCACTTTATTTCTACTTTAAAAATAAATTCTTTTATTCTATTCTCTATTTCTTCGCTATATATCTATTTCTAATATATCTTAAAATATATAAATTAATTTTACTATAAGAGTTAAACTCTATATAAACTAAGTAATAGACTTATAAGCCTTATATAACTCTAAATATAGTCGAAATTTTCTTTTAACGTAAATTCTCGTTATAGCGAAGTCTAAGAAGTATTATATCGATATTAAAAACTTTATATATATTAAATTAAAGAAGCGTTGTTCTAGATATAAATCTATTAGCTTTATTAAACCGAATAGAAATACTAATTATCTATTTCTAGAGACTTCGCCTTCGAAATAAACATGCCTATTTACGCTATAAGCTCTATCTTAATCTAAGAAGTATATAATCTCTATTTTTCTTATCTTCTATATAACTCTATCTACTTTCTTACTATAATTCTACAAGAGTATTATACTCTATTATATTTTACTATTCTACTAGATTAGAAGAGTATTAGATTTTTAGCGGAGATATAATATCACGATATCTATAATATATAATATTTACTTTATAAGATAGATATTTCTTAAGATGTATATCTAGATATCTCTTAGATGGGTTAAATTTTACGATATTTACTTAGTAAAGTAAGCTTATAATATATATAGAATTAAGATATTAATTCGAAGAAAGAGCTACTTTCAGAAAGTATCTTACGAATTAACTAATTCTCTTCTATTATCTAATATTATATCGCAAAATTATATTTATTACGAGCTAATTAATATAATAAAATATATAATTATTAGATATTCTTAGAGTAAGACTATCAAATATATCCTAGCTACTATAAAATTACGGAGAGTACTCACTTAATATCGCGTTAGTCGATATAGTATATTTAAATAGCGAGAAGATTCTTTATAGTAATAATATATTCTATCTCGCTATTATAACTATAGAATTATATCTAATATTTATCTATCTTATCTATTAATCTTATCTATTATACTTACTTAAGTCTTATCTTTAAGCTTTAATATTCTCTATATATTTCTATAGATATTAAATTTCTTTTTTCTATATAAAAAGATATAATATAGATATTAGAGGAGTATATACTATTATACATTTTAACTCTATCTAAGAGTATTATCTATATCTTTATCTACTCTATCTTTATGAAATAAATACTATAACTTTAGATAGAAGATTTACTCTTATAATCCTCTAATGCTAACTTTAATTAAAATATTAGTTTAATAGTATATTAATATACTATAGTGGCTAGGCGAGAAAGTAATATAGTATCAATAAGTTTTTAGTAATTAATTATAATATGAGATAAGATAGATAGATAGAATATATATAGTATTCACTTTTATCTTCGTCTTTATAATCTATCTACGTAACTCTCTAATAAGTCTCGTCGTTATCTTATAACTTAGATTAAGAAAGATATATAAAGCTAGCTATAACCCCTATCTTTCCTTTTAGTTAATTACTCTAGGCCCGGAGATAAAATCTATTATTATAAGCTATCGCTCGCTTAGCCTCGGTTAATTTACTATACATTCTCTATTCTATACTATACGCTAATAGAGATATATACGAGAATAGTATAATAACATTTAATAATATATCTTCCAAAATTGTGCTTTAATAATATATTCCATTTAACGTCGCATTAATACACTATTTAGCTAAAGACGTTATTATATAAAATACGGTGCTAATAGACTCCGAAAGCGACTCGAGAAGCCTAATAGATTCCGAATAGATTTCCGACAGGTGTGCTCGGCTAACCTTCCTTGTACGGATCGTTTACTTTTCGTCTTATGCATAGGTAAGCCCCCTAATATAGATAGTTTTCTTTATATTATTATAAAGAAAAGCGATTTTAATATTTATTTATTTTAATTTTTAATTAAGGGCTATTATTAAAGTAAAGATCGCTTTATAATTTATAAACTTAATTATAAAAATAAAAGTCTTATTAAAATCTACGCTTTCGCGCTATTTAAAATTATAAATTATTTATTAAACTTTATATTATATAATCTCTCTAATAAAATCTTACTTAAATTTATAAATCTATTTATTATCTAAAATATATATATTTAAAAATAGATTTATTAAGATTTAAGTATTATTAGCTATAAGAGAGTTAACTTCTTTCTATATAATAAATTCTTATTTTATTTTTCGATATTTATTTACTATTATCTCTCGATATATTTAAGATTTAAATAGTTTAAAAGTATTAGCTTTAGCTAAAAAGGCGAGTAAATCTAATAAAAAATCGCGATAAGTCTTAAGAACTTTATATCGTCTAGACTATTTTAAGAAAGACTATTAATTAATTATAAATCTAATTATAGACCTTATTAAGGCTTATAAAGCTATTAAAATAAATTCTATAAATATATTTTCGCTTAGAGTTTTAGATAATTTCGACTCTATTCTCTCTAGATATACTCGCGATAATATCTACTATAAAGATATTTATAAAGATACTTCTTTAATAAGAATTTATATAATAATAATAAATTCTCTTCTAACGGCTTTAGCTAAGATAATTATTATTTTAATAAATATTTCTTATTTTATTCTTTTTAAGACTTTTTTCTCTAAAATTAATATTAAAGAAGCGGTTAATAACTTATATATAATCTTTTATAACGTATTTATATAGCGCTTATTTCTATTCTTAAATAGATTTTAATTATTAATCTCTTTTTTTTAATAAGATTAAGTTTAAATAGAGTAAGCTTAAAAGAGATATTATTAATTTAAATTATATTTAAATAAATCTAAATTTTACTATTTAATATTAATATATAATAAAATTAATTAACTTTATAATTAATTAAGCGTCTCTTATAAACGTAATTTTTATATTTAATTTAGTTAATATTTAGTAGATATATTTAATAGAAACTAATCTATTTAATAATTTAAAAATATAAAATATTAAATAAATAGTTTATAAAGGCCTTATAAGAGATAATATCTCTTTTTAATATTAATTATAGATTATATAGATAATTAAAAGCTCGCGTAAATTTCGATTAATATTTTTATAATAATTTACTCTCTTTAAATATAGTATTAATCTTATATTATATTATTTAATTAAGATATTTAAATTTATTATTTATTTAAAAATTATTAAGTATAATATTTTTCTAAATAATTTCTTTAATAAGTCGAAAAGTATATATATTATAATTATTATACTCGAAATTATAATTACTATAAAATCTAATATAAATATAATTTTTATACTCGACTTAATTTAGAAAAGACTTAAACGTCGTAAGAATTATAAGATTATTTTTATTAGAAAATAAGAATATAGCGAAATAAAGCGTTTTATTATTTAGAAAGATTACTATCTATTTATAATTATTATAAAAAATAAAAAAAAACCTTTAAAGATTATTATAAATTAGATTATTTTTTTAGCGATTTAATATTATATAATACTTATATAATTTAATTTTTATATTAATAATACTATATAATTTATATATATCTTTAAAAAATAAAATAAATAAGTTTATTTTAATATATATTTTAATTAATTTTTTAAGATTCTAATATTTTAAGTAATTATAATAAGCGTATTATATATATAAGATTTTTTTATTAATTTAAAAATCTAAGATATTAGCGAATAAGAATAAAAATTTAAATTTAGATATAGATATAGATATAGTAAACTTATTATAAATAGAGATATCTTTATTAATAATTACTAAGTATATAAAAATCTTTATTTATATATTTAATATATAAAAATAATTACGCTAACGTCTAAAAATAATATTATACTCTTCTATTTTAATACTTTTAAGTATAAATTAAAATAAATAATTTTAATCTTTAAATTATCTTTAAAAAATTAAATTAAAACTACTATTAGAGATATATTAGATATCTTTTATATATAAAATTTATTTACTCTTAAGACTCTTATATTTAAATTTAATATATTTAAAATTAATAACTATAGTTAAACTATTAACTTTATTAATTAAATAATATAATTTAAATAAAGTAAAGATTTAAAAAATTAAGAAGTTATAAGTAATATATTAAGTATAGATATTATTAATAAATTATAAATACGATAATATAGCGATTATAAATATCGAAGAAATTTAAATTATAGTCTTTAAACTCTTTTTAATAGAGAAATAATAGACTTAATTTTATAAGAATTAAAAATTAATAATAAGATATATAGTATTCTTTAAATTAGAGTTAATATATATTATAAAACTATATATTATCGCTAGCTAGATATACGTAATAGTAATTTTAATATTATTAAATTAGCGATTAATAGTAAACTTATTATTTTAAATATTTTTATTTTTATCTTTATTACTCGAGCTAAAGGAATTATTATTATTACTTCTCTTATTATTATCTTTATTATTATAACTATCGTAATCTTTATAATTATCGCGATTTTCTCTATTACTATTACTATTCTATTTCTTAAATTTAAAATATAGAAAGATATATTCGATATTATTATATTAGTTCTTTTTATAATAATTATAATACTTATAAATTTAAGTATAAATACGAAAGTTATTAATATAGATTTTTTATTAAATCTTATACTCGATAGTTTCGTCGATAATAATTAATATAATAACGCTTTATAAATTATATATAAAGAATTTATTAATTAGCGTAATTAGTATATAGACTTTAATATTAATTAAATTAATAAAATTAATTATAATATTAATAAATTAAGTAATTATATAATTTAAATCGAACTTTATAATATCGTTATTCTTAAAAATATTATAATTTTAATTATACTATTTATAGTATAAATTATATAAAAAATCTAAGTCTAAGTAAAAGCGATAGATCTTCTAATTTTTATTAAACTTTAGCTTTAAGAATAAGTTATTAAACTTATTTAAAATCTTTATAAATTTATCGATATAAAATTAAGAATTATTATTATATTCTATAAAGATAATATTATTTATTTTTCTAAACGTGAAATTAAGAATATTTAAGCTTTAAAATTTAAACTTATTTAAAATCTTCTAAACTTCTTTAACGTTAATTTTATTCTTAATTTTAAAATATAAATTTTTTTTATAACGCGATTTTAATATAGTATAGATTTAATTTTATATTTATAACTAGCTATTAATCTAGAAATCGATAATAATAATATTAATAATTAATTTTATATAATCTTTTTTAATATAGCGCTATAATCTAAATAGCTTTAATTTATTCTTAAATTATTACTTTTAAATTTAATAATTAAAAATATCTTTAAATTTATTAATATTATCGAGACGATTTAAAAAGATTAAAATTTTAAATTTCTTAAAAGATATAATACTTAGAGACTTAATAAGCTCTCTTTATTAGAGAATAAATTAGATAAATTAAATAAGCTCGCTTTATTAAAGTCTAAATTTAAAAATAAAATTTATATATTAATAAGGCTTAAAGAAGTAGTTAGAGTAAGCGATATTAACGAAATTAAATATACTCGAAAATTAAAGAAATCTTTATTAAAGATTAGCTTTAATAAAGACTTAGAGATAAATTATTCTAATATCGAATTAAAATTAATAAGAAAGCTTAATATATATTTACTTTTATTATTAGAATATTTCTTATAATATATTAAAGATTTAAATATATAAGAGAAATCTTATTAAGCTTTAAATATATAAAAGAAATCTTATTAAGCTTTAAGATTAGCTCGATATAGCTTAAATCTTTATTTATAAAGATTTATTATCTATTAATACTTAAAATAGCGAATAATATTCTATTAAAAAGTTAAATAATTAATAAATATTAGAGATATTAAAGTAATTTAAAAATATTATAATAATAAAAATCTATCTCTTATATATAGATATAATATTATATTATTAAAATTATATTAGCTATCTTAATAACTAAAAGCTTTATTTATCTTCTCTAAAATTAATTTAATTAAAATTTAAGATCGAGATCGATTGTAAGATTATTTACTTATTATCGAAGTATTTTATCTCTAAAGCGAGTACTCGCGTTAAGACTTCTTTATAATAATAAAAGGTTTTTCTCTCTTTCGCTTTTAAAATTAAAATTCTTATTTTTTTAATTAATATATTTTTATTAATAATAATTAAAAACTATATAATTAACGTCGAAGCTAGAGTTATTTTTTTTTAAATTATACTTTTTTTAGCGATAACTAAAATAGCTAATTTCTAGCCTTTATTATAAATATTTTATAATTAAATAAATACGAAGTCTAAATACTCGCTATCTAATTCTTTAATATTTATAATATATAAATAAGAGCGTATTATCTCTTTATTTAGCGTATCTTATATAAAAAAGCTAATAATATTTTAGAGATTTTAATAATAATATAATTTAATTAATTATATAATAACTTCGATAATTTTATATAGATATAATATATTTTAACTCGCTTTATATTATCTTAAATAAAAAGTAAAAGCGCTTAAGCGATAGTCTTTAGTCTTTAAATTATAAGCGAATTATAATTATTTAAATTTAAAACGACTATTTTAAAGTAAGAATTTCTTATATTAAGAAGATTAATAAAGTCTTCTATAATTATAATTATCTCTATTATAATAGATATAAATATTTAAAAATAATTATAATTATAGCGATAGATTATATTATTATTAAAATAATTATCGAGTATAGCTTAAACTTATAATTTATTAAAATATAAAGATAGAATACTTAGTTATATTAATTATAGAGTTCTATAAAAGAAAAGAGTAATTTAATATAAGCGCGTTAAGGCGTATTATATAACGAAGTTATATAATCGCTAAGACGCTAAGAGTTATATAATCCGAATTTCAATAGACTCTTCTCGTAAATTTAATAATTTAAATGAAAATCTTACTTTTTAATATTAGTATATATAAAAGAATAAGATAGGGCTAAGCTTGGAAACCTTGAATTTATATGTGCAGCCAATTATCAATTCGGGTCCTATACGCTTTTTGGTTAGACCGGCTAAATCAGCCCGATAGCCCTTCCGCGCCTCCCTCATCAAAAATTTGTATATAGAAGTTTTACACTTTGAAGTACTCAGCTTGCGATATATATAGTTACTTCATAATTCCTCAAATTGTAAAGCTCGCTTTGCGCTTTCTAACGCTGTAAAAATAATGAAGTTTGACCTACTATTGGTGGATTAAATGGATATTTAAATATAATAGTTATAGTAGTCACACTAGACGCGTCCGGGATCGGATAATAATAATCCTTCCACCTGTTTGTGTAATCATTCTTCTTCTACCATTCTATCAATTCTATTAATTCCATCAATATGAATATAATCGTCCTCGATACCCCTCGCAACGTCTTAGACATATATACTCCTTTTACCCGCCTCTTAGAGTCTCTACTAACGCCCCTAGACTACTTCTCGATAAATTCGTTACTGCTGGTAATCGAGGCCGTAAGCGAGTTTAATAGCTATCTACTACTACTTATAAACGCGCTAGAAAGCCCTTTAAAAGAATCTAAACGAATACGTCCTCCCCTATATACTCCTCTTAAGCCAGCGATAATATCTTTTAACCCAGCGATGCTACCTCTTAAAACGCGTTTATCTACTTATAAACGCGTTGAAAGGCCTTTAAAAAGAGCTCGAACGGATTTATAGCTATCGTCCTCCTCTATATACTCCTCTTAAGTTAGCGATACTTGATTAGCCGCTTAATTAATACTATCTATTCTATTAACTTAGTAATTTACTTAGTTAGATCGTTAGCTAATTACTTAATTATTTACTTAGTTAGCTACTTAGCTAGCTACTTAGTCTAATACTCTATAAGAGAAGAAGTAAGAGAAGGAACTATAATAGATAAATGCGGAGAATACTACGGAGAAACTAAGCGGTAATAAGACTACTATCGTTAAGAATACGGCTCAGCTCTCTAAGATCTCACGTTATATTAGTTATCTATTTAGTTAGCCACTTAGTCTAATAGTCTATAAGAGAAGAAGTAAGAGAAGAAACTATAATAGGCAAATGCGGAGAATACTACGAAGAACACTGCGGAGAAACTAAGCGGCAATAAGGTCATCATCGTCAAGAATACGGCTTAGCTCTCCAAGATCCCACGTCATATACTCTCTACGATTTTATATTAAATTATTACTTAGTAAGTGAAGAACACTACTACAACTTAACCTATTATCCCCACTATATTAAGAAATAAGAGGAGAATCTATAATAGGCGAATACGGAGAATACTGCGGAGAATATTGCGGAGATAGTTATTAGTAGCAGTAATATAATAGGCCTACTCTTTACGATCTTATATCAGCTCGATACTCAGTAAGAGAAGGAACTACTATAGTAGGTAAATGCGGAGAATATTACGGAGATAGTTATTAGCAGTAGTAATATAATAGATCTACTCTCCACGGTCTTACACTAATCTATTTAGTTAATATAAGAGAAGTTAATATAGTAGGCGAATACGGAGAATATTACGGAGAAATTAAGTGGCAATAAGGCCCCTAGTATTAAGTACGGTTTCATATCAAATCATCACTTAATAAGCGGAGAACATCACTGCAACTTAGTCTATCATCCCCACTATATTAAGAAGTAAGAGAAGAAACTATAATAGGCAAATGCGGAGAACACTGCGAAGAATACTATGGAGAATACTACGGAGAAACCAAGCGGTAATAAGGTCCCTAGCACCAAGAACACGGCTTAGCTCTCCAAAATCCCACATTATATACTCTCTACGATTTTACATCAAATTATCACTTAGTAAGCGGAGAACACTACTGTAATTTGATCTATTATCCCCACTGTATTAAGGAGTAAGAGGAGGAACTATAACAGGCAAATGCGGAGAACACTGCGGAGAAACTAAGCGGTAATAAGGCTACCATCGTCAAGAACACGGCTCAGCTCTCCAAGATTCCACCTTATATGCTCTCCACGATTTCATATCAAATCATCACTCCGGAACGATGCATATTTGGACGAATTGAAACCATCCGATGTCTTGCTCTAACAGCTATTTCATTATTCGAAAGATTTCACTGCGGCAGAAGATAATGTGGGATTCACACCACTAATTAGTATGTTGTCTCCATTTCTTTCCGATATTTCGATACTTCTTGCCATAAGGATATGGCCTTTCTCTGTTTTTTATAGGCAATTATTATGGATCAATTCTCTACACTCGATATACCTTCCTAATTAGGCCTTAGCGCGTCTCTCTTTGTACATATGTGCCTGTATGTAGGTCAAAAACGCACAGCAAGCGATCAGAGTTCGATTTGACTTAGAAAAATCCAACTCTATAAATTTAATTCATGGGCCTTTACTTGTATCTTTATAAATACTTTATTAAATTTTATTTATATTATATACTTTAAAAGTATATAGTTAACTCTATAACTCTATAACCTTTTTTTATTATTATATTTTTTCTATAAGAAAAGAATTTAAAAAAGATAAATTTAAAGTTTTTAAAGTTTTTTCTTAACTTTCTCTTTTAAATATATTTATATATATTAGCTTTTAACTTAGAAATAAAGAAATAAAATAAATTTTATATAAAAACTAGCGAATTTAAAGATTTAATTAATTAACTTTAAATTTATAATTATTAAATATTTTATAATTTTAGTCTTAAGTAATAAGAAAGTAAGCTTTTTAATTAGAAAATAAAAAAGTTCTCGTAAGAATTATTAGAGTTACGATAAGAAAGAAGTAAGTATATTCTTAAATTAATAAAAGTAGTTATAAAGTATAAAGAAAGATATTTCTTTAAATAATATAAGTTAATTAATTAAAAGCTATCGAAGAAAAAGTTAAAGAAAGCTATATATTAAGTTATATTAAGAATATAACTAAAAATATGAAAGCTAGAGGGATATATAATATATAATATTATTTATTATTATATTAATTTTAAAAAATATAATAATCTTATTAATTAATATATTTTAGATATGTTTTATTATTTAGATTTATACGCTATTTTAATTATTTCTTAATAGTATTATTATATAATTTTTTTTTTAATTTTTAAGTAATAAGATAAAAGTAAAATTAGTTATAAAGTATTTATTATTTTAGTAAATAGGAGAAAACTTTCTTTTTTATTAAACAATTAAATTTTTTTATATAATAAAACTATATTTTAAGAAAATATTTAAAAAATAAATTTTTAAAAAAAGAAAAAATTATTAAAAAAAAAAAAAAAAAAAATAAAAAAAAAAAAAAAAAAAAAAAAAAAAAATAAAAATTATTATTAATAGTATTAATTAGCTAATTATTAAATTAATTTAATTCTTTAGACTAATTATATAACTTTAGAGCTTATTAAGAACTATTATTATATATTCTTTTAACGATTAAATATTTTAAAATATTTTAATTAATATTTTAATTTTTTTTAAATATTATTTAAAGTAATATAAATTTAAAATTAAAATAAAAGCTTTTAAAATTTAATTTATTTTTATTTTATTAAATAATATATATAAAAAAATAAAAAAAAACTAAATTTAAAAAATTTAAATTTATAAAAATTTATTAAAAAAAATTAAAAATATTTAAAAATTTTATTAAATAAATAAAATTATTTAAAATTAAAAAAATAAATTTATTAAAAACTAAAAAAAATAAACCCTTTTATATATATATTTTTAAAAAAAAAAAAAATTTTTTATAAATTAAAAAATTTTTTTTTTTTTTAATTTTAATTTTAAAATTTTTTTTTTATAAAAAATAAAAAAATATTTTTTTTATATAAATAATTATTTATTAATTTAATTTAATAAATTTTTAAAAAAAAATAATTAAATTAAATAAATTTAAAAATAAAAATTTAGAAAATTTTTAAAAATAAAAATAAAATAATTTTTTTTTTAAAAAAAAATTTTATTTTTTAAAAATTTTTAAAAATTTTTTTTTAAAAAAATAAAAATTAAAATTAATTTTTAAATAAAAAGAATTTTTAAAATTTTCGAATTTTTAATAATTTAAAAAAAATTAAATAAATTACTTATTAAAAAAAAAATTTTAAAAAATTTTTAAAAATTCCCTCTCAAAAAAAAAAAAAAAAAAAAAATATAAATTATTTTTATTAAAATATACTTTTTATTAAAATTAAAAATTTAAAATTTTTTATTTTTTAAAATTAAAATATTTTTAAAAAAATAAAATAAAAAAAAAAAAAAAAAATCTTTTTTTAATTAAAAAAAATTTAATAAAAAAAATTTTAATTATTAAAAATTTTTTATTATAATTATAATAATAATTTTAAAAAAAAAAAAATTATAAAAAAAATAAAAAATAAAAAATTTATATTATTAATAAAAAATAATAAAAAAAATTAAAATATATATTAATATTAAAAAATTTTATTAAAAAAAATTTATATAAAAATAAAAATTTATATAAAAAAAAAAAAACATATTTTCTTTAACAAAAATAAAAAATTATACTTCTTTATCTTTCGCTATTTCTATATACTTATTACGCTAACTTCTTATAATATAGTTATTTAAATTTAATAGCTATAAGATTTTAGTATCTTCGATTATTAAGTAAACTCTTTTATTAATAGAATTACTCGAAGAATTATTTAATATCTTATTAAGAATATCTTTAAATTTATTAAATTAATATTATTATTATTAAGAGATTAATAAGTATAATCTTATTCTTTGATTATTTAATTCGCTTTTTTAATAGACTTAGTTAGAAAATTAGATAATCAATTATACTAACTCTAAAAATAATACTTTATTTCTTTTAAAAATCTATAATTTAGAAATATCGCCTCTTTAATTTTTTATCTATTAATAATACTTTAAAAGTAGAAAGATATACTTCTTTAGATTAAGCTATAAATATCTTATCTATTAAATCTTTAAATAGTAATTCTTAATTTACTATTAAGTTCGACGATCTATAATATTATTTATTAGAAATCTTAAATATCTTTATTAATAAGATAATTTGTCGTTATAATAATAGTAGAATAATAAATAAAGGATTCGAAGTAAACTTCTAAGCTATTAATATAGAAGTAATTATTATTAATATTATTAATCGCTATATAAGAAATTATTTAAATCTAAAATCTTCTAACTCGTTAGATTTATTAGAAAATCTAAGAAATTTAAAAATATTGAAATAGAATATTATTAATAAAAGTAATAAAAATAATAAACCTCGCTTTTTTAATAGCGATATCGAATTTTTTAATTCTTTTTATAATAATAAATCTTCTAATACGATAATAGATATAGAGTATATAAAAAAAGAAATCTATTTTTAAGATATTATTATCTTTATTAATAGAATTAAGAATATTATAAAAATCAAGAATATAGAGCTATTACGAAATAATTTATATATTTATATTTAAAATAAAGTATTTAAATAATATATATATTAATTTATTAATAATAAGAAGCGTTTATTAATTTATAATAATAATGTTAAAAAATAAAGTATTACTTTATTTAAGAGATTTAGATTTATTAAAATATTAGAAATAACTATTATTAAAAAATGATATATATTTAATAATATAATAAGATATTATAAATTATATAGATATATTATAATTATTGTTAAAGCTATTAAAATAATAAAGCTTAATAATAAATATAATTAGCTTAATATTATTTAAAATAATTTTAATATCGAGTTTTAGTCTAATATAGATTTATTTACTATTTAAATTATACTAAATTAATTTCTTATAACTATAAATATAAAAAAGAATTAATAATAAATAAAGACTTTAAGAATAACGAAGTCTAGTTTAAGTAATATTTCTTATATATTAAATTTATTTTATAGAAATAATCTTAATTAATATAATTAAGTAAAAAATATATCTAATTAATCTATAAACTTTAATTTTTAGAATTTTAGTTAACTATTATAGTAATCTTTAGCTTTCTCTAATTAATAGAATTATTAAATTTATAATTAATTCTAGAAATTAATTTATTAAAACGATAATTTTACTTATTAAAGCTATTTTTAAAGAGATATATAATAAATATTATTAGCTTTATCAATATAGCGTTAGATTATTACTAATTTAAATTAATATTAATAGTAAAATATATATAATTCTTATTAATCTTTCTAATTTAGTTATATTTTATATTAATTTAAAGAAGTCTATTAGAATATTATTACTTAATCTTTCTAATTATAAAAATAATAAATTTATTAAATCTTAATTAATAAAGTAAAGAAATTTAAGGATTCTTTATAAGATTTAAGTTATTCGAAGAATCTTAGTAGCTTTTATAATAATTATAATAAGAAGAATATTAAGAAGTAAAAAAATAATTACTTTAGCTTTTATAAATCTTATAAAAATATAAAATTAAAAGTTGATTTTATCGATTTATTACTATTAAAATACTCTTATTAGCGATATTATAAGAAGTTTAAATTTAGAAATAAGCTATTTTATTATTTTAAGTAGTAATATTAAAATTATAAATTAAAAATAAATTTTTAAAATTTTAAATTTCGAAAATAAGAATTTTAAGAATTTTAAATATACTATAAAAATAGTTTTTACACTTTATATTACGAAAATAGTTTTTACTTTTAAAATTATTAAGTCTATTATTATAAAATCATCCTAAATATAAATAAAAAATCGCTTTTTATAATTTTTAATATATTAAGATAGATACTTATCTAAATCTAAATTCTTTTAATATTAAAATTTATTTAAATTCTAAATATCTAATTATCTTAGATAATTATACTTTACTAGCTTTCTTATTTAACTTTAAAAAATAAATCTAAAAATAAATATCTTTTATATCGATTTAAGACTATAATAATAAAATTATTAATATTATAAAGTATATTCTTATAGATCTATATTTTTTAGAAAATCTTAAAAGTATAAAAGAAGCTACTCTTACTAAGATATAGATAAAAATTTATTTTATAAATAATCTTAAAATTAATATATTAATTAAAATAAATATTTTTATATTATATAAGTTTCTATTAGATTATAAATTATAATTTATTATTATAGATAGTTATTAGAATATTAAGATTTCTATTTATTCTATAACGTAGTCTTATTTTTAAATTAAATAAGTTATAAAAGTAAAGTCTATATTTATATTATTATTTAACTTTATAATAAATATTCTAATTAATTATTATAATACGCTCTTTAATAATTATAATTATCTATTTAAATTTAAATTCTTAACTTTTCTTAATAGAGAAGACGATATCTTTATTTATATTATAGATTTCGCTATAACTTTTATATAAATAAGAAATTCTATAAAAGTATTATTTATACTTTTTAGAAATATTAAATTAGATATTATAATAGAGTATATTATAAATAAATATTATTAAATTTCTTCTAAATTAGTAAACTTAGTAGTTTATAAATAATATATTTTAAATTAATTAAAGATAGCTATTATTATTACTATTATAAATAATTTTATTAATATAAATTATACTATTATAATATATTTTAATCTCGAATATATATTTTTAAATAATATAATTATTTATAATAACGATAAAGTTTATTATACTTTTAACTTTATTATAATAGAATTTAAAGATATTTTTATAAATTTAGAAAGTATTATAGATATTTCTAAAGAATAATAAATATTAATTTTATTAAAGTTAAATATTAAAGCAAAATTATTAAAAGTTTATTCTTTTAATTATAAAGATTAAGAAATAATTAGTATTATTTTTAATAAGTTATAATAATAAGAAAAGCTTTATTTTTTTATATAGTTAACTTTTTATAGCTAATCTTACTTTATAATATAGCGAAATATATTATAAAATTATAAAGAAAGAATTATTATTAATATTTAAGAATTTAATACTATAATAAAGAATAAAAGCTATTTATTATTCTTATAATTAAATATTATTACTTTAATAATAAAATATATTTCTATTTCTATTATAAATAAAGTTATATAATTTTATTAATTTAGTATAAAGCTTTCTAATAGATATAAATTTATTATTATTAATTATCGCGATTAGAAAGAATTTAATATAGTATTTATAAAATATAAAAAATCTTTATTATATATATAACGTTGAATTAATATTCTACTATATTTACTTTATACTTTTATATATACTTTTATAAATAATATTATTATCTTTAATAGAATCTTTTAAAAATATAAATCTTATCTTCGATAATTATTTTAGCTATTATAAGAGAAATATACTTCTCTAATATTAATAAAATTCTTTTTAAAATTTTTATTTATAATACTATTAGAATAGCGTATTAATTCTCTTAATATATTTATAATAGAAGAAAAGATTAAAATAATTACTACGCTTTAATTTTTATTAAATCTTTATAATTTAAAGATCTTTCTTAACTTAATAAAATAATTAAGAAACTCGATTTCTCGCTATATATAGCGTATTTAGCTATTATAAAAATAAAAGACTTCTTTTACTTAAATAATAATAGCTAAGATTATTACTTTCTTAAATTAATTTTAATATTTAACTATTACTTCTAAAAAGTAACTTATTAAATTTATATATAAGCGAACTTCTATATAATTATACTATAAATTAATTTAAAAAGAAATTTCTATCTTTTAGAATTTATAAAATACTTTTCGCTTACTCTTTTTTCTAATATACTTTAATTAAAAATAAAAGTTATATATTAATATCGATACTTTTAAAATATAGAGTTTCGCTATTATAATTTATTATATATATAAAAAAAAAAAAATCTTTATTTTTATTAGAGAAAATATATAGATTATAATATTTCTAAATAAATTAATTAATATTACGAAATATAATTATTAATTTATAAAATTTAAAATTATTATTATAATTTAAATAATTTATAAAATTAGATATCTAATTAAAGTATTAGAAGTATTATTAATAGTAATTTATATCGATTACTCTACTATAATTTAGATCGCTTAATAAACTATACTTTCTACGTCGTCTATTAATAAATTAAATCTTTAACTAATTTATACTTCTTAATACTTATTAAAATTTAATCTTATTATACGCTATAAGACTAATAAAATAAATATTATTCTTAATATATTATTTAAACTTTAAATAGATATAGATTTTAAAGAGAAGTAAGTAATACTAAAAAGTCTTTATAAGAATATTCTAGAATTAAATAAATAAATAATATCGCTTAAAGAAATCTTAATCTATTATATAACTTTAATAGAAATAAATAATAACTTTAAAAAACGCCTTATTAAGGCGTATAGTAAGAATTCTTAATAGATTAAGATTCTTAACTTACTTAAATAGTCTAATTTCTTTAAAAAAACTTCACTTTTAAAAATATAATAATTTTATTTATAATATTATACTTAATTATATTAATAAATAATAACTTTATATCTCTAAGTTTATATAATAAGAAGTTTTTTAACTAATATATAATTAGAGTTTCTATATTAATTTTTATATTACTTATACTAGAATCTCGCTATTAATCTATATTAAAGACTTATTTAAATATTTTTAAATTTATTTAAAGTATTATTTAAAGTATTAATTTAATTAAATTAAATAATATCTTACTTATAGCGAGCTTAATTTAATTTCTACGCTATTAATTTTATTTTATATTATAATAATAAATTTTATTATCGCGCTTTCTTTCTAAAAAGATAAGAATATACTTTTAATTATAACTTATAAATTCTCTAAAAAAAACTTCTCGTATTAGAATTTAATAAATAAACTATTATCGATTAAATAAATACTTTAATTATTACTCTAATATCTTATAATTAAAATATTTTTATTATTATAATTAGCGATTATATATTAAGTTTATAAATATTTTCTAGAAAACTATTTTTAAAAAGCTCGAAACTATTATAGTAACTTCGATTATTTATTATTTTTAGATAAATAAATAATTAAAAAGAATAAATTAGACTATTAAGATTATTCTATAATTTTATCTTATTATTAATATAAATAACTAATTAAATATACTTCTATTTTTTTAAATATATCTTAATAACTTAATTATATTAATAGAATTTATATTAAATAAAATCGTTTATAAATTTTAAGTAAGAGATATATTAAGTCTACTTATAGATTTATCGCTAGAGAATCTTAATTAATTATATCTTATTAAATAAGAAAAGATTAATAATACTATTACTTTCGCTAATATTATAATAAAAACTCGCTATAATAATAGCTATAAAGCTATTAATCTTTATAAGAGATTATTAATTTATTTAAGATTATATTATAAATATTCTATTTTTAATATTAATTTTAAACTTTTTAATTAGAGAATTAAATTATTTAAAATATTAAAGAAAATTAAAAATCTTATCTATTAATTAAATCTTTTAGATATTATATATATTTATTTTATAATATTTATAATTTAATTAAAACCTACTTTAAATTAATTTAAAGATTCTTATTATAGAAAATTATATTCGCTTTATAATTAGTAAAAAAAAGAAGAAAATTAAATAGATCTAAATCTTACTATTAGATTTTTATTATTTAAAATTAAAAAGCTAAGTAATAGATAAGAAATTAAAAGAAATATTAAGTATTTAATATATTAAAAGAATAGTAATAAGAAGTATAATACTTAATATCTACTATATATTCTTTTAAAAGTAAAGAATCTTATAGTAGAATATAATACTCGAATTTCTACTAATTCTATAAGAAATTATTAAGAAAAGAAGTATTCTACTATATAAAACTAATAATATAAGTATTAATTAAGAAAGTATTTACTTTATTAATTAGCTATCAATTAGAATTAACGTTATCGAAAATTAAGCTACTACTATTAGAAAGCTAGATTATTCTTAAATTGAATAAAATCTAAAAATACAACTACTCTATCTTATATTTTATAATTACTTTACTACTCGAATTCTATTATTTAACTTCTTATTTAATAATATACGACTTTAATTTAAAAAAATATCTTTCTAAGAAAGATCTTTTATTCTTATCTTACTATAATAAGAAAGTTTTCTTTTATTCTAATGACTCTTGTTCTTATATATATAAGATTCTCTTTTAATAAGATAAGTTACTTTCTAAGAGATATTAAACTAAGTCTTTATTATAATTGTTTATAAATAGATATATCTTATAACGATAGATTTTTTTATTTATTTAGAGATAGTTTATTACTTTATTTAAAAAAATAACTTTCTTTACTATAGAAAGAAAGAGGTTTATACTTTATTTAAAGAAATTTATTTCGTTTTTTAAAAAAGAAATCTTTATTATTTGAGGTCTTAAAAAAATAAGATTCTTATATTATTTATAGGTCTCGAAGACGCTATCTTTCTTTTTTTTTATTAATATATTTTATAAATTATAGATTTTTATAAAAAAATCTTGACTTAATAGAAGCTAGTAATTAATAGCTACTATTAATATTATTTTATATATAAAAATATATATATTAAAAAATAAAATTTTTTTTAGTATTCTATTTCTAATATATCTAATATTCTACTTTTAATATAAATATCGCTTATTAAAGTTCGCTTACTAAATTTACTAATAGTTCTAATAAAAAAATAGATATATATTATTTGATTTTAGAATAACTTTTTAATTTTCTATTAAGATCTTTCGAGATTTTTTAAATTATAAAGTATAATTTAGAGATTTTAATAATTTAAAGTTTTTAAAATATAATTTTATAGATATTTAAAGGTTTTTTTTTTTAAAAAATCTATTAATATCTAATATAGTTAATTTAATAAATTAATTATTAATTAAATATTAATTTATTAATAAAGTTAAAAAAGAATATAATTAACGTTAGTTAGTTAATTATTTTCTTGAATTATTTAATAATTATCTTATTTAAATATAGTAATAAATAAGAATAAGATTTAATATAAAGAAATATATTAAAACGAGTAAAGGCCTATGAATTAAATTCATAACCATTTTTTTTGATCAGGGCTGTCGAGTAAATTTTGGTAAGCGATCTTTGGTGAGCGATATTTGAATTCCTTGCGCTTTGATAATTATAAGACCAAATTTAGAAATTCTTTTTTATCTGAAAGCCCACATTTCGTTCTATAATTTAAAAAAAAAATCTCAAAATTTTAATAGAAAACAAAAAAGTTATTTTATGTGTCAATAACGTACACCTAATTTTTGATGAGGAGGCGTGAGAAGGTGATGGTTGCGGATGCTAATTTATTTACCCGCGGTGTCTAACCAAAAAGCGTAGACCTGTCGAATTGATGATTGGCTGCACATACAAATTTAAGATTTTCAAGCTCAGCCCTATCTTATTCTTTTATATACCTTATACTAATAAAGAATAATTTTTAACTTTAACTTTATTTAGAAGTAATTAAGTAAGATAAAAATTTAGAAATATATTATAAAGAATTATTATATCTCTTATATAAAGTTTATTAATATTATTAAATTTTACTTTATTATTATAATAATAGAAAATCTTTTAGTATTAAAATAAGCTTTATTAAAGATTTTATTAGAAATCTTAATATATAAAATAGAAGAGATAAAAGAAATAATAAAAGAAGAGATAAAAGAAGAGATTTTTTAAATAATAGATTAATTAATATTAAAAAATAATAAAATAAACTCTATAATATAAAGTCTTAATAGAAATAAAATACTATTATGATTATACTAGTTTATTATATAAATTTAATAGAAGATAAACGCTTTAATATTACATAGAAGTTATCGAATTTTAAAGTATATAAATAAAGATAATATATAAATAAGAGTGAAAACGAGTATAGAAGTAAGTGTTATAAGTCTATTCTATATTTCTCTTAATATATTATTTAAATCTATAGTCTATTAAGGCCTAGCGTATCTTAATAAAGATATTTACTATTATTTAATATCTTCTATCTAGCGATACTCGACTAATCGCTTAATTAATACTATCTATTCTATTAGCTTAGCAATTTACTTAATTAGATCGTTAGCTAGTTACTTACCTTAGCTATTTACTTAATTAACTATTTAATTAATTACTTAATTAATTATTTAGCTAGAGCACTTAGTTAAATAAGAGAAAAAACTATAATAGACGAATATAGAGAATATTACGAAGAATATTACGAATATAGTTAATAGTAGTAATAATATAATAGATTTACTCTCTACGATTTTACGTTAATTTATTTAGCTAGTATAAGAGAAGTTACTATAGTAAGTAAATACGAAGAATACTACGAAGAATACTACGGAGAAATTAAGTAGTAATAAAGCTATTATCGTTAAGAACACGGCTTAACTCTTTAAGATCCCACGTTATATACTCTTTACGATTTTATATTAAATTATTACTTAATAAGCGAAGAATACTACTATAATTTAATCTATTATTTCTATTATATTAATATAGTATATTACTATAATAATATTATAAGAGAAGAATCTACTACGATAATTATAGTTAATTAAGCCTCTATAAAAGAAATATCGAACGATATATATTTAAATGAATTAAAATCGTTCGATATCTATAGCTATTTTATTATTCGAAAGATTTTACTATAGTAGAAGATATTATAGGATTTATATTACTAACTAGTACGTTATCTCTATTTTAGTTAATTAAACCTCTATAGAAGAATTATTAGATAATATATATTTAAATAAATTAAAATCGTTCGATATCTACAGCTATTTCATTATTCGAAAGATTTTACTACGATAAGAGATATTATGAGATTTACACCACTAATTAACATATTATCTTCATTTCTTTTCGATCTTTTAATACTTCTTATTATAAGAATATAGTCTTTCTCTATTTTTTATAGACAATTATTACGAATTAATTCTTTACACTTAATATACTTCCTAATTAAGCCTTAGCGCGCCTCTCTTAATATATATATATCTATATATTATATAGATTAAATTAATTTTATAGTAGTAGAAGTAAGTTAAAAACGTATAGTAAGCGATTAGAGTTCGATTTAACTTACGAGTAGAGCTAGGGCTAAAATTCGATTTAACTTAGAAAAATTTAACTTCATAAATTTAATTCATAGGCCTTTACTTATATACTAATATTAAAATATAAGTAAAGGCCTATAAATTAAATTTATGGAGTTGGATTTTTCGTTTTTCTAAGTTAAATAGAATTTTAGTTTTAGCCTTAAATTAAATCGAACTCTAATCGCTTATTATACGTTTTTAATCTATTTCTATTACTACGAAATTAATAAAGAAAATAAAACTCTAACTCTAAGTTAAATTAAATTTTATTTATTTTCTATATAATAAATAATTTACTTCTATTACTATAAATTATTAATTAATTATATTCTTATTTAAGAAAGAAGTATCTACTTAATAATCTTATTTTTAATATATCTTATTAATTAAGTAAATTATTTTCTTAATAAATCGCTTAAAATTATAATTAATAGATTAATTTTATTAATAATTTAATTTAGAACTATATATAATTAACTATAAATAAAGATCTCGAGATATAGATATAGATTAATTTATTATAATAACTAGCTTTAGATCTTATTAATTATTATATTAAAGATTAATTAAATTAGAAATTAAATATATTAAAAGAGAATATATAGATCGTTTAAATTAGGCGGAGCTAGAGGGATATATAATATATAATATTATTTATTATTATATTTATTTTTAAAAATATAATAATCGAATATTTTAGATTTAATATATTTAATTTATAAATATATCTTATTATATAGATCTATACGCTACTTTAAATTTCTTAATAGTATTATTATATAATTTTATTTTAACTTTAAATAATAGAATAAAAGTAAAATTAATTTAAAGATATTTATTATTTTAATAAATAGAAGAAAACTATTTTTTTTATTAATAACTTAATCTTTATTATTATAAATAATCTTAATTTAAAAAAACTTATTAAGAATTTAATTATTAAATTAAGCGATATTTTTATTAAAAATATAAAGAATCGCTTTAGATATATAGAAATTAGCTATTTAATACGAGTTAAAATTATTATAAATAATATTAATTAGTTAAGTAATAAAGTCGTTTAATAGCTAGCTAGTAAACTAATTAATCGCTTCTTATCTTTTAAAGCTTATTAAGATATTATTATTTATATCTAATAGTTTTTAAACAAATTTCTTTATATTAATTTAATCTTAATTAATTAAATTAAAATTTTAAAGCTTTATATTTTTTATATTAATTTCAAAATTTAAATATAATTTTAAAAATAGAATATTTTTAATATAGTTTAAACGATATAATCTAACTTAGTACTCTTAATAATTAAAAGAATTTAATAAAAGTTATTATAGAAATATATAACTATATTATTAAAAGAAGTAAAATTCTTTTAAATATTTTAAAGTATATAATTAACGATCTCGATATTATAGCGGTTTTATATAAAGATCTTATTTTAGAAAATAAGCTTAATCGCCTTTAATAACTAAGTTAAATTAAATTTTATTAATATATTATAATTAAACTAAGTAATAATATTAAGAGAAATCTTAAAGCGAGAATAAGCGATTAAATTATTTTAAAGAAAAATAAAGATAATACTAGATAAAGCTATAGTAATAGCTATTTTAAAGTTATTTTATACTCTTTATAATATAATATTCTAAAATATAATTTTTTTAATATTTTTATAGTTATTAAAAAAGAAGAGTTAATTATTAAAATAAAAGATTATATTTTAAATAGCGTTAATTATAATAATTTAATTATTATTAAAATTTATTTATATTTAATTTTAGATATTAATTTAATAGCTATATACTTCGCGTAGAAATTAATTTTAATTATTAATATAATATTATTTATAATTTTATTAAATCGCGAATAGATTAAAATTAATAATAAAATTAATATTCTTTATAAAGTTAATATTATTTTTCTTTAAGTAAATTTAAATTAAATAAAGATAGAAGTTTTTAATAACGATATATTTATATTATATATTATTTAATAGAGAAAAAATATAATACTAAGTTTAAAGAATATAAATAAAATTATTAAATAAAGAAAAATAAAGAATAATATATATTAGTTAAGAAATATATATAAAGTATAAAAAAAGAATTAAATTATTTATAGATAAAAAAAGAAAAAATATATCTAGCGCGAAAAGTTTTAATAGCTAAAAAAAGAATATTATATTAAAAAATATCGCGATATTTTAAAATTATTATTAGCGCGATAATCTTTTTATTCTATAATTTAAAATACTTTAATTTATTAAAGAAATTATTAAGAAAAAATACGCTTAATATAAAAAGTTTTAATATATAAAAAAAGAAATATTATATTAAAAAAAGTTATAATATTTTAATATTATTATTAACGCGATAAGCTATTTATATTACACTTAAAATATTTCTATTTAATAAAAAAGAAATTATCTATATATCTTAATTTATAATAATTTTATAGATTTAAAGAGTTATCGAGTTTATATTATAATAAAATTATTATAAAAAGATTTTATAAGTATTATTCTTTTTATTAAATCGCTATTTTATTTAATATTTAATTTTATTTAATATTATTATAAAGTAAGTTTCTCGCTATATAAGTATTATAATAAAAAAAAAGAATATTATTATTTATCGTATATAAGTCTTCGAAGAATATAGAATTTAATATATTTAAAAGAAGATATCGTAGATAGAAGAGCTTCTTAACGTTTAAATTAATATAATATATTCTTTTAATAATATCTCTACGCCTCTAATATAAACTTTATTTAAATATATTATATCGATAAATCGATATAGAAGAAATCTTCTACTCGTCTTCGCTATTAACGTTATTAATTTAGCTAAAAGAAGACTATTAGCTTAATCTAATATTTATATTTTATATTAACTATATAAAATAGATTATTATTATTATTAAATATTACGTTTTATTAATTCGAAAAATAAATAAATAATTATTTAATAAAAGAATTATAGTTATATAATTTAAAGTTAAAAATCCTTTAATAAACTTTCGTAGAGTCTATTTACTATATATCTTAATATTTTTAAATCTTATTTATCTAATCTAAACCTATATCGTTCTAATTTATATTACTTTTATACTCTATTTAAAAATTAACTTAATTATTATCCTTATAAATATATTTAAAGATATATTTATAGACTTTAATATTAGTATAAATCTTTATATTAATATAAGCATTATATTTAATTTATTAATAAGAACTATAGAATATTATCTAATAATTCTACTTAAATTTATTATCTAATATCTTAATAGACTTATATTAATAATATATAAAATATCTAAAATCTAATTTAAAGACGATATAATTATTAAAGTCCTTCGAAAATTATTTATTATATATATTTTTATCTAAATTCTAATAAGATAGAATAATATCTATTCTACTAATAGTATACTAGCTATAATTCTTATAAAGTATATATTTTATAATAATTATATAGAGATTAAGAAATAAATTTTAATTAGAAATAATAATATTAATAATAATATTTATCTTAATAATATTAAAGAATTAATTTTTAGAATATAATATAATAAGAATATAGATATATAATAAATCTTATTTTTAAAATTCTATAGTATAGATATAAGTCGAAACTTAATCTATTACTCGTAAAGTTAGTTAAAATTAAAACTAATCGATATTTTAATTAGCTATACTTCGTTTTTATAAAAGTATTTTTTTTTAAATAATATTATAAGGCTAATTAATAGAAATTATAGCGTATAAAGAGCTAAATTATATTAAAAGTATTTTTTAGAAATTATTATTTATACTAATTATCTAATTAATATATTATTTAAGAGATTATTCTATTAAATAAAATAAAGAAGAGCTATTCTATTATAATAAGAGAAAAGAAAATAGAAGTATATCTAATATCTTTCCCTTTAGAATATTATTTATAAAGGTCTTTAGCTTTAATCTAAATACTTTAATAATTAAATTAAATTAATTAATAATATATTTATCGAGTAGAAGATTTTTAATAATCTTAATTTATTTTAAATTATAAATAAAAGTTATAAAGAGAGGTAATTAATTAAATTTAATAGATAGAGTAATAATATTCTAATAGAGTTATTTTATAAATCGCGAGTCTTCTTAATAGAAGAAAGAGAGAATAATACGTTATTTATTAGTCTAATTATTTATAATAATTTTATTAATATAAATATTAATAACTACTTAATAGATATCGATCTAAATAATCTTTTAATTTATCTTTAATTAATAAAGTTTATTATTTTCGATAGTTATATAGATATCGTAGATAAAATACTATAATAATCTATCGTAGTAGAGAAGATAATTAAACTTATTAAATAAGATCTATATTATATATTTATAGAAAATTAGCGATTAATAGAATAGAAGAAATAAATAATATAAACTTATAATATAAGATAAGCGTTATTTATATAGAGCTACCTCGACTAATAGTTTATATAGAATTACCTCGACCGATAGTTCTATTAACTTATAAAGCGATTTTATTATTACTACGTCGATAGATAAGAAGACTCTTATCTAATATAATATCTATATTAGATATATTATTATATTATAATTATTTATTAAATAAAAAAATAAAAAAATAATAAAAGGATATATAGGCTAAATGTTAATATGAAATATTAAATCTCTTATTACTTCGAGTCTCTATTAAGATATTCTTAATCTTAAATAAACTTAGTAAATTATTTATATTACTCTTTTAAATAATAGCGATTTTATTTAAAATTAAATAATTATAAATATATAGATTATAATATTATAAGTTCTTATAAAATAGCTTATAATTTTATATATCTAAATTAACCTCTAGCTTTTTAAATATTAATTTAAAAATAATAATATATAAATTAATACTTTTAAGAACTATAATTATTTTATAATAAAGTATCTAATTAATATATTTATAATAATTATATCTAATAAAGTTAATATAAAAAACGCGACTAAGTAAAAATTATATCGTATTATAAATTAATCTTAAATATTATTTATAATATAGATTTAATTAAAGATTAATTTTTCGCTTTTTAAAGGCGTTAGAATAGATATATAAGTAGTAATTATTCTTTAAATTTTATATATATATAGAGTAATTAAATAATTAATAATAATCTACTATAAGATTATAGAGATTATATTATTATATTAAACGCTATAATAATAAAATTCTTTATAATTATTAATAAAATTTAAGATCTCTAACGTTAAGAAGTAAAGAATTTAATTAATAATATACTCGCTAAGATTAATCGAATTATTTATATTTATTTTAACGCTCTTATAATTCTATTCTATATCGTTTACTTCTTAATTAATATCTATTTTAAATATATCGACTTTAATCTTTTCGCTATTATAATATTATTTAATTATCTTATCTTTTTATAACGCTATATTATAATTATTATAAATTTAATTTATAAAATCTAAATTATATTATATAGATTTTATAATATATAAATAACGCGTAATATAGTTAATAAGTTTTATTAAAGATTAAATAAAATTTATATAAGAGCTAGAAGATAAATTAAAAGAATATAAGCTATCGAAAGAGTTATTATTAAAGAAGTCTAATAATAAGTCTTATAATAGAGAGTTTTTAATAGCGTTTTCCTCTCGTTTAAAAGCTTCTTTTTATTTAGAATTTAATATATATTAAGTAAGAGGTTTTAAAATAGAGTAATAAAGAATAAATAAAAGAGAAAAACGCGTTTTAAAAGATAGTATTATTAAATTAAAAAATATTATCGCTAGCTTAAAAGAAATCTATAGAGAAGAATATATTCGTTTAGACTCTTTTTAAGAGTTTTTTAACGCGTTTATAAGTAGTAGTAAATAGCTATTAAGCTCGCTTACGACCTTAATTATTAGTAATAGCGAATTTATTAAAAGATAATTTAAAGGCGTTAATAGAGGCTCTAAGAGGCGGATAAAAGAGATATATATATTTTATAGATCTAGTAATATAAAAGCGAGGGGTAGAGAGAGTAAATATATTTATATTAATGAAATTAATAGAATTAGTAGAGTAATAGAGAAATAATAATTATATAAATAGATGAAAGAATTATTATTTAATCTCGTCTCGAACGTATTTAATATAACTACGATATTTAAATATTAATTTAATTTATTAATAGTAGGCTAAATTTTAATATTTTTATAGCGTTAGAAAGTGTATACTAAGCTCTATAATCTATTAAATTATAAAGAAATAATATCTATAGAAAGCTGGTAATTTTAGAGAATAAGACTTCTATATATAGATTTTTATAGATTTTTAATAATTACGAATATTAATTTATTTATTCGCGATATTTAACTAAAAAGCGTAGATCTAACGAATTTATAATTGATTATATATATAAATTCAAGGTTTTCAAGTTTAGCTCTATCTTATTCTATTATATATACTAATTTTATTATTACTTTTAAGAAATTAATAATAATTATAATAAGCTTTATTTTTATTTATAAGAGGCTTTAAATCTATAATAAGCGTAGTAATTTCGAATATAAATAGAAACTATAGCTCTTATATCTTATTAATAATATTTTCGTTTAAATAACTTATAAATATAGATTATATTAAGATATTTATATAAGAATTAATTATATACTTCGCGAATAATATTAATATATAAATCTTTTAATATCTATAAGCGATTTTTATAATAAAGTATCTTATTTTTTATAGAGTACTTATTAAGCGTAATTCTACGAAGTTTATTCTTATCTTTTATAATTATCTTATAAATTTTATTATATAATTTATTAATCTTATTTTCTTTAACTATTTTATAAAAGATAAAGTTATTAATAATATATATTTTAATATTATTATTATTAAGTTTTAAATAATTAGATATAAATATTATCTAATATTACTACTTTAAGCGTTTATTTTTAAATTATTTAATTTAAAATCGACTATATATATTTTTGATATTCTAAAACTCTAAATAATAAATAATTTTAATATTAAATTCGAATAATATATTTAAATAGCGAGTTTAATAACGACTTAGATCTCTTTCTTTAATAAAATATATTAAGTTTTTATAATTCGTAAAGATTTTAATAAAGATATTTATTATAATATTAGCCCCTTCGGCTATCGCATATATATCGCGTATTAGTTATTATTAGTTATCTATTTTATATATATAATATTCGTATATTTTATAAATTAATAATTAGTCTTTTAGTCTTTTAGTTATAACAAGTAAAGGCCTATAAATTAAATTTATAAAGTTAAATTTTTCTAAGTTAAATCGAATTTTAGCTCTAGCTCTAAGTTAAATCGAACTCTAATCGCTTATTATACGTTTTTAATCTATATATAAATATAAATATATAAAAAGAGACGCGCTAAGGTCTAATTAGAAAGATATATTAAGTATAAAGAATTAATTCATAATAATTATCTATAAAAAATAGAGAAAGACTATATTCTTATGATAAGAAGTATCGAAATATTAAAAAGAAATGGAGATAACATACTAATTAGTAATGTGAATCTCATATTATCTCCTGCCGTAGTGAAATCTTTCGAATAATAAAATAGCTGTTAGAGTAAGATATCGGACGATTTTAATTCGTCTAAATATGTATCGTTCGATATTCCTCCTATAGAGGCCTAATTAGCTATGATCGTCGTAGTAGATCCTTCTCTTATAACGTTATTACAGTGATATACTATATTAATATAGTGGGGATGATAGGCCAAGTTGCAGTGGTGTTCTCCGCTTGCTGAGTGATGATTTGACGTGGGATCTTGGAGAGCTGAGCCGTGTTCTTGACGATGGTGGCCTTGTTGCCGCTTGGTTTCTCCGCAGTGTTCTCCGCATTCGCCTGTTGTAGATCTTCCTCTTGTTTAACTGAGTGCGAGGGTATCGAGGGTAAATGTGTTATCGAGGGTAAATGTATTTATATTAATAGAATTAATAGAATTAGTAGAATTAATAGAATAATGAAAGAAGAATACCTTACGGGAGCTACTACACATGGGTATTTACTATTAATAGAAAATTAATAAGTCATTAGCTATAATTATACGATTTGTATAATAAGGACTACACACCGGATACATTCAGATTTTACGTTCTATATAACGTATGTCGAATAGAGTCATATAAAATTTTCTATTTATAGCAGATTCAGCTAAATTTATTATTAATGGATAGTTAATGGATAGTTAATGAAATATGAAAGAGATATCGATTTATTATTATTTCAATACTACGCTATAAAGTAATATATTAATATATTACTAGTAGAGAATTAATGGCTAGCGGTAATATATAAAGTTTTTCGAAAATTTCTCTAAGTCCCACAGCCCTATACGGCTATATATCTTACTTATATATCAAATTTCGAGAAAAATCCAAAAATTGAAAAATAAATCACGTGACGTTGATGAATAGGCTATTATAAGCGAAGCGAGATACTCGAATTAGTATAAACCTTAATATATAATAAGGGAATTACGAAATAATTATCTATTTATTTCGAATATCAAATAATTTAATATTATCAGAATTCTAATATTAATGAAACGTTGATTGAAAGTTGATCGAAAGTTATAACAAATATCGAGTTGATAGTACAGTCACGTGATATACCCTAATGATATATTTCCTCTAAGGTAGTTATATAAATAGGTGGAAGAATTATTATTCGATCTCGGACGCGTCTGATATAACTATTATAACTATTATATTTAAATATTTATTTAATCTACTAATAGTAGACTAAACTTTATAATTTTTACAGCGTTAGAAAGCGTAAAGCGAGCTTTATAATTTAAGTAATTATAAAGTAATTATATATATCGTAAGCTAAGTACTTTAAAGTATAAAACTTCTATATATAAATTTTTAATAAGAAGATATAGAAGGGCTATCGGGCTAACTTAGTCGGTCTAATTAAAGAGTATAGCGAATTTGAATTTATAATTAACTATATATATAAATTTAAGATTTTCAAGCTTAGCTCTATCTTATTCTATTATATATACTAATTATTCTTTCTAATATATCTAATATTCTACTTTTAATAGATTATAAGCTCGAAAGTAAATAGAGTAATATCGAATATTCTTATACTTTCTAATAAATATTAAACTAAATCTTCGATAATCGTTTATAAATAGATATATCTTATGGCGATAGCCCGTTTTTTTAGCTCGTATCTATCGACGAGAGAGCTATCGCTATTTAATCTCTATATAAAAAATATCGAACTAAAATCCTTATTTCATTCGAGGTCCCGAAACAATACGGGTAAAAAACCCTCATATCATTTCGAGGTCTCGAAACAGTACGGGCAAAACAATCAAAAATCCTTACATCCGAGGTCTCGAAACAATACGGGCAAAACGTTAAAACTCTTATTTTATTCGAGGTCCCGAAGCAATACGGGCAAAATAATCATTTCGAAGTCTCGAAACAATACGGGTAAAATGTTAAAACCCTTATTTTATTCGAGATCCCGAAACGGGTATTTAAAGCCCCGGCACTCTTCCTATTTTTTCTTATCGAAGTTTTTTATAGATTTAACGAGGCCGAGTAAATAATTAATCTCGAATTTAAAGCGTGGATATGAAAACTGATATGAGATACGATGTGCTGAGATTTAGGGATTTAGCTTTTAAGGCTATCGAGGAGTATTATAATATTAGCCCCTTCGGCTATCGTATATATATCGCGTATTAGCTACTATTAATCATCTATTTTATATATATAAATATTCGTATATTCTATAAATTAATTAGTTATAATTATTTAATTTCTAATATATCTAATATTCTACTTTTAATAATATTAATATACTTTAATTTAAAATATTAATATTTTAAATAGCGAATAATAATTAATAAATTTTTATTATAGATTTAATAATTATATTTAGCTAAAGTAAAGTTCTTATTATAAAAAGCTATCGAGTATAAGACTTTATTATTATTATATTAAGATAAAATATTATTATTAATATAATTAGAGAAGTCTATTTTAAGTATAACGTTCTTTAATTTATCGAAATAATATAGAATTAAAGCTCTTATAATAGCTATTTTTAATAAATAAAAGACTTTCTAATAAATCGATAATTAATTAAATATTACTTTCTTAATTATAAACTTTATAATTAATTTTATAGTTTTCAAGAAGTCTCTTATAAATTAACGATGGAAGTTATAAAAGTTAATAAAGATCTATATCTTCTTTAAATTAATAAAAATAGATTATTTAATAATAATTTAAGCTTTAATAAAATCTATTTAAAAGATCGTTAATTAAAATAAAAAAATCTAAAAACTTTATCTCTTAAATATAAAATTTATATTTAAGAACATCTATCTATAACTCGATCTTTTATAACTTTTAAAAAATCTTTCGAATATATATAACGTATTTCTTTCTCGATTAATTATAAATAAAAATATTATTAAAATAGACTTAGTAGGAGTTATTTAAATACTCGAATAGAATATTATTTATATAATATTAATAGATAGCTAGATTATTAATTAAATCGAAAAAGAAAAATTCGATATTTATATATATCGAGAGAGATAATAAATATAATAAAATTCTTACTATTAAGATATATATATAACTTATTAAATATAACTATAATATCTAATCGAGTAAAATATTTATAATCTTAAATTCTCGCGAGAATCTTATTAGTTATTTATTAATAAAATTAGATATTAATTTCTTTTAGTAATAATATTTAGTTTTTAATAGTTTATATAAAAGCGTAAATCTTTATTTAATTCCTCGATAAATAAGATAGAGGATATAAATAAAGTATAATTAGATATTATAAAATCCTTTTTTAAATACTTATTTAAATACTTCTTAATTTATTTTAATTTATATTCTAATATAAAATAGACTTAACTTTTCAATAAGTTAAAAATATTAATCTCGATAAATTCTATTTTATAATTATAATAACGATATAATAATAGTTTATCTATCTTCGTTTTATCGAAAATATTTAAATAATTATAATACTCGATAAAGAGTTTTCGCTTAATATCTTTAAGTTAATAATTTCGATAGCGCTAATTTAAATAAAGTAATTTAATCTATAATATCTCTTATACTTCTTTTCTAAGTTATAAAGATATAGCTTATTAACTAATATATAAGAATTATATAATTTCTTTTAAGAAGATAATTTCTTTAATAGCGAGTTATAAATCTTATTTATAATAAGAGTAAATAGATAATTTCTCTTATTACGCGCTAATTAATAATATAATATAATATTAATTTCAATAATATTAATAGATTATAAATTTATATCTTATTTTTATCTTATATCTTTAAGAGTAAATATAAATCTCTTTATATTAATTATTTTATTTAAATTAATAGTAGAGTTTAAGTTATTATTATATACGAGCTAAGAAAGAGAATTTTTTTTTAAAATAATCTATAGAATAAAGAATTTTAATTTTAAATTTAATAAGATAGCGAGATTTCTTACTATTAAGATCTTATTATTATTATAATTATAGTAATCTAATATAAAAAGAATCTTATTCTTTATTATATCGAGAAGTATTCTATATTTATTTATTTATAATTTTTTTAAAATTCTATTATATATAAAAAGGACGATAAATATAATTTTCTTCTTCTTCTAATAATTATTTATTATTAATATTAAAAGTAAATAATAGATAATAGACTTTCTCGCGAACTAGTTATTATAATTTTTTAAAGACTTAGATTTTAATAATAAAACTAATTCTAATAGTAATTCTTTATAAGTTTTATAAATTAGAAACTTATTAATAATTATATATATCTTAATATACTTATTATTAATAAGAGTATTTAAAATAAATATTTCTATTCTTATAATAATAATATAACTTATATTCTAAATAAATAACGTATTAAAGAATTATTAAGAGTATTTAATAGATATATATTATAAATACCTCTTATTATAACTTTAATAAAAACTATTTATTTCTTAAATTCTTAAAAGCTTTATAAGCGTCGACTAATAGATTAATCTTATATTCGTTATTAATAATAATATTATAAATTCCCATTTTTTATAAGGTCTTTTTATTAGCGTTAGTCTATTTCTATATTAGATAATTTTATCTTAAATAACTTATTTTTCTATAATTAAAATATATAAAATCTTTTAAATCGATATCGATTATCGTCTTTAATATACTTTAAAAAGTATTTAAAATATAAATACTTAATATAATAGCGAAAGATATATAATCCTTAATTATTACGATAATTATCTTTCTTATTTAAATTATAATAATTTTAAAAATAGTTTTATTAAGAATTAGAGCTTAATATCGTTTATAATTTATACGCTATAAAAATTTTATTATTTATTAAATATCTTTTAATATCTTTTAAAAATATAGATTTTTAATTAGAAAGGTTTATAAAAATAATATAAAGTTAAATATATATTTATAGCTTAATATTTAAATTATCTTTTAAATAAATTTTATTATAATTAAGTATAGAATTAAGTCTAATAAATTCTATATAGAATCTATTAAAGAATTAAATTATCTATTAAAAAAATTATAATCTTAATTCTTATCTTATCTTCTTATAACGATTTATCTCTTTATAAATCTTAATTAGTTAATCTATAATCTCATTAACTAATATATAGAGATTTATAATATCTTTATATCTTCTATTTAAAGTATAAGAAATTACTTCTTATTTATTTATAATAGAAGATAAATATTTTAAAATATTTTAATAGAATAATAATTCTTGTTACTCGATAACTTCTTCTTTATTTTAAGTAATCAAATTTTCTATTTAAGATTCTTATTATTAATAAAAAAGAGAGAATTTTATAATTTAATAGACTTCTCTTTTTTATAAGTAAGAAGTAGAATTTAAATAAACTTTAATAAGATTAATACTTATATCTTAAAAATAATTTATAAGTCTTTAAATATATCTAATTATATTACTATTAGCTATTATCGAAGCTCTTTATTATATTCTTATAACTTCTTAATCTTAATATTAAGTTATTTTAAGCGTTATTAAATTTTATTCTATTAATTTATTATCTTATTCTTTTTAATTTTAAAATTAATATATTATTTAATTATATTTTAAAATTAATCTTATTAATAATAGAGATCGCGAAGTATAATAAGAAATTAATTAGACTTTTTATTAATTTAATTATATAATTAATTAATATTAATAATCTATTATAAATTTATAGTAATCTCGATATTCTTTACTATATTATTAAATAGTAAAAATTATTAATAGTCGAATATCTAAGTAAGAAGATTATTAACTCGATTTATCTTATTTAATTATATATTCGAAATTTATAATAATTTTAAAGTAAAAAGAAAAGAGTTATATTATTTCTCTCGAGTTTTTAATATTATAAATATTAAGTAAAGAAGAGAAAAAAAATTCTTATAATTTCTATATAGAATTAAGAATTATTATTATATCTTATAAAGGTAATATTATCTATTTTTCTAAATATAAAATTAAAAATATTTAAATTTTAAGATATAAACTTATTTAAAATCTCTTAAACTTCTTTAATATTAGTCTTATTTTTAATCTTAAAATATAAATTTTTTTTATAGCGCGATTTTAATATAATATAAATTTAATTTTATATTTATAATTAGTTATTAATCTAGATTTCGATAATAATAATATTAATAATTAATTTTATATAATCTTTTTTAATATAACGCTATAATCTAAATAGCTTTAATTTATTCTTAAACTATTATTTTTAAATTTAATAATTAAAAATATTTTTAAATTTATTAATATTATCGAGGCGACTTAGAAAGATTAAAATTTTAAATTTTTTTTTAAAAGATATAATATTTAAAGACTCGATAAGCTCTTTTTATTAGAGAATAAACTAGATAAACTCGCTCTATTAAAATTTAAATTTAAATATAAAGTCTATATATTAATAAGACTTAAAGAAGTAGTTAAGATAGGCGATATCGACGAAATCGAGCGCGTTTAAAGATTAAAGAGATCTTTATTAAATATCGAGTTTAATAGAGATTTAAAAATAAATTATTTTAATATTAAATTAAAATCGATAAAAGAATTTAATATATACTTATTCTCGCTATTAAAATATCTTTTATAATATATTAGAAATTTAAGTATATAAGAAAAGTCTTATTAAGTTTTAAAATTAGCTTAATATAGTTTAAATCTTTATTTATAAATTTTTTTTATCTATTAATATTAAAAATGGCGAATAATATTAATTTAAAAGTTATTTATTTTATTCGGCTATTTAGCTGAGGTAGCCGCCTTAACGAAGGTATTCTATCTGAAAATTTATAAGGACTTAAATTCGTAAATTACTCGCGTCTAAGTATATATAGAATATTATATAAAGGTCTTTATAAAGAAAAATTATATCGAATAACTCTATTAAATTAACGCTAAATTAAATAAATTAGAGATAAAAAGAAGTAAATAAAATTAGAAAATTATTTAAATAATAGATTTAAGCTTATTAATTTATCTTAATTACTAATATTATTAATACTTATATTCTAATTTTTTATAATATCGTTTAACTTCTTAATTATCTCTATTACTCTATACTCGATTTAACTTATTATTATAAAGAAGTTAGATATTAAATAGATAAAGCTTTTATAAATCTTTATTCGATTAGAAAACTCGCTTTAAAGATTTTTAAATATCTATATATTATATTTCTTAATTTAATATCTCTTATAGAGATATAAAACTCGATTTATAAAGATTTATTTTTAAATTAAAATTCGATAATAACTTTAGATAATATTTAAGAATTAGTATATAACTAAGTTATTAAAACTATATAATAAATAATATTTTTATAAAGATTATTTAGTAATCTAATAAAGAATATTCTATTATCTCTTATTAATACTCTTTAAATTAAGATTAAATATTATAAAAGTGATTATCTTATTAATAATTCTTATTTTAAATATCGAGTTAGAAATTAGTTAGTTTAAAATAATAGAGAACTCTTCTTATATCGCTTTCGATATTATATATTTAATTTATATATAAAATAAAAATTAATTAATATTATAAATAGAATATAGTTATTATTATATTAATACTTAAATAAGATTAATCTCTAATTAAATCTTTCTATAGAGTGACTGTTAAAGAAAATTCCCTATATATAATATTTTAAACTTATTATAAATTATAATTTATATTTTATTCGCTAAGATTTTTAATTTATAGCGATATTAATAAATAAAAATAAGGCTCTTAATTCTATCGCTAAAATTAATAGCTTTTAATCTCTTATTTAAGATTATAAAATAAATTTATTAAAAGCTAATTTTTAATAAAGAAATAAAATAATTATTAATCTCTATAAAGTATTTTTATTAAAGTATATTTAATCTCTATATATATAAAAATAAAAATAATAAGCGTTAGTTTAATAGAATAGTATTAGAAATTAATCTATTAATAATATAATTAATCTAAAAAAATACTTATTATATATTATTCTCGCTAGAATTATAAAAACTGTATATATTAAATTCTATATATCTTTTAAAACTCTAATATCCCTATTTTATAAGACTTATTAAATCTCGAAGTTAAACTTTTTTATATTTTTTAAATTATCTTTTTCTAATAGCGAATAATAGAATACTAGCGTTATTAATAATTTTATAATAATTTAAAAAAATTTAATTTAAAGAATTTATATAAATATCTTTTTCTATTATTATTAAATAATTTATATTAACTTCGAGATATAGTTAAGCTAATTAAAGAATTAAGTTATCTAAAAATTAATAAACGCTAAAATATATAAAGAGCTTTAAATATATAATATTAAAATATCTTTAATTAAAATAATTTATACTAATTTAAAGAAGTTAATTACTCTATTAATTATAGTTATAACGCTTTTATTAATAACGACTTATAGATTAATTATCTTAACTTTATCTTCTTTTATCTAATAATAAATATAGAAATTATAAATAATACCTCGAACTTTATTATTCTATATTAATTTATAATACTTCTTTTCTAATTTATCGCGTATTATTAAAGATATATATAAAAATTATAAGATAAATCTAGAAAGGAATATTATAAAGATAATTTTAATTATTATTTTATTTTTAAGAGATAGATAAAATTATAATTAATTTTATATTAATTCCTTAATCTTTTATAGAATTTTAATTTAAAAATTATTTAATCAATAATTAATATCTATCTTAATCGATATTCTTAAATATTTATAAGAATTATTAAAGAAAATTTCCTTCATATTAATAATATAGATATAAGCGATATTTTTTATATATAGTATATATAATTTATTCTAATTAATTCTCGTATTAATTATAATATAATAGACTGTTAAAACTACTATTATAATATCTATCTCTTTTTAAAATTATATAATAATTATAGTATTATTAATATATATCGTTATCTTTAATACTTTATTCTTTATTTATATTCTTAAGATTTAAAGATTATAAGTAATATATTAAATTAAATCTTTAATTATAACTATAAATAAAAGATAGCTTAGAAGATTCTTTTATCTTATATCGCTTTATATTATAATTATTTCTTTAATATAATTATTAATATAAATCTTAATTTTAACTTTTTTATAGATAAGTTATATTTAAATAATAAATTTTTTAAATATATCTAATTCTTTTAAAATCGTTAGAAGAAACTCGTAATTAATTTAATTATATACTTTTTTCTAATTAAAAAAGAGAATAGCGATTTTCTCTTACTTCTATAATAACTTCTTAACGAGTTTATACTTAGTTATTAAATATTAAATTATTTTAATATTATTATCTATAAATCTCTTTAATAAGAAGATTAATTATTATTCGCTAATTATCTTATCTAAAGTCTTTATTAAATATTATATTAAAATATTTATAAAGATTTTATAATCTATATTTATAATAAATAGAGAATAATAATTCTTAATATTAATTTATTTATCTTTATTCTTAAAAAGAATAATAAGAATCTTATTTATTTAATACTTTAAAAGTTTTTACTCTCGCTATATCTAATTATAGAAAAAGATTAATCGCGTAATAATAATCGAGGTTTTTCTCTTCTTCTTCTTTTTATATTCTATAATAATCTTATAAAACTCGCTTAAAAGATCGTCTTTATTTAATAAGATTTCTAAGAATACTTAATAAATAGCGATTTATATCTCTTAAGCTTCGATAAAGTTCTTTATTTTAAGGGAAGTGATACACGTACACCCCCTTTTGATACATGTACACCCCGTTTTGATACATGTACACCCCCTTCAAATCCGATTAGCTTCCGCGCGGCCGCTAGCCGCATATATAAAGTATAAACCCCGCACATAGCTTCTGGTAGTAAGACAAGCCTTCCCAGACCTCTCCTGATGCATTCTAAAAGATCAGACGTTTTCAAATCGTCGATTAATAAGGTCTTTAGATTGTCCTTCTATGGCGATAGCTGATTGGCTAGCTACCCTCTCTCGTTACTACTAGAAATACGCCTATCGTACTCGAATATTCACTACCTATTAGCCACCTATCCTTCCTACAGCTGAAAGATATCAAACATAATCTCGTTACCCTGTATGTAGGCTGGCGTACCACGTCCTCGCTGTCAACTACCTCGCTGTCCACTACCTCGCTGTCCGTCCTACTTCGACTATCTGCGGGGTTTATACTTTTTATGCGGCTAGCGGCCGCGCGGAAGCTAATCGGATTTGAAGGGGGTGTACATGTATCAAAAGGGGGTGTACATGTATCAAAAGGTTAGTATATCACATCCCTATTTTAATAATATCTATCGAGCTTATCTAATCTATTATATATCGTAAAATTTTATTTTAAACTCTCTTATTCGAATATTTTATATTATAAAGATTTTAATAATAATTAATTATTACTTTAAGAATACTCTTTAAATCTATATATAACTCTTTTTAAATATTTTTTAAAGTCTTAATAAAGCTATAATTTATATATCTAATCCTCGTAAAAAATTATCTTATTAATTTTTTATTAAAAATAAGATATTTAATTATAGTATTATAAAAATAAAAATAATTATATATATCTATAAGCTATTTCTTATACGTTTTAATAATTATTATTCTTTTCTCTAGCTTAAAGTTTAATAATTTAAAATATCTTTTCTTTTATAGTTATAAGCGATTATATTATAAATTATATTTAAATTTCTAATCTACTCTATAATTATTCTTTATAATTTATTTTATAGATTATACTATTAATATCTTATAAATTATCTACTCTTTTATTAAATTTTCCTTTAAAAATATTTATAATACTTTTAAATATAAGATTTATATTTAATTCCTTTATAGAAGTAAAAGTAATAATCTTTATTATTTAAGTTCTTAAGTAATTATAAAGATTATTCTTATTATAATTATTATAGCTTTATAATTAATAGATAATCTATTAAACGCTATCTTTTAATTCTTTAACTCTTTTATTTAATTATCTTAAATATAAATTTAATTAATTTTAAAAATTAGAATTTTATTGTTTAAGAAGTATATAAAAGCTTTAAAGTTCGAGTTTCGAATTCTTTAATCGTCTATTAAATAATATATATTATTTCTATTAAACTTTAATAATAATTCGAATAATATTTATAACTATAAAGATGATAAAGAAATTATAAAAACTTTATTTATAACGATTAATATAAAGTTTTAATCTCTCTCTATTATATTATAAAGCGTTTATAATAATATTTATTTAAGCGCTTTTATATTCGCTTTTAATTATAATAATCTTATAACTTCTTTAACTAAAGCGTATATTAACGCTATTATAAATATATATTCTTTATATTTAACTTTATAAACTAAAATTCTTTTATTATCTCCTTTATAAAGAATATAATCTAAATCTCTATCTCTTTATTATTTTATAAATTTAATATTTATAATAATAGCGACTTTATTCTTTTTAACTTAATAGATTATAATAATTATTTATAAAAATAATCTTTTATAATATTTCGTAATTTTATTAAATAGATTTATCTCTTAAAGTAGTAGAATATTAACTCTATAACTCTATATTATATTATATATTTTTCTAAAATAATCTAGATTTAAAATTAAATAAATATTAAGTAAAATTATTTATATTTTATATATAGCTATAATTATAATATAATAAATTTATTTTTTATAAAAAAGAATTTTATAATATTTATAGATTTTAATATCTATAATTTCTTATACTTAATTATTAAATACGCTTCTCTATAAATATTATATATTTTAATTAAATTTACTAGCTTAAATCTAATATTAAACGCTTTATTATATTTTAACTTTAATTATTTAATTATAAATTTAAAACTATATACTTTAAAGCTTTTTTTAAAAATAATTATAAATTTATTACTTATAACGCTTTTAAACTTCTAATATATTAATTAGAATTTTAAATTTTTAAAGTTTTTTATCTCTACTATTTTTATAGCTAAAAGATAAAAATCTATAATATCTAGTAAACTCTTATTTATTATATATATTTAAAATCTTTTTATATAATATTTAATAATATTTATAATTAAAATATCGATATAAAAGCTTTAATTTTTAGTTTTTTTAATAATTATAGAAGAGTAATAATATATTATTTAATTTTTAATATTATAAAATTCTATAGATATTATATTTTTAAGCTCTATAATCTTTTTTAATCTCTTTATAATTTATTTTAAAATTAATTTATTTTACTTTTTTTATAATTTAAATAGTATTTTTAAATAGAGTTATCTATTATTTTTAAGGGCCGATATCGCTAAAATAATAATATTTTTCTCTTTCTTACTACGTCGAATAAATATTATTTTACTCTTTTATATTAATATATATAAAAGCTTTAATTTAAATCTAAGTTTCGATTTAATATAATTTAATAAAGCTACTTCTCTCGATATCTCGCTTTTTATCGCTAAAGATAAGATATAAATTAAATTTATTTTTTATAATTAAGTCTTCTTTATCTTCTTCTTTATTAATAATTAAGAGAAATTAAGAATATTAACTTAATTTTATTTAAAGATTAATATTTTAAATAGTAAAGATAAAAAAGCTATTTTTTTTGTTAATCTATTATAGTTTTATAATTAATAATTTTACTTATAGAATTTATAAAGTTAAAAGAGGTTTTCTCTTCTCCGCCTTAACTTCTCTACTATCTTTTATCTCTTCTTATATTACTTATTCTTCTTAACTCTCTTTCACTCTCTTCTTTTCTTCTTCTTTAATATATATTAATTAATATTCTCTTTTTTAATAGCTTACTTCTTTAAGAAATTTAGATTAAAATATTTTTTATATTAAGAGAAAGAAGATTAGCGAGACTTAATAGATATTAAATCTACTTTATTATTAAATTATAATTTATTTAAAAATAAATTACGCTTTAACGATATATTATTTCTTTATATTACTTCGTTATTTAACTAATTTTTAATAAATTATCTATTAATAATTTTAAGTTATCGATTTAAGAAAAACTCTTTTATAATAATTTTAATAAAGTTAGATATTAATATTATAGCGTTATATTAATAATTAATATAATATATTAATTATCTATATTATATTTTAATTTAAATTTTTTAAAATATATCTTTTAACGAGATCTTTAACTCTTAGATCTTAATTATTACTTCTTTTAACTATCTTAATCTAATAAAAAAGTTTTTTATATTATAATATATATATACTTTAAAAAATAATATAATAATAGCGAGATATTAAATAAAATAGCTTATTAGAATAATAGAAAGACTTCATCTATTATATAGTTATTCGTTTTTTTTAAATATTTAATAAAGATATAAAGATATTCTATTAGAAAATAGCTAAGAGCTTATAGCTAAATTTTTTAGATATTAAGCTCTTAGAGTTACTACGTTAAGATATTATATATAAACTCGAGTACTATTAGCAAGACGCCGCTGTTAGCGCCCTTAAAACGTATTACCGTCGCCGACGATACCTCTGAAAGAAATGGCGAATAATATTCTATTAAGAAGTTAAATAATTAATAAATAATAGAGATATTAAAATAGTTTAAGAATATTATAATAATAAAAATCTATCTTTTATATATAAATATAATATTATATTATTAAAATTATATTAATTATCTTAATAACTAAAAGCTTTAATTATCTTCTTTAAAATTAACTTAATTAAAGTTTAAGACTAAGATCGAAATCGATTATAAGATTATTTACTTATTATCGAGATATTTTATCTCTAAAATAAATATTTATATTAAGGTTTCTTTATAATAATAAAAATTTCTTTCCTCTTTCGCTTTTAAAATTAGAGTTTTTATTTTTTTAATTAATATATCTTTATTAGTAATAGCTAAGAATTACGTAATTAGCGTCGAAACTAATTTTTTTTAAATTATATTTCTTTTAGCGATAGCTAAGATAGCTAGTTTTTAATCTTTATTATAAATATTTTATAATTAAATAAATATAAAGTCTAAATACTCGTTATCTAATTCTTTAATATTTATAATATATAAATAAAAGCGTATTACTTCTTTATTTAGCGTATTTTATATAGAAAAGTTAATAATATTTTAGAGATTTTAATAATAATATAATTTAATTAATTATATAGCGATTTCGATAATTTTAATTAGATATAATATATTTTAACTCGCTTTATATTATTTTAAATAAAAAGCGAAAGCGCTTAAGTAATAGCTTTTAGTTTTTAAATTACTATTCTAGTTATTACTAAAGATATATTATCGTTATATAACGATTCTATAACTAATAATCGATAAATAACCGATATATAACCGATATGAAACTCAATTCATACTCGTTAGAAGAATTATTCTAATTCATGATATCACATCGATTATTCAACGGTCAGGTGACGGTCACGTGACGGTTGTCGAACGGTTATAAAACGATTATAGAACGGTTATACGATTCTTATAAAACTATAAATAATCTATATAATAACTAAAAATAAATTTTAAATTTTAAAGTTCTTTATAGGGCTGAAAATTCGCTTAGTATATATAAGCTTAAATATCAACGCTAATAACTTAAAATTCGTTTTTTAGCGAAATTTTTATATTAGAAGATATATTATATAATACTACTAGCCTATTCGAGACTTAGTAAAAAAAAAATAAAAATTAAAAAAAATTATTATAACCATTATAGAACGATTATAGAACGGTTGTAAAACGATAACCGTTGTGGGTTCTAAGGGAAGAGGTCTATAGTTTACGACTGTTATAGAACGGTTATGAATCGGTTGTGAATCGGTTCTAGAACGGTTTTTTAACTAGTATAGAATTGTTATAATATCGTTTCATAACCGTAATACGCTAGTTCTATAACTTTGCAAACGAATAAAACGGTATAGATAAATTATAGCTATTTAAATCTAGAATAATTATTTTAAAATAAGAATTTTTTATATTAAGAAGATTAATAAAGTCTTCTATAATTATAATTATCTTTATTATAATAAATATAAATATTTAAAGATAATTATAGCTATAGCGATAAAATATATTATTACTAAAATAGTTATTAAGTATAACTTAAATTTATAATCTATTAAAATATAAAAATAGAATATTTAGTTATATTAACTATAGAGTTCTATAAAAGAAAAGAGTAACTTAATATAGACGCGCTAAGGCGTATTACGTAATCGTTAAGACGCTAAAAGTTACGTAATTCGAATTTCTATTATAATATTAGCCCCTTCGACTATCGTATATATATCGCGTATTACTAGAGCTAGTAATTACTAATTATTATTAGCCATCTATTTTATATATATAAATATTTATATATTTCATAAATTAATAATTAGTCTTTTAATTAATTTCTAATATATCTAATATTCTATTTTTAATAGATTATAGATCTAAAAGCGAATAAGATAATATCGAATATTCTTATATTTTCTAATATAAATATTAAACTAAGTCTTCGATAATTATTTATAAATAGATATATCTTATAGCGATAGCCTATTTTTTTAACTCGTATTTATTAATAAGAGGGCTATCGCTATTTAATCTCTATATAAAAAATATCGAATTAAAATTCTTATTTTATTCGAGATCTCGAAATAATACGAGTAAAAAACTCTTATATTATATAAGAACTCGAATTAATTAAAAACTCTTATATTATTTCGAGATCTCGAAATAATATAGATAAAATATTAAAAACTCTTATATTATTTGAGATCTTAAAACGGGTATTTAAAGCCTTAATACTCTTTCTATTTTTTTTATCGAGGTTTTTTATAGATTTAATAAGGTTAGATAAATAATTAATCTCGAATATAAAGTGTAAATTTAATAATTAATATATATAAAATACGATATATTAAGATTTAAGAAATCTAGCTTTTAAGACTATCGAGGAGTATTATAATATTAGTTTATTCGACTATTATATATATATTATATATTATTAAAGCTAGAAATTATTAATTACTAGTTATTAACTATTTATTTTATATATATAAATATTTATATATCTTATAAATTAATAATTAGTCTTTTAGTTATAATTATTTAATTTCTAATAAATAAAAATCTATAAATTAAATTTATAAAGTTAAATTTTTCTAAGTTAAATAAAATTTTAGCTTTAGTTATAAGTCTAATCGAACTCTAATCGCTTATTATATATTTTTAATCTACTTTTATTATTATAAAATTAATTTAATTTATATAATATATAGATATATATATATAAAAAGAGACGCGTTAAGATTTAATTAGAAAGGTGTATTAAGTATAAATAATTAATTTATAATAATTATCTATAAAAAATAGAGAAATACTATATTCTTATAATAAAAAGTATTAAAATATTAGAAAGAAATAGAGATAACGTATTAATTAATAATATAAATCTTATAATATCTTCTATCGTAGTAAAAATTTTCGAATAATAAAATAACTATAAATATCGAATAATTTTAATTTATTTAAATATATATTATTTAATATTTCTTTTATAGAGATCTAATTAACTATAATCGTTATAATAAATTCTTCTCTTATAACGTTATTATAATAATATATTATATTAATATAAGTAAAGGCCTATAAATTAAATTTATGAAGTTGGATTTTTCTAAGTTAAATCGAATTTTAGCCCTAGCTCTAAGTTAAATCGAACTCTAATTACTTGCTATACGTTTTTAATCTACTTTTACTACTATAAAATTAATTTAATCTATATAATATATAGATATATATATATAAAGAGAGATACGCTAAGATTTAATTAGAAAGGTATATTAAGTATAAAAAATTAATTCGTAATAATTATCTATAAAAAATAGAGAAAGGTTATATTCTTATAATAAGAAGTATTGAAATATCGAAAAGAAATAGAGATAACGTACTAGTTAGTGATGTAAATTCTATAATATCTTCTATCGTAATAAAATCTTTTAAATAATAAAATAGCTATAGATATCGAATAATTTTAATTTATCTAAATATATATTATTCGATATTTCTTCTATAGAGATTATAGTAATATATTATATTAATATAGTAAAGATAATAAACTAAGTTATAATAGTATTCTTCGCTTACTAAGTAATAATTTAATATAAAATTATAGAGAGTATATAATATAAAATCTTAGAGAGCTAAGTCGTATTCTTAATAATAATAATTTTATTATCGCTTAGTTTCTTCGCAGTATTCTTTATATTTATCTATTATAATTTCTTCTCTTATTTTTTCCTTTATAGAGTATTAGACTAAGTAATTAGTTAAGTAATTAACTAAGTAAATAACTAATATAATATAAAATCTTAAAGAATTAAGCTATATTCTTAATGATAATAATTTTATTATCGCTTAATTTCTTCGTAGTATACTCTATAGTATTCTTCGTAATATTCTCCGCAGTATTCTTCGTAGTATTCTCCGTATTTATTTATTATAGTTTCTTCTCTTATTTCTTAATATAGTAAGAATAATAAGCTAAGTTATAGTAGTATTCTTCGCTTACTAAGTAATAATTTAATATAGAATTATAAAGAGTATATAACGTGGAATCTTAAAGAGTTAAGCCGTGTTCTTAATAATAATAATCTTATTATCGCTTAATTTCTCTATAGTATTCTCCGTAGTATTCTCCGTAGTATTCTTCGTATTTATCTATTATAGTTTCTTCTCTTATAATATTTCTTCTATAGAGGTCTAATTAACTTATCGCTAGCTTGGGAGGAGTATATAGAGGAGAACGTATCCGTTCGAGCTCTTTTTAAGAGCCTTTCAACGCGTTTATTAAAAAGCTTGCTTTCTCATTACTCAAGACTGAAATTATAAAATATTCGATAACTATAAATTTAAAGTTAATTAATTAGATCTTCAGATTCCCTAATTTTAAAGCTAAAACTTATTTTATTTCTTCGTTTTTAAGTTAAAAGCGGATATATATAAGTATATCTAAAAGAGAAGATTAAAAAAGAACTTTAAAATTCTTAAATCTACCTTTTTTAATTGCTTTTCTTTTATTAAAAATATAATAATAAACTAAGTACGTAGAGTTATAGAGTTAATTATACGCTTTTAAATAATATAATATAGATAAAATTTAATAGAATATTTATAAAGATATATTAAAAATTAAGATTTTTATTTAAATTATTAAGTTTACGAGAAGAGTCTCTTTAATAAAAGCTTTTAAAGAGCTCTCGAAGAGCTTTTAAAGAGTTAGAGAGGTTTTAGAGGGTCTTTCTCTAAGTATATTAAATAAATTATAATATCTCTCTCTCGATTCTTAAAGTTAGATCTCTTAAAATTCCTTAAATCCTTCGAAGCTTTTTAAAAGCTTTTTAAGAGTTTATATTAAAAAAGCTATTAAAGTAAGCTTAAAATTAATTAACTATTATTAAAATAATTAAATTTCGAGTTTACTTTAATAGCCCCTCCGATATAAGCTTTCGAAGAGCTTTTAAAGAGCCCTCGAAGAATTTAAAAGATTTTAGAAGATCTCTCTAAGAATTAAATAGTTAAAAATTAGTACTCGATAAGCTTTTCACTACTGAGAATCCCGCGCCCTAGCACATATTAAGTAGTAATAGATAGCTGTTAGACTCGCTTATAGCCTCGATTATTAGTAGTAATAAATTCGCCGAGAAGTAATTTAAGGGCGTTAGTAGAGGCTCTAAGAGGCGGGTAAAAGAGGTATATATATCTAAATCGAACGCGTTTAATATAACTATAATATTTAAATATTAGTTTAATCCATTTATCGCTGGCTTGAGAGAAGTATATAGAGGAGAACGTATTCGTTCAGACTCTTTTTAAGAGTCTTTTAACGCGTTTAGTAAAATTAGTAGAATTAATAAAGTAATAAAAGAATAATAATTATATAAATAGATGAAAGAATTATTATCCGATCTCGAACGCGTCTAATATAACTATTATAACTATTATATTTAAATATTTATTTAATTTACTAATAGTAGATTAAACTTTATAATTTTTATAGCGTTAGAAAGCGTAAAGTAAGCTTTATAATTTAAGAAATTATGAAGTAACTATATATATCATAAGCTAAGTACTTTAAAGTATAAAACTTTTATATATAAATTTTTAATAAGAAAGCTCGAGAGAGCTATTAAGCTAACTTAGTCGATTTAATTAAAGAGCGTAGCGAACTCGAATTTATAATTAACTATATATATAAATTTAGAATTTTTAAGCTTAATTCTATCTTATTCTATTATATATATTAATAATAAGAATAATAAATTAAATTATAATAATATTCTTCGCTTATTAAGTAATAATTTAATATAGAATTATAGAGAGTATATAACGTAGAATTTTAAAGAGTTAAGTCGTATTCTTAATAATAGTAATCTTATTATTACTTATTTTCTTCGTAATATTCTTTATAGTATTCTCCGTAATATTCTCCGTAGTATTCTCCGTATTTATCTATTATAGTTTCTTCTCTTACGATTTTCTTTTTATAAAGATTTAATTAACTATAATTATCGTAGTAGATTCTTCTCTTATAATATTATTATAATAATATATTATATTAATATAGTAGAAATAATAGATTAAGTTATAATAATATTCTTCGCTTATTAAGTAATAATTTAATATAAAATTATAAAGAGTATAAGACGTAAGATCTTAAAGAGCTAAGTTATATTCTTAATAATAATAATTTTATTATCGCTTAATTTCTTTATAATATTCTTTATAATATTCTTTATAATATTCTTTATAATATTCTTTATAATATTCTTTATAATATTCTTTATAATATTCTTTATAATATTCTTTATAATATTCTTTATAATATTCTTTATAATATTCTTTATAATATTCTTCGCATTTATCTATTATAGTTTTTTCTCTTATTTTTTAATATAGTAGAAATAATAGACTAAGTTATAATAGTATTCTTTACTTATTAAATAATAATTTAATATAAAATTATAAAGAGTATATAACGTAAGATCTTAAAGAGCTAAGCCGTATTCTTAATAATAGTAATCTTATTACCGCTTAATTTCTTCGTAGTATTCTCCGTAGTATTCTCTATAGTATTCTCCGTAATATTCTCCGTATTTATCTATTATAGTTTCTTCTCTTACTTCTTCTTTTATAGAGTATTAAATTAAGTAATTAGCTAAATAATTAATTAAGTAAATTATTAAGTTAATAGAGTAAATAGTATTAATTAAACGATTACTTAAGTATTACTAGCTTAGAAGAAGTATATAAGAGAGAACGATAATTATAAATTCGTTTAAACTCTATTAAGAGGCTATTGGAATTCGAATTATATAACTCTTAGCGTCTTAACGATTATATAACTATATCACGTAATTCGCCTTAGTATATTCATATTTAATCGCTCTTTTCTTTTATAGAACTCTATAGTTAATATAATTAAGTATTTTATTTTATATTTTAATAGATTATAAATCTAGACTCTACTCGATAATTATTTTAATTATTTTATAATTTATCTATTATCTATTATAACTATAACTATCTTTAGTATATTTATTATATTAATATTTATTAAATAATAATAATTATAATCGCGAAGAATCTCTTTTATTAATCTTTATAATATAGATATTTCTTATTTTAAGATAGTTATTCTAACTAAATAATATACGCTAAATATATTTTTAATTAAAAGAATAAAAGTAGTAAGTAAGAGGGGCTATATCGAAATTATTAATATATTAATATATTATATTAATAATTTAGCGTATAAACTCTCTTATCGCTTTTTATATAAGATAATTTAAAATAAATTAAGATATATTATACTTAATTATATAATATCGAAGTTATTATATATTATAATAAGATATTATATATTTATACTTTTTTATTATATAATTATTATAATCGCTAGAATATTATTAATTTTTTTATATTAAGTAAAATACGCTAAAGATAAAAGACGATATATTCTTATTTTTATATTTTATTATATTAAAAATTAATAATAAGTAATTAGACTCTAATATTTTATTATATAATTTTTATAATAAAGGCTAAAATATAGTTTAAGATAATAATATAATATTAAAAGAAAAAATAATTTATATCTTGCGTGCTAAGTATATTAATATATAAAAAAGAATTACCCTCTATCGTAGCGATTAAAAGATAATTATTTTTTATATTTATATAAATAAAGTAATCTTATAAAGAAGTTTTAGTTAATTTTAATAAGCGAGTAAAGCGAAATTACGAGTAATCTCGTATTTAATTTTAATTAATTTTTTTAATAAAAGAGCTAATTAATAAAAGATATTATATTATAAATATAATAGAAAGTAATTAAGATAATCGCGACGATAGTATAAAAAATAAAATTTAATTAAATTCCCTCTTAAATATAAAGAGTAATAATTTTTTATAAAGATTTTATATATTTATATTATATTTCCCCTTAGTATTTATAAATTAAAACTTATCTTTTTAAAGTATTATTAATTATATTATAGATTATAATATAAGATTCTTTTTTAAATAACGCTTTAAGTTATATTAAGTTAACTTTAAAGCTTAGCGAAATTTTCTCTATACGCTTTAAATAATTATAAATATTTTAAATATAAATAGTATCGATAATGAGTATATTTTAATTTCTTATATTAATTCTATTATTATATTAAGTTAATTTATCTTTAAATTATTATTAAAGTTAATTTTAAACGAAGAGCTTTTCGAGTTTAGAGCGAAGTTAATTTTATCGATATTATCTATCTTATTTATTTTATTAAACTTTATTATATTATAAACTTTATTTTTAAGCTTAAGCTCTTATTAAAGTTTTTCTCTATTAAACTCTAAAAATTAAATTAATTTTTTATAAATAATATTATATCTAAATATATCGATATTAAGCTTTTAACTAATTTAAGCTAACTTTATTAAATTTTTATATTTAAAAATACTTTTAATTATTATAAATAAAAGCGAGATATATAGAATTTCTTTATATTATTAGATCTCTAATATTATATTAAAATTAATATTATTTAATTAATTTTTTATTTAGCGATTATTATAAAAGTAGTAATTAATTAATAATTTATAAAAGATATTTTTAAAGTTATTATCGATATAGATATTATAATATAAATTAGAGTATATTATAAACTTTATATTATAATAAAGATTTATTATAAAAATAACTCGCGTAATTTTATTAAAAGCTATATTAACGCTATAATCGTTTAAAAGAATTTAAAAAAATATAAATCTTATAGATTAGATATTCTTAATTTTATTATTTAAAGATTAAAGTTTCTTACTTTTATTATTTATAAAAATAAATTATAAATCTATATTAATTAATTTATAAGTCTATTATAAGAGATTAATAACTTATTTAAAAAATATTCCTTTATTATTAATAAGAATTAAAAATTTATTATTTTTATAAAGATTTAGATAACTAGTATACTTAATATCGCGAGATTTATAATTAAAATTATAACTCTTATAATAAAAATAAATTTTTTAAATTTATATTAATTTATATTAGAATATAATAACTTAATATTATCTCTAATTTTACTATCTTCGCTAAATTCTTTAATATTTATATAATAATTATTTATATTAAAATAGATATTTATATTTTTATTTTTATAATATTTATATTAATTAAATATTATATTTAAGATAATACTAATTCTAATAACTCTTATATCTAAATATAAATTTATAAGTATTATATTATTTATAATAAGAATTTTTATTTTATTAAAAAATATCTCGAATAATTAAAGTATAAGCGCGTTTATAAAGAATTATAAGTTTTTAAAAATAAAGATTATAATAGTTATAGCGATTAAGATAAAAGAGATAATTAAGAAAATAATAATATTAATATTAAATTTAAATTCGAAAAATTTAAAAAAGAGAAGAATTAATCTTTTAGCGTTAAAATAGTTATTATAATTACTTAATCTATAATAACGCGTTATTTTATCGCTTATACCGCTATCGCGTTTATTACTAATTCTTAAATCTTAAATAATAAAATTTATAAATCTTTTAAGATTAAATTCTTAAATAGAGCCTCTATTATTATACTTTTTATTATAATAATAATATTCTCTCTCTAGCTTCGTAATTATATATTTAATATATTACTTATAATTTCTTAATCTTTAAAATCTTCTCTAGATTTTAAGAATCTTATTTTATTAATAAATTTATTAATAATAATTATATAGCTTTTAACTTTAATAATATTAATTTTAAATATAAAATAAAGAGTATTAAGCGTATTTAGATTTTTAATAATATTTAATATATATCTAGATATAATTTTATTTTTATTTTTAAGAGATAATTAAAAAAGTAATAATACTCGCTTTCTTTTATTCTCGACGATCTTTTTATAGAAAAATAGTAGTTTTTCTTTAAATATATTTAAAGTTACTTTTATACGCTTAATATTTAAAGAAATATCCCTCTAATCTTAATCGTTATTAATAAAAAAAATTTTATTTATAATAAATTCTCTATTAAGTCTATAAAGCTCTCTAATTAATAAAAATTTTAAATTTATAAAAAGACTTTATATATATAATATATCTATATAAATTATTTAGATACTTAAAATATTAAGAAGATAATTAAAATATATATCGAAATAAATCTTTTTAAATCTTCTCTTAATAATATTTATAAATTATATTTTATAATTAATCTTAAAATAAAGCTTTATAAATACTATATTATCTTTAAAAAATAAGAAAATAATTTAATTTATATCGATCTTTAAAGATTATTTAATATCTCTTATAACGATTATATATTTATAATTATCTTTTTAAATAATTTTACTCTACGCTTCGATATTTATCTTTTATTAAATAAATCTAATAAGTTTGTTTTTATTATATTTAAACTCTTCTTTAATAATATAAAATATAATAATTATTATTATACTCGCTTTCGCTTTAATTATAATATAGAATATTAGAACTATAAAATAAAAATCTTTTATTTATTTAGAAAAATCGTTTAAAAAGATATTATATCGAGAAATCTCTAAATAAATAATAAGTTTAAATAATTAAATATTATTATTTAGTATAAAGCTAGCGTAATATTTAAAAAAAAGCGATTTATTATAAAAGTATTAAATCGAGTTTATTTATATTAGAAATTATTTATATAATTATTAATTTATTATTAAGCGAGATATTACTTCTTTTAAAATTTATATTAATTTCTTTTTTAATATTTTTTTATTTATATATTATTAAATAAATAGATTTTTATTAAATTATATTTAAAGCTATTAATTAAAAGAAATATTAAGATTATATAATTAAGAGATAACTTATAAATTATTAAGATTATTTTTATTATATATTTTTAAATAATAGCGAGATTACTATTATTTCGAATATTAAGTAATTTAATAATATCTCTTTTAAGTTTATATCTTTTATTTTAGAAGAGAATACGCGTAATAATATTAAAATAGTAGCTTATTATAATAATCGCCGATTTATTAAAATTATTAATTATCTCGAGAATTATCTTTTCTCTTTATTTATAATTTTAGAAGAAAATTATTAAAAGAGATAAGTAATTTTTATTAAAAATAAAGTTAATAACTTATTTAATTTTATTTAAATTCTTAAAAAAGCTTAATTAATAGTCTTAATTAACTTAAAGTCTTTAGAAGAATAATTATCTAATATATTTAATAATAAAACTCTCTTTATAGCCTCTATAACGATATCTTCTAAATTTATTACTCGCTTTATAAATAATTATAATCTAATTCTAATAACGAGTTATCTATTCGATATCTTAAGAATATATAAAAAACTCTCTTTAAATTCTCTAGCGCTATTAATAAAAGCCTCTTCTTTTAAATTTTATAAATCTTAAATTTATAAAAAAGCTATATTAAACTTTTATTATAAGATATATTAGAAAATTATTATAAAGAAAGAAATCGACTCGCTTATTATTAATAAGATTTAAATTTTAATAGATTTTTTATTAAATATATATATTTTAAGAGATTAATAGATTTATAAATTTAAGTATAATCTTATAAAGAAGATTATACGATATAAAGCTCGCTAGATTATTCGCGATTTTAAATAATAAGAAGAGATTAACTTTAACGAAATCTTCGCCTTTATTATTAAGTCTATAAATTATAAAATAATTTTTATATTAATAATTATCTTAAATTAAAAGCTTAAATAAATAAATATTAAAATTATCTTTTTATATAACGATATTAAAAAGATAATTTATATTATTTAATTTATTAGCTTTAAAATTAAAAATTAAAAGAATAAAATATATAAGCTTATTAAGACACTTTACGACTTAAAATAATCCCTTAAAATTTAATATAATACTCTTATAATTTATTTAAAGAAATTAGATTTTAAACTTATTACTATTAATCTCTCTATATTTATTAATAATATTATTATTATTACTATTTATATAAATAATATTCTACTCGCTAATCTCGATAAAATTAAAATATAGAATATTAAGAATAAGCTTAATAAGAAATTCGAAATAATTAATTTAAGATTTTATATCTATTATCTTAATATAATAATTATTAAAAATTATATTAATCGAATTCTATATCTTAATTAAAAAGACTATATTAAGAAGTTTTTAAAGAAATATAATATATTAAGCTTTATACTATTATCTACTTCTATTAATAGCGATAAATTTTATATTATTAAAGATAATTTTATCTCTATCGATTAATCTCGCTATATTTATTAATTAATTATAAAATTACTTATATATATAATATTAAGTATTTAACTTAATATCGTATTCGCCGTTTTAATAAACTTTAGATATATTTTAAATTTAAATAAATTTTATTAAAAGGCTATTAAGCGTATCTTTCGATATTTAAATAATATTAAAAATTAATAATTAATATTTAGAGAAGATTTAAAATTATTTATTAATTATATAGACGCGGATTAGATAGATAATTAGAATATTTAATATTCTATTTTTAATTATATCTTTAATATAAATAATATTATTATTAATTAATTATTGAAATAATAATCTATTATAATATTATTCTTTTATAAAATTAAATATATTAATTAAACGTAAACTATTAAAAAGATAATTTAACTATATAAATTTTTTAATTAATTTAATCTTAGCGCTAAGTATATATAGATTATTATTATTTATTATAATAATTAGAATATTATAGTTTTTATTAAAAATTCTTAATTTTATATATATATTAAGTATATCGATATTTAATATTATTATATATAAGAATAAATTATCGCTAATATTATTACTCTTAAGTATATCTCTATTAAATAATAAATAATTAATAAATTTATTAAGATATTATCTAAGAATAAATTTAAAAAGTTTTATATATTAATTAAGTTAAAATATTATCTATAATATTACTTATTTAGAAAAATCGACTTTAACTTTAAAGAAGCTATTTTATTAATTCTCGCAGTTTAAATAATTTATTTAAACCGCCCGCCGAGCCTTAGATTTAATATTAACTCGCTATTTTATATTAAAATAACTATTTCTTTAACGCTATTATCGCTATCGCTATTAAATCTTTAAAGCTCTTTCGAAATATTCTTACTTATATTACTATTATTATTAACTACTATTACTAAAAATTAGATATTTAAAATAATCTCGTAGAAGCTTTATAGCCGATCGCAATATATAAGACGAAGAATTTCTTCTAATTATTTTATTCAGTTACCTCCACGAATATCCTCCGATCTCGAATCGATCGATTTTTGGTGTGTATTAGATAGCCTAGAAATAAAATTTTTAAAAAATCGTTTTTTGATAAAAAGTGGAATTTGATGGCGATGTCGGTTTAACAGTCGTTTTTAGATTTCGACTTTTCACTTTAGATATTCGGCGTTAAACTCACTTTGGCTACTTAGCTCGGATTTCATTTTAATTATTCGACGCTAAACTTACTTTAACTATTCGATTTAAACTTTATTTTAATTATTCGATATTAAAACTTACTTTAGCTATTTAACTCGAACTTTACTTTAACTATTTAGCGTTAAAACTTACTTTAGCTATCTAGCTCGAACTTTACTTTAATTATCTAGCTCGAATTTTACTTTAATTATTTAACGCTAAACTCTAGCGAAAATTAATTAAATTATTTTTATCTTATCTACTCGATTTTAATATTATTAGCGTTAAACTTCGTATTTATTAAATTTCGCATATAAAAGAATACGTGTAAAGGGGAGTATTAGAATTCGAATTACGTAACTTTTAGCGTCTTAGCGATTACGTAATTATATTACGTAACTCGCCTTAATATATCTATATCTAGTCGCTCTTTCCTTCTATAGAACTCTCTAGTTAATATAACTAAGTGTTCTATCTTATATTTTAATAGAGGCTTTAAAATAGAGTAATAAAGAATAGATAGAGAAGAAAGACGCATTTTAAGAGATAGTATCGCTAGATTAAAAGATATTATTACTAGCTTAAAAAGAAGTATATAGAGAAGAACGTATTTATTCGAGCTCTTTTAAAAGGTTTTTTAGTATATTTATAAGTAGTAGTAGATAGCTATTAAGCTCGCTTACGGCCTCGATTACTATAATAATAATAAGAATCTATAATCGTAATATATAATAAGCTTAATTATTTCTATCTAGAAATCTATTACTTATAATAGAAAGCTTAGTAAGACTTGATAAAAGACTCAACATATTTTTATAATAGTATCTCTATAGATAAGAAGAAAGTATAGCGACCTCGCTAAAGTAAAAGTAAGTAAAAAGTAAATATCTATCTAGAAACTACTTAAAGAAATAATCTTTTTTAAAGAAATTTAATAGATTCGAATAGCGAAATCTTAATTATCGGCTATTCTTCTACTTCTTTATAGAGATATTATTATATTACAATTTAGAGCGCGTGTAAATTCTAGTTTTAAGAAATAACGTTACTTCGGCGAGATTCTTTACGAAGAATTTCTAATCTTTTTTAAGAATTGACGTTATTTTTTTAGAAAATAACGTTTCTTCGACGAGTTTCTAATCTTTTTAAGAATTAATATTACTTTCTTAGAGAACGACGTTATTTTAACAAGTTTTCTAACGCGGAGTATACTAATAAATACGTTATTACTCTTTTTTATATTCTTCTATTAGATTAAAAGCGTTATCGAGATCCTTAATATTATATTATCTATCGAACTCGAGATTATATCTCTTTTAGCGTATTAAATACTCTATAACGAATTCTTTTTCTTTCTTAATAATTCGCTTATTAAGTAATCGCTTAATCTTATAATTTATAATATTATTCTTATTAATAGAGATTAATAAAATATACTATACGAGTAAGATCTATAAAAAAAATTATTTTATAAATTAGAAGCTAGCTCTAGCTAAGCTATTATAAAAATTAAATAAACTCGCTAATCTTTAGAAATAATAAGTTTATATACTAGCTTATTAACTCTTTTAAGAATTTTAAAAGATCTTATATATTACTAAATTAGCTTCTTAATAATTTGTAGAGTAGAGAGAATTTTATAATCTTTATAAAGGCGAAGTAATATTTAATCTTTAATCTTAAAGAATATTAGTTAATATTGATAATTATAATAAAATTTATTTAATATTTAAATAAAATCGATAATATTTTTAATAATAATATATATTATAATATAATTAATTTTTAATAAAAGACTTAATAGGTCTAAAGGTTTATTTAATATAAATTTATAGATTACTTTATTAGAAATAACTCTAATACTTACTAAATTATTTAAAATTATTTAAATATAATAAAGAATCTCGAGCTATATTAATAAATTATTAAGTGCGTAAACGAAGTATTTTAAAATTATTTTGATTATCTAGTTTATATATTTATTAGTATTATTAATCTAAAAATAATAAGTTATTAAATAAAATAAATCTACGTCGAGTATTTTAAAAAGAGTTATCTATAGTTTTAATAAGAACTTCGAATTATAGTCTAAAATTAGAATTTTAAGAAATATTCTTAATTAATAATATTAAGGCGCTTAAGTAAAGCTTTTATCTATTTAGTTACTATCTAAATAAACTTATTAAATATTAATTAAATTTCTTTTATATATTTATAAATTATTAATATAATAATATCTAAAAAGTTTTATAATATTAATAATATTAGAATAAAATCTAATATTAAAGTATAGAATAGTATTAGAGATAATAAAATAGACTAAAAGCTATTATATAAAATATATTAACGAGTTTATAAAATTAGATATTTCGGGTAATAATAAATAAAATCGCGAAGTTCTTTAATAAGATTATAAATATATTAGAAGAATAAAACTATTTTATAATATCGCTAAAATTCTAGATAATTAAAATTGTAGATAATGATTAAGATTTTTTTGATTAGATTCGAAGATATATATAGACGCTAGTATTCTAAGGCTTTATTTATATAAAAGATTAAGTTATTAATTTATAAAGTAGGTTCTTAAGTAATCGTCAAGTTTTTTTCTAAAAATTTTTCGACAAAGTTACTTCTTAAAAATTCGAGAAATAAGAATTTAATATTTTTTAAGAATTCGATACTGTTTAAGAATTCCGGTACTAAAGAATTCGAGAAATAAGATTTCGAAGTTTCTTAAAAATCCGATAGAGTGGAAGATAAAGTTTCTAAGGAACGAGATTTTGAAGTTTTTGAAGAATCCGATAGAATTATAGACAAAGTTTCTGAGGAATAAGATTTCGATAGGTTGAATTCGAAATTTCTAGGCGTGATAAGAAATATAAATCTGAATTTATAGTCTGAAGATTCTTTCCCCTAAATAAAATATAAGAAGATAGCGATATTCTTATAGTAGGTTTTCTATTACTTACTTACGCTTTTAGTTCTTATCTTATTAATATTTAAATATATATTTATTATAAAAACTCGAGTTTATTTATATTAAAGCTATTATAAAGAGTATATTAAGCTTTAAATAATCTAAAGCGATAATAATATTCTTATTAAGACTTATTAGTCTAAATAAGACGTTAAGAATAATATAATCTTTATTAGATTTATATCTTATCTCGAGATTAAACTAGCGAAAAAATTAGAAAGCTTTTATTAATCTTATATTTATTTATATTATCGATATCGTTAATATAATAGAGCTCTATTTTATAATATCGAGAATAATAAAATAATTTATTTATACTCTTATTAAATACTTAAAGAATTTTATTATATATCTTACTTTCTTAAATATCTAAATAAAATCTATAATTTCGAGTTTTATAAATTAGTAATTTCTTTTAGCGAAAGTTAAAAGTTTTAATAAAAAGAGTATAAATTCTATAAGTAGCGCGGAAAGACTATTTATTAATAAAATTCTTATTTTTTCTAATATAAAAAATAATAGTTTTAAAATTAAACTTTTTAGAAGTATCTAAATTTATCTATAATATTCTCTTATTATTAAAATAAATAAGAATTAAAAAATAAGATAAGATTTTTTATAATAATTAAAATAATACGGATTAAGACTTTATAAGATCTCGAAAAACGCTTTATAGATATGAATTATTTTTATTAATAATCTACTAAAAAAGCTTTCTTAAAAAGTAAAGTTTTTAATTTCTATAATAGACTTAAGAGTTAGATATAAAAATAAATATATTATTAAAGATATCTTATAAATTTAAAATAATACTTAAGCTCGTTAAGAATATTAAAATATTAAAATTTTAAGATTATCTTTAATTTCTCTTCTAGAGAAATTAAGTTAAATAAATTAATTTTATAATTAAGTAGATTAATATTCGAGATAATCTAGAAAAGCTTTAATCGATAAGATAATAATATTATACTTTATAAATAGCTTAAAAAGTTCTTAAAGATCTCTTAAGTATTTTTAAAAGATAGTTATTTTAATTACGATATTATTAACGTAAGCTTTTACTCTACTTAGTTATTATAAGATCTTATTAATTTAGCGTTAAATATAAATAATTAAATTTGTATAATTTATAATTTATATATTAAATATTTCTTAATTATAATAAGTTATTATTATAAATATGTATCGATAATTAAGATAAATATACTATTAATAGAAGAAAGATATAGTATTAATTATCAAAATATAGCGATAATCTATAAATATATTAATTATTTTATCTTATAATAGAATCGAATAAACGTTATATAAAATTAAGTCGTTTAAGTCTCTAATATTTATTATCGATTAATCTTTATATTCGTTTTTTAAAAGCGCTTTTTAAATTATAAAGATTAAATATATAAAGAGAATAACTTATTTAATATATTTTAATTTACTCTAACGTTAAAGCTTATTAAAAATTTAATTAATAATTTTTAATTTTTAATTTTAAGTAGATAGATCTTAGCTTTATCGCTAATTTCAAATTACTAATTATCTTATAATAGAATTTTTATTTATTCTTCTTTAAGAACTTTTATAAATTTAATATTTATTTAAATATCGAAAAATTCTTTAATTAACTTCGCGAGGATTTAAGTTTTTTAAATATTATTATAAATTATAACTCTATTAAATAGCTTTATTTTCTATTTAATAGAAATTAAGAATATCGATTTCGAATAGCTAATAAATATTAAAGTCGGCGAGTTAAAAATAACCGATAATTTTTTTAGATAAGTTATCGCGAAGTTAGACTCGATTACGATTTGAAAATAATTCTTATAATTTATCTCGAATACGCTTCTAAATCTTAGTTTCTTCGAAACTTAAATAGAGTTACTTATTTTATTTTTAATAAAAATATTAATTATTAAATAATCTACTATATAGACGAAAAAAGTAAAATTCGTTTAGATAATAGATTTAAATAAAAAATTATAATTAGCGAGTAGATTAACGTTTTTTATAAATAATATTATCTTATTATATAAAGAAATTATTATTATTAATTTTATATAAATTTTTCTTTTATAAATTCTTCTTATAAGTAAGTAGAAACTTTAATTATAATCTTATAGCTTCTTATATAAATACTCTTATTAATAATATTAATAACGATATCTTTAAAATTAATAATATTATTATTAATTAATATTCTAGTATAAAGATTATTAATAATATAAACTTCTCTTCGAAGATAGATAAGAGCTTTTTTATTTTAGAAATCTAGTTTTAGAAAATAAAGCTTCGTAGTTATATATTTATTAGTTTTATACTTATTAACGCTTACTTCGCGAATTTTTAAAAATAAAACTATTTTAATAATCTTAATTTCGAATAATAAACTTTTAAGTTATAATCTATTATTTAAGATTACGCTATAATCTATATCTAGATATATATTATTAATTTCTTTTTTCGATATTAAATAAAGTTCTATATAAGCGTAGTTTTAATTATAAAATATAAATCTTAAGTTAAAATCCTTACTCGAGAAGTTAAATTTAATTATTCTTAAGGTTTTCTTCGAGAAATCTTTTATCGACGCTTTTAGTAATAGCGTCTTATTATTATTAATTTAGACGATATCGGGTTTTCTTAAATAGTCGATATAAAGATATTTATAAAGCTTTATCTTAGATAAGAAGATATTCTTATAAAGATAATAGTAAGTTTTAAATTCTATAAAACCCGCGAATTATTTATTATAGATATTTAGCGAGTAATCGATAGTACTATAATATATTTTATTTTCTTATTAATCTTTACCCGTAAAGTATAATAACTTAATCTTAATATTTTCTTTCTAAGTATTATTTTCTTTATATTAATAAGATTTCTTATTTTTATTAGTAGAAGCTTAATAGATAAATATCTTCGGGCGTTATTATTACTAAAATCTTTAAAAGCCTTAATCTAAAAAAGCTTAATTATTACGGTCTTTTTTTTAAGAAAGCTTTCTTCTAATAAAGATCGAGGATTTAAGAATATCGAAGTATATTCGTTTAGCGAAGCGATAATTTAAAGAGGTTATCGAGCCTCGAGTAAATAAGATTAATATTATAAATTCGATTATTAATTATATTAATTAGGATTTTTTATTATTATTAATTTAAATAAGTATTTATATTATTAAAATAATAAGAAAAAGACGAGTAATAAAGTTAATAAGATTGACGATTATAAGATAATTATTAATTAAATTTAAAACTTTATTATTATCGAGGTTATAACTAATTATAATTATCTCTATTACTATCGATAAATCGAGGTTATTAATTTACTTAAAATCTAGAAGTATTTTTAATATCTATACTTCTTTCTACTTTATATTTATCTATATATATTTATTAATTATACTTAAAATCATTAAGCTTAATAAGAAATTTCTATAATTTTATACTTTTTTTAAAATATCTAATATTTTATCTAAGATCGAAATCGAGATTATTATAAATAATATTAATTTAATTATTAATATCTATAAATTTAGCATTTTTTACTACTTATAAAATTCGTTAAATATATTCTCGAGATTCTTTATAATTATTAATATTATAAAGTATATAATACTTTTTAAAAATCGAGTTAATAGCTATATTAATAAGTATTTTAAATTATTTAATAAGTAGTTATTCTTACTTATTAAGTCTATTATTAAGCTTAATAAAATACTTATTATTATTAATAAGTTTATTAAATTATTATTTTAAGATAAAGTCTTTTAAATAAGTTTAAAGATTTATATATATAAGATTATTATCTTTAATATTAACTACGTTATAAATATACTTAATAAAAAAATAAATATTATAAAAGTATATCTTCTTTAATATATACTTTATCGACGAGGCTTTAGATACTATCGATTTATCTTTATATATTAAATTAAAAAAATTAATATTACTTAAATTCTATCTTAGCTATAAGAAATCTCTATTATTTTCTAAGATATTAATAATATCTAATAAACCCGATAATCTTAGTATTCTTTATTATAATAAATTATTATATATATATTAAGCTATTACCGCGAAAGCAGCTATTATAATAATAATTTATATTTATAAATTATTAAGATCTATTCTATTTAATAGACTAATTAGATAAGAGTAGATTACTTCGTTAACGAAGATTACTCTTATTATAATTCTTAAGCTTATTAAAAGAAGTATAGCGATTCTTAAAAATAAGAAACTCGATAAGTTTTCTAAAGTAACTTTTATAAATAGAGAATCCTTAAGTCTTTATAGTAATTTTACTTCTTTATTAAATATTTTAAATATTATATAAAAATATAATTTACTAATAACTTAATTAAGAGATTAGAATAATACTTTAATTAAATTAAATCTAATACGCAAATAATCGTTTCTTATTAAGATTCCTCGGGTTATCGAGGGTAAATAAAATTTACTTTTAACGATATTCTTAATAAATTAACGATTCTTCTTATTAAGTAAATTCGTAAACGCGTAATTACTTTTAAGAAACTTTTATAATTAAAATAAAAGAATAATAATATTATAAGCGATTAAATTAAGTACTAAATAACTTAAAAAAACTAATTTAACTATTAATTAATAATATTAATAATTCTTAAAAAGAAGTAAAGAAAGATTAAGAAATCTTTACGAGAAATCAAGATTTTTAAAAGAGAGATTTCTATTCCTTATGAATTCTTAGCTAAAACTATAGTAAATATAAGAAATTCGCTATTAAAGGTAATTTTAGATAGTAATAATATACTCGAAGAATTTACGTAACGAAAGTTTAAGATAAGATTTAAAGAATAAGCTTTCTTTAAGAATAGACTTTTTTAAAGAATAAGTTTTTTTTAAATAAACTAGTCTAATAGAGGAACTCCTAAAATCTCTTAATAATTAATTAATATTAAAAAATATTATTATTATTATTATAATAATAATAAGAATTTATAGTCGTAGTATATAATAAGCTTAATTGTTTCTATTTAGAAATCTACTACTTATAAAAGCAAGCTTAATAAGACTTAATAAAAGGCTTAGTTTATTCCTATGACAATTACTAGTAATAATAAATTCGTTAAGAAATAACTTAAAAGCGTTAATAGGAGCTCTAAAAGATAAATAAAAGAAATATATATATCTAAAGCGTTTAATAACGTTTTCGCGAGGGGTATCGAGAACGATTATATTTATATTAATAAAATTAGTAGATTAATAGAGTAATAAAAGAATAATAATTATATAAATAGATAAAAAAAAAATTATTTAATCTTAAACGCGTTTAATATAACTATAATATTTAAATATTAATTTAATTTATTAATAGTAAATTAAACTTTATTATTTTTATAGCGTTAGAAAGCGTAAAGCGAGCTTTATAATTTAAGAAATTATAAAGTAACTATAGTTATTATAAGCTAAGTATCTTAAAGTATAAGACTTTTATATATAGATTTTTAATAAGAAGACGTAGAAGAACTATCGAGTTAATTTAGTCGATCTAATTAAAGAGCGTAATAACTCTAAATTAATAATTAGCTATATATATAAATTTAAGATTTTTAAACTTAGCTCTATTATATTCTTTTATATATACTAATATATCTAATATTCTACTTTTAATAATTTTTATATTTTCTTTTCTATATCTTAAAAATTAATTTAAATTATCATTTTTTTAAAAAATCTTTTTTATTAAATTAGCGTAAAAATAGTAAATAAAGTAAATTCTATATATATATTTATTTTTATTTTTATTATTAAGAGTAATATAATTATTAGAAATAATATATTTTATAATTATATTTTTATAATATAGAGTAATATATATATTTAAGCGTATGATAATATTATAAAATACTATTATTTACTTTATAATATTATCTTTAATTTCAAAAATCTTTATTAAATATTCATATTCTAAATAATTTGAATATTATAATTTACTATTTTAAATATACTTTCTACTTTAAAATTATTATCTAAAAAATTAACTAAAATTTATTTATTTAAAAAAAATAAGATAATTATTATATTTAAAGTTCTTAATATAAGCGAAAATAGCGTATTAATAGAATTTTTAATTTTTTTTAATTATAATAATAGCGATATTATATTCTATTAATTTATTTAATTTATATATTCTATTAAAATTATAATATTACTTTTAATTATAATATAATAATTAAATTAATATTATTAAGATTTAATATTAAAAATATTATTACTTCTATAGCTTTTAGATATATAAAATTAATTAATTTAAATTATAATTAGATTTATAAAAATAAAAATATAATAATTAAGAATTTATTCTATTTTTATAATTAATAATTAATAAGATAATATTTAATTAATTTTAATTAATTTTAATTAGATAAAAAGAGAAAGTATTAAAATTTAATATAATAAATATTAATATTAACGTTAATAAATATAATAGCGAATAATATATATTACGCTTATTTAGTAATTTTAATATATTTTAAATATATTATATTTTTAAATTAATTATATATAATATTTAAAAATAGTATAATAGTAATTAGCGAAGTTTATTTAACTCTTATTTTTATACTATAAAAGAATTTAATATTATTTATAAATATATTATTTTTAATTTATTTATATAGAATTTAATAATAATAGCGAGTATTAAATATAATATTAAAAGTTAAATCTATTTTTTATTTTTTTATATTTAAATATTTTAAATATTTTTTATTAATAATTAAAAATATAAAGCTAGAATTCTTTTATTATTATTTTTCATTTTTTATAAAGATTATAATATAGATATATATAAATATATTTATATTATTAAGATTAATTTTAATATTATAATTTAAAACTATTAATTTAACTTTTAGAATTTTAATTATATCTTTAAAGTTATTAATATATAAATTAAAAATTAAAAATAATATATTAACTTTTTATTTTCTCTTTTGTTAATTTAGATTAATAATTATAATATAAATCTCTTTTAAAAATTAATATATATTTTAATAAAAATTAAATACATTAATAAAGATAAGAAGAGAAATTAAAAGATATAAAGATATAATAAAGCTAGCTAGATATATATATTTATATATATTTAATTTTAATACTTTATAAATAAATATAGAGAGCTATAATAAATAAGTACTTTTATTATTAAATTTAAAGATTTAATATATTATAAATCTTAATTAATATATTAATATATTTTTAATTAATTTAATATTTAATCTTTTATAATAATAATTAAAATCTATATTAACTTCTCTAATATCGACTTATTCTTAATTTAAATAAGAAGTTTTTTATTTTAAAAAGATAGTTTTTTAGTTATTAAATATATTAATATTAGAAAATCTAATTTTTTTAATTTAAAAGCGCTTATAATATAGAGTGAATTTATAAGAATTTTAACTTAATTAATTATTTTTCTAATAATTATTTTATCTCTATTAATTATAGCGATAAAAGCTATATAATATTTATAATTATTTTAATAAAAATAATTTTTTTTATAATAATAATAGATAATATTAGAAGAAAAGTTTAAAGTTTAATAATTAAGATAGAATATATTTTCTCTTAAATAAGATTTAATAGAAGAAATTTATATTAAAGAGTAATAGAGTTTCAATATTAATTAATAAAATATATTATCTTTATATAAATTTTAATATAAAATTTAATTAATAAAAGTATAGTCTTAAATAGTTTAATAAGATTAAAGAAATATATTATACTCTTTATAATTTAAACTTTCTTCTACTTATTTTATATCGAGAACTACTTCTATATTATATTTATCTTCTAATATTATAATTATATTAATAATAACTATATATTAATATATTTTTTAAAAATTATAATAAAATTAAAAAGATTATTAAATTTTTATAAATTTATAAAAATATTAAATATCTTTAATAAATTTTAATAGTTTTATTAAGTAATATTAGATATTTTATATTATAAATTTAATATTATTAAAAATATCTTTATTTTTTAACTAGCTCGCTTATATAATACTTCTTTTAATAAATTTATTATTAAAAAATAATATAAAGATAATAATATATTTTTATTAGAAGATATAATAAGCTTATTCTAAATTAGCTTATCGAAATTATTTAAAAAAAATTATTAAAAAAATTATTAAAAAGATTTAAAAGATAAGAGAAGATTAAATAATATATTAATAGAGATCTTTAAGAATAAAGAATTAAGATTATTAACTAAAGCTTTATAGATAAAATCTTTTACTTTTATATTCTCTATATATTTAAATAAATTATTAATAATAAAAATAATATTTTTAAAAATTAATAAAAGTATATATATTAAAATTAAAATTTTTATATTAAAGTTATTATTAGTAATAGTCTTAAGTAATATAGATATCTTATCTTATAATATAATCTTTATAAACTTTATAGACTTATTAAATTTAATAGATTTATTAAACTTATTAAATATACTATTATTATATTTCTATCTTTTATCTTTATTCTTCTATTTAAATTTTTTTAATTATTATTACTTAATAATATCGAATTTAAAATTAATATATATAAAAGAATAAGATAGAGCTAAGTTATAAAATCTTAAATTTATATATATAACTAATTATTAATTTAGAGTTATTACGCTTTTTAGTTAGATCGACTAAATTAGTTCGATAGCTCTCTTAAGCTTTCTTATTAAAAATTTATATATAGAAGTTTTATACTCTAAAATAACTAGCTTTCTATAATATTATTATTTTATAATTTCGTAAATTATAGAGCTCGCTTTACGCTTTCTAATAATGTAAAGATTTTGAAGTTTAATCTACTATTAATAAATTAAATAAATATTTAAATATAATAATTATATTAAACGCGTTCGAGATCGAATAATAATCCTTCTATCTATTTATTTATATAATTATTATTCTTTTATTACTCTATTAATTCTATTAATTCTATTAATATAAATATAATCGTTCTTAATACTCCTCGCGGAAATATTACTAAATATTTTAGATATATATATTTCTTTTACCCGCCTCTTAGAGTCTTTATTAATACGAATTTATTATTATTAGTAATTGAGGTCGTAAGCGAGCTTAATAGCTATCTATTACTACTTATAAACGCGTTAGAAAGTTCTTAAAAAGAGTCTAAACGAATTTATAGTTATTATTCTTCTCTATATACTACTCGACTAGCCGCTTAATTAATATTATCTATTCTATTAGCTTAGTAATTTACTTAATTAGATTATTAATTAGTTACTTAATTATTTACTTAGTTAGCTATTTAATTAATTACTTAATTTAATACTCTATAAAAGAAGAAGTAAGAGAAGAAATTATAATAGATAAATGCGAAGAATATTACGAAGAAATTAAGCGGTAATAAAACTATTATCATTAAGAATATAGCTTAGCTCTCTAAGATTTTATATTATATTAATTATTTACTTAATTAATTACTTAGCTAGCTACTTAATTTAATACTTTATAAAAAAAGAAGTAAAAGAAGAAATTATAATAGGTAAATGCGGAGAATATTACGGAGATAATTAAGTGGTAATAAGACTTTTAGTATTAAGAATACGGCTTAGCTCTTCAAGATCCCACGTTATATACTCTCTATGATTTTATATTAAATTATTATTTAGTAAGCGAAGAATATCGCTATAATTTAGTCTATTATCTCTATTATATTAATATAATATATTACTATAATAACGTTATAAGAGAAGAATTTATTATAACGATTATAGTTAATTAAGTTTTTATAGAAGAAATATTATAAGAGAAGAAACTATAATAGATAAATACGGGGAATACTACGGAGAATACTATAAAGAATATTACGAAGAAACTAAGCGGTAATAAGACTATTATCATCAAGAATACGGCTTAGCTCTTTAAGATTTCACATTATATACTCTCTATAATTCTATATTAAATTATTACTTAATAAGCGAAAAATATTATTATAATTTAATTTATTATTTCTATTATATTAATATAATATATTATTATAATAATATTATAAGAGAAGAATTTACTATAATAATTATAGCTAATTAGATCTCTATAGAAGAAATATTAAATAATATATATTTAAATAAATTAAAATTATTCGATATCTTACTCTAATAGCTATTTTATTATTCGAAAGATTTTATTACGATAAGAGATGATATAAGATTTATATTATTAATTAATATATTATCTTTATTTCTTTTTAAAATTTCAAAACTTCTTATTATAAGAATATAGTCTTTCTCTATTTTTTATAAGTAATTTTTACGAATTAATTTTTTACACTCGATATACCTTTCTAATTAAGCCTTAACGCGTTTCTCTTTATATATATATATTTATATATAAATTAAAAACGTATAGTAAGCGATTAGAGTTCGATTTAATTTAGAACTAAAGTTAAAATTCGATTTAACTTAGAAAAATCCAACTTTATAAATTTAATTCATAGGCCTTTACTTATCTTAGAATAAAATAATATAATTAGAGTTATAGATTCTTACTTAATATTATAAATTAAATTTATATTTTTTAAAAATTTATATTTATATATATAGTAGTAATAAATTTTAAAAATAAAAAATTATAATTATAAAAGCGAAGTTTAAATAAGTAGTATTATTAAAATTATTAGAAAAGTTATATAAAATATTAAGAAGATTTAAAATAGTAGAGAAGATTAGAGAAAATAAAGCGAGATAGAAGTTTTTAAAAAAATATTTTAAAAAATATTAAAAAAAGTCTATAAGTAGCTAGATTATAAATTAAAATATTAAATATATATTATAGATAAATTAGTATATATAAAAGAATAAGATAGAGCTAAATTAGAAAATCTTAAATTTATATATATAATTAATTATTAATTTAGAATTACTACGCTCTTTTATGAGATTAGCTAAATTATCGCGAGTAAATAAATTAATATTTATAACTATTAAAATCTCGCCCTTACGCGCCTCTCTTATTAAATTATAGATATACGTTATTTATAATAATAATAACTTTTTTATTTTCTATTAAAATTTTAAAATTATTATTTTAAATTTTAAAGCGCTATTTACGCTTTTCGAATTTTTAAGAATCTTAGAACTTAATCTTATAATTATTAAAGCGTAAGGAATTTAAATATTACTTATTAAAGTTCGCTTATTAAAGATCGCTTATCTACTTACTTAATAGTCTTAATTAAAAAAATAATTATAAATTTAATTTATAGGCCTTTACTCGTACTATTATAATATTATTAGTTTATATAAATAAAGGCCTATAAATTAAATTCATAATCTTTTTTTAATTAGAGCTATTAAGTAAATAGATAAGCGATCTTTAATAAGCGAACTTTAATAAGTAATATTTAAATTTCTTACGCTTTAATAATTATAAGATAAATTTTTCAAATTCTTAAAAATTCGAAAAGTGTAAATAGCGCTTTAAAATTTAAATTAAAAATTTCGAAATTTTACTAGAAAATAAAAAAGTTATTTCTATTGTAAATAATATATATCTATAATAAGAGAGGCGCGAAAGAATAAGATTTTAATAATTGCGAATACTAATTTATTTACTCGCGATAATTTAATTAATCTAATTAAAGAGCGTAGTAACTCTAAATTTATAATTAATTATATATATAAATTTAAGATTTTTAAGCTTAATTCTATCTTATTCTTTTATATATATTAATCTTTTAAGCTTAGCTTTATCTTATTCTTTTATATATACTAATTAATATATATAAAAGAATAAGATAGAGCTAAGTTTAAAAATCTTAAATTTATATATATAGTTAATTATAAATTCGTTAAGTCTACGCTTTTTAATTAGATACCGCAAGTAAATAAATTAGCGTCCGCAATTATTAAAAATCTATAAAAATCTATATATAGAAGTCTTATCCTCTAAAATAACCAGCTTTCTACGAATACTATTTCTTTATAATTTAATAAATTATAGAGCTCGCTTTACGCTTTCTAACGCTATAAAAATAATAAAGTTTAGTCTACTATTAGTAAATTAAATAAATATTTAAATATAATAGTTATAGTAGTTATATTAGACGCGTTCGAGATCGAATAATAATCCTTTCATCTATTTATATAATTATTCTTCTTTTATTATTCTATTAATTCTATTAATTCTATTAATTCTATTAATTCTATTAATTCTATTAATTCTATTAATTCTACTAATTCTACTAATTCTATTAATATAAATATATTTATTCTCGGTACCCTCGCACTTAATTAAATAAGAGAAGAATCTATAATAGACGAATATGGAGAATACTATATAGAATATTTGATTTGAAAGTTGTTTATTTTATTCGGCTATTTAGCTGAGATAGCCGCCTTAATAAAGGTGTTTCACCTAGAAATCTATAAGGACTTAAACCCGTAAATCGCTTTCGCCTAAGTATATATAGAGTATCGTATAAAGGTCTTTATAGAGAAAGATTATATTAAGTAATTCTATTAAATTAACGCTAAATTAAATAAAATCAGAGATAAAGAGTATAAATAAAAAATTAGAAAAACTATTTAAATAATAGGTTTAAGCTTATTAATTTATTCTAATCGCTAATATCGCTAATATCTATATTCTAATTCTTCGTGATATTATTCGACTTCTTAATTATCTCTATTACCCTATATTTAATCTAATTTATTATTATAGAGAAATAGAATATTATATAAGTAGAGCTCTTATAAACCTTTATTTAATCGAGAAGCTCTCTCTAAAGATTTTTAAATATCTATATATTATACTTTTTAATTTAATACCTCTTATAAAGATATAAAACTCGATTTATAAGAATTTACTTTCGAATTAGAATTCGATAATAACTTTAAGTAATATCTAAGAATTAATATATAACTAAATCGCTAAAACTATATAATAGATAATATTTCTATAAAGATTAAATAGTAATCTAATAAAGAATATTTTATTATTTCTTATTAATACTTTTTAGATTAAGACTAAATACTATAAAAGCGATTATCTTATTAATAATTTTTATTTTAAATATCGAGTTAAAAGTTAATCGACTTAAAATAATAGAAAATTCTTCTTATATCGCTTTCGATATTATATACTCGATTTATATATAAAATAAAGATTAATTAATATTATAAATAGAATATAGCTATTATTATATCGATATTTAAATAAAATTAATTTTTAATTAAATCTTCTTATAAAATAATTATTAAAGAAGATCTTCTATATATAATATTCTAAACTTATTATAAATTATAATCTATATTCTATTTATCGAGACTCTTAATTTATAATAACGTTAATAAATAAGAATAAAACCTTTAATTTTATCGTTAAAATTAATAATTTTTAATCTCTCGCCTAAGATTATAAGATAAACTTATTAGAAACTAATCTTCGATAAAAAAATAAAATAATTATTAATCTTTATAAAGTATTTCTATCGAAGTATATCTAGTTTTTATATATATAGGCTTAAGAGTAATAAGCGTTAGTTAAATAAAATAGCGTTAGAAATTAATCTATTAATAGTATAATCGATTTAAAAAGAGTGCTTACTATATACTATTTTAGTTAAAATTATTAAAATCGCGTATATTAAGTTTTATATATCTTTTAAAACTCTAATATCTTCGTTTTATAGGACTTATTAGATCTCGAAATTAAACTTTTTTATATTTTCTAAATCGTCTTTCTTTAATAATAAATAATAAAATATAGACGTCGCTAATAGTTTTATAATAATTAGAGAAGATTTAACTTAAAGAATTTATATAGATATCTTTTTTTATTACTATTAAATAGTTTATATTAGCTTTAAAATATAATTAAGCTAATTAAAGAATTAAATTATTTAAAAATTAATAAACGCCGAGATATATAAAGAGCTTTAGATATATAACGCTAGAATATTTTTAATTAGAATAGTTTATATTAATTTAAAGAAATTAATTACTCTACTAATTATAGTTATAATACTTTTATTAATAACGACTTATAGATTAATTATTTTAATTCTATCCTCTTTTATCTAATAATAAATATAAAGATTATAAATAATATCTTAGATTTTATTATCTTATATTAACTTATAATACTTCTTTTCTAATTTATCGCGTATCGCTAAAGATATATATAAAAATTATAAAGCGAATTTAAAAAGGAATATTATAAAGGTAATTTCGATTATTACTTTACTCTTAAGAAATAAATAAAATCGCGATTAATTTTATATTAATTTCTTAGCCTTTTATAGAATTTTAATTTAAAAATTATTTAATTAATAATTAATATCTATCTTAATCGATATCCTTAGATATTTATAGAGATTATCGAAGAAAATTTTCTTTATATTAATAATATAAATATAGGCGATATTTCTTATATATAGTATATATAATTTATTCTAATTAATTCTCGCGTTAATTATAATATAATAAACCTTTAAAATTACTATTATAATATTTATCTCTTCTTAAAATTATATAATAATTATAATATTATTAATATATATCGTTATCTTTAAAAATCTATTTCTTATTTATACTTTTAAAATTTAAGAGTTATAGATAATATATTAGATTAAGCTTTTAATTATAATTATAAATAGAGAATAACTTAAAGAGTCTCTCTATCTTATACTATTTTATATTATAATTATTTCTTTAATATAGTTATTAATATAAATTTTAACCTAAATTTTTTATAAATAAGTTATATCTAGATAATAAATTTCTCGAATATATCTAATTCTTTTAGAATCGCTAGAAGAAACTTATAATTAACTTAATTATATACTTTTTTCTAATTAAAAAAGAGAATAGCGATTTTCTCTTACTTCTATAATAATTTCTTAATAGATTTATACTTAATTATTAAGTATTAAATTATTTTAATATTATTATCTATAAATTTCTTCGATAAAAAGATTAATTATTATTCGTTAATTATTCTATTTAAAGCTTTTATTAAACGTTATATTAGAATATTTATAAAGATTTTATAATTTATATTTATAATAAATAGAGAGCGATAATTCTTAATATCGATTTATTTATCTTTATTCTTAAAAAGAATAATAAAAATCTTATTTATCTAATACTTCGAAAGTTTTTATTTTCGCTATATCTAGTTATAGAAGAAGATTAATTATATAATAATAATTAAAATTTTCTCTTTTTTCTTCTTCTTATATCTTATAATAGTCTTATAGAATTTATTTAAAAGATCGTCTTTACTTAGCGAAGTTTCTAAAAACGCCTAGCGAATAGCGACTTATATTTTTTAAGCTTCGATAAAGTCTTTTATTTTAATAATATTTATCGAGCTTACTCGATCTATTATATATCGTAGAATTTCGTTTTAGACGCCCTTATTTAAAGATTTTATATTATAGAGATTTCGATAATAGTCTATTACTACTCTAAGAATATTTTTCGAGTTTATATATATCTCTTCTTAATCGTTTTTTAAGATCTTAATAAAGCTATAATTTATATACCTAGCTCTTATAAAAAACTATCTTATTAACTTTTTATTAAGAATAAGATATTTAGCTATAGTATTATAGAAATAAAATTAATTATATATATCTATAAGCTATTTTTTACGCGTTTTAATAATTATTATTCTTTTCTTTAATTCGAAATTTAATAATTTAAGATATCTTTTCTTTTATAGTTATAGATAATTACGCTATAAATTATACTTAACTTTCTAATTCGCCCTATAATTATTCTTTACGATATATTTTATAAATTATACTATTAATATCTTATAAATTATTTACTCTTTTATCGAGTTTCTCTTTAAAAGTATTTATAATATCTTTAAATATAAGACTCGCACTTAGTTTCTTTATAAAAGTAAGAGTAATAATCTCTATCGCCCGAGTTCTCGAATAATTATAGAGATTATTTTTATTATAGTTATTATAGTCTTATAATTAATAGATAATTTATTAAACGCTATCTCTTAATTTTTTAATTTTTTTATTTAATTATCTTAGATATAGATTTAATTAATTCTAGAAATTAAAGTTTTATTATTTAAGAAGTATATAAAAACTCTAAAATTCGAATTTCGAATTTTTTAATCGTCTATTAGATAATATATTTTATTTTCTTTAAGCTTTAATAATAATTTAGATAGCGCTCGCAGCTATAAAGACGGCGGAGGAATTATAAAAACTTTATTTATAGCGATTAATATAAGATTTTAATTTTTCTCTACTACGTCGTAGGATATTTATAGCGATATCTATTCGAGCGCCTTTATATTTACTTTTAGCTACGATAGTCTTTTATCTTCTTTAATTAAGATGTATATCGATATTATTATAAATATATATTTTTTATATTTAATCTTATAGACTAAAATTCTTTTATTACCCCCTTTATAAATAATATAATTTAAGTCTTTATCTCTTTATTATTTTATAAATTTAATATTTATAATAATAGCGACTTTATTCTTTTTAACTTAATAAATTATAATAATTATTTATAGGAATAATCTTTTATAGTATTCCGCTATCTTATTAAATAGGTTCGCCTTTTAAAATAGTAAAATATTAATTTTATAACTCTATATTATATTATATATTTTTTTAAAATAATCTAGATTTAAGATTAAATAAATATTAAGTAAGATTATTTATATTTTATATATAGCTATAATTATAATATAATAGATTTATTCTTTATAAGAAAGAACTTTATAGTATTCGTAGGTTTTAATATCTATAGTTTCCTATATTTAATTATTAAATACGCTTTCTTATAAACGTTATATATCTTAATTAGATTTATTAACTTAAATCTAATATTAAACGCTTTATTATATTTTAATTTTAATTATCTAATTATAAACTCGAAGCTATATACTTTAAAGCTTTTTTTAAAAATAATTATAGCTTTATTATTTATAACGCCTTTAAACTTCTAATATATTAATTAAAATTTTAGATTCTTAAAATTCTTTACTTCTATTATCTATATAGTTAAAAGATAAAAATCTATAGCGTCTAGCGAACTCTTATTTATTATATATATTTAAGATTTTTTTATATAATATCTAATAATATATATAATTAAAATATTAATATAAAAGCTTCGATTTTTAATTTTTTTAATAATTATAGAAGAGTAGTAATATATTATTTAATTTTTAGCGTTATAAAGTTCTATAAATATTATATTTTTAAGCTCTATAATCTTCTTTAATCTCTTTATAATTTATTTTAGAATTAATTTATTCTATTTTCTTTATAATTTAAATAGTATTTTTAGATAAAGTTATTTCTTATTTTTAAAGATCGATATCACTAAAGTAGCGATATCTCTCTCTTTCTTACTATGTCGAATAAATATTATTTTATTCTCTTATATTAATATATATAATAGCTATAGTCTAGACTTAAGCTTTAATTTAATATAACTTAATAAAGCCACTTTTTTCGATATCTCGCTTTTTATTATTAAAGATAAAGTGCGAATCGAGCTCGTCTCCTATAGCTAAGCCTTCTTTATTTTCTTCTTTATCGATAATTAAAGAAAGTTAATAATATTAACTCAACTTTATTTAAAAAATAATACTTTAAGCGATAAAAATAGAGGAATTATTTCTCTTATTAATCTATCGCAGTTTTATAATTAATAATTTTATTTATAAAATTTATAGAATTAAGAGAAGTTTTTTTCTCTTCATCTTAACTTCTCTATTATCTTCTATCTCTTTTTACGCTATTTATTCTTTTTAACTCTTTTTTACTTCTTTCTCTTCTATTTCTCTAGTATATATCGATTAATATTTTTTTTATTAGCGATTTACCCCTCTAAAAAATCTAGAATAAGATATTTTTTATATCGAGAGAGAGAAAATTAGTAAGACTTAATAGATATTAGATTTACTTTATTATTAGATTATAGCTTATTTAAAGATAGATTACGTTTTAACGATATACTATTCTTTTATATTACTTCGTTACTTAACTAATTCTTAATAAATTATTTATTAATAATTTTAAATTATCGATTTAGAGAAGACTCTTCTATAATAATTTTAGTAGAGTTAGATATTAATATTATAGCGTTATATTAATAATTAATATAATATATTAATTATCTATATTATATTTTAATTTAGATTTTTTAGAATATATCTTTTAATAAAATTCTTAATTTTTAGATTCTAATTATTACTTCTTTTAACTATCTCGATTTAATAAAAAAGTTTTTTACGTTATAACGTATATATGTCTTAAAGGGTGATATAGCGATAGCGAGATATTAGATAAAGTAGTCTATTAGAGTAATAGAAAGACTTTATTTATTATATAATTATTCGTTTTTTTTAGATATTTAATAGAGGTATAGAGGTATTTCGTTAGGAAATAGCCGAGAACCTATAGCTGAATTCCTTAGGTATTAAGTTCTTAGAGTTATTACGTCAAGGCACTATATATAAACTCAAGCACTATTAGTAAGACGCCGCTGCCAGCGCCCTTAGAACGTGTTACTGTCGCCGGCGACACCTCTGGAAGATACTATAAAGAATATTATAAAGATAGTTATTAGCAGTAGTAATATAATAAGTCTACTCTTTATAATCTTATATTAATTTACTTAACTAGTATAAGAGAAGTTAATATAGTAAATAAATACGAAGAATATTACGAAGAAATTAAGTAGTAATAAGACTCTTAATATTAAGAATACGACTTAGCTCTTTAAGATCTTACGTTATATACTCTTTATAATTCTATATTAAATTATTACTTAGTAAGCGAAGAATACTACTATAACTTAGTCTATTATCTTTACTATATTAAGAGATAAGAGAAGAAACTATAATAGATAAATACGAAGAATATTACGAAGAATACTATAGAGAATATTACGAAGAAACTAAGCGGTAATAAGATTATTATTATTAAGAATACGACTTAGCTCTTTAAGATCCTACGTTATATACTCTCTATAATTTTATATTAAATTATTATTTAGTAAGCGAAGAATATTATTATAACTTAATCTATTATCTCTACTATATTAAGAAGTAAGAGAAGAAATTATAATAAATAAATGCGAAGAATACTATAAAGAATACTATAAAGAATACTACGAAGAAATTAAGCGATAATAAAATTATTATTATTAAGAATACGGCTTAGCTCTTTAAGATTCTATATTATATTAATTATTTACTTAATTAGTTATTTAGCTAGCTACTTAATCTAATACTTTATAAAAAAAGAAGTAAAAGAAGAAATTATAATAGATAAATACGGAGAATACTATAGAGAAATTAAGCGATAATAAGATTACTATTATTAAAAATACGGCTTAACTCTCTAAGATCTTACGTTATATACTCTTTACGATTTTATATTAAATTATTACTTAGTAAGCGAAGAATACTACTATAACTTAATCTATTATTTCTACTATATTAAGAAGTAAGAGGAGAAACTATAATAACGTTATAAGAGGAGAATCTACTACGATAATTATAGCTAATTAAGCCTCTATAGAAGAAATATCGAATAATATATATTTAAACGAATTAAAATTATTCGATATCTTACTCTAATAGCTATTTTATTATTCGAAAGATTTTACTACGATAGAAGATAATATAAAGTTTATACTACTAATTAGCATATTATCTCTATTTCTTTTCGATATTTTAATACTTCTTATTATAAAAATATAATCTTTCTCTATTTTTTATAAATAATTATTACGAATTAATTCTTTATACTTAATATACCTTTCTAATTAAACCTTAGCGCGCCTCTCTTTATATATATATATCTATACGAGTAAAGGCCTATGAATTAAATTCATAATCATTTTTTTTATTAGAGCTATCGAGTAAGTAGATAAGCGATCTTTAATGAGCGAACTTTGGTGAGCGGGCTGTCCGGCTGTCGAGCGAACTTTGGTAAGCGATATTTAAATTCCTTGCGCTTTAATAATTATAAGACTAAATTTTAAAATTCTTAAAAATTCGGAAAGCACAAATAGCGTTTCAAAATTTTAAAAAAAAAATCTCAAAATTTTAATAGAAAACAAAAAAGTAATTCTATATATTAATAATATACACCTATTTTTTTAATGAGGGAGGCGTGGGAGGGCGAGATTTTGATGGTTGCGGACGCTAATTTATTTACCCGCGATGAGTTAGCCGGTCTAGCTAAAAAGCGTAGAGAACCCGAATTGATAATTGACTGCACATATAAATTCAAGGTTTTCAAGCTTAGCCCTATCTTATTCTTTTATATATACTAATATTATATAGATTAAATTAATTTTATAATAGTAAAAGTAGATTAAAAACGTATAGTAAGCGATTAGAGTTTAATTTACTCTAGAACTAGAGCTAAAATTCTATTTAACTTAGAAAAATCTAACTTTATAAATTTAATTTATAGGCCTTTACTTATTTAATATTATTATAATATTAGAGAAAGTAGAGAAAGTATAACTCTATATTTTAATCTCTAGAATTTAAATTTTTTTATATTATATTTTATAATTATAGAAATTTATAATATTTAATTATTTCTATAACTATTTTAATTATTTTTTATTTTTTATAATTATATTCTATATATTTAATATCTCTTCTAATAATAAATTTAGAATAATAAATAATAAGAATAATTAGATTTTTATAATTCTATTTAAAAGATAAGTTTTTAAAATCTATATATAATAGTTATATATAAATTATTAGTATAAATATTTCTCTACTCTTTAAATATATTAGATTTTATTTTTTTTAAATATATATTAAATAATAGAAGATAGTATTTTTAATAAAGAGATAATAAAATATTAGAGAGTTAATAAGATATAGTTAAAAATTTATATAAGAGCGTTAAATAGCGTTAAAATAAGAGAATAATCTAGATACTATATAATAATAATATTAATAATATAACTACAATAGATAGAAAAATATTAACGCTATTAAATATAAGAAAAAAGCTAATTATATATTTATATTTAAATTTATTACATTAAAAGTAAATAGAGAATATTTAAATTTTTTCGTCTCTCTAATTTTTTAATTTTTTATCTTTATTCTTTAGATAGAGCTTATATTACTTATTTATATATTTAAAATCTAATATATAATTTTTTTTTTCTTTATTTTAATATCTTTTAATTTTAAATATATTAATAAGAAATATAATAAGAAAGAATTTTATTTAATTTTAATCTTAATTAATTTTTTTTTAAATCAATTTCTAATAAGAGAAATTAAAAAAAAAATTTAAGATTAATATAAAGAAGTAGAGAATTTAAACTCTAGATTAGAAAAATAGATATTTAATTTTATAAAAAAATTATTATATATTTTTATTATCTTACTAATAGAAGATAAATTTTAAAAATATTTTTTTTTTTAAATATACGCTTTAGAATTTTACTATAAATTATTTAATTTAATTATATCGTTAATAAAGATTAATTCTAGATATTTAGAGTTATAATATATTATTAAATAAAGAAAAGAATAATAAGCTTAATAAATTTAAAAATAAAAATTACTTTATTAAAAGATAGCTCTACTATTTAATCTTTAATATTTATTTTTAAATTTAAAAAAATAAGTATTTTTAATAATTCTTTTAAAAAAAAGTATTTAAATATAATTACTTAATTAAATTTCTTCGTTAATATATATATAACTTTTAATAAATTTAAAATTATTATTAACTTATATATTTAATAAAATTTAGAATAACTTTTTATATTTTTATTATTAGAGTTATATAAGAAGATAATATTATAAAATAAAATAAAAAATAAAATAAAAGTAATAATAGAATTAATTAACATAAAAGTAATTAAAAGATTTATTTTATTTAGAATATATAAATATAATTCTTAGCTCTATACTTATTATAATATCTATATTAATAATTTATAAATTAAAACTTAAGATTATATAATTATATTAAGAATAATAAAAATTATACTTTTAAGAAATATCTTTAAATATATATTATTTATTAAATTCTTTATTTTTAAGTATTCTTCTAATATATTTAATTAAGTCTTCGACTTTATAAATAAATATATTAATATTATAAAGTCTAATATAAAACTAATACTTTATTTTTATTTTAAAAATAGATTTTTTTTATTTTATTCTCTATTTTTTCGCTATATATTTATTTTTAATATATCTTAAAATATATAAATTAACTTTATTATAAAAGTTAAGTTCTATATAAATTAAATAATAAATCTATAAATCTTATATAATTTTAGATATAATTTAAAAAAAAATTTAACATAAATCTCTATTATAGCGAAGTCTAAGAAATATTATATTAATATTAAAGATTTTATATATATTAAATTAAAGAAGTATTATTTTAAATATCAATTTATTATTTTAATTAAATTAAATAGAGATATTAATTATATATTTTTACAGACTTCGCCTTTAGAATAAATATATCTATTTATACTATAAGCTTTATTTTAATTTAAAAAATATATAATCTCTATTTCCTTTATCTTCTATATAACTCTATTTATTTTCTTATTATAATTTTATAAAAATATTATATTTTATTATATATTACTATTTTATTAGATTAAAAGAGTATTAGATTTTTAATAGAGATATAATATTATAATATTTATAATAAGTAAAGACCTATAAATTAAATTTATAAAGTTAAATTTTTCTAAGTTAAATCGAATTTTAGCTCTTAGCTCTAAGTTAAATTAAACTCTAATCGCTTACTATACGTTTTTAATCTACTTTTATTACTACGAAATTAATAAAGAAGATAAAAGCCTTAATTCTAAGTTAAATCGAATTCTACTTACTTTCTATACGATATTTAATTTATTTAATCTACTTCTATTACTATAGATTGTTAACTAATTATATTCTTATTTAAGAAAGAAGTATCTACTTAATAATCTTATTCTTAATATATCTTATTAATCGAGTAAGTTATCTTCTTAATAGATCGTTTAAGATTATAATTAATAGATCGATCTTACTAATAACTCGACTTAAGATTATATATAATTAATTATAAATAAAGATCTTAGAATATAGATATAAATCGATTTACTATAATAACTAGTTTTAAAACTTATAAAAAATAGAGAAAGATTATATTCTTATAATAAGAATTAAAATATCGAAAAGAATTAAAGATATCGAGTTAATTAGTAATATAAATCTTATAATATCTTCTATCGTAGTAAAAACTTTTAAATAATAAAATAGCTATTAGAGTAAGATATCGAATAATTTTAATTTGATATTTCTTTTATAGAGATCTAATTAACTATAATTATCGTAGTAGATTCTTCTCTTATAACGTTATTATAGTAATATATTATATTATATTAATATAATAGAAATAATAGATTAAGTTATAATAATATTCTTCGCTTACTAAGTAATAATTTAATATAAAATTATAAAGAGTATATAACGTAAGATCTTAGAGAGCTAAGTCGTATTCTTAACGATAGTAATCTTATTATCGCTTAATTTCTTCGTAGTATTCTCCGTAGTATTCTCCGTAGTATTCTCCGCATTTATCTATTATAGTTTCTTCTCTTACTTCTTCTCTTATAGAGTATTAGACTAAGTAACTAGCTAAGTAATTAACTAAGTAAATAATTAAGTAATTAATTAACGATTTTATTAAGCGATTAATCGAGTATCGCTAACTTAAGAGAAGTATATAGAGAAGAATAATAGCTATAAATCCGTTCGAGCTCTTTTTAAAGATCTTTTAACGCGTTTATAAGTAGTAGTAAGTAGCTATTAAGCTCGCTTACGGCCTCGATTATTAATAATAATAAATTCGTCGAGAGACGACTTAGAGACGTTAATAGAGGCTTTAAAAGGGGGATAGAAGAGATATATATATCTTATAAATCTAGTAATATAAGAGTAAGAGATAGAGAGAGTAAATATATTTATATTAATAAAATTAATAGAATTAATAAAGTAATAAAGAAATAATAATTATATAAATAGATAGAAGAATTATTATTTAATTTCGAACGCGTTTAATATAATTATAATATTTAAATATTAATTTTATCTATTAATAGTAGATTAAACTTTAAAATTTTTATATCGTTAGAAAGCGTAAATTAAGCTCTATAATTTACGAAATTATAAAGTAATAGTATTCTTAGAAAGCTAGTTATTTTAGAGTATAAGACTTCTATATATAGATTTTTATAGATTTTTAATAATTATAAACGCTAATTTATTTATCTATAATATCTAATTAAAAAGCGTAGATCTAATAAATTTATAATTAACTATATATATAAATTTAAGATTTTCTAGTTTAGCTCTATCTTATTCTTTTATATATACTAATATATAATATTTATTTTATAAAATATATATTTCTTAAAATATATATTTAGATATTTTTTAGATAAATTTAATTTTATAATATTTATTTAGTAAAATAAGCTTATTAGTATATATAATAGAATAAGATAGAGCTAAACTAGAAAATCTTAAATTTATATATATAGCTAATTATTAATTCGTTAGGTCTACGCTTTTTAATTAAATACCGCGGGTAAATAAATTAACGTTCGTAACTATCAAAAAAATAGGTATATATTATTAATATATAGAAAAACTTTTTTATTTTCTATTAACTTTTTAAGATTTTAAATTTTTAATTTTAGAGCGCAGTCTACGCTTTCCGAATTTTTAAGAATTTTAGAATTTAATCTTATAATTATTAAAGCGCAAGGAATTCAAATATCGCTTATCAGAGTTCGCTCGACAGCCGGACAGCCCTGATCAAAAAAAAAGGTACACATTATTTGATTTTAGAATAACTTTTTGTTTTCTATTAAAATTTTAATTTTTTTTTAAACTATAGAGTATAATGTGGGGTTTCGATAAAAAGAGAATTACTAAATTTAGTCTTATAGATATTTAAAGGTAAGAATTCAGATATCGCTCACCAAAGATCGCTCACCAAAATTACTCGACGCCCCGATAAAAAAAATGATTATGAATTTAATTCATAGGCCTTTACTGTAATATATATAGAATTAAGATATTAATTTAAAGAAAAAAATTATTTTTAAAGAGTATTCTTATAAATTAAGTAATTCTTTTTTATTATCTAATATTATATTATAGAATTATATTTATTATAAGCTAATTAATATAATAAGATATATAATTATTAAATATCCTTAGAATAAAATTATTAAATATATTCTAGCTATTATAAGATTATAAAGAGTATTTATTTAATATCGTATTAATTAATATAATATATTTAAGTAATAAAAACGTCTTTTATAATAGTAATATATTTTATCTTATTATTATTACTTATTATTATAGAATTATATTTAATATCTATTAATTTTATTTATTAATCTTTTATTTATTTTTTTTTTATCTTTAAGCTTTAATATTCTCTATATATTTCTATAAATATTAAATTTCTTTTTTATATATAAAAAGATATAGTATAGATATTAGAGAAGTATATATTATTATATATTTTAATTTTAATATATACTCTATTTTTTATAATTAATTTATTTTAAATAGATATTTAATATAATAAGATAGACTATTTTATAAGAAACGTCTCTTCTATAAATAATATATTTATATAATTAAAAATACTTTCTTATATTAGAGATAACTCTTAGAATAATAATTTAAAAGTATTATTTATATCTTTATCTACTTTATCTTTATAAAATAAATACTATAGCTTTAAATAAAAAACTCGCTCTTATAATTTTTTAATATTAATTTTAATTAGAATATTAATTTAATAGTATATTAATATATTATAATAATTAGATAAGAGGGTAATATAGTATTAATAGATTTTCGATAATTAATTATAATATAAAATAAGATAGATAAATAGAGTATATATAATATTTACTTTTATCTTCGTCTTTATAATCTATCTATATAATTTCTTAAATCTTATTATTATTTTATAATTTAGATTAAAAAAATATATAAAATTAACTATAATCTCTATCTTTTCTTTTAGTTAATTACTTTAGATTTAAAGATAAAATCTATTATTATAAATTACTACTCGCTTAATCTCGATTAATTTATTATATATTCTCTATTTTATATTATATATTAATAGAGATATATATAAAAATAATATAAAAATATTTAATAATATATCTTTTAAAATTATATCTTAATAATATATCTTATTTAACGTCGTATTAATATATTATTTAATTAAAGATATTATTATATAAGATACGAGTAAAGGTCTATAAATTAAATTTAAAATTTTTTTTTAAATTAACGCTATCGAGTAAATAGATAAGCGATATTTAATAAGCGATATTTAAATTTCTTACGCTTTAATAATTATAAGACTAAATTTAAAATTTTTTTCTTTCTTTAAAGGCCTATATTTTATTCTATAATTTAAAAAAAAATCTTAAAATTTTAATAGAAAATAAAAAAGTTATTCTAAAATTAAATAATATATATTTATTTTTTAATTGGGCTATCTACTATTTTTTTAATAGTTATAAACGCTAATTTATTTACTCGCGATAACTTAGTTAATCTAATTAAAGAGCGTAGTAATTCTAAATTTATAATTAACTTATATATAAATTTAAGATTTTTAAGCTTAATTCTATCTTCTAAAATTAAATAATATATATCTATTTTTTAATTAGAACTATCCGACTATTTTTTTTTAATAGTTACGAACGCTAATTTATTTATTTATAGTAACTTAGTCGATCTAATTAAAGAGCGTAGTAACTCTAAATTTATAATTGACTGCATATATAAATTCAAGATTTTTAAGCTTAGTTCTATCTTATTCTTTTATATATACTAATAATATTAATAAACTTCGAAAGCGACTTAAAAATTTTAATAGATTTAGAATAGATTTCGAATAGATATACTCGACTAACCTTCCTTATATAAATTATTTATTTTCCGCCTTATATATAGATAAGCCCTCTAAGATATCTACTTCTTTATTAAAAATTCGAAGTCTTAAGATTAAATATTAGAAAATCGCTAAATAAGATATATAGAAACTTTACTTATAAGATAGTAATGAAATTACGATATTAGAGAAGATAAAGCTATTTACTATTACTCTTAATAGAGTATATACGATTTTCTTAGCGCTAAGAATTTTAAACCTTTATATATACGCTAATTACCTCTATTTTCTTAATTATTAAGAAATTAAAATCGCGATTTTAGTATTCTTATCTAAAAAATTAAAAAAGTACTTTTCTTAAATAGTCTTATAACGATAACTTATAACGTTCTAAAAACTTCCCAGATTTTAATAATTATATAAGATATTAAGAATATTAAATTATAGAAGAACTTAATTATTTATTCTATTATAGAATAAAGATTTAATAAATTCTTAGATTTTCTCGAGATAATCTTAGCGGTAAAAAAATAATTAAGATAAATTTTTAAAGTTCGCGATATATTCTTACTTTTTATATTTTACTTATAAGATTAAAATAAAAATCTTTTTAAATTTAAGAGTAGATTATTTAATATAGTAAATAGATTTCGTAAAGTTTTTAGATTATAAAAATAAGTAATAGTAAGAGTATATAGGAAATATAAATTTTCGATATTTAATTATCGGGGGGTATTAAAATCGTAGATTTTTTTTACCTCTATATTCTTAATTATTAAAAAATAAAAAAGTTTTCGTAAGTATTCTTCTTTCGATAATTGGAAATTGAAACTTCTAAAATAACTTTATAACGATAAATTATAATTCTCTAAAAACTTTATAACTATTAAAAGATATAATAAAGATTACGATTTTCAATTTTTAGAATATTTAAATTATCTACTGTATAGTAAAATAAAAATCTATCAAATTCTTAAGATTTTTTTAATAAGTCTTGGCGATTATAGAATAGTCGAGATAACTTTTTAACGTTAAGCGTATATTCTTAATTTATATTATATCTTACGATATCTAAATTAAAATCTTCTAAGATTCTTAAAATCAATTTATTTAGTATTATGAGAAAAGATTATAAAAATTGTAGATTATAAAGACTGGTGGTTGTAAAGCTATTCAAGAAATTTCAATTTTTGGTTTTCGAGGGGGGGGGTGCTTGCGGGAACTTTTTTGTTTCCCAATGATTAAGAATATAGGGGTAGTTTCCCAATGATTAAGAAAACAGGGGTACTCCGCCTACCCCATTCTACCTCTCGTCTCAACACAGGGCAAGGTGATGTGATACACAGACTTTCTGAATCACCTGGAAGATCGAAAATATCATGGCAACCTTCAGTCGATCGAAAAGCGGAGCATGATATGAACGTTTTGCACTAAGACGTGTAACTTTGACTCCCCATGTCAGGGATATCTCCCCCTGGAGCTCATCATGAGAATTTCACAGCATGGGCAAAACAGCAAGGAGTCCAGGTCAACGGCGTGGGGCCAGCAAGCATCTCCGGGCATGGGTTGGGAATCGTCGCGCAGCGCAGAATTGAGGTTACAAAACAATGGTCTTCGATCGAGGATCAACAGGCTGAATGTGGTGGTAGGCTGGTGAAGTGCTTTGCGACGTGCCGGCTTCTGTGCTTTTGACCATCAATACGATCCCGGAGAGTTTCAGACAACTGCATAAAGAAATCACTGTCCATGGTCTTCTGGCTTCTTTCCTTGCGTTCGGTGGTCCTGATACATCTCGTTATTCTCATTGGAAGAAATCATGGCCTTCAATGCAAGATTTTCAAGAGTCAATGCCAATTCTTTGGCCATCCTTCATGAGAGAAACTCTTGACAATGATGGAAACCCAAACTACACGCTTGGGCGCCGCGAATATCCGGCGTTCATTCTCCCGCCTGCTGTTGCAGGTCGATGGGCCCACTATCAAATGCGTGAATTCTGGAAAATCAGGGATACAGCCCCTATGTATCGACAAGAGAAGAAACTCAAAGCGGACTGGAACGTTGTCTCCAAACTTTTTCCGGACAAAACTTTATCGGAATACACCTACTATTGGCTCATTGTCAATACGCGAAGTTTCTATTTCGAAGTATCAGGCATGAAGGCTACACAGAATCATGACGATCGCATGGTCTTATGTCCTTTCGTTGACTACTTCAACCACAACGATCACGGGGTGAGTTTCTTGCGTTAATGCGTGTTTGGCAGGACGAATACTGAGTGATAGTGCGGTGTGTATTTCAGTGTGAAGGGCTATACGGTCACTAGCGACCGCACCTATGGTACTATGCAATGCCTCTAGACAGAGTAAGCCAAAGGAATTCGACTGATATAGAATAGATATTGGCGAACAGATCTTCACGTCTTACGGGTACGTACATCTTCCAAGAAAATACTTCCAGTTCGGGACCATCGTCCGGGTTGCGAGACAGAGGAGCAAGAAGATCTCAATGTCCCTTCGAGCTCTCTCATTGCTCGGAATTAATGTCCTCAGAAGAAATATTGATTCCGAATCTTTACAGAAGTCATAGCAATGATTTCCTGCTCTGCGAATGTAGGTGAATTGTCATTCCAATATTTGACGTTGTACTTCGGCTCAGGTCTCAGATGGCTTCATTCTGGAGAATAATAGACATGATTGCTTACCGCTCGATGACTTCTTTTCCGGAACGCAAATCAATGGATATCTGAAGAACAGCCTCGAGAAAGCTGGGTACTTGGGGTATTTGGCTTTCAAAGATGCAGTTCATACCTAGTTAATCTGATTCGTTGCCAGGACTTATACTCTTGATAGCGACGGCGTCTGTTTTCGAACTCAAGTTGCGATACGAAGGCAGGCGCTGAACACCTATCACTGGAACAAGTTTGTGGCGGGTGTCGACTCTGAGGATGAAAAAAGTAGGGTCGCTGCAGCGACATTACTGCAGAATCGCGTGTTGCTACCCTACGAGGCAGAGGCAGAGGAAGCATTGCAACGCTTGGAGAAGACTGGCGACGCAATACCACCAGGCGCGAAGGATACGCTGATTAATAGATGGAAGCAGATAAGAGACATGATACAGCAGGCTTTGCTGATCCACGGAGGTCGGAGAGCATGATCAAGAGGAGTGACGAATCAAAGCAACGAGCACAGCAAGTTTTCAGCAGTAACATTGACGCTCCCGAGGTGGACACATACAATGTCACTCTTCCAAAACAGCTGCATTGAGCTTCGGTAGCCCTATCAAGCCTAATAAAGTAGATATATCCGTTTAGCAATGTACATACGTCTGCAACACTGGGAACATCCTTCGTCAACTTCTTTGACCAGCAAGCGGCAGTAGATCAGCGTTCTCCTGATATGTGTTCTTGTTCTTCCCTTTGACCATGTGCATAAGCATGTAATTCATGACACAATGAATTCCCATCTCTTCGCCTCGCTTGACGATGTATCCATTGATGTAGTCAATCTCGGTAAGCCTTCCAGACCGGATATCCTGCACCATAGAGCTATGGTTTTCGGCAGTCGTGTTGGCTATTAAAAAAACCATCCTCTCGAGTCGCAGAGTATCGAAGCGCATGTTGACGTTAGGGACGTTACTCAGCTCTGGCAAAGATTTGATGACGACAGATATTTCAGCCAGTAAAAGCCTGACGACTCTTTGGAAATAGAAATTGTACAGTAACGCCCCGTTCTTGCAGTCAAGAATGGCCGTCAAAGGGTTGATGATGCAATTGACGGCGAGCTTGTCGAGCTGTTGTTGAAGAATGTCTGTTGGAGGAAAACCCACCGCGACGAAGACGGCTGTCCTTGTCATGGTCCGCATGAGGTAGCGAGCGGAAGGCGATAGCCGGTTCAGGGCTTCTAGCTTTATAGATTCGCCTATAGGCACTCGTGGCAGGACTCCTAAGGCAATGGTCCCCTCGCCAGCGTGGACGACGGAGAAGGGGCGATTTGAGTAGAGACCATGACTGACTACGCCAACGATATACGTTGGCCGATACTTTTCGTTGGGGAAGAGTTTTTTATTAACCTCATCGATCATGCCCATTCCGTTCTGAAGAAACAATATCGAAGAGTCTTGGGTGAGGCGATGGGCAACTGCCTGTATAGCCTTTACGGTCTGAGGGGCTTTCACGGAGACAATGAGATGATGGATCATCTCTTCCTGCTCATCAGGAATCCGGATCTGTTCCGGTGCCGTCATGTCCTTTTCTTTATGTTGCGCTTCGTCCACCTCCTGCTCAGCTTGTGCAAACCAGGCATTGACCTCCGTTTCCGGCGTCAAAGGCTCACTAGCTCCTGGTAGGCTCTCTTCTGAAGCAATTCTAATACCCGGACGATCCTTCTGAAGGCTGTCATCTGCCACCGGATTGCTCTCCTCCAGGGTTGGCGCATTGACAGCCGGAACAGCTCCAGTCTTCGAAGTCAAACCTCTTGTTAAAGAATCTTCTTGTACCTCTACTCCGGTCTTGTTCGACAAGCCCTCTTTCTTCCCGGAGCGGTTCCCGACTGGCGTCGAGGAGTCCTCCAACAATCGACGGACAGCCTCGGCTTCGAATCCCCGTCTTGTTTCCTTCATGCCACGTGTTATGATTTCTATCGAGCAATCATGGTATTCCCATACGCGAAGCTGGCGGCGACGTAAGAGAAGGGTGATAGGTGGTCGATTGGGGATCCCGGCGAGCGAGTGCGCGACGAATGCTCCCAGATTGCCTGCGCCTAAGATATGGATTCTCTTTAACGCTTCGTGCCTTCTGGAATGGGAATGACTTGGATAAAGAGTCTTGTCTTCGGCGAGAGAATCGTCGGTGCTATCTGTACTCTCTTCATCGAGTGCTGCATCTCCACCTACTTCCTCATCTTTCCGTCGAGGCCACCAATAATGTGGACGTGTGGAAGTAAAATGTCGTTGAGTGACCGCCCGGTCCAGCCAAACGTCACCGCAAGACCATATTGAGGATCGGTGTATCGTCTTGGCCAAAGACCGTGTGAGCGGCCTCCAATGGGCGCGCTGAGACAGGATGAGCAGCGTGACCAAATGCTGCCTATTAAGTTTCTCAGATTATTGTAGCATATCAAGTGTACTTATTCTTCAAAGACTCCCAGACTCCCACAGAGTATACGAGAATCAATTGACAGGATATAGTATGTACATGGAGGACGTGCATCGAATAATCGTCTTCGATCTGTTGAGTTGCTGCTAAGCGCCAAGTTTGCCGCCACGTCTAAGGTACCTTACGGTACATCCTTAGCGAATGACACGAATGGTATTTTTTTGAAAAAGCTTTATGATAAGAAATAATTCGCGAAGAATAAGCGAGCGCTAAGCTGACGTAGATGTTCGTCAAAAAATCTCCCTTATATTAAATTCTTTATATTAAATTCTTTATATTAAATTCTTTATATTAATTCTTTATATTAATTCTTTTTTATTTTTTTTTTAAATTCTTTATATTAAATTCTTTATATTAATTCTTTATATTAAATTCTTTATATTAAATTCTTTATATTAAATTCTTTATATTAAATTCTTTATATTAAATTCTTTATATTAAATTCTTTATATTAAATTCTTTTAGTATCTAATTTCTTAATTATTAAGAAACGAAAAAGTTTCCGTAAGTATTCTCTCTCTCGAAGATTAAAAGTTAATACTTTAAAAATAACTTTATAACGATAGATTATAATTCTCTAAAAACTTTATAAATATTAAGATTTCTACTTTTTAATATATTCTAATTTACTATTTAATAAAATAAAATAAATTTAGCTTTTTTAGATTTTTTATAAAATCTTAGTAATTATAAAATCGTTAAGATAACTTTTTAATATAAAAAATATATTTTTACTTTATAATATATTAATATATATAATAGAATAAGATAGAGTTAAATTAAAGTATTTTAAATTTATATATATAATTAATTATAGATTTTAATTCGTTATACTTTTTAATTAAAACTATAAATTAATAAATTAATATTTATAACTATTAAAACCTCTTTTCTTAGTTTTAATTTTTAATAACTTTATTATCTTCTATTAAAATTTTAAATTTTTTTTCTAAATTATATATCTTATTAATTTTAATTTTAATTATAATATTATATTTTATATTATATTATATTCTAATCTTAATATACGAGTAAAGGTTTATAAATTAAATTTATATTTTTTTTTTTAATTAGAGGCATTTAGAGCTGTCGAGTAAATTTAATAAGCGAACTTTTAATAGATGATATTTAAATTCCTTGCCTTTAAATATCTATAAGACTAAATTTAGTAATTCCTTTTTTTTCTAAAAGCCCACATTTCGTTCTATAATTTAAAAAAAAAAATCTCAAAATTTTAATAGAAAATAAAAAAGTTATTCTAAAATCAAATAATGTATATCTAATTAGAGCTATTCGGCTGTCGAGCGAACTTTAATAAGCGATATTTGAATTCCTTACGCTTTAATAATTATAAGACTAAATTTAGAAATTCTTTTTTTTTCTCTAAAAGTCTAGATTTCGTTCTATAATTTAAAAAAAAATCTTAAAAATTTAATAGAAAATAAAAAAGTTATTCTATATATTAATAATATATATCTATTATTTTTTAAGAATTATAAACGCTAATTTATTTATTCGCGATAACTTAGATAGTCTAGTTAAAAAGCGTAGAGAACCTAAATTTATAATTAGCTATATATATAAATTTAAGATTTTTAAGCTTAGCTCTATCTTATTCTTTTATATATATTAATAATAAAAAACTAAAAAAAAATCTAAGAGAATATAAAAAGCGATTTTTATATTTTTTAAGTATTTTTAAAGGGAAGTGATACACGTACACCCCCTTTTGATACATGTACACCCCGTTTTGATACATGTACACCCCCTCCAAATCCGATTAGCTTCCGCGCGGCCGCTAGCCGCATAAGGTATAAACCTCGCACATAGCTTCCTAGGGAATATTGCCGAGACTCTTAGTGGTAGCAAGGCAAGCCTTCCCAGATCTCTCGAATGATGAGGTCTTTAGATTATCCTTCTATGGCGATAGCTGATTAGCTGGCTACCCTCTCTCGTTACTACTAGAAATACGCCTATCGTACTCGAATATTCACTACCTATTAGCCACCTATCCTTCCTACAGCTGAAAGATATCAAACATAATCTCGTTACCCTGTATGTAAGCTGGCGTACCACATCTACCTCGCTATCGATTACCTCGCTATCCGCCTCGTATAGCCCTACCTCTTTCGACCCTACTCCGGCTATATGCGAGGTTTATACCTTATGCGGCTAGCGGCCGCGCGGAAGCTAATCGGATTTGGGGGGGTGTACATGTATCAAAAGGGGGTGTACATGTATCAAAAGGGGGTGTACGTGTATAAAAAGGGGTGTACGTGTATTACATTCCTTTTTAAATCGAGATAATAATAATTAATTAATATAATAGCGTAATAAACTTTAATAATTATTAGTATATATAAAAGAATAAGATAGAGCTAAACTAGAAAATCTTAAATTTATATATATAGCCAATTATTAATTTATTAGATCTACGCTTTTTAATTAGATACCGCGGGTAAATAAATTAGCGTTCGCAATTATTAAAAATCTCTTCCCCTACTTTTAACCTTTTAATAACTTTACTATTTTCTATTAAAATTTTAAGATTTTTTTTTTAAATTATAGCCCGAAATATGCGCTTTTCAATAATGAAATTTTTTTGAAATTCGGTCTTATAATTATTAAAGCGCAAGGAATTTAAAAATCGCTTATCAAAGTTCGCTCGATAGCCGAACAGCCCGCTCATCAAAGTTCGCTTATTAAAGATCGCTTATCTACTTACTCGATAGCCCTAATTAAATAAATAACTATAAATTTAATTTATAAACCTTTACTTATCTTAATATAAATATATATAAAAAAAATAAGATAAAACTAAGCTAGAGAATCTTAAATTTATATATAAACTTAATTATAAATTCGAAGTTATTATATCTTTTAACTAGACTATCTAAGTTAGCTCGCTAGCTCTTTTAAGCTCTCTTATTAAAAAAATAGATATATATTATTTATAAACTAAATAACTTTTTTATTCTCTATTAAAATCTTTTAATTTTTTTATAAATTATAAAGTATAGTTTATACTTTTTAACACTAAAATAATTATAGAATTTAATCTTATAATTATTTAAAAAAAATTAATTATCGCTTATTAAAGTTCGCTTATTAAAGTTTACTTATTAAATTTACTCGATAGCTTTAATTAAAAATTTAAATTATAAATTTAATTTATAGATTTAAACTCGTATTATTATATAACTTTATAAATTTAAACTTAATTAATAAAAAAATATAAAATAAAAAATAAAAATTTATATTTCTTTAACTTTTTTTCTCTAATTATTATATAATCGAGTTTAAATTAATAAAGTTATATAATAGTATACTAAACGAGTAAATATTTATAAATTAAATTTATAATTATTTTTTTAATTAGAGCTATCGAGTAAATTTAATAAGCGATCTTTAGTAAGCGATATTTAAATTCCTTATCTTTAAAGAACTATAAGATTAAATTTTAGAATTTTTCATTTTTAGAAAGCGTAAATAGTAGTCTATAATTTAAAATTAAAATTAAATTTTAATAGAAGATAGTAAAGTTATTAAAAGATTAAAAGTAGAAAAAGAGATTTTAATAATTATAAACGCTAATTTATTTACTCGCGATATCTAATTAAAAAGCGTAGATCTATTAAATTTATAATTAACTATATATATAAATTTAAGATTTTCTAGCTTAGCTCTATCTTATTCTATTATATATACTAATATTATAAATTTTAATAGATTATAAGTTCTAGTAAATACGAGTAAGCTCGCTTACGATCTCGACTATTAATAATAACGAATTTATTCAAAGACGATTTAAAGATATTAATAAGAGCTTTATAAGATAAATAGAAAGAATATAACTTTTTTAAATATTTAATAATATTTAGATAAGAGATAGCGAGAGTAAGTATATTAATAAACTAATAAACTAATAAACTAATAAACTAATAAACTAATAAACTAATAAAGAAATATAATTATATAAAAAAGTTAAAGATTTATTATTTAATTTTTAAGGCGTTTATTAAAATATAAATATTATCTCGATTAAGCTCTTTCGAGTATATTACCTTTTTAATAGATTATAAATCTAAGCTATACTCGATAATTATTTTAGTAATAATATAATCTATCGCTATAACTGCGATTATCTTTAGATATTTATATCTATTATAATAAAGATAACTATAATTATAAAAGACTTTATTAATCTCTTTATTATAGAAAATTTTTATTTTAAAATAATTATTCTAGATTTAAATAATTATAATTCGCTTATAATTTAAAGGCTAAGAGCTATATTTAAACGCTCTCGCTTTTTATTTAAGATAATATAAAGCGAGTTAAGATATATTATATCTAATTAAAATTATTAAAATTACTATATAATTAATTATATTATATTATTACTAAAATCTCTAAAATATTATTAACTTTTCTATATAAAATACGCTAAATAAAGAGATAATATATTCTTATTTATATATTATAAATATTAAAGAATTAGATAATAAGTATCTAAACTTTATATTTATTTAATTATAAAATATTTATAATAAAGATTGAGAATTAGCTACTCTAGCTATTACTAAAAGAAATATAATTTAAAAGAAATTAATCTTAGCTTTAACGCTAACTACGTAATTTCTAATTATTATTAATAGAGATATATTAATTAAAAGAGTAAGAATTTTAGCCTTAAAAGTAAAAGAGAAAAGAAATTTTTATTATTATAAAGAAGCCTTAATATAAATACTCGTTTTAAAGATAAAATACTTTAATAATAAGTAAATAATTTTATAATTAATCTCGATTTTAAACTTTAATCGAGTTAATTTTAGAGAAGATAAATAAAGCTTTTAGTTATTAAGATAATTAATATAATCTTAATAATATAATATTATATTTATATATAAGAGATAAATTTCTATTATTATAACGTTTTTAAATTATCTTAATATCTCTAATATTCGTTAATTATTTAACTTTTTAATAGAATATTATTCGCTATTTCGAGTATTAATAGATAATAAATCTTTATAAATAAAGATTTAAGCTATATCGAGTTAATCTTAAAGCTTAATAAGATTTTTCTTATACGCTTAAATTTCTAATATATTATAAAAAATATTTTAATAATAAGAGTAAGTATATATTAAGCTTTTTTATTAATTTTAATTTAATATTAAAATAATTAATCTCTAAATCTTTATTAAAGCTAATCTTTAATAAAAACCTCTTTAATTTTTAAACGCGCTCGATTTCGTTAATATTATCTATTCTAATTATTTCTCTAAGCTCTATTAATATATAAATTTTATTCTTAAATTTAAACTTTAATAGAGCGAGCTTATTTAGCTTATCTAGTTTATTCTCTAATAAAGAGAGCTTATTAAATCTCTAAGTATTATATCTTTTAAGAAATCTAAAATCTTAATCTCTTTAAATCGTTTTAATAATATTAATAAGTTTAAAGATATTTTTAATTATTAAATTTAAAAGTAATAATTTAAGAATAAATTAAAGCTATTTAGATTATAGCGCTATATTAAAAAAAATTATATAAAATTAATTATTAATATTATTATTATTAAATTTTAAATCGATAGCTAATTATAGATATAAGATTAAATTTATATTATATTAAAATCGCGCTATAAAAAGAACTTATATTTTAAAATTAAGAATAAGATTAATGCTAAAGAAGTCTAAGAGACTCTAAATAAGTTTAAATCTTAAGACTTAAATATTCTTAATTTTATATTTAAAAAGATAAATAATATTATTCTTATAAGATATAATAACGATCTTTAATTCTACGTTAATAGATTTATAAAGATTTTAGATAAGTTCGATAATTTATTCTTAAAGCTAAAGTTCGATAAGAATTAAAAGATCTATTACTTTTATTAAAAGTAGAATATTAGATATATTAGAAATTAAATAATTATTACTAAAAAGACTAATTATTAATTTATAAGATATATGAATATTTATATATATAAAATAGATAATTAATAATAACTAATAATTACTAGCTTTAGTAATATGCGATATATTATGCGATAGCCGAAGGAACTAATATTATAATACTTCTCGATAGTTTTAGATAGCTAGATTCCTTAAATCCTAGTATATTATATTCTATATATATTAGTTTCTAAATCTACGCTTTATATTTAGAATTAATTATTTACTTAACCTCGTTAAATCTATAAAAAAACTTCGATAGGAAAAATAGAAAGAGTGTCGGGGCTTTTGAATACCCGTTTCGGGACCTCGAAATAATATAAGGGTTTTTGATGTTTTGCCCGTAATTGTTTCAGAACTAATAATTTGCCCGTATTGCTTCGGGACCTCGAAATGATCTGAGGGTTTTTGATGTTTTGCCCGCATTGTTTCGGGACCTCGAATGATATGAGGGTTTTTTATCCGTATTGATTTCGGGACCTCGGATGAAATGAGGATTTTAGTTCGACATTTTTTATATAGGGATTAAATAGCGATAGTCCTCTCGTCGGTGGGTACGAGCTAAAAAAATGGGCTATCGCCATAAGGTGTATCTATTTATAAACGATTATCGAAGACTTAGTTTAATATTCATATTAGAAAGTATAAGGATATTCGATACTACCCTACTCGCTTTCGAGCTTATAACCTATTAAAAGTAGAATACCAGATATATTAGAAAAGAATAATTATTACTAAAAAGACTAATTATTAATTTATGGAATATACGGATATTTATATATATAAAACAGATAGCTAATAGTAACTGGTAATTACTAGCTCTAATAATACGCGACATATTATACGATAGTCGAAGGAGCTAATATTATAACAACTTTTACTTAGATTTAGATTTTTTATATAATTTATATTATAAATAATATAATTAAAATTATAATATCTTTAAGAATAATAATATTATAAAATTCGATCTAAATTATATAATTACTCGATTTATTAATATTATAATTAATTCTATTAATTTAATTAATATTAAAATCTATATACTAATTACGCTAGTTAATAAATCTTTTATATATAATTTATAGAGTATTATTATATTAATTATTATTAATAAAGTTATCGAATATAAAATTTAATAAGAGACTTATATTAATAACTCTTATATTTATATTTAAATTTATAAATATTATAATTATTATAAGAAGAACTAATATAACGATATTAAATATATTTCTTTATATTTTAAATTTAAAAAATAGGATAGTAATAGTAATAGAAAAGATTATAACGATTACGAAGATTGTAGTAATTATAATAATAAAGGTAATAATAAAAAGAGTAATAATAATAATTCCTTTAGCTCGAGTAATAAAGATAAAAATATTTAAAATAATAAATTTATTATTAATTACTAATTTAATAGTATTAAGATTATTATTATATTTAACTAGCGATAGCGTATAGTTTTATAATATATATTAATTTTAATCTAAAGAATATTATATATCTTATTACTAATTCTTAATTTTTATAGAATTAAATTTATTATTTCTTTATTAAAAAGAGCTTAAAGACTATAGCTTAAACTTCTTTAATATTTATAATTATTATACTATTATATTTATAATTTATTAATAATATTTATATTTAGTATATTACTTATAACTTCTTAATCTTTTAAATCTTTATTTTATTTAAATTATATTATTTAATTAATAAAATTAATAGCTTAATTATAGCTATTAACTTTAAATATATTAAATTTAAATATAAAGATTTTAAAAATAAATAAATTTTATATATAAAAGATATCTAATATATTTCTAATAATAATTTTAATCTAATTTCTTAAGAGTAACTTAAAAATTAAATTTTTTTAATTTAATTTATATTTAAGAATATTAGAGTAGAGAAATATAATATTATTTTTAAACGCTAATATAATTATCTTTATATATTAAATATATAAATAAAAATCTTTATATATTTAATAGTTATTAATAAAGATATTTTTATCTATAATAAATTTACTATATCTATATCTATATTTAAATCTAAATTTTTATTCTTATTTATTAATATCTTAGATTTTTAAATTAATAAAAAAATCTTATATATATAATACGCTTATTATAATTACTTAAAATTTTAGAATCTTAAAAAATTAATTAAAATATATATCGAAATAAATTTATTTATTTTATTTTTTAAGAATATATATAAATTATATAATATTATTAATATAAAAATTAAATTATATAAATATTATATAACGCTAGATTATTAAAGAAATAATTTAATTTATAATAATCTTTAAAAGTCTTTTTTTATTTTTTATAATAATTATAAATAAATAATAATCTTTCTAAATAATAAAACGCTTTATTTCGCTATATTCTTATTTTCTAATAAAAATAATCTTATAATTCTCGCGATATTTAAGTCTTTTCTAAATTAAATTAAATATAAAAATTATATTTATATTAGATTTTATAATAACTATAATTTTAAGTATAATAATTATAATATATATACTTTTCGATTTATTAAAGAAATTATTTAAAAAAATATTATATCTAATAATTTTTAAATAAATAATAAATTTAAATATTTTAATTAAATAATATAATATAAAATTAATATTATATTTAAAGAGAGTAAATTATTATAAAAATATTAATCAAAATTTATATAAGCTTTTAATTATCTATATAATCTATAATTAATATTAAAAAGAAATATTATCTCTTATAAGGCCTTTATAAACTATTTATCTAATATTTTATATCTTTAAATTATTAAATAAATTAATTTCTATTAAATATATCTATTAAATATCGATTAAATTAAATATAAGAATTACATTTATAAAAGGCGCTTAATTAATTATAAAGCTAATTAATTTTATTATATATTAATATTAAATAATAAAATTTAGATTTATTTAAATATAATTTAAATTAATAACGTTTTTTTTAAATTTATTTTATTTAAATTTAATCTCGCTAAAAAAAAAAAGATTAATAATTAAAATCTATTTAAGAATAGAAATAAGCGCTATATAAATACGTTATAAAAGATCGTATATAAGCTATTAATTACTTCTTTAATATTAATTTTAAAAAAGAGAGTCTTAAAAAGAATAAGATAAGAAATATTTATTAAAGTAATAATTATCTTAGCTAAAGTCGTTAAAGAATTCATTATTATTATATAAATCCCTATTAAGAAAGTATCTTTATAAATATTTTTATAGTAAATATCTTTATAAATATTATTATAGATATTATTATAAATATATTTAGAGGAGATTAAGTCGAAATTACTTAAAATTCTAAGCGAAAATATACTCGCGGGATTTATTTTAATAATATCGACGTCTCTAATATAAGTCTTAATAAGGTCTATAATTAAATTTATAATTAATTAATAGTCTTCTTTAAAATAATCTAGGCGATATAAAGTTCTTAAAACTTATCGCGATCTTTTATTAGATTTACTTACTCTTTTAATTAAAGTTAATACTTTTAAACTATTTAAATTTTAAACTTATTAAGAAATAATAGTAAATAAATATTAAAAAATAAAATAAAAATTTATTATATAAAAAGAAGTTAACTCTTTTATAATTAATAATACTTAAATCTTAATAAATTTATTTTTAAATATATATACTCTAAATAATAAATAGATTTATAAACTTAAGTAAGACTCTATTAAAAAGATTATATAATATAAAGTTTAATAAATAATTTATAATTTTAAATAGCGCGAAGGCGTAAATTTTAATAAGACTTTCGCTTTTATAATTAAGTTTATAAATTATAAAGCGATCTTTATTTTAGCGATAGCTCTTAATTAAAAATTAAAATAAATAAATATTAAAATTACTTTTCTTTATAATAATATAAAGAAAATTATCTATATAATATAATTTATAGACTTTAAGATTAATAATAAATATAAGATATATAAGTTAAAGAAGGCGCTATATAATTTAAAGTAATTCTTAAAAATCTAATATAATATTCTCTTTATATATCTAAAGAAATTAGACTTTAAATTTATTATAATTAATTTCTTAATCTTTATTAATAATATTATAATTATTATAATTTATATAAATAATATTCTCTTAATTAATTTCGATAAAGTAGAAATTTAAAATATTAAAAATAAGTTTAATAATTATTTCGAAATAATTAATTTAAAATTATATATTTATTATCTAGATATAACTATTATTAAAAATTATATTAATTATATTATTTAACTTAATTAAATAAAATATATTAAAAAGTTTCTTACTAAATATAATATATAAAAATTTAAAAATATATTTATTTTTATAAATATCGAAAGATATTAAATATTTAAAGAGAACTTTTAAATCTTTAAAGTCTTTTATATTAAGTATTAATTAATAATAAAATTATTAATATATATAATACTCGATATAAAATTAGATATTATATTTATAATTTTAATAATATCTTAATATAATTTAAATTCTAATAAAGTTTATTAAAAAGCGATTAAGCGAATCTTTTACTATTTTAGATAAATTATTAATTATTAACTTATTTTTAAAGAAGATTTAAAATCTTTAAATAATTATATTAATATTAATTAAATTAATAATTAAGATATTTATTACTTTATATTTAAATATATATTTAATATTAATAATAAGATTATTAATTAATTATCGAAGTAATAATTTATTATAATACTTTTAATTTATAAAATTAAATATATTAATTAAATATAAATTATTAAAAAAATAATTTAATTATATAATTTATTAAATTAATTTAATTTTAATAATAAATAAATATAAATAATAATTATTTTTTATAATAATTAAGACGTTATAATATTAGCTAAAAATCTTTAATTTTATATTTATATTAAATATATTAATATTTAATATTATTATATATAAGAATAAGTTATTATTAAAAATATCGCTTTAAATTATATTCTTATCGATTAATAAATAATTAATAATCTTATTAAGGCTCTTAATAAGAATAAATTTAAGAGATTTTATTAATTTATTAAATTAAAATATCGTTTATAAATTTTATTATAATCTTAATATAGAGGAGCTATCTACTTTAGAAGAGCTATTTTATTAATTTTTATATTATAAATAATTAATTTAAATCGCTTATCGAGTCGCTATATTAAGCTTAATACTCTATAAACTCGCTATTTTATATCAAAATAGCTATTTCTTTAGCGCTATTATCGCTATTATTATTAAAACTTTTAAAGCTCTTTTAAAAAATCTATATCTATTTATTATTAATATCTTAAATATTATATCTTTAAATTATCGCTATTATAACTACTATTATTAAGAACTAATTATTTAAAATAACTTTTATAAAAATTTTATAGCCGGCGATATATAGCTAGAAGAATTTCTTTTAATTATTTTATTTAATTATCTTTATAAATATTCTTCGATCTTAAATTAATTAATTTTTAATATATATTAGATAATCTAAAAATAAAATTTTCGAAAAATCGTTTTTTAATAAAAAGTGGAATTTAAGTTATATTTAGATAAGGGCTATAGTTTAATATAATTATTTTTAGATTTCGACTTTTTACTTTATCTATTCTATTTTAAATATCGCGAACTTTAAATCTTATATTTTTTAATTTTATTTATATAAGAGAGTAAGAATATATAGGGGTATATTTTTTACGCTAATTACCCGGCACTAACTTACCTTAACTATCTTAATATTAATTTACTCTTACTATCTAACGCTAGTCTTATCTTATTTATCTATTCGATTTTAATATCGTTAGTATTAAACTTCGTATTTACTAGATTTCGCTTATAAAAGAATATATACGAAGAAGAGTATTAAAATTCGAATTATATAACTCTTAGCGTCTTAATAATTATATAATTATATTACGTAATACGCCTTAGCGCGTCTATATTAAGTCGCTCTTTTCTTTTATAGAACTCTATAGTTAATATAACTAAGTATTCTATCTTTATATTTTATTTTATAGCATTTAATATAATTATAATATTTAAATATTAATTTATTTACTTATTATAAGTAGATTAAATCTTTATAATTAATATATTATTAAAAATCGTAAATTAAGCTTTATAATTTACGAAATTATATAAGTAATAATATTTATAGAAAGCTCGATTTTTCTAAGTATAAGTTTTCTATTTATAGATTTTTAATAAAAAGACTTAAATTAGCTAAAGAGTTAATTTATGATAGTTTAATAAAAAGACTTAAGAGAGTTAACGAGTATAATTTTTAATTTATTAATTAATTTAACTATAAGACGTAATAATCTTAAATTTATAGTTAATTATATATATAAATTTAATATTTTCTTAATTTAATTTTATTTTTTTATTTTATTAATATATATAATAGAATAAGATAGTGTTAAATTTTAGAAAATCTATAAATTTATATATATAGTTATTTATTAAATTTATTAGATCTATACTTTTTAATTAATATATCGCGAGTAAATAAATTAATATCTATAACTATTATTAAAAAATAAGTATATATTATTTAATATATAAAAAAACTTTTTATTTTCTATTATTTTTTAAGATTTTAAATATCAAATTTTAAAGCGTAGTCTACGCTTTTCCAATTTTTAAGAATTTTAAAATTCAATCTTATAATTATTAAAGTGTAAGAAATTTCAATATCGTTTACTAGAGTTCGCTCGACAGTCGAATAGCCTTAATTAAAAAAAAAGATATATTTTATTTAATTTTAAAATAACTTTTTTATTTTCTATTAAAATTAGATTTTTTTATTTAAATTATAGAGTATAATATGAGCTTTTAAATGAATAAAGAATTATTAAATTAAGTCTTATAGATATTTAAAGATAAGAAATTCAGATATCGCTTATTAAAGATCGCTTATTAATATTTGTTGGAATTCGAATTACGTGACTCTTAGCGTCTTGGCGATTACGTGATATAATTATATAATATATCTTAATATATTTATATCTAGTCGCTCTTTTCTTTTATAGAATTCTCTAATTAATATAATTAAGTATTCTATCTTATATTTTAATAGATTATAAATTTAAACTCTATTTAATAATTATTTTAATTATTTTATAATTTATCTATTATTTATTATAATTATAATTACTTTTAATATATTTATTATATTAATATTTATTAAATAATAATAATTATAATCGCGAAGAATCTCTTTTATTAATCTTTATAATATAGATATTTTTTATTTTAAAATAATTATTCTAATTAGATAATATATATTAAATATACTTTTAATTAAAAGAGTAGAAATAATAAGTAAGAGAAATTATATTAAAATTATTAATATATTAATATATTATATTAATAATTTAATATATAAACTCTCTTATTATTTTTTATATAAGATAATTTAAGACGAGTTAAGATATATTATATTTAATTATATAATATTAAAGTTATTATATATTATAATAGAATATTATATATTTATATTTTTTTATTATATAATTATTATAATTATTAAAATATTATTAATTTTTTTATATTAAATAAAATACGCTAAAAATAAAAGATAATATATTCTTATTTTTATATTTTATTATATTAAAAATTAATAATAAGTAATTAAACTCTAATATTTTATTATATAATTTTTATAATAAGAGTTAAAATCTAATTTAAAATAACGATATAACGTTAAAAAAGAAAATAATTTATATCTTATATATCTAATATATTAATATATAAAAAAAAATTACTCTTTATTATAGCGATTAAAAAATAATTATTCTTTATATTTATATAAATAAAATAATTTTATAAAGAAGCTTTAATTAGTTTTAATAAGCGAGTAAAATAAAATTATAAATAATCTTATATTTAATTTTAATTAATTTTTTTAATAAAAGAGTTAATTAGTAGAAGATATTATATTATAAATATAATAGAAGATAATTAAGATAATCGCGATAATAATATAAAAAATAAAATTTAATTAAATTCCCTTTTAAGTATAAAGAGTAATGATTTTTTATAAAGATTTTATATATTTATATTATATTTCCTCTTAATATCTATAAATTAAAATTTATCTTTTTAAAATATTATTAATTATATTATAAATTATAATATAAGATTTCTTTTTAAATAATATTTTAAATTATATTAAGTTAATTTTAAAGCTTAATAAGATTTTTTTTATATACTTTAAATAATTATAAGTATTTTAAATATAAATAATATTAATAGCGAGTATACTTTAATTTCTTATATTAATTCTATTATTATATTAAATTAATTTATTTTTAAATTATTATTAAAGTTAATTTTAAATAAAGAGCTTTTTAAATTTAAAGCGAAGCTAATTTTATTAATATTATTTATTTTATTTATTTTATTAAATCTTATTATATTATAAATCTTATTTTTAAACTTAAACTTTTATTAAAGCTTTTCTCTATTAAATTTTAAAAATTAAATTAATTTTTTATAAATAGTATTATATTTAAATATATTAATATTAAACTTTTAATTAATTTAAATTAATTTTATTAAATTTTTATATTTAAAAATATTTTTAATTATTATAAATAAAAGTAAAATATATAGAATTTCTTTATATTATTAAATTTTTAATATTATATTAAAATTAATATTATTAAATTAATCTCTTATTTAGTAATTATTATAAGAATAATAATTAATTAGTAATTTATAAAAGATACTTTTAAAGCTATTATTAATATAGATATTATAATATAAATTAAAGTATATTATAAACTCTATATTATAATAAAAACTCGCTATAAAAATAACTCGCGTAATTTTATTAAAAGCTATATTAATATTATAATTATTTAAAAAAATTTAAAAAAATATAAACTCTATAAATTAGATATTCTTAATTCTACTATTTAAAAACTAAAGTCTTTTATTTTTATTATTTATAAAAATAAGCTATAAATCTATATTAATTAATTTATAAATCTATTATAAAAGATTAATAGCTTATTTAAAAAATATTTCTTTATTATTAATAAAAATTAAAAGATTTATTATTTTTATAAAAGTTTAGATAATTAATATATTTAATATTATAAAATTTATAATTAAAATTATAACTTTTATAATAAAGATAAATCTTTTAAATTTATATTAATTTATATTAAAATATAATAACTTAATATTATTTCTAATTTTATTATTTTTATTAAATTCTTTAATATTTATATAATAACTATTTATATCAAAATAAATATTTATATTTTTATTTCCGCGATACTTATATTAATTAAATATTATATTTAAAATAATATTAATTTAAATAATTTTTATATCTAAATATAAATCTATAAATATTATATTATTTATAATAAAAATTTTTATTTTATTAAAAAATACCTCGAATAATTAAAGTATAAACGCGTTTATAAAAAAATTTAAATTTTTAAAAATAGAGATTATAATAATTATAATAATTAAGATAAAAAAAAAGATAATTAAAAAAATAATAATATTAATATTAAATTTAAATTTAAAAAATTTAAAAAAAAAAAGAATTAATTTTTTAATATTAAGATAATTATTATAATTACTTAATTTATAATAATATATTATTTTATTATTTATATTATTATTATATTTATTATTAACTTTTAAATTTTAAATAATAAAATCTATAAATTTTTTAAAATTAAATTTTTAAATAAAGTTTTTATTATTATACTTTTTATTATAATAATAATATTCTCTACTTTTTTTCTTTAATTATATATATATTTAATATATTATTTATAATTTTTAATTTTTAAAATCTTTCTCTAGATTTTAAAAATTTTATTTTATTAATAAATTTATTAATAATAATTATATAATTTTTAACTTTAATAATATTAATTTTAAATATAAAATAAAAAATATTAAATATATTTAAATTTTTAATAATATTTAATATATATCTAAATATAACTTTAATTTTATTTTTAAAAAATAATTAAAGAAGTAATAATACTCGCTTTCTTTTATTTTTAACGATCTTTTTATAAAAAAATAATAATTTTTCTTTAAATATATTTAAAGTCGCTTTTATATATTTAATATTTAAAGAAATACTCTTTTAGCCTTAATTATTATTAATAAAAAAATTTATTTATAATAAATTTCTTATTAAGTCTATAAAGCTCTCTAATTAGTAGAAGTTTTAGATTTATAAAAAGATTTTATATATATAATATATTTATATAAATTATTTAAATACTTAAAATATTAAAAAGATAATTAAAATATATATTAAAATAAATCTTTTTAAATCTTTTTTTAATAATATTTATAAGTTATATTTTATAATTAGTTTTAAAATAAAGCTTTATAAATATTATATTATTTTTAAAAGATAGAAGAATAATTTAATTTATATTAATCTTTAAAGATTATTTAATATCTTCTATTATAATTTTTTTATAATTATTTTTTTAAATAATTTTACTTTATACTTTAATATTTATCTTCTATTAAATAAATTTAATAAATTTATTTTTATTATATTATACATTTTTTTCTTAATAATATAAAATATAATAATTATTATTATACTCGCCTTCGCTTTAATTATAATATAAAATATTAAAATTATAAAATAAAAATCTTTTATCTATTTAAAAGAATTATCTAAAAAAATATTATATTAAAGAAATTTTAAATAAATAGTAAATTTAAATAATTAGATATTATTATTTAATATAAAATTAATATAATATTTAAAAAAAGCGATTTATTATAAAAATATTAAATTAAGTTTATTTATATTAAGAATTATTTATATAATTATTAACTCGTAATTAAATAAAATATTACTTCTTTTAAGATTTATATTAATTTCTTTTTTAATATTTTTTATTTATATATTATTAAATAAATAAACTTTTATTAAATTATATTTAAAGTTATTAATTAAAAAAAATATTAAAATTATATAATTAAGAAATAATTTATAAATTATTAAAATTATTTTTATTATATACTTTTAAATAATAATAAAATTATTATTATTTTTAATATTAAATAATTTAATAATATCTCTTTTAAATTTATATTTTTTATTTTAGAGAAGAATATATATAATAATATTAAAATAATAATCTATTATAATAATTATTAATTTATTAAAATTATTAATTATCTTAAAAATTATCTTTTCTCTTTATTTATAATTTTAAAGAAGAATTATTAAAAGAGATAAATAATTTTTATTAAAGATAAAGTTAATAATTTATTTAATTTTATTTAAATTTTTAAAAGAACTTAATTAATAATTTTAGCTAATTTAAAATCTTTAAAAAAATAATTATCTAATATATTTAATAATAAAACTCTCTTTATAGCTTCTATAATAATACTTTTTAAATTTATTATTCGCTTTATAAATAATTATAATTTAATTCTAATAATAAGTTATTTATTCGATATCTTAAAAATATATAAAAAACTCTCTTTAGATCCTCTAGCGCTATTAATAAAAATCTCTTTTTTTAAATTTTATAAATCTTAAATCTATAAAAAAATTATATTAAACTCTTATTATAAAATATATTAAAAAATTATTATAAGAAAAAAAATTAACTCGCTTATTATTAATAAAATTTAAACTCTAATAAATCTTTTATTAAATATATATATTTTAAAAGATTAATAGATTTATAAATTTAAGCGTAATTTTATAAAAAAGATTATATAATATAAAGCTCGCTAAATTATTTATAATTTTAAATAATAAAAAAAAATTAATTTTAATAAAATCTTTATTTTTATTATTAAATTTATAAATTATAAAGTAATCTTTATATTAATAATTATTTTAAATTAAAAACTTAAATAAATAAATATTAAAATTATTTTTTTATATAATAATATTAAAAAGATAATTTATATTATTTAATTTATTAACTTTAAAATTAAAGACTAAAAAAATAAAATATATAAACTTATTAAGATACTTTATAATTTAAAATAATCTCCTAAAATTTAATATAATACTCTTATAATCTATTTAAAGAAACTAAGTTTTAAATCTATTATTATTAATCTCTCTATATTTATTAATAATATTATTATTATTACTATTTATATAAATAATATTCTATTTATAAATTTTAATAAAATTAAAATATAGAGTATTAAGAATAAGCTTAATAAGAAGTTTAAGATAATTAATTTAAGATTTTATATTTATTATTTTAATATAATAATTATTAAAAATTATATTAATCAAATTCTATATCTTAATTAAAAAGATTATATTAATTTTTTAAAGAAATATAATATATTAAGCTTTACGCTATTACTTACTTTTATTAATAATAATAAATTTTATATTATTAAAAATAATTTTATCTCTATTAATTAATCTCGCTATATTTATTAATTAATTATAAAATTATTTATATATATAATATTAAATATTTAATTTAATATTATATTTACTATTTTAATAATCTTTAAATATATTTTAAATCTTAATAAATTCTATTAAAAGATTATTAAGCGTATTTTTTAATATCTAAATAATATTAAAAACTAATAATTAATATTTAAAGAAGATTTAAAATTATTTATTAATTATATAAATATAAATTAAATAAATAATTAAAATATTTAATATTTTATCTCTAATTATATCTTTAATATAAATAATATTATTATTAATTAATTATTAAAATAATAATTTATTATAACGCTATTCTTTTATAAGATTAAATATATTAATTAGATATAGATTATTAAAAAGATAATTTAATTATATAAATTTTTTAATTAATTTAATTTTAGCGCTAAGTATATATAAATTATTATTATTTATTATAATAATTAAAATATTATAACTCTTATTAAAAATTCTTAATTTTATATATATATTAAATATATTAATATTTAATATTATTATATATAAAAATAAGTTATTACTAATATCGTTATTTTTAAATATATTTTTATTAAATAATAAATAATTAATAAACTTATTAAGATACTATTTAAGAATAAATTTAAGAAATTTTATATATTAATTAAGTTAAAATATTATTTATAATATTATTTATTTAAAAAAGCTAACTTTAACTTTAGAGAAGTTATTTTATTAATTTTTATAGTTTAAATAATTTATTTAAATCGCCTATTAAACCTTAAACTTAATACTCTATAAACTCGCTATTTTATATTAAAATAGCTATTTCTTTAACGCTATTATCGCTATCGCTATTAAATCTTTAAAGCTCTTTTAAAATATTTTTATTTATATTACTATTATTATTAGCTATTATTATTAAAGAATTAAATATCTAAAATAATCTTATAAAAGTTTTATAGTTAATCGTAATATATAAAATAAAGAATTTCTTTTAATTATTTTATTTAGTTATCTTTACGAATATCCTCTAATTTTAAATTAATCGATTTTTAATATATATTAGATAATCTAAAAATAAAATTTTTAAAAAATCGTTTTTTAATAAAAAGTGAAATTTGGGGTTTAATATAGTCGTTTTTAGATTTCGACTTTTTACTTTAATTACTCGGCGCTAAACTTACTTTAACTATTTAGCTTAAACTTTATTTTAATTATTTAACGTTAAAATTTATTTTAATTATTTAATATAAACTTTACTTTAATTATTATAATTAAATTTACTTTAATTATTTAGCTTAAATTTTACTTTAATTATTTAATATTAAACTTACTTTAATTATTTAATTTAAACTTTACTTTAATTATTTAATATTAAATTTACTTTAATTATTTAATTTAAACTTTACTTTAATTATTTAATTTAAATTTTATTTTAATTATTTAACGCTAAACTCTAGCGAAAATTAATTAAATTATTTTTATTTTATTTATTTAATTTTAATATTATTAGTATTAAACTTTATATCTATCGAATTTTATATATAAAAGAATATATATAAAGAAGAGTATTAGAATTTAAATTATATAACTTTTAGCGTCTTAATAATTATATAATATAATTATATAATATATCTTAGTATATTTATATCTAGTCGCTCTTTTCTTTTATAGAACTCTCTAGTTAATATAACTAAGTATTCTATCTTATATTTTAATAAAATTTATATAAAAAAAAATAAATTTAATTAATAGATCTTTACTTTATATATATTAATAGAATAAAATAGAGCTAAATTAGAAAATCTTAAATATATATATATATAGTTAATTATAATTTTAAAGTTATTACGCCTTTTAACTAGATCGGCTAAGTTATCGCGAATAATCCAATTAGTATTCGTAACTATTAAAATCTCTTACTCTACTTTTAGCCCTTTAATAACTTTACTATTTTCTATTAAAATTTTTAAATTATTTTTTCAAATTATAGAGCGAATATTGCGCTCTTTAATAACGTAAAATTTTTAAAATTCAATCTTATAATTATTAAAGAGTAAGAATCTTAGATATCGCTTATTAAAGTTCGATAGCCCTAATTAAAAAATAGATATATTTTATTTAATTTTAGAATAACATTTTTATTTTCTATTTAAATTTCGAGGTTTTTCTTTTAAATTATAGAACGTATAATAGACTTTTAAATAAAAAAAGAATCTTAAAATTTAATCTTATAGTTCTTTAAAGATAAGAAATTTAAATATCGCTTATTAAAGATTACTTATTAAATTTACTTAATAACTCTAATTAAAAAAAACGATTATAAATTTAATTTATAAACCTTTACTCGTTCTATTATATATAAGTAAATACTTTATAAATTAAATTTATAATTCTTTTTTAAATTAGAGCTATCGAGTAAATTTAATAAGCGATATTTAATAAGCGATATTTAAATTTTTTATCTTTAAAGAACTATAAGATTAAACTTTAAGATTTTTTTATTTTTAGAAAGCGTAACTTGCGATCTATAATTAAAAAAAAAATTATTAAATTTTAATAGAAGATAGTAAAGTTATTAAAAGATTAAAAGTAGAAGAAGAGATTTTAATAATTATAAATATTAATTTATTTATCTATAATATCTAATTAAAAAGTATAAATCTATTAAATTTATAATTAACTATATATATACGAGTAAAGATTTATAAATCAAATTTATAATTATTTTTTTAATTAGAGCTATCGAGTAAGTAGATAAGCGATCTTTGATAAGCGATCTTTGGTGAGCGAACTTTGATGAGCGATATTTGAATTCCTTGCGCTTTAATAATTATAAGACTAAATTTCAAAATTCTTAAAAATTCGGAAAGCACAAATAGCGCTTTAAAATTTAAAAAAAGAATCTTAAAAATTTAATAGAAAACAAAGAAGTAATTCTATGTGTTAATAATATACATCTCTTTTTTTAATAAGAGAGGTATAAGAGGGCGAGATTTTAATAATTACGGATGCTAATTTATTTATTCGCGATAACTTAGTCGATTTAATTAAAGAGCGTAGTAAATCTAAATTAATAATTAACTATATATATAAATTTAAGATTTTTAAGCTTAATTCTATCTTATTCTTTTATATATACTAATATTTAAGATTTTTTAACTTAGCTCTATCTTATTCTATTAATATATACGAGTAAAGATTTATAAATTAAATTCATAATCATTTTTTTAATTAGAGCTATCGAGTAAGTAGATAAGCGATCTTTAATAAGCGAACTTTAATAAGCGATATTTGAATTCCTTACGCTTTAATAATTATAAGACTAAATTTCAAAATTCTTAAAAATTCGAAAAGCACAAACAGCGCTTTAAAATTTAAAAAAAGAATCTCAAAATTTTAATAGAAAATAAAAAAGTTATTCTATATATTAATAATATATATCTATTTTTTTAATAAGGGAGGCGTAGAAGGGCGAGATTTTAATAATTGCGAACGCTAATTTATTTACTCGTAATATCTAATTAAAAAGCGTAGCGAACTCGAATCTATAATTAGCTATATATATAAATTTAAGATTTTCTAATTTAATTCTATCTTATTCTATTATTAGTATATATAATAGAATAAGATAGAATTAAATTAGAAAATCTTAAATTTATATATATAATTAATTATTAATTTATTAGATCTACGCTTTTTAATTAGATATCGCGAATAAATAAATTAATATTCGTAATTATTAAAAAAAATAGGTATATATTATTAATATATAAAAAAACTTTTTTATTTTCTATTAACTTTTTAAGATTTTAAATTTTAAATTTTAAAGCGTAATCTACGCTTTTCGAATTTTTAAGAATTTTAAAATTTAATCTTATAATTATTAAAGTGTAAGAAATTTAAATATCGCTTATTAGAGTTCGCTCGATAGCCGAATAGCCCTAATTAAAAAAAAATAGATATATATTATTTAATTTTAGAATAACCTTTTTATTTTCTATTAAATATTTAAATTTTTTTATTTAAATTATAGAGTATAATATAGGCTTTTAGATAAAAAAAGAATTACTAAATTTAGTCTTATAAATATTTAAAGATAAGAAATTCAGATATCACTTATCAAAGATCGCTCATCAAAATTTACTCGACAGCCCCCCGATCAAAAAAAAAGATTATAAATTTAATTTATAAATCTTTACTCGTATACTAATAAAAGAATAAGATAAAACTAAGCTTAAAAATCTTAAATTTATATATATAGTTAATTATAAATTCGAGGTTATTATCTCTTCTAACTAGACTATTTAAGTTAGCTCGCTAGCTCTTTCGAGCTCTCTTATTAAAAAAATAAATATATATTATTTATAAATAAAATAACTTTTTTATTTTCTATTAAAATTTTGATATTTTTTTTTAAATTATAAAGTATAGTTTACGCTTTCTAACGCTAAAAGAATTATAAGATTTAATCTTATAATTATTTAAAAATAAGAAGTTTAAATATCGCTTTTAAAGTTCGCTTATTAAATTTACTTAATAGTTCTAATTAAAAAAATAGATTATAAATTTAATTTATAAATCTAAACTCGTTATATACTCGTATTATTTAGAATTAAGCTATCTCGCTTAATAGCGCCGAGAGAATTAACTAATCAAACTACGATTTTCGCGATAAACTAAGTAGTTTAATTAATTAACTCTCTCGGCGCTATTAAGCGAGATAGCTTACTTCTAAATAGTACGAGTATATTAATATTAATAATAATTTCTCTTTTAGATAAAGCTATATCTATTCGCTAAGGGAGGTACTAAATATTAAGTACGCTAGACGTCGCGCTTACGGGCTTAAGCAGTTAAGCGTACTTCCTATCTCATAAATATTAGGCACCTGGCACACTACATTTGTGACTATCAAATGTCAACTCAATGAACGATCAATATGGAAGCTATAGATCTCGTACCGTTGATCAAATCGTTAGACGATAACATTGATGACCTCGAAGAGGCGCTCGAGCCTCTACTCAAAAGCGCTGTATCAGATACCGCTGGGAAGTTACCTCTCTTGGACAAAGCGCAGCTTTATGTCCTTGTTACCTATGCTATTGAGTCCATATTGTTCTGTACGTCTGCAGGAGCAAAACAGTTTCTTGAGGCTAATCGTCATAGCCTATCTCCGACTCAATGGTGTCAATTCCAAAGAACATCCAGTCTTTCGAGAGTTGACCCGGGTCAAACACTACTTCGAGAAGATCAAGGCTGCGGAGTCAGCGGAAACCAGACAGAATGTGACACTGGACAAGGCAGCTGCGGGCCGCTTCATCAAAAATGCACTGGTTAGCCGCACTCGCTGAGCAATAGACTTTGTAAGTGCTGACTTCAACGTTAGGCTGGGAATAAGAGATTTGACCTCGATTTGGCAAAGCAAAGCAAAAAGGAAAGCGCAGCCACTCATACCAGATTTGAACGGTTTCCTAAGAAACAGAAATTCAGCAGCGACCCAGGAAATGGGTCAAGAGCCGTCTCCTCAAGTGACGACCCCAACACCGACACAGAGCATCTGGAGTCTTCTGAGGGACCACGTTTGAAGAGGATGAAAGTGCAGAGCATAAACGATAGAAGGGAGAGCGAGGATGGGACAAAAACAAGGACTAAACATGAGTTGAATCCTAGCTCTGGAAAGGCGTCAAAGATAGATCCAACGAATGGCGACTCAAAAGCAGAAGAACAAGAACAAGAACAAGAACAAATTGAGCAAGAAGAGGGAATGCAGGATGGAGACTGAGGACCTAATCACACACGGGCTTGGCTTCAACACGTCGTACCTGGCCACAATGGCCCTTGCCGATGGCAACGAAACTTAGCACAATACCTAGCTTGGTAATTACCTCGTGGCACGATGAGAGGGCAAAGATCAATTGTGAAGACGTCGGTACGATTACCTCGAAATTATGTGTACGGCGACTCTGACGAACAGACATTCTCACCTAAGAATTTTGAAGGTCGACTTGCTGCCAAATCTGGAGCCCTTCTGTCTCAGGACTACTTGAATTCATGGAGTTGGGCAGATATCGACCGCCTGGAACGTGGAGCGCCAAGTAATAGCATACTGGATGTCTGCGTTGGACACGGCGGTAGTCACTCATTGTCTATACATATCAACAAATCCGGCAACAAAAGTGTCATCGTCGGCAAACAATGTTTGGACGGACAGAATTAATTTGCACTGTATATTATTTAATTCTTGTAAACTCGTATCGAAAAGTTCGTAAATTTGGCTAGTGCATTTTCCGGTAACAGGGACTTTGCCATCGCGTTTCTAGCTTCTTCCCCCTTCGTTCTAAAAATTCACATCCAATATCACTGGCAATCTCGACCCACCAACTTTCTCAATCAATCAGAAATTAGAAAATGCCTCGCTCTCGTGGAGGTAGCGGTGGCCGTGGCCGCCCTTCTGCGCCTTCTCGACCTGCTGCTGCTCCAGCTAGGCCTGCTGCTACACCCTCTCAACAATCTTCACGAGGTGCCAGCACAGCAGCTCACCCTCCAGCCCACGCCCAGCAATCCGGTGCTCCCACTCAGCAGGGTAAGAGTCCTGGGCTCTTCGGACAGATGGCCTCTACAGCCGCGTAAGCTTGACCCGTTCTTGTCGTTCATCTCTCTGCCCTTTTCAACTGTCAGGTTATTATGACCTTAATGATGATATTATTATGGATCACAACGCTGATATTATGATAGTGGTGTGGCAGTAGGCTCAAGTATCGGCCACGCCATTGGAGGAATGTTTGGAGGGTCTAGCGCCCCCACTGAGCAACAACAAGCAGACAACGCTGTCGCTAGCCAGGCCAACGAGAGCAGTTCTCAGAGCATTGCCTGGGGTCCTCGAAGCTGTGAGACGGATGCGAAAAGCTTCACCAAATGTCTTGACGAGAATCAGGGCAACATGCAGATCTGTGGCTGGTATTTGGATCAACTGGTGATTGCCACATGAGAGATCTTAGTCCTGGGACTGATGCTGATACGTTGTACAGAAAGCTTGCCAGCAAGCGGCCAGTCAGTACTAGAGAGGGTAGACTAAGCAATCGCTACCTAGGACGGCGAGGATGGAACGAATTGGCGTCTGCATCATCATAGGAGTCGAATTCTTCCTTAAGCTGCAAGTCGTTGGCGGGCCTTCCAGCGAGCATAGCGTTTCATTACTTTGGGAGCCATTTCCCGCTCCTTTTACCTATAGACTCTCTCGGCAAACAACCTCGCTCTATTCACACTGATTGGGATGCTATCGTTAAAATCTCTCCATATGCCTTGTATACGTATCTTACAATCGTTGCCAGCACTACCAATCCACGAAAGCTCTGATGTGATGGTCCACTTATCAGATTTACCCAGTCTGTGCCTAAAAGGTCACAGTAGGTATCAACTAAGACCCTTTAAGCAGCTAACACAGTATATCTCTCTGCTCGTTCATTTGCTGCGTACCAAAACCATGAAGCCCTATCTTAGGAAAGTGCGGTACAGGTGAATCAGACTGTTGATCTGGAGAGGGCAACGACGAACTGCAGTAGAGACTTTGAGCGAAGATTAATGTCACTTTTGGATATTAATAATGGCCTGGCTTGTCAATCATCACTCCTACGCGATGTTCTCTGCTTCTTATCACCGAACAGCCATCTCATTACATATCCGTTTTGCAATAGTTGTATATCGCTCCTCAATGCGCGTTCGGGCATTTGACGGTTTGCAGCATAATCCACGGTGTGGTCATGTTGATATCATGACATACACGATTTCACGAAGCGGTCAGAGCCGAAGGCTCTCGCGATCTCCGTTCAATACGCTTCATGGGCAAAGTACTTAAAGCTCGTTCTGTCATCAACATAGAGCCACTGAATTTATCGAATCTCAAGGGCAGTTGTCTTGGGAACGAAACTTAGTTTGGGATGGAATTGCATACAAGACATGCCACTGTGGCTTGATTTCTCCCCACTGAACTGATTGCACAATCAAACTACCTATGTCGCCTCGCTAATTGCATTTGTGTAATATGCAAGCTTTCGTCATCCCGTCATTCGTCTTTGTCCCTTGAATCTCGTTGTGGCTCAAAGTTCAACTATGAAGATTAGTGCCAGTTCAAGTGTATAGCCACTAGGGCACATTACCTGATTGCCATTGTATAGCTGGTGATTGTCTTGGTCGTCTCGCTCATCTCGTAAAGTGCGAATGTTGACACCCGATCCTGTCCCTGCGCCCGCTTCGTGGTTCCCTTGCATTGTAGCATCATGGGCCGTTGCCCGCCCGAGTCCTAGGAGTGTTCCAAGGGCTCCGGTAATAGCACCAGCACCGGCAGATACTACGTTGTAACCAGCTGAGGCCCCTTTCGAAACGATACTTTGCCCACCGCTGTAAGCAGCTGTATAGCCCTGGACTGGAACTATGACAAGAGTGGCACTAGGAGTAAGTCCAAGAGACTGCAAGCTGTCTTCCTCTTCTGAAATAGACAACGTCTGGTTTGGCATTGGCGTCAAAACTTGCTTAAATGTGTAGGGAACGTCGTCAATCTTTTGTTGATCTATCCAGGGCCGGACATTCCCTCGCAGTGTCTGATCAGAAGGGAATCTGCTCCGAACTGTGCTTCCGTCAAATAACCGAACTTGTACGGCGCATTCTTTAGATCTGGTTGGTTTCGAAAAGTTGACTTCACTCGCCAACTGCTGGTCAACAAGTCCACCAGCCCCATCAGTCCCTTCTGATTCTGCCTTGGCGATTGCTCTGCGACGCTCTTCTTTCTCCTTACGCTCAGCTTTGTCGTGCTCGATCTGCCTCAAGATTCTCTCGCGTTCCAGCTTCGCTTCCTGTTGTCGTTTCCTCTGCTGTGCTGCATACGTAGCTTGATTAGCCTTAGCCGAGTCCGGAGCGACAACCATAGCTTCTTTTCGAGCCTCTGCTTTGGCTTTCCGCTCTGACTTCTCAGCAGCATCCTTTTCCTTTTTGTCTATTTCCAGTCTACGACGGCGATCCGCAAGTAAGTTCTGCACGGTTTGGGAGGGCTGGCCGCCAGGAGAGGCTGAAGAAGGTGCCGTGGACTGAATCGCATTTGAGGGAACAGCGGCTGTGGGGTCCACGTTTTGGTTGCGTGATGGGGGCATGTTTACGTGATCGGCTGTGTTGCGAGCTGCGGACGGCGAATTGTTAGGGTCAGAGTTGAGCGTGGTCGACTGAAGTGAAGGAGGTGGAGAAGCTGGGCCAAGGCTACCGGTTTCATGCGACGTGTCAGGCTCATCTGAGGAGAATTGAGCTGAAGATGACCTTGTAGCAAGTGTTGGAGCCCAAGGAACAGTTTGATCTAAGGTGTGTTGTGTTATGGATGGGTCTGAGGCAGGTGTTGGCGAGAAAGTTGTATGTTGAGGCTGAGGCGATCTGGAGGTCAAAACCCTCAAGATTGCAGCTTTGAACTCATTTTTTTCTTCTCCAGCTCGAAGATCAAGGGCAAGTTGGCCATTATTTATTATGATGAAGGCGGGTAAGACTGGAACAGGGTAGTATGCTGCGAGATGTTGAGCTTCTTGTGATCCGCCATTGATGAGGAGTGTGATGGCCTTTGTTGTCAAAGCAGTGGTGATCTGCTCATCCTTCAAGAAGTCTACTTCCCATAGGGAGCTTTGCTCATCATCACCTTGCTCCAGTCAGTCGGAGGCCAATTTCAAGCAGAGTGTAGAGAGACACACCCTTGACAAAGCAAGCCACGGACTTGGATTCGCTCAAAGCTAGAGCGATGCCTGACTGCAGATCTCCGTCGAAGAACATCATCGTATTAGTAGTCCTTGGGAGACCGCAAATGTAGGACTGACAGGTTGAAACAGAGGAAGTGTGACGATCTTCATGAGCCCAGCGCCGGGTGGTCAGAGTGAAGTTTGGCTCGAATTCCAGGTAGTTACTCTATGCCGAGGCCAATCACCAGAATGTGTCATATATTTACAAACTGCAGCAACCATGAAAACCTCACTGTTCGCTTCCCCCTTCTCGAAATCCACAAGATTGACATCGCTTCGAACAGCCCTACGTCCTCGAATATGCCCCAAGTGCGAGCAACCATCGCCCTTCCAGCGGAGATATGCACACACCCCCGCTGATGACCCTTACTTCCAATCGATCGTTGACAACCCGGCTGTGCCAGTTAGAAGTGGCCAAAAGCATGGCCCAGGCCTGATAGTGCTCAGTAAACCTCCTGGCCAGTCTAGTACCCCGTTCTATTACCTGACGCCACACAGTACTCATCCCAGCCATTGCATTTGGCCTCGGGACATGGCAGGTCTTCAGGCTTCGATGGAAAACAGACTTGATAGCGAGATTTGAAGATCGTATTCTCAAGCCGCCCCTGCCCTTACCGCCACGTATAGACCCAGCTGCCATCAAAGACTTTGACTATCGACGAGTTGTCACGACAGGCCTTCTACGACATGATCAGGAGATGCTCATTGGGCCACGAGTGCACGATGGCAATGATGGATACCTAGTGGTAACGCCATTACAACGCGAAGGAATTGCATCGACAATACTAGTGAACAGAGGCTGGATTCCCAAGAAGTTCAAGCGGCAGGTGGACAGGCAGGCAGGTCTACCCATTGGGGAAGTCACCGTGGAGGGGTTACTTAGAGAGCCATGGAAAAAGAACATGTTCACGCCAGACAACAAGCCTGAGCTGGGCGAGTTCTACTTTCCAGATGTCGAGCAAATGGCAAAGTTTACTGGAAGCGATCCAGTCTGGATAGAAGAAACCATGGGTATGGCTCATACGGCGGCTCACAATTCAGATAGCTGACGAAGTTGGCAGTACCGGATCTTCTGAAAGCGTATGATAGAGAGGCTGTAGGAATTCCAATAGGTCGGCCAGCTGAAGTGAACCTGAGAAATAACCACACGCAGTATATCTTTACTTGGTAAGCAATGCTCAGGGGTATCATCTGTAACCACGCTATGCGCCAAACACAAGTTCGCGAGTCCAAAGAATACTGATGCCAAATCGATTAGGTACGCCTTGTCGGCTGCTACAGCCATCATGTTCTGGATGGTCGTGAAAAAGCCACCGTCGGATTCTATCAGGCGAGTCCGCCAGAATAAGGAGTGGTAGAAGCCTCGACTTCGAGACATCCGCCGAAAGCCAAATCATGTGTTCCCAGCGACTCTTCTTAGGGATGTGTGAAGGAGCGTTCTCTGCTAGATCGATCAATTTTGGGGGCTCCTTCGAGAAAATGCAGATGCTGCGCGCGAGATAAGCTTTGCGGGATCCATAACACAGGAACGTGAGTTGTGTTCATATGCGAGTATGGGACGCTGGCGGTCTTGACGAGGAGAGCCTTCAAGCCATGGAACTCCAAGCTTGGTCTCGGTTAGAGCATTGGATTTCAAAGATTATCGGCTGGCGAGTAACCGAACCTTGTCACTCTACACCTTCCACTCCATCTCTATCAATGACTGTAAGCGGGTGTCGCCTCTTCAGTCGGCCTACTTTGGCGATCGGCATTCGTATTCCCTGGAGCAGCTCTCCCGATAGATACTTCTTGGCCAACGAGAAGGGCGTCGTTGTGGCAGACACTTGCCGCTGTCTGTCTCACGGATGAGCTTTGGAGCTGTGTGTCATGACAGTCTTACGCCGGGCCAAGAGTTGGAATGACGTACCGCAACATGACAGCAATGACATCGTTTTCGCCAATTTTCCGTCTTCCCGCATGGTTAGCGAAGACACCAAGATCGATACTGAGCTGTTCGAAGTATTGGTCAATAGCCTCAGTGATGGCCTCAAGTGTTTCCTTGTCTATTATAGTCGATTTGCTGCCCAGTGATCGAGCGAAAGTAGATGCAATATTTTTAGTGACCCCAGCGGGAAAGCTGGGATACGGAAACCCCTGGCGTGACTTCTTCATGGGTCTCGGCGCTCTCCTTCCGGCTTTAGCCTTCGTGATGGAATTGGTGGGTCTCACGTTGAGTACACTTTGCTCAGGCTCCTTGTCGAGGCCTCCAAGCTGTTGCTCGTCTGGGAAGTTTGCCTCCGCGGAAGAACGTCTGGACTGAAGCACTGGGATATTGAGAATGAAGGGAGACTTTCCTTCGCCCTCGAGCTCCCGTGCCTGCTGTATTCTGTTGGAATGACCTTCGCGACGATCGTGATCTTTGTACATGGCGCGCCGCAAGCCTTCTCTTTCATCACTATGCGGGGTCAGCATTGCTCTCACCCAGCCTTTCTAGATGACTACTGACCCGGAGCTCGATTTCCCTCCAAGAACTCCGAAGTCATCCTCGTCTGCATCGGGCGCAATTTGCAATACGCTACCCTCGAACAGAGGCTGCGATACATCGTTTAGGCCCAACGCACTCGGATCATCGAATAGGTTACTGCCCCGGACAGTACCAAAGCTGCCTCGGGAGAGCCTTCCCGGTGGTTGATCATCCAGAGCACGCCGCCCAATCTCTATTGATCTTCCGGTCTGTTCTCCCGCTTCTAATTGCATTGACAGCCGTGGAGGCGCCAGCTGAAAATTGTCGTCTTCATCTGCTCGATCTTCAATCGCGATGGAGAAGCTGGGTCGCTGCAGCTCTAGACCATCTTCGATATTGTTGCCTTCAGTTACGCTGCGCTCATTTTGTTCAAGGTGCGATGGAAGAGAAGATGGTTGGCTATTCAAAGCCAGAACTAAGGTCCTTCGCTATCAGCTCGATTCAAAGTGCAGTGGGCTGGAAACCAACTCTTGCTAAGGTTTCTAAGTGCATCCCTTGGTGTTTCACGCTGCATACGCCTACTTTTGCGTCTATCGCGACCTGGCGTAGCCCTTCGCTGCTGCAAAGCTCTGATTGCGTGGGGTGTTGTGGGATTGCTTCTCGTCGTCAAGAATTCCTGCAGTGGCCGGCGAGCACCTGGCGTGCGCGACTTTGCGGAGAGTGCGCCGACGGCACTGCCCTGAGATGTGGTTGCGCCAACGCTAGAAGCACGTCTCCGAGGCGTTGATGGCTTTCGCATTAGTCCGGCTAGGTGTCGCAACTGGATTGAAGGGCTTGTTAGCAATAATTTCCATAACTTCGCCGGGGATTGCTAACGTTTGCAAATGGTGTTCGACCTTGTCCAGTGGGGCATGCTTGTCCGGCAGCGGAGTTTCGCGGCGTGACGCAAAATAGCTTGGATGGAGCTGAGAGCTCGTCTTCAGTTCCAGAATCTACCCTGATGTTCTCTTTGATATTTGACATTGTTTCGTACAGCATAGACCTATTTACGTAGTCTCCACGACCGAAGACTGCCTCGTGAAAGTCAAGTCTCGATTTGGGCAATTCGTAAACAAGTGACGAGGATGTATGTAACGCCAAGAAAGCGCTTGGAAGCCACGCCACACAGGACGCACTTTGATTAGGTAACTCCGAGTCTCCGATATGCAAACCGCATCAATTTGCAAATCTACTCCTCCAAATTTTGTATTCTTCTATAATGTCAGAAAAGTCGAAACCCTCTTTAAGCGCTTTGCCAAAATCCAAGGTACCGGCTACTACTATCAGACTCAAATCGCCCTTTCGCACCGCAAAGCGGAAACGCAACGACGGCGAAGACCATGATCTTGAGGCTGTTGTCGACAGTTCAGCGAAGCAAAAAAAGTCCAAGAAATCCAAAAAGACTAAAGCGGATGAGGATCATAATCTTGATCTAGACCAAGGTCTTAACCTAGCCATCGCGAAGTTGGACAATCGATTATTAGCGGACTACGTCGCCAAACGAACCAAGCGCTTTTTCCCAGATCTCAGCCTTGTGGAGCTCGAGGACAGATACATCTCAGGTATTGTTTGGTCACAATTCCTTAAGGTGGCATTAGCTGATGCTCAAGATGAAGGCTAAAAAATAATGTAGAGACAGCCTTCCATGATACCACATCATGGGAGAAGCCAAGAACTTTGCAGGACATGCCAAGCTTCCTTGAGCACTACAATCCGAGAGCAGCAGGAAATATGGCTCTCTCTTCGGCATCAAAAAAACTGGGAAGCCCACATACTCTTGTGATCACATCTTCTGGTCTACGTGCTGCGAATATCACTAGGTAGGCCACACACGTTGAGCCGAGAACTTGTGAAGGCACAAAAATTGATTACCAATGCTGTCTCAGAGCCTTACGCCTCTTTCAGACAAAAGACGCTGTGGTGGCAAAACTCTTTGCCAAACATATCAAGCTGAAAGAGGCAGTAGATTATGTCAGGAAAACAAGGTGTCTCACATCGATCACCCTCTACAACTGAGTTCTAGGTGCTAATCTCTTCAAGGATGGGAATTGGGGTTGGTACTCCTTCTCGAATCATCGACCTTTTCGACTCAGGTATGTTACACTCCATTTCTTCCAGTACAACACGCCAATTTGCTGTGAGCCACCGTCCTGATCTCAGCAGGTGCACTATCATCATCAAGTCTGGAACGGGTAGTGGTTGATTGTTCGCACATTGACCAGAAAAAAAGGGGGATATTTGATATGCGGGAGACACAACAGCCCTTGATGGCATTGCTGAATCAGTCCGAGCTGAAGAATCGTTACGGAAATGGTAGTGGAAAGGTTCGACTCTTGCTCTATTAGCTGTCGTAAATTTCAAACTCATTCTCTGTGTGATGTTCCCACTGGCAGTCAAGATGTTGACCCTAAGAAAATTAACCCCGATTTCGAGGTCACCACGCAGGTGATTGATGACGCCCCACGCGTTGAGATTATGATGACGTTCACAAGCTCTCCTAAGGCATTCTCTTGTTCGTGATCCCGTAGGAAACGTGGTCGATGAGTAACCGATTGCTGGGTTGGGTAGGTGACGGTGACGATTGCCGAACGCGGGTTCTGCCTTCCCACTTGATCAGCTCAACGTAGGGAATTTCAGAAGGAAAAAATGCCTAGCGCCTGAGCAATGCAACACTTTCTCCTCCTTCACTCCTCCATCCCACTGCCCTCTTCAACTCGTCCAAAAAATCAGTCCTGTTGACTGCTTCCTTTCATTCCATAAATTCGACAACGCCACATCTACGCATCCCAGTCTGTCACTACAGTTCGATTCGCTTCACCGGATCACCTCACTGACAGGTAAATCTAAACACCTGCAAAGCTTCCTCCCACGTCAGTATGAAGCTGCAGACAACAATGCTATTTGGCATTGGCTTGCTACACAGTGTCGTCGGCCTCAAGACCCTAGAGTCTCCAGGTAAATCATTCTATCTTTCCCGTTTGTGCTGGCCAGGACGACGCTAATCTGCCAACAAGTATGCGTGTCGAAATGTTGGGAAAATTCCAAATACGTCAGCACCTGTGTCCAAGCCAATGAGACCCAATGCTTGTGCGAGGACGCTGAGTTTCAGAGCGTATGTACTCCAGTCATGTCGCCTTCTTCCATCTAAAGTGCGTTACTGATGGATTCCAGGTGGTGCTTCAATGTCTCTACTCTCAATGCCAGACTACTCAATTCGGCTCCGCCCTTCACCATACCCTCTCGGTATGCACTGATTCTGGGATGGATAACCTCGATGCCTTGCCTCCTCTCCTCCGTCACCAAGGTCTACGCAAGCGCGGAAGCCCAAGCATTGGCTATGCATCAGGTCATCTCTCAGCATCAGCCATCCACTCTGTGGCTCGTCGCTCTGTCGATGCTTCGGCACATGTCAATGCTCGTCCGACACGCAGCGTCAGCCACCTTCCCACCCACACGCATGACTTGCCGATGTCACTGCCAGTGGCTACTTCTACACCTTTAAGCGCTGCCAACATGAATAGCACCAGCGTGTTAGCCCCCTCAACAAAGGCTTCCTAGGGTGGCCCAAACAGGACAAATTCCAGTGCACGGACAAGGCCAAACTCAACATACGACAACGTGAGCGCCAACAATTAGGTCCTTCGCGGTATCTTAGACATATTGCAGTGGACACAGACCTTTTATCGCACATCTGATACCAGCATTGTTGAGGCAGGTATCATTTGCACTGCTTGGCTAGGAGAAGTCACTTGGGTTGCTCGCCGTCGGCTTTCACTTCGCATCCTAGTTTAACATTCTATGAGCATTTGCGCGCTCAGACTTGCATTACCTTAAACATTCGCTTCTCTGTACATGTATGACAAGCAGGTCAGCCTTCTGTCCGCCAAGTCGGTAGATTTTAGAGCTCGACTAATACAATTGATTGGTGGTGTCTGACTACAAGAACTATTTATGTACTGGACGTCGTTGTCACCCTTTTTTAAATGCGTAGACTGATGACGTTTGATTATGAGCATGAGCTGTACCTGGACAGCATGTGACCTGGATGAATACGCAATGCTGATAGTCCAATCCCAATGGTTTCCTACAATACAACTAGTCATATAAATCAGCACCCGTCGTACTCTCCATTTGTTCGCAATCTTGCTTTCATAGACGAAGGTCAATGCCAACGACCAAGCTTTTGCTTCAACAGCGCCATTAGACAGCGGAGCTCCTAAAGATTCTGTGCCCCATTCATAAGGACTCTGCAAGTATTCGAAGCGCAAGGTACAGAACAGCAACAACGGAACGATCATCGCTGTTCATGTAGGTTATCGGCTGTTGTCTTTGCAGCTTATATTGTAAATGTGGCTAGCGACGATCCGCTGGCAGGGAAGGTCTGCCGAGATATCAATTACATTCACGAACGAGGGAAACTCAACCAATGGCGGTAGACAGGCATGAAATTGCCCCGTTCCCCTTTAAAAGATAAGCTTTCGCATCCGCAGCGCAACTCAGGATTGCTTACGATCTCAGGCCGTAGCCTCCCGAGCGTCACTGTGAGCTACAATGGGATCAGACTTGAAGCGAAAAGAAGCTCGAAAGAGGAAGTTCGAAGGCCAGCACAGCGAATCTTTACTTGATGCGGGCGTCAAATCGGGCTTGGAAGGCACATCAGCCGGCGGGCCACTACAGAAGAAGTCAAATCAAGCGCCTCCACCACCATCTTCTTTAGAAAGAATTCCTACGGCTGAGAAGATTGCGACTCGCAAGGTTGCGGTCGTAGACGAGTCCACGGACCAGGGGAAAGAAGAAGAATCAGCAACCCAAAAGGCCCAGAGATTCATCGTCTTCATTGGTCCGTCTACTCTGTTCAAATATGCTTGGCTCAGCCGTCTGACGGCGCTGTTCTAACACCAGGCAATCTACCTTACACTGCAACGGATGAGTCAGTAAGCAAGCATTTTGCGAAGATCAATCCTAAATCAATCCGTCACCGCAAAGAAAAAGGTACAGAAAAGTCTAAAGGCTTCGCATTCCTGGAATTTGAAGGGTATGATCGAATGAAGACATGCTTGAAACTTTACCACCAGTCCGATTTCGAAGACGGGGAATCTCCCGCGAGGAAGCTGAATGTGGAGCTAACGTGAGTCTCGAAACGTGTTCCCAAGTCGACTACGAGTGACACTTAACAGGGCCGGCGGTGGTGGGGGTAAAAGCAAGGACCGGAAAAGTAAACTTCGAGCGAAGAACGAAAGACTGAATGAACAGCGAAAGCGAAGAAATCAAGAAGAGGAGAAACGAAAAAAGGTTCCACAGAAAGATTCCCAACCTACACATGCGCTGGGCAACAACGGCGATATACACCCAAGCAGGAGGAGCAGAGTAGCCACAGACTCGCTTAATCTTTGATCCTGAAGTTCAATGGATCTCACTGCCGTCTTGTATGACGTTTAACGCAAGCGGGTAGTGACGCGCGTTGCGACTCCGAGTGAGCGAGCAGATAGGCCTACTCATGAAGTATCACCCGTGCGCCATGTTCGAAATTCGAAGAACAAAACCCTTGCAGCTGGATCTGATTCCAAACGTCATATCTACATTCAAAGACTATAAGCCTATCCCAAACCGTCCGTACCTTGTTGGGTCGGGCGAGGCCCAAACTTTGCGACAATATAAAGGGAAATCTATCACGGAAACCGACCCGGCCTTAGGCGTCAGATCATTCTCGGGTTCCAATGGCTCTGAAGACCTTGGAAGTTCAAGACAGTCTAATCCAGGTTCTGTTAGAGACGCTTCGTTCACTTAGAGATGGAAGTCTTGCGGCGATCACAAAATCATGCATTTGGTTCCCCGCTCTTTCTTAGGTTTCCCGATCGGGCGGGGATTCAAGACAGCTCTAGTCACATTCAGCACCTGACATTCACCGTAGTAATCCAATGGAGCGAACCCACCTGATGGCCTCGTCAAATACGCTCTTCAGGTTTCTTTGTGTCAGTGCTGAACATTCCAGATATTTATGTGCCCGGATCTCCTTCGACACCGCTAATGCTTGTTCATACGACACTGCCTCCATCCGCTTCGAGCGCAGCGCATCCATTGTTCCCTTGTCCTCCCTCAAATCCAGCTTAGTGCCGACTAATATGATGGGTACGTTTGGAGCATGGTGTTCAATTTCTGGGAACCACTTTGCTTTGACGTTGTCAAAAGATGGTGGGCTCACGATGGAAAAACATATCAGGAAAACGTCGGTCTGTGGATATGACAGTGGCCGAAGTCGATCGTAGTCTTCTTGTCCAGCTGTGTCCCATAGCCCTAAGCTTATAGGCTTGCCATCGACCATAACACTTGCAGAGTAATTGTCAAAACTATATCAGGCGTCAGCCAGAGCCCAATGCAGTGCTCGCGGAACAGCCCCCACACTGTAGGTATATATTCTCCAGGAAATGCATTGGTGGTGTATGATATGAGAAGACAAGTCTGCACAGAAGAAATTAGCAGACTTTGGACATGCCAATGCTGAGGTATAGCAGCTACCTTTCCTACAGCCCCGTCGCCGGTCACAACGCACTATATTAGAAACCCTTATTAGCGTCTGAATATGGGGCAGTAATAGTATTCCAGAAATACCTTCAAAGACTGGGTACTTGGCGCAGAGGCCATGTCGGACAGAGAAGCCGTGCGCTGGGCGAAGGCGTCAATGAAATATCAGATTTGGGAAGCAAATCTACGGTTGACTTAGTTACAAAATATCGCGGAATATGTAGTAGAGCCTACTTCTGCTGGGGGTCTCGCATCCGCCCTTGGCCCCTAAAAGCGCTTTGGAGCCAACGGAGCATGCAGTCAATCGGAAGGCGGTTGAAAATGCACAGTATCGCTAGACCGATGGGATCGATATCCCTGGCCCGCAATAGATCTTTAGATAGGAGTAGCTAGGAGACTAGCCAGGAAAGCAGATTTGGAGCTTGAATTCCTTTAGATGCATTGGCTCCCTATTGACATTCGCTTGCAGTGGTGTAAGAGCCAGACGTGTTCCAGATTGCTAAGGACACGTTGGAAGATAAGAGGCAGGAGATCGTGGAGTCATGCAGCAGTACACAGAGTTATTATTCGTTTCAACAACAAGGGGATCAGGGGACTAGGGGTTCCGACCCTGCACGCGCTTAATATAGAGTGAAACTCGGGTCACGTGACTCTTGGCGGTCACGTGAGACAATCACGTGACACGCCTTAGCGTATTCGTATTAAGTCGCTCTTTTCGTTATAATAACTTTATAACTAAGTATCTTATCTTATACTTTTATAATTTATAAATTTAAACTCTATCTAGTAATTATTATATTATAATTACTATTTATCTCTATAACTTTAACTATATTTAAATTTTTAATATTTATTTTATAATATTTAAAATCTATTATATAAAGACTTAATATAGAGATCTATATCGAAAGTTCTATATATACGCTAAAACTCTTAGCATTCTTAATATTCTTCGGCAATTTAATAAATTTCTTAAATAGCTTTATTTTTTATTAATAATTCTTTATATAACTACGTATATACTTATTAGCTCGCTTATTTAAATTATATAGTTATATATTCTCTTTAAAACGATCTTCTCTATACTTATTATCGTCTTTTAAATAAATAACTTCGATAATATATCTAAGTATATATTCTATTTACTTCTAAATCCTCTTTTATAAAAACTTATATTTCTAGCAATAAGTCTATCGCTTTTTAGCCTCTTTTCGAGTTATTAATAAATTATTTCGAGTAGTATATCGCTTTATTTAAGATTAATATAACTTAATATAATTTAAATACGATAAGTTTTTATATTATAGTAATCTAAGTATATCTATAAATATAAAGATTAATTTCTAAAACTTTAAGATATAGATTAAGACTTTATCTTCTATAACTACTATATTAAATCTATTCTCTTTATATTTCTAAATAAATTTTAGAAGTAATATAAAAAGAATCTATATCTAATTAGCGAAAGAAGTTAAAGAATTTAAAGAAATATATATAAATAGATCTTCTTCTAATAGCGATACTAGTTAATTTCTTCTTTCTTTTCTATAATAATAACTTTTTTAATTTCTACTATAAATCTTTATTAAGATTTTGCGCTAGAAAGATTACGTAAATCTATATATCTTATATCGATTTAAAGTTTTTATTATAATTTAATCTTAAGCTTTAAAATCTTATTAATAGTAGCTAGTTTCTAAGTATATTTCTTCTTTTTAACTAATATTTTAACCTTTTAAATATAATAAAAACTCTTCTTATTATATAAGAAATATTTTTAAAATATAAACTTTATAGCGCTTATAAAATGACGTTAAATAGCGAATTTAATATAGATCTTATCGAGTTAACACTATTATTATATTTATTCTCATCGAGAGTTTAAGACTATATTAGTCTTATCGATCTAGATTATATTCTTTTAATCCTCTATAATTTAATCTTTATATCGTAAAGTAAATTAATAATAAGCTTTTATTTAACTATCGAAAGAGGCGATTTTTTAATAATTTTAATTAATCGAAAGTTATTATATTTAAATACTTATAAAATTATTATTAAGAAGATTTCTTACTTAGTAGTTAATATAAAAGAGATTTTTTTATAACTATAGCGATTCTTTTATATAGTAATTAAAATAGTACTCTTAAGCTTAGACGTAATAATAGAGAGTTATTTAGATCTAGAAGTATCGAATATATATAATAATAATAGCTTTTTAAATACGATAGACTTATATTCTCTATTACGAGCTTATTATTATAGACGACTAATAATTTAATAAGAGACTTTTATAATAGTTATAACGATCTTCGTTATAATATTATATTTAATTAAAATAAATATCTAAAGTCTAATTTCGTTATTATAATTAATACTTTAAATATTAGATATATTAGAATTAAAGACTAATAAGAAGATATTTACTTACTATACTAAATATATATTAAATATATATTAAAATTCTTTATATTCTCTCTCTATTTCTCTATTCTTCTATTAGCGTAAGTATATATAGTATTAATATCGCTACTATCGCTATAATATATATAGTAATATCGTAATTATATATCTCGTATATATATAGTAATATCGCTATTATATATTATATATAATAAGTATTAATATCGCTATTATATAAAGTATTAATATTTAAGATATTAAGAATATTTATTAAGAATACTAAGAGTTTTAGCGTATATATAGAACTTTCGATATAGACCTCTATAGTTATAAAGATATTTCTTTAATCTTTTTAATAGAGATATTTTCTTCTTTTAAAATAGTTATAGATTTAAGCGAGTATAATTTGTTAATAATATAAAAAGCTAAGAGTTACTCTAGCTCTTATCTTAAGCGAGTTAAGATAGTTAAACTCGCTAAATATATTAAAATTCGAATTACGTAACTCTTAGTGTCTTAATAATCATATAATATAATTATATAGTATACTTTAACGCGCTTATATTAAGTTATTCTTTTCTTCTATAAAACTCTATAATTAATATAATTAAATATTCTATCTTATATTTTAATAAATTATAAACTTAAATTTTATTTAATAAAGTAATAATTTAATTATTTTATAATTTATCTATTATCTATTATAATTATAACTATTTTTAATATATTTAATATATTAATATCTATTAAATAATTATAATTATAATTATAAAGAACCTCTTTTATTAATCTTTATAATATAAATATTTTTTATTTTAAAATAATTATTCTAATTAAATAATATATATTAAATATATTTTTAATTAAGAAGATAGAGATAGCGAATAAGAGAGATAATATTAAAATTATTAATATATTATATTAATAATTTAATATATAAACTTTTATATTATTTTTTATATAAAATAATTTAAAGCGAGTTAAGATATATTATATTTAATTATATAATACGAGTAAAGATCTATAAATTAAATTCATAATTATTTCTTTTAATTAGAACTATCGAGCGTACTATTATAATAATATAAGATATTTAGAAATCTTTCTAAGAAAGACGTTTCTTAAGTAGTAATAAGATAATTCTTTTACTATAAGATCTAATTATCTAAATATATCTAATATATTAAGCTATATTAAGCTATTAGCTACTAGCTTCTATCTACTATTAAATATAATTTATAATATATATTAATAAAAAGAAAGAAAGATAATATTCTCGCTAGAAGTAAAGAAACTTATTTCTTTAAATAAAGAACGATCTTACTTTTATAGATAAGAATTATAAAGAAAGTTATATAAAGAAACTTATTTCTTTAAGTAAGTTAGATAAGAATTTCGAGTAAAGAAAGTTATTTCTTTAAATAAAGCACGGACTTTCTTTCTTTTTATAGTAAGATTCTACTTTTATAGAAGAAACCCGTTTTCTATAAGATTGACTTTTCTCGAAAAGACGTTTTATTAAATGAGAAGTTATATATTATAATAAATAGTAGAAGAATTTAATAACGAAGTAAGTAGTAATATAGATGAAGATAAAGATATATTTTTCGCTAATAGCGGAGGCTTCTTTTAAGAGATAACTTTCTTTCGCGAACGATCTAACTTTTTAGTAGTAGCTTAATTTCTAATAGCGTTAGCTTTAGAAGTTAATAGAGTTATAGAGTAAGTGCTTTCTTAACTAATATTTATATAGTAAATTTTTTTTTCTCGATTTCTTATAGAGTTAATAGAAATATATATATTATATTCTACTATAAGATTTTATACTTTTAAGAGAATATATAGTAGATATTAAGTATTATACTTCTTTTTACTATCTTTCTAATATACTAGATATTTAATATATTTTTTAATTCTTTATCTATTATTTAGTTTATCGATTTTAAATAATAGAAATCTAATAATAAGATCTAGCTCTATCTAATTTTCTTTTTCTTCTTCTATTAACTATAGCGAATATATTTTTTTATAATAAAGATCTTTAGATTAATTTAAAGTAGGTTTTAATTAGATTATAGATATTATAGAATAGATATATATAATACTTAAAAGATTTAATCGATAAATAAGACTTTCGACTTTTTTTAATATTTTAAATAATTTAATTCTCTAATTAAAAAGTTTAAAATTAATATTAAAAATAAAGTATTTATAATGTAACGAGTAAAGGCCTATGAATTAAATTTATAATTTTTTTTTAATTAGGGCTATCGAGTAAATAGATGAGCGATCTTTAGTAAGCGAACTTTAGTAAGCGATATTTGAATTCCTTACGCTTTAATAATTATAAAATCGAATTTCATAATTCTTTTTTTATCTGAAAGCTCACATTTCGTTCTATAATTTAAAAAAAAATCTAAATTTTTAATAGAAAATAAAACGTTATTCTATATGTTAATAACGTATATCTATTTTTTTAATAATTGCGAATATTATTAGAATTCGAATCATATAACTCTTAGCGTCTTAGCGATTATATAATATAATTACGTAATACGTCTTAATATATTTATATCTAGTTACTCTTTTCTTTTATAGAACTCTCTAGTTAATATAATTAAATATTATATTTTATATTTTAATAAGTTATAAATTTAAGGTCTATCTAATAACTATTTTAGTTATTTTATAATTTATCTATAATCCCTTATAATTATAACTACTTTTAATATATCTATTATATTAATATTTATTAAATAATAATAATTATAATCGCGAAGAATCTCTTTTATCAATCTTTATAATATAAATATTTTTTACTTTAAAATAATTATTCTAATTAGATAGTATATATTAAATATATTTTTAATTAAAAGAATAGAGATAGCTAGTAAGAAGGGCTATATTAAAATTATTAATATATTAATATATTATATTAATAATTTAGCGTATAAATAAACTTTTATATTATTTTTAATATAAGATAATTTCGAGTAAATTAAAATATATTATATTTAATTATATAATACGAGTAAAGGCCTATGAATTAAATTCATAATCATTTTTTTTTATTAGAGCTATCGAGTAAGTAGGTGAGCGATCTTTGATGAGCGAACTTTGGTGAGCGATATTTGAATTCCTTGCGCTTTAATAATTATAAGACTAAATTTCAAAATTCTTAAAAATTCGGAACGCGCAAACAGCGCTCCAAAATTTAAAATTTAAAATCTCAAAAAGTTAATAAAAAACAGAAAAGTTATTCTATATGTTAATAATGTACACCTATTTTTTTGATGGTTGCGGACGCTAATTTGTTTACCCGCGGTGTCTAACCAAAAAGCGTAGACCTAACGAATTAATGATTGGCTACATATATAAATTTAAGGTTTTCTAATTTAGCCCTATCTTATTCTATTATATATACTAATTAAAATTATTATACGCCGTAATAGAATATTATATACTTATACTTTTTCGTTATATAGTTATTATAATTATTAAAATATTATTAGTTTTTTTATATTAAATAAAATATATTAAAAATAAAAGATAATATATTCTTATTTTTATATTTCGCTATATTAAAAACTAATAATAAGTAATTAAACTCTAATATTTTATTATATAATTTTTATAATAAGAGTTAAAATATAGTTTAAAATAACGATATAACGCTAAAAGAGAAAATAATTTATATCTTATATACTTAATATATTAATATATAAAAAAGAATTATTCTCTATTATAATAATTAAAAAATAATTATTCTTTATATTTATATAAATAAAATAATTTTATAAAAAAGTTTTAATTAGTTTTAATAAGCGAGCGAAGCGAAATTATAAATAATCTTATATTTAATCTTAATTAATTTTTTTAATAAAAGAGTTAACTAGTAAAAGATATTATATTATAAATATAATAAAAAATAATTAAAATAATCGCGATAATTGTTATAATATCAGCCCCTTCGACTATCGCATATATATCGCGTATTATCAGGGCTAGTAATTACTAGTCATTATTAGCCATCTATTTTATATATATAAATATTTATACATTTCATAAATTAATAATTAGTCTTTCAGTCACAATTATTCTTTCTAATATATCTGATATCCTACTTTCAATAGGTTATAAGCCCGAAAGCGGATAGGGCAGTATCGAAATATCCTTGCACTTCCTAACATGGATATCAAACTAAGTCTTCGGTGATCGTTTATAAATAGATACACCTCATAGCGACAGCCCATTTTTTTAGCCCGTACCCACCGACGAGAGGGCTGTCGCCATTTAATCCCTACACAAAAAATATCGAACTAAAATCCTCATATCATTCCGAGGTCCCGAAACAATACGGGAAAAACATCAAAAACCCTCACATCATTCCGAGGTCCCGAAACAATACGGGCAAAACGTCAAAACCCTCATTTCATTCGAGGTCCCGAAGCAATACGGGCAAAACAATCATTCCGAAGTCCCGAAACAATACGGGCAAAAACGTCAAAACCCTCATTTCATTCGAGGTCCCGAAACGGGTATCCAAAGCCCCGGCACTCTTCCTATTTTCCTCATCGGGGTTTTTTATAGGTTTAACGAGGCCGGGTAAATAATCAATCCCGAATTCAAAGCGTGGATATGAAGATCGATATGGGATACGATGTGCTGGGGTTTAGGGAATCAGCTTCTGGGGCTGTCGGGGAGTGTTACAATACCAGCCCCTTCGGCTATCGCATACATGTCGCGTATTACCAGGGCTAGTAATTACCAGCCACCATTAGCCACCTATTTTATATATATAAATATCCGTACATCCCATAAATTAATAATTAGTCTTTCAGTCACAATTATTCTTTCTAATATATCTGATATTCTACTTTCAATAATAATAATATAAAAAATAAAATTTAATTAAACTTCTCTTTAAGTATAAAGAGAGATAATCTTTTATTAAATTATTATATACTTATATTATATTTTCTCTTAATATTTATAAATTAAAGTTTATCTCTTTAAGATATTATTAATTATATTATAGATTATAATATAAAATCTTTTTTTAAATAACGCTTTAAATTATATCGAGTTAACTTTAAAGCTTAATGGAATTTTCTTTATACGCTTTAAATAATTATAAATATTTTAAATACGAATAGTATCGATAGCGAGTATATTTTAATTTTTTATATTAATTTTATTATTATATCGAGTTAATTTATTCTTAAATTATTATTAGAATTAATTTTAAATAAAAAGCTTTTTAAATTTAGAATAAAGCTAATTTTATTAATATTATCTACTCTATCTACTTTATTAAACTTTATTATATTATAAATTTTATTCTTAAATTTAAATTTTATTCTTAAATTTTTATCTTATTAAATCTTAAAAATTAAATTAATTCTTTATAAATAGTATTATATTTAAATATATCGATATTAAGCTTTTAGCTAATTTAAATTAACTTTATTAAATTTTTATATTTAAAAATACTTTTAATTATTATAAATAAAAGTAAAATATATAAGATTTCTTTATATTATTAAATTTTAAATATTATATTAAAATTAATATAATTTAATTAATCTTTTATTTAGCGATTATCGTAAAAGCTATAATTAAATAATAATTTATAAAAAATATTTTTAAAAATATTATTAATATAGATATTATAATATAAATTAAAGTATATTATAAATTCTATATTATAATAAAAACTTACTATAAAAATAATTTATATAATTTTATTAAAAGTTATATTAACGCTATAATTATTTAAAAGAATTTAAAAAAATATAAATTTTATAAATTAAATATTTTTAGCTTTATTATTTAGAGATTAAAATTTTTTACTTTTATCTATAAAAATAAGCTATAAATTTATATTAATTAATTAATTAATTTATAAATCTATTATAAGAGGTTAATAGCTTATTTAAAAAATATCTTTTTATTATTAATAAAAATTGAAAAATTTATTATTTTTATAAAGACTTAAATAATTAATATATTTAATATTATAAAATTTATAATTAAAATTATAATCTTTATAATAAAAATAAATCTTTTAAATTTATATTAATTTATATTAAAATATAATAATTTAATATTATTTCTAATTCTATTATTTTTGCTAAGTTCTTTAATATTTATATAATAGTTATCTATATTAAAATAAATATTTATATCTTTATTTTTATAATATCTATATTAATTAAATATTATATTTTATTAATTTTTATATCTAGATATAGATTTATAAGTATTATATTATTTATAATAAAGATTTTTATTTTATTAAAAAATATCTTAAATAATTAAAGTATAAGCGCGTTTACGAGGAATTTAAAAATAGAGATTATAATAATTATAATAATTAAAATAAAAGAGGTAGTCGAGAAAATAATAATATTAATATTAAATCTAAATTTAAAAATTTAAAAAGAAAAAAAATTAATTTTTTAATATTAGAGTAGCTATTATAATTACTTAATCTATAATAATATATTATTTTATTACTTATATTACTATTATATTTATTATTAATTTTTAAATCTTAAATAATAAAATCTATAAATTTTTCGAGATTAAATTCTTAAATAGAGTTTTTATTATTACACTTTTTATTATAGCGATAATATTCTCTCTCTAACTTCGTAATTACGCGTATATTTAATATATTATTTATAATTTCTTAATCTTTAAAACCTTTTCTAGATTTTAAGAATCTCGCTTTATTAATAAACTTATTAATAATAATTATATAACTTTTAGCTTTAATAATATTAATCTTAAATATAAAATAAAGAGTAAAGTATTAAGTATATTTGAACTCTTAATAATATCTAATATATATTTAAATATAATTTTAATTTTAATTTCGAAAGATAATTAAAGAAGTAATAATACTCGCTTTCTTTTATTTCTAATAATCTTTTTATAAGAAAATAATAATTTTTCTTTAAATATATTTAAAGTTATCTTTATACGCTTAATATTTAAAAAAATATTTCTCTAATCTTAATTATTATTAATAAAGAAAAATTTTATTTATAAATTTTTTTTATTAAGTTTATAAAGCCCTCTAATTAATAAAAGTTTTAAATTTATAAAAAGATTTTATATATATAATATACTTATATAAATTATTTAAATATTTAAAATATTAAAAAGATAATTAAAATATATATCGAAATAGATTTTTTTAAATCTTTTCTTAATAATATTTATAAGTTATATTTTATAGCTAGCTTTAAAATAAAGTTTTATAAATACTATATTATTCTTAAGAGATAAAAAAATAACTTAATTTATATCGATTTCTAGAGATTATTTAATATTTCTTATAATAACTATATATTTATAATTTTTTTTTAAATAAATTTACTTTATATTTTAATATCTATCTTTTATTAAATAAGTTTAATAAATTTATTCTTATTATATTTAAACTTTTTCTTAATAATATTAAATATAATAATTATTATTATATTTAATTTCGCTTTAATTATAATATAAAATATTAAAATTATAAAATAAAAGTCTTTTATTTATTTAGAGAAATTATTTAAAAAGATATTAAAAAATTCTTAAATAAATAATAAATTTAAATAATTAAGTGTTATTATTTAATATAAAACTAGCGTAATATTTAAAAAAAGCGATTTATTATAGAAATATTAGATCGAATTTATTTATATTAAGAATTATTTATATAATTATTAATCTATTATTAAGTAAGATTTTTTTTTTAAATTTATATTAATTCTTCTTCAACGTTTCTTATCTATATATTATTAAATAAATAAATTTTTATTAAATTATATTTAAAGCTATTAATTAAAAAAAATATTAAAATTATATAATTAAAAAATAACTTATAAATTATTAAGATTATTTCTATTATATACTCTTAAATAATAATAAAATTATTATTATTTTTAATATTAAGTAATTCGATAATATCTCTTCTAAATCTATATTCTTTATTTTAAAAAAGAATATATATAATAATATTAAAATAATAATCTATTATAATAATTAGCGATTTATTAAAATTATTAATTATTCTAAAAATTATCTTCTCTCTTTATTTATAATTCTAAAAAAAATTATTAAAAGAAATATAAAACTTTTATTAAAGATAAAGCTAATAATTTATTTAATTTTATTTAAATCTTTAAAAAGATTTAACTAATAATTCTAGCTAATTTAAAATTTTTAAAAAAATAATTATTTAATATATTTAGTAATAAAACTCTCTCTATAACCTCTATAATAGCGCTTTTTAAATCTATTACTCGCTTTATAAATAATTATAACTTAATCTTAATAATAAAGTTATCTATTTAATATCTTAAGAGTATATAAAGAATTCTCTTTAAATTCTCTAACGCTATTAATAAAAGCTTTCTCTTTTAAATTCTATAAATCTTAAATCTATAAAAAAGCTATATTAAACTTTTATTATAAAATATATTAGAAAATTATTATAAAAGAAGAAGTTAACTCGTTTATTATTAATAAAATTTAGATTCTAATAGATTTTTTATTAAATATATATAATTTATATATTAATAGCTTTATAAATTTAAGTATAATTTTATAAAAAAAATTATATAATATAAAGCTTATTAAATTATTTATAATTTTAAATAATAAGAAGAAATTAATTTTAATAAAATCTTCGCTTTTATTATTAAATTTATAAATTATAAAATAATCTTTATATTAATAACTATCTTAGATTAAAAACTTAAATAAATAAATATTAAAACTATCTTTCTATATAATAATATTAAAAAAATAATTTATATTATTTAATTTATTAATTTTAAAATTAAAAATTAAAAAAATAAGATATATAAGCTTATTAAGATATTTTATAATTTAAAATAATTCTCTAAAATTTAATATAATATCTTTATAATTTATTTTAAAAAATTAAATTTTAAATCTATTATTATTAACGAGTAAAGGCCTATGAATTAAATTTATAAATTTTTTTTGATTAGGGCTATCGAGTAAGTAGGTGAGCGATCTTTGGTGAGCGAACTTTGGTGAGCGATATTTGAATTCCTTGCGCTTTAATAATTATCAGACTAAATTTCGTAATTCTTAAAAATTCGGAAAGCATAAACGGCGCTTCAAAAATTAAAAAAAAAATTCAAAATTTTAATAGAAAATAAAAAAGTTATTCTATGTGTTAATAATGTATACCTATTTTTTTAATGAGGGAGGCGCGGGAGGGCGAGATTTTAATGGTTGCGAACGCTAATTTATTTACCCGCGGTGTCTAATTAAAAAGCGTAGACCTAACGAATTAATGATTGGCTGCATATACAAATTCAAGGTTTTCAAGCTTAGCCCTACCTTATTCTTTTATATATACTAATTTCTCTATATTTACTAATAATACTATTATTATCGCTATTTATATAAATAATAGTTTATTTATAAATTTTAATAAAATTAAAATATAAAATATTAAAAATAAGCTTAATAAGAAATTTGAAATAATCGATTTAGAATTTTATATCTATTATCTTAATATAATAATTATTAAAAATTATATTAATCGAATTCTACGCTTTAATTAAAAAGATTATATTTAATTTTTTTTAAAGAAATATAATATATTAAACTTTATATTATTATCTATTTTTATTAATAGCGATAAATTTTATATCGTTAAAGATATTTTTATTTTTATTAATTAATCTCGCTATATCTATTAATTAATTATAAAATTATTTATATATATAATATTAAATATTTAACTCGATATTATATTTACTATCTTAATAATCTCTAAATATATCTTAAATTTAAATAAATTCTATTAAAAGACTATTAAGCGTATCTTTTAATATTTAAATAATATTAAAAATTAATATTTAATATTTAAAGAAGATTTAAAATTATTTACTAGCTATATAAACGCGGATTAAATAAATAATTAAAATACTCGATATTCTATCTTTAATTACGTCTTTAATATAAATAATATTATTATTAATTAATTATTAAAATAATAGTTTATTATAGCGCTATTCTCTTATAAGATCGAATATATCGATTAGATATTAGTATATATAAAAGAATAAGATAGAGCTAAACTAGAAAACCTTGAATTTATATATGCAGCCAATTATAAATTCGGGTCCTCTACGCTTTTTGGCTAGACCGGCTGAGTCATCGCGGGTAAATAAATTAGCGTCCGCAACCATCAAAATCTCGCCCTCCCGCGCCTCCTCATTAAAAATTAGGTGTACGTTATTGACACATAAAATAACTTTTTTGTTTTCTATTAAAATTTTGAGATTTTTTTTTAAATTATAGAACAGAACATGGGCTTTTAGATAAAAAAAGAATTTTTAAATTTAGTCTTATAATTATTAAAGCGCAAGGAATTCAAATATCGCTTATCAAAGTTCGCTCGATAGCCGGACAGCCCGCTCATCAAAGATCGCTCACCTATTTACTCGATAGCCCTGATTAAAAAAATGATTATGAATTTAATTCATAGGCCTTTACTCGTAGACTATTAAAAAGATAATTTAGCTATATAAATTTTTTAATTAACTTAATTTTAGCGCTAAGTATATATAGACTATTATTATCTATTATAATAATTAGAGTATTATAATCTTTATTAAAAATTCTTAATTTTATATATATATTAAATATATCGATATTTAGTATTATTATATATAAAAATAAGTTATTATTAATATCGTTATTTTTAAATATATTCTTATCGAATAATAGATAGTTAATAAACTTATTAAGATATTATTTAAAGATAAATTTAAGAAATTTTATATACTAATTAGACTAAAATATTATTTATAATATTATTTATAATATTATTTATTTAAAGAAGCTAATTTCGACTTTAAGAGAGCTATTTTATTAATTTCTATAGTTTAAATAATCTACTTAAGCCGCTCGCCGAGCTTTAAACTTAATACGAACTCGCTATTCTATATTAAAACAGCTATTTCTTTAACGCTATTACCGCTATCGCTATTAAATCTTTAAAGCTCTTTTAAAATATCTTTATCTATACTACTATTATTATTAGTTACTATTATTAAAAGATTAAATATCTAAAATAACTTTATAGAAACTTTATAGCTAATTATAATATATAAAATAAAGAATTTCTTCTAATTATTTTATTTAATTACTTCTATAAATATTCTTTAATTTTAAATTAATTAATTTTTAATATATATTAGATAACCTGAAAATAAAATTTTCGAAAAATCGTTTTTTAATAAAAAGTAAAATTTAAGGTTTAATATAGTCGTTTTTAGATTTCGATTTTTTACTTTAATTATTCGACGCTAAATTTACTTTAACTACTTAGCTTAAACTTTATTTTAATTATTTAATATTAAATTTATTTTAATTATTTAACTTAAACTTTACTTTAATTACTTAATATTAAACTTACTTTAACTATTTAATTTAAACTTTATTTTAATTATTTAACGCTAAATTTACTTTAATTATTTAATATAAACTTTACTTTAACTATCTAACGCTAAACTCTAGCGAAAATTAATTAAAATATTTTTTATCTTTTTTATCTAGTTTTAATACTATTAGCATTAAACTTCGTATTTATTAGATTTCGCGTATAAAAGAATATATATAAAGAGGAATATTAAAATTTAAATTATATAACTTTTAGCGTCTTAGCGATTATATAATATAGTTATATAATATATCTTAATATATCTATATCTAGTTACTCTTTTCTTTTATAGAACTCTCTAGTTAATATAACTAAGTATTCTATCTTATATTTTAATAAATATTAATTTATTTATCCGCGATAAGTTAATCGATCTAATTAAAAAGCGTAGTAATTCTAAATTAATAATTGGCTATATATATAAATTTAAGATTTTTAAGCTTAGCTCTATCTTATTCTTTTATATATACTAATTATAGATAAATTAATAATTTCTTATAAAGATTAATAGCTTTATAGTTATTATTATAGTAAATTTTTATTATAATATTAGCGAAAGTAATAGCGTTATTAATTTTTTTATATTTAATAAGATATAATTAATTAAGATTCTCTAGCGATAAATTTATAGATAGTCTTAGAGTATCTCTTACTCGAAATTTAAAGACGATTTTATTTAATATAAATTCTATTAAGATAATTAAGTTATTAAAAGATATTTAAAAAAATTAAAGTATACTTAACTAGTTATCTATATTAATAATAAAATAATTTCGATAATCTAATTTATTCTTTTCAATTATCTATTTATCTAAAGATAATAAATAATTAAAGTTATTATAATAGTTCTTAGCTTCTTAAAAATAGTTTTTTTAGAAAATACTTATAAATTTAGTATTACGATCGTTAATTATAGTAATGAAAATACTTTAATTATAAGATATTAAAGTAATAAATAAAGTCTTTATTTAATTAATAATAATTTATTTATTAAATTAGTATATATAATAGAATAAGATAGAGCTAAGCTTAAAAATCTTGAATTTATATATATAGTCAATTATTAATTCGATAGATTTACGCTTTTTAATTAGATATCGCGAGTAAATAAATTAGCGTCTATAATTATTAAAATCTCGCTCTTTTACGCCTTTTTATTAAAAATTAGATATATATTATTAATATATAAAATAACTTTTTTATTTTCTATTAAAATTTTGAGATTTTTTTTATAGATTATAGAACGAAATATATTATTCTACCCGTTTATAAAGTTATAGAACTAGCGTATTACGATTATAAAACGATATTATAACGATTCTATGCTAGTTAAAAAATCGTTCTAGAATCGATTTATAATCGTTTTATAATAGTCGTAAACTATAGAACTCTTTTCTTAGAATCTATAACGATTATAGTTTTATAACCGTTCTATAACCGTTTTATAATCGTTATAATAATTTTTTTTAAATTTTTTTATACTAAGTCTCGAATAGGCTAGTAGTATTATATAATATATCTTCTAATATAAAAATTTCGCTAAAATTCGAAAAAAACGAATTTTAAGTTATTAGCGTTGATATTTAAGCTTATATATACTAAGCGAAATTTCAGCCCTATAAAGAACTTTAAAAATTAAAATTAATTTTTAGTTCTTATATAGATTATTATTATAATATTAGCCCCTTCGACTATCGTATAATATATCGCGTATTATTAAGGCTAGTAATTACTAGTTATTATTAATTATCTATTTTATATATATAAATATCCGTATATCTTATAAATTAATAATTAGTCTTTTAGTTATAATTATTCTTTTTCTAATATATCTAATATTCTACTTTTAATAGATTATAAGCCCGAAAGCGGATAGGGTAGTATCGAATATTCTTACACTTTCTAATATAAATATTAAACTAAGTCTTCGATAATCGTTTATAAATAAATACACCTTATAGCGACAGCCTATTTTTTTAGCTCGTATTCACCGACGAGAGGGCTATCGCTATTCAATCCCTATATAAAAAATATCGAACTAAAATTCTTATTTTATCCGAGGTCTCGAAATTAATACGAATAAAAAACCCTTATACTATATAAGAACCCGAACCAATTAAAAACCCTTATATTATTTCGAGGTCCCGAAACAATACGGGCAAACTAATAAAACCCTTAGATTATTTCGAGGTCTCGAAATAATACTCTACGGGCAAAACATCAAAAACCCTCAGATCATTCCGAGGTCCCGAAGCAATACGGGCAAAACATCAAAAACCCTCAGATCATTCCGAGGTCTCGAAGCAATACGGGCAAACTATTAGTCCCGAAATAATACGGGCAAAATATCAAAAACCCTCATATCATTTCGAGGTCCCGAAACGGGTATCTAAAGCCTCGACACTCTTCCTATTTTCTCTATCGAGGTTTTTTATAGATTTAATAAGGTCGGGTAAATAATTAATCTCGAATTTAAAGCGTGAATTTAATAACTAATACGGAGGATAATATTAAAAGTTCTATATATACGCTAAATCTCTTAATATACTTAGCATTTTAATAAATCTAATCTTTTTCTTAAATAGCTTTATTTTTCTAGTAACGATGCTTTATATAGCTATATATATACTTATTTACTCGCTTCGTAGAGTTATAAGATCGTATATTATCTTTCTTATAACCTTTTCTATACTTATTATCGCTCTTAAGATAAATAACCTTTATAATATATCTCGATATTCGCTCTATTTACTTCTAAATCCTCTTCTATATAAGCTTATAATTTTAGTAATATAACTATTATTTCTCGATATCTTTATAAGTTCTTAATACACCTTTTCGAGTAATTTAACACTTTATTTATAATTAATAAAACTCGATTATATTAAGATTCAAAGAGTTATCGCACTAGATTATTTAAATAATATTTATTAATATATAAATTACTTTCTAATACTTTAATATATAGATCGAGGTTTTATCTTCTATAACTATTATATTAAATCGCTCTTATTTACACTTTTAAGCGAATTTTAAAAGCTTTAGAATAAGAATCTATATCTAATAAGAAGAAGAAGTGTAAGAAATATAAGCGTATATATCTTTTTCTAGTAGCGATATTAATTAATTTCCTTCTTCTTTCCCTTAATAATAACTTTCCTAATCTTAATAGTAAACTTCCATTCGGGTTTCTTACTAGGAAGATTCTATAGATTTATTCGTCGTATATTAATCTTAAGTTCTTAAGCTTCTTTAGTCTTAGCTTCTAGAGTATTATTAATTTAAGCGAGATTCGCGATATATTCTTTCTTTTTAGTTATAGTTTCGACTTTTTAAATATAGTATAACCTCTTCTTATTATATAAGAAATTGTTATAATATTAGCCCCTTCGGCTATCGTATAATATATCGCGTATTATTAGAGCTAGTAATTATCAGCTACTAGTTATTAGTCATCTATTTTATATATATAAATATTCATATATCTCATAAATTAATAATTAATCTTTTAGTTATAATTATTCTTTTTCTAACATATCTAATATTCTACTTTTAATAGATTATAAGCCCGAAAGCGAGTAGAATAGTATCGAATATCCTTACACTTTCTAATATGAATATTAAACTAAGTCTTCGATAATCGTTTATAAATAGATACACCTTATAGCGACAGCCCATTTTTTTGGCTCGTACTCACCGACGAGAGAGCTATCGCTATTTAATCTCTATATAAAAAATATCGAACTAAAATCCTTATTTTATCCGAGGTCTCGAAATTAATACGAATAAAAAACTCTTATATCATACGAGGACCCGAACCAATCAAAAACCCTCACATCATTTCGAGGTCCCGAAATAATACGAGTAAACCAACAAAACCCTTAGATTATTCCGAGGTCCCGAAACAATACGGGCAAGACATCAAAAACCCTTACATTATTTCGAGGTCCCGAAGCAATACGGGCAAAACATCAAAAAACTCTCATATCATTTCGAGGTCTCGAAACGGGTATTCAAAAGCCCCGGCACTCTTCCTATTTTCCCTATCGGGGTTTTTTATAGGTTTAACGAGGCCGGGTAAATAATTAATCCCGAATATAAAGCGTGGATTTGGAAACTGATATATATGAGATATGGTGTGCTGGGGTTTAGGGAATCTAGCTTCTAGGGCTGTCGGAGAGTATTATAATATCAGCCTCTTCGGCTATCGCATAATATGTCGCGTATTACTAGAACTAGTAATTATCAGTCATTATCAGCCACCTATTTTATATATATAAATATTCGTATATCTCATAAATTAATAATTAATCTTTCAGTTATAATTATTCAATTTCTAACATATCTAATATCCTACTTTTAATAGAAATAACTCTAAAATATAAACTCTATAATATCTATAAAACGATATCGTATAGTAGATTTAATAAAGATTTTATTAGATTACCGCTATATACGCACTTTTCCCCGTCGAGAATTTAAGATTATATTAATTTTATTACTTTAAATTATCTTCTTTTAGTACTCTATAATTTAATCTTAATATCGTAAAGTAAATTAATATCGAGCTTTCATTATAGCTTCCGTAAGAGAGGATTTTTTAATAATCTTATAAGGCCGGAAATTATTTCGTTTAAGTATACGTAGAATCGTTATTAACGAGAGTCCTTATTTAGTAGCTAATATAAATAAGGTTTTTTTATAATCATAGCGATCTCTTCGTATAGCGACTATAATAGTACTCTTAATCTCGGGAATAATAATTGAAAATCGTTTAGATCTCGATATATTACTTATATATAATAGTAATAATTTCTAAGACTTACTAGAATTAAATTCTCTATTACGAGCTTATTTCTATAAACGATTAATAGTAAAGTAAAAGATCTTAGTAATAGTAATAACAATTTAAGTTATAATGTTAGCTTCGATTAAAGTAAGTATCTAAAGTCTAATATTATCATTATAATTAATAGCTTAAGCTTTACTTATAGATATTTTAATATAGAGAATATAGAGAGGATTACTTCTTATAGCTATATTAAGAACTTTATATATAATATAAAATCTTAAGATTCTCCTCCTTTTCTCGTAGGCTAGTACGTTTAGTATTAATATCGTAATTTAATAAATATACTCTTTATATATAGCTATAACGTCGCTATAACGCGTATATACTTCGTATATATATACTTTATATATATACACCTTATATATATAGCATTAACGTCGCTATTAAGTAAAAAGTAGTGATATTAAGGATATTTAAGATATTTAGAATATTTACCAAGTATATCAAGAGATTTAGCGTATATGCAGGACTTTTAATATTACTCTCCGTATATATGAGATATAATATACTAGAGTTTAGGAAATCTAGCTTCTAAGACTGTCGGGGAGTATTATAATATTAGCCCCTTCGACTATCGCATAATATATCGCGTATTACTAGGGCTAGTAATTACTAGCTATTATTAGCCATCTATTTTATATATATAAATATCCGTATATTTTATGAATTAATAATTAGTCTTTTAGTCACAATCATTTAATTTCTAACATGTCTGATATTCTACTTTTAACGATTATTTATAGTTCTATAAGAATCGTATAATCGTTCTATAATCGTTCTATAATCGTTTTATAATCGTTCGATAACTATTACGTAACCGTTATATAACCGTTAAATAATCGATATAAAATTATAAGTTAGAATAATTCTTCTAACGAGTATAAATTGAATTTCATATCGATTATACATCGATTATTTATCGATTATTAGTTATAGAATCGTTATATAACGATAATATATCTTTAATAATAACTAGAATAGTATGCTTTTAGATAAAAAAAGAATTATTAAATTTAGTTCTATAGATATTAAAGGGTAAGGAATTTAGATATTACTTATTAAAGATCGCTACTATAATAGCATAAGATCCTTATCTAAGAAAGACGTTACTTCTTTTAGAGGTATTATCGATAACGATAGTATGTTCTAAGAACGCTAATAGCGACGTCTTATTAATAGTACTCGAGTTTATATATAATATCTTAATATAATAACTCTAAAAGCTTAATATCTAAGAAATTTAGCTATAGATTCTTAACTATTTTCTAATAGAATATTTTTATATCTCTATTAAATATTTAAGAGAAATAAATAATTATATAATAGATAAAGTCTTTTTATTATCTTAATAAACTACTTTACTTAATACCTCGCTATTACTATATTACTCTTTAAGATATATATATATCGCGATATAAAAAACTTTTTTATTAAGTTAAGATAATTAAAAGAGATAACGATTAAGATTTAAAGATTAAGAATCTTATTAGAAAATATATTTTAAAAAATCTAAATTAAAATATAATATAGATAATTAATATATTATATTAATTATTAATATAATATTATAATATTAATATCTAACTCTATTAAGATTATTATAAAAGAGTCTTCTCTAAGTCGATAATTTAAAATTATTAATAGATAATTTATTAAGAATTAATTAAATAACGAAGTAATATAAGAAAATAATATATCGTTAAAGCGTAATTTATTTTTAAATAAGTTATAATCTAATAATAAAGTAGATTTAATATCTATTAAATCTCGCTAATCTTCTCTCTTTTAATATAAAAATATTTTAATTTAAATTCTCTAAAGAGATAAGCTATTAAAAAAGAGAATATTAATTAATATATATTAAAGAAGAAGAAAAGAAGAGAGTAAAAAAGAGTTAAGAAGAATAAATAGCGTAAAAAGAGATAGAAGATAATAGAGGAGTTAAGATAAAAAAAAAGATCTCTTTTAGCTTTATAAATTCTATAAATAGAATTATTAATTATAAAACTACGATAGATTAATAGAAGAAATAATTTCTTTATTCTCGCCGTTTAAAATATTAATCTTTAAATAAAATCGAATTAATATTTTTAACTTTTTTTAATTATTAATAAAGAAGAAAATAAAGAAGACTTAGCTATAGAAGATAAGTTTAATTTATATCTTATCTTTAATAATAAAAAGCGAGATATTAAAAGAAGTAATCTTATTAAGTTATATTAAATCGAAGTTTAAATCTAGATTAAGATCTTTATATATATTAATATTATAATAATAATAAGGATCTATAATCGTAGTATATAATAAGCTTAATTATTTCTATTTAGAAATCTACTATTTATAATAGTAAGCTAGTAAACTTAATAAGATATCTACTTAATAAGCCTATTTGCTTAATAAAATAAGTATCTTATTAAGGCTATTTATATTTCTATAATAGTATTTCTATAGATAAGAAGAAAGTATAGCGATCTCGCTAAAGTAAATAGAAAATCTATTTTCGAGAAAAGATATATCTAAGAAAGTAAATTCGAGAAAATCTATTCTCGAGAAAATCTTATATCTAAAAAAACTTAATATATTTAAAAAATCTTAAAACTTTAATTATAAATTATTCTTCTACTTTTTTATAAAAGTATTATTATATTATAATTTAGAATACGTATAAAGTTCTTAGATATCGAAATCTCTATTCTCGCTAGATTCTAAAAAATAATATTACTTCGATAAAATTCTTAATAAAGAATTTTTAATTTTTTTTAAAAAATAATTTAACGAGTCTAAGAAGTTTTCTAATAAGAAGAATAAGGGATTTACTAATAAATATATTATTATTTCTTCTTATATTCTTTAATTAGATTAAAAGCGTTATTAAGATTCTTAATATTATACTATCTATTAAATTTAATTTTTTTTAACGTATTAAAAAGTTTATAGCAAATTTCTTTCTCTTTTTAATAGTTCGCTTATTAAATAATCGCTTAATCTTATAATTTATAATATTATCTTTATTAATAAAAACTAGCGAAATATATTATAAATAAGATCTATAAAAGAAATTATTTTATAAATTAAAAGCTAACTTTAATTAAGCTATTATAAAAATTAAATAAATTTATTAATCTTTAGAAATAGTAAGTTTATATATTAGCTTATTAATTCTTTTAAAAATTTTAAAAGATTTTATATATTACTAGATAAGTTTCTTAATAATTTTTAAAGTTAAAATTTTTTTATAACTCTTATAAAGACGAAGTAATATTTAATTTTTAATTTTAAGAAATATTAGTTAATATCGATAATTATAGTAGAATTTATTTAATATTTAAATAAAATCGATAATATTTTTAATCGTAATATATATTATAATATAATTAATTTTTAATAGAAGGCTTAGTAGATCTAGAGGTTTATTTAATATAAATTTATAAGTTACTTTATTAGAAATAACTTTAATACTTATTAAATTATTTAAAATTATCTAAATATAATAAAAGATTTTAAATTATATTAATAGATTATTAAGCGCGTAGACGAAGTATCTTAAAACTATTTTAACTATCTAATTTATATATTTATTAATACTATTAATTTAAAAATAATAAAATATTAAATAAAATAAATCTATATTAAGTATTTTAAAAAGACCTATTTATAATTCTAATAAGAACTTCGAATTATAGTCTAAGATTAGAATTCTTAAAATATCTTAATTAACAATATTAAGACGCTTAAGTAAAGCTTTTATCTATTTAACTATTATTTAAATAAACTTATTAAATACTAATTAAATTTCTTTTATATATTTATAAGTTATCGATATAATAGTATTTAAAGAGTTTCGCGATATTAATAATATTAGAATAATATTTAATATTAAAATATAGAATAATATTAAGAATAATAAAATAGATTAAAGACTATTATATAAAGTATATTAATAAATTTATAAGATTAGATATTTTAGATAATAATAAATAAAGTTATAGAGTTCTCTAACGAGATTATAAATATATTAAAAAAATATAATTATTTTATAATATCGCTAAAATTTTAAATAATTAAAATTGTAGATAATGATTAAGATTTTTTTGATTAGATTCGAAGATATATATAGACGCTAGTATTCTAAGGCTTTATTTATATAAAAGATTAAATTATTAATTTATAAAGTAGGTTCTTAAATATTTATTAAGTTTCTTAAAAATTCTTTCGACGAAGTTGCTTCTTAAAAACTCGAGAAATAAAATTTCGAAGTTTCTTAAAAATTTAATAAAATAAAAAATGAAGTTTCTACTAAAGAATTCGAGAAATAAGAATTTAATATTTTTTAAGAATTCGATAGAATAAAAGATAAATTTTTTAAATATAATAAGAAATATAAATCTAAATCCGTAATCTAAAAATTCTTTTTTCTCTAAATAAAATATAAGGAGATAGCGTTCTTATTAAAAGTATAATTATTATCTAATTATTTAACTATATACTTTTAATTCTTATCTTATTAATATTTAAATATATATTTATTATAAAAACTTAAGTTTATCTATATTAAAGCTATTATAAAAAGTAGATTAAGCTTTAAATAATCTAAAGCGATAATAATATTCTTATTAAGACTTACTAGTCTAAATAAGACGTCGAGAATAATATAATCTTTATTAAATTTATATCTTATCTTAAAATTAAATTAGCGAAAAAATTAAAAAGCTTTTATTAATCTTATATTTATTTATATTATTAACGTTATTAATATAATAAAGCTTTATTTTATAATATCGAGAATAGCGAAATAATTTATTTATATTCTTATTAAATACTTAGAGAATTTTATTATATATCTTACTTTTTTAAATATCTAAATAAAATCTATAATTTCGAGCTTTATAGACTAATAGTTTTTTTTGGCGAAAATTAAGAGTCTTAATAGAAAGAGTATAAGTTTTATAATAATATAAAAAGACTACTTATTAATAGAATTCTTATCTTTCTTAATATAAAAAATAATAGCTTTAAAACTAAATTTCTTAAAAGTATTTAAATCTATTTATAATATTCTCTTATTATTAAAGTATATAAGAATTAAAGAATAAGATAAGACTTTTTATAATAATTAAAATAACGCGAATTAAGACTTTATAAGATTCGAAAAACGCTTTATAAATATAAATTATTTTTATTAATAATCTATTAAGAGAGCTTTCTTAAAAAGTAAAGTTTTTAATTTCTATAATAGACTTAAGAGTTAGATATAAAAATAAATATATTATTAAAGATATCTTATAAATTTAAAATAATACTTAAGCTCGCCGAGAGTATTAGAATATTAAAATTTTAAGAATATTTTTTATTTCTCTTCTAGGGAAATTAAGTTAAACGAATTAATCTTATAATTAAATAGATTAACGTCGAGATAATTTAGAAAAGCTTTAATCGACGAGATAATAATATTATACTCTATAAATAACTTAAAAAGTTCTTAAAAATCTTTTAAATATTTTTAAAAGATAATTATTTTAGTTATAATATTATTAATATAAACTTTCACTCTACTTAGTTATTATAAGATCTTATTAATTTAATACTAAACGTAAGCGATTAAATTTGTATAATTTATAATTTATATATTAAATATTTCTTAATTATAATAAGTTATTATTATAAATATGTATCGATAATTAAAATAAATATATTATTAATAGAAGAAAGATATAGCGTTAATTATTAAAATATAGTAATAACTTATAAATATATTAATTACTTTATTTTATAATAAAACTAAATAAGTATTATATAAAATTAAGTCGTTTAAGTCTCTAATATCTACTACTAATTAACCTTTATATTTATCTTCTAAAAGCGCTTTTTAAATTATAAAGATTAAATACGCGAAGGAAGTAGCTTATTTAATATATTTTAATTTATCTTAATATTAAAGCTTATTAAAAATTTAATTAATTATTTTATAATTTTTAATTTTAAGTAGATAGATCTTAGCTTTATCGCTAATTTCAAATTACTAATTATCTTATAATAGAATTTTTATTTATTCTTCTTTAAGAACTTTTATAAATTCGATATTAATCTAGATATTAAAATTTTTTTTAATTAATTTCGCGAAGATCTAAGTTTCTTAAATATTATTATAAATCATAATTTTATTAAATAACTTTATTTTCTATTTAATAGAAATTAAGAATATTAATTTTAAATAGCTAGTAAATATTAAAATAAAGAATCTCGATAAATTAAAAACGATTAATAATTTTTTTAAGCGAGTTATTATAAAGTTAAACTCGATTGCGATCTAAAAATTATTCTTATAATATATTTTAAATACGCTTTTAAATTTTAATTTTTTCGAAACTTAAATAGAGTTACTTATTTTATTTCTAATAAAAAGATTAATTATTAAATAATCTATTATATAAGCGAAAAGAATAAGATTCGCTTAAATAGTAAGTTTAAATAAGAAATTATAGTTAGCGAGTAGATTAACGTTTTTTATAAATAGTACTATTTTATTATATAAAGAAATTATTATTATCGACTTTATATAAATCTTTCTTCTTATAAATTCTTCTTATAAATAAATAAAAACTTCGATTATAATCTTATAGCTTTTTATATAAATACTCTTATTAATAATATTAATAACGATATCTTTAAAATTAATAATATTATTATTAATTAATATCTTAATATAAAGATTATTAATAATATAAATTTCTCTTTAAAAATAGATAAAAGTTTTTTATTTTTGAAATCTAATCTTAAGAAGTAAAGCTTCGTAATTATATATTTATTAATTTTATACTTATTAATATTTACTTCGCGAACTCTTAAAGATAAAGCTATTTTAATAATCCTAATTTTAAATAATAAGCTCTTAAGCTATAATCTATTACTTAAGATTATACTATAATCTATATTTAAGTATATATTATTAATTTCTTTTTTTAATATTAGATGAAATTCTATATAGACGTAATTTCAACTATAAAATATAAATTTTAAATTAAAATTCTTACTCGAGAAGTCAAACTTAATTATTCTTAAGATTTTTTTAGAAAATCTTTTAACGATACTTTTAATAATATTATTTTACTATTATTAATCTAAATAATATCGAGTTTTCTTAAATAGTCGATATAAAGATATTTATAAAGCTTTATTTTAGATAAAAAGATATCTTCATAAAGACGATAATAAGTTTTAAATCCTATAAAATTTATAAATTATTTATTATAGAAATTTAATAAGTAGTTAATAGTATTATAATATATTTTATTCTCTTATTAATCTTTACTCGCGAAATATAATAATTTTATTTTATTATTTTCTTTCTAAGTACTATTTTTTTTATATTAATAAATTTTTTTATTCTCGTTAGTAGAAGCTTAATAGACGAATATCTTTAGATATTATTATTATTAAAAATTTTAAAAGTTTTAATTTAGAAAAGTCTAATTATTATAGGCTTTTTTTCTTAAAAAACTTTCTTCTAATAGAGATTGAGAATACTTAATTATATTAACTAAAGAGTTCTATAAAAGAAAAGAGCGACTAGATAAATATACTATAGACTTATATATATATTATTATATTATATAATCGCTAAGACGCTAAAAGTTATATAATTCGAATTTTAATACTCCCCTTTATATATATTCTTTTATACGCGAAATTTAATAGATATAAAGTTTAACGCTAATAATATTAAAATTAAATAGATAAGATAAAAATAATTTAATTAATTTTCTTTAATATTAGAGTTAAATATTTAAGTTAAATAATTAAAGTAAATTTAATTGTAATTAAAATAAAGTTTAATTTAAATAATTAAAGTAAGTTTGATATTAAATAATTAAAGTAAAGTTTAAATTAAATAATTAAAGTAAGTTTAATATTAAATAATTAAAGTAAAGTTTAAATCGAATAATTAAAGTAAATTTAATATTAAATAATTAAAGTAAAGTTTAAATTAAATAATTAAAGTAAGTTTAATATTAAATAATTAAAGTAAAGTTTAAGTTAAATAGTTAAAGTAAGTTTAGCGTTAAGTAATTAAAGTAAAGTTCGAGCTAAATAACTAAAGTAAGTTTAGCGTCGAATAATTAAAGTAAAAAAGTCGAAATCTAAAAACGACTATATTAAATTCCAAATTCCACTTTTTATTAAAAAACGGTTTTTCGAAAATTTTATTTTTAGGCTATCTAATATATACTAAAAATCGATTAATTTAAGATTAAAGGATATTCGTAAAAATAACTAAATAAAATAATTAAAAGAAATTCTTTATTTTATATATTACGACCGGCTATAAAGCTCTTACGAGGTTATTTTAGATATCTAATTCTTTAGTAATAGTAGCTAATAGTAATAGTAATATAGATAAAAATATTTTAAAAGAGCTTTAAAGATTTAATAGCGATAGCGATAATAGCGCTAAAGAAATAGCTATTTTAATATAAAATAGCGAGTTTATAGAGTATTAAGTCTAAGGCTCGGCGGGCGGTTTAAATAAATTATTTAAACTACGAAGATTAATAAAATAGCTCCTCTAGAGTTAAAGTTAACTTCTCTAAATAGATAATATTATAAATAATATTCTAGATTAATTAATATATAAAATTTCTTAAATTTATTCTTAAATAGTATCTTAATAAATTTATTAATTATCTATTATTTAATAAGAATATATTTAAAAATAATAATATTAGTAATAACTTATTCTTATATATAATAATATTAAATATTAATATACTTAATATATATATAAAATTAAGAATTTTTAATAAAAATTATAATATTTTAATTATTATAATAAATAATAATAGTCTATATATATTTAGCGCTAAAATTAAATTAATTAAAAAGTTTATATAATTAAATTATCTTCTTAATAACTTATATCTAATTAATATATTTAATCTTATAAAAGAATAGCGTTATAATAAATTATTATTTTAATAATTAATTAATAATAATATTATTTATATTAAAGATATAATTAGAGATAAAATATTAAGTATTTTAATTATTTATTTAATTCGCGTTTATATAATTAATAAATAATTTTAAATCTTCTTTAAATATTAATTATTAGTTTTTAATATTATTTAAATATTAAAAAATACGCTTAATAGTCTTTTAATAAGATTTATTAAGATTTAAGATATATCTAAAGATTATTAAGATAGTAAATATAATATTAAATTAAATATCTAATATTATATATATAAATAATTTTATAATTAATTAATAGATATAGCGAGATTAATTAATAGAGATAAAATTATCTTTAATAATATAAAATTTATTATTATTAATAAAAGTAAGCGATAGCGTAAAGCTTAATATATTATATTTCTTTAGAAATTTCTTAATATAATCTTTTTAATTAAGGCGTAGAATTCGATTAATATAATTTTTAATAATTATTATATTAAGATAATAGATATAAGATCTTAAATTAATTATTTCGAACTTCTTATTAAACTTATTCTTAATATTTTATATTTTAATTTTATTAAGATTAGCGAATAGAATATTATTTATATAAATAGCGATAATAATAATATTATTAATAAATATAGAGAGATTAATAATAATAGATTTAAAACTTAGTTTCTTAAAATAGATTATAAGAGTATTATATTAAACTCTAAAGAATTATTTTAAATTATAAAATATCTTAATAAGCTTATATATCTTATTCTTTTAATCTTTAATCTTAAAGTTAATAGATTAAATAATATAAATTATCTTTTTAATATCATTATATAAAAAAGCGATTTTAATATTTATTTATTTAAGCTTTTAATTTAAGATAATTATTAATATAAAGATTACTTTATAATTTATAAACTTAATAATAAAAATAAAGATTTTATTAAAATCGATTTCTTCTTATTATTTAAAATCGCGAATAATTTAGCGAGCTTTATATTATATAATCTTCTTTATAAAATTACACTTAAGCTTATAAATCTATTAACTTTTTAAGATATATATATTTAATAAAAGATTTATTAGAGTTTAAGTTCTATTAATAATAAGCGAGTTAACTTCTTCTTCTATAGTAATTTTCTAATATATCTTATAATAAGAGTTTAATATAATTTTTTTATAGATTTAAGATTTATAGAATTTAAAAGAAAAGGCTTTTATTAATAGCGCTAGAGAATCTAAAAAGAATTTTTTATATATTCTTAAGATATCAAATAAATAATTTATCGCTAAAATCGAGTTATAATTATTTATAAAGCGAGTAATAAATTTAAAAAACGCCGTTATAGAAGTTATAGAGAGAGTTTTATTACTAAATATATTAGATAATTATTTTTTTAAAGATTTTAAATTAATTAAGACTACTAGCTAAGCTCTTTTAAAAATTTAAATAAAATTAAATAAATTATTAACTTTATCTTTAATAAAAATTATTTATCTCTTTTAGCGATTTTTCTTTAAAATTATAAATAAAGAGAAAAGATAACTTTTAAAATAATTAATAATTTTAATAAATCGACGATTATTACGATAGACTATTATTTTAATATTATTATATATATTCTTCTTTAAAATAAAGAATATAGACTTAGAAGGAATATTATTAAATTACTTAATATTAAAAATAATAATAATTTTATTATTATTTAAGAGTATATAATAAAAATAATCTTAATAATTTATAAGTTATTTCTTAATTATATAATTTTAATACTTTTTTTAATTAATAGCTTTAAATATAATTTAATAAAAGTCTATTTATTTAATAATATATAGATAAAAAATATTAAAAGAAAAATTAATATAAATTTTAAAAGAAGTAATATCTTATTTAATTATAAGATTAATAATTATATAAATAATTTTTAATATAAATAAACTCGATCTAATACTTTTATAATAGATCGCTTTTTTTAAATATTATATTAATTTTATATTAAATAATAATATTTAATTATTTAAATTTATTATTTATTTAAAAGTTTCTTAATATAATATCTTTTTAGATAATTTCTCTAAATAGATAAAAGACTTTTATTTTATAATTTTAATATTTTATATTATAATTAAAGCGAAGGCGAGTATAATAATAATTATTATATTTTATATTATTAAGAAAAAGCTTAAATATAATAAAAATAAATTTATTAAATTTATTTAATAGAAGATAGATATTAAAGCGTAAAGTAAAATTATTTAAAAAGATAATTATAAATATATAGTTATTATAAAAAATATTAAATAATCTTTAAAGATTAATATAAATTAAGTTATTTTTTTATCTTTTAAAAATAATATAGTATTTATAAAACTTTATTTTAAGATTAACTATAAAATATAACTTATAAATATTATTAAAAGAAGATTTAAAAAGATTTATTTTAATATATATTTTAATTATCTTTTTAATATTCTAAGTATCTAAATAATTTATATAAATATATTATATATATAAAATCTTTTTATAAATTTAAGACTTTTATTAATTAGAGAGCTTTATAGACTTAATAAAAAATTTATTATAAATAAAAATTTCTTTATTAATAACGATTAAGATTAGAGAAGTATCTCTTTAAATATTAAATATATAAAAGTAACTTTAAGTACGTTTAAAGAAAAACTATTATTTTTTTATAAAAAGATTATCGAAAATAAAAGAAAGCGAGTATTATTATTTCTTTAATTATCTCTTAAAAATAAAATTAAAATTATATTTAGATATATATTAAATATTATTAAAAGTTTAAATATACTTAATATTTTTTATTTTATATTTAAGATTAATATTATTAAAGTTAAAAGTTATATAACTATTATTAATAAGTTTATTAATAAAGCGAGATTTTTAAAATTTAGAGAAGATTTTAAAAATTAAGAAATTATAAATAATATATTAAATATATATATAATTATAAAGTTAGAGAGAGAATATTATTATTATAATAAAAAGTATAATAATAAAAACTCTATTTAAGAATTTAATTTTAAAAGATTTATAAATTTTATTATTTAAGATTTAAGAATTAATAATAAATATAATAGCGATATAAATAATAAAATAACGCGTTATTATAAATTAGATAGTTATAATAACTATCTTAACGCTAAAAAATTAATTCTTCTCTTTTTTAAACTTTTTAAATTTAAATTTAATATTAATATTATTATTTTCTTAATTATCTCTTTTATCTTAATCGCTATAATTATTATAATCTCTATTTTTAAATTCTTTATAAACGCGTTTATACTTTAATTATTTAAGATATTTTTTAATAAAATAAAAATTCTTATTATAAATAATATAATACTTATAAATTTATATTTAGATATAAGAATTATTAGAATTAATATTATTTTAAATATAATATTTAATTAATATAGACGTTATAGAAATAAGAGTATAAATATTTATTTTAATATAAATAGTTATTATATAAGTATTAAAGAATTTAATAAAGATAATAAAATTAGAGATAATATTAAGTTATTATATTCTAATATAAATTAATATAAATTTAAAAGATTTATCTTTATTATAAAAGTCGTAATTTTAATTATAAATCTTATAATATTAAATATATTAATTATCTAAACTTTTATAAAAATAATAAATCTTTTAATTCTTATTAATAATAAAGGGATATTTCTTAAATAAGATTATTAACTTTTTATAATAGACTTATAAATTAATTAATATAGATTTATAACTTATTTTTATAGATAATAAGAATAAAAGACTTTAGTCTTTAAATAATAAAATTAAGAATATCTAATTTATAGAGCTTATATTCTTCTAAGTTCTTTTAGATAATTATAATATTAATATAGCTTTTAATAAAATCGCGTAAATTATTTTTATAGCGAGTTTTTATTATAATATAGAGTTTATAATATACTTTAATTTATATTATAATATCTATATTAATAATAGTTTTAAAAATATCTCTTATAAATCGCTAATTAATTACTACTTTTATAATAATCGCTAAATAAGAGATTAATTAAATAATATTAATTTTAATATAATATTAAAGATCTAATAATATAAAGAAATTCTATATATTTCACTTTTATTTATAATAATTAAAAGTATTTTTAAATATAGAAATTTAATAAAATTAATTTAAATTAGTTAAAAGCTTAATATTAATATATTTAGATATAATACTATTTATAAAAAATTAATTTAATTTTTAAAGCTTAATAGAAAAAAGCTTTAATAAAAATTTAAGTTTAAAAATAAGATTTATAATATAATAAGATTTAATAAAATAAATAAGATAAATAATATTAATAAAACTAGCTTCACTTTAAATTTAAAAAGCTCTTTATTTAAAATTAACTTTAATAATAATTTAAAAATAAATTAACTCGATATAATAATAGAATTAATATAAGAAATTAAAGTATACTCGCTATCGATATTATTTATATTTAAAATATTTATAATTATTTAAAGCGTATAAAGAAAGTTTTATTAAGCTTTAAAATTAGCTTAATATAATTTAAAGCGTTATTTAAAAAAAAATTTTATATTATAATCTATAATATAATTAATAATATTTTAAAAAGATAAACTTTAATTTATAAATACTAAGGGAAAATATAATATAAATATATAATAACTTAATAGAAAATCGCTTCTCTTTATATTTAAAGAAAAATTTAATTAAATTTTATTTTTTATATTATTATCGCGATTATCTTAATTATTTTTTATTATATTTATAATATAATATCTTCTATTAATTAGCTCTTCTATTAAAAAAATTAATTAAGATTAAATATAAGATTACTTATAATTTCGCTTCGCTCGCTTATTAAAATTAATTAAAACTTCTTCGCGAGATTATTTTATTTATATAAATATAAAGAATAATTATTCTTTAATTAATACGATAGAAAATAATTTCTCTTTATATATTAATATATTAAATATATAAGATATAGATTATTTTTTTTTTAATATTACGTTATTATCTTAAACTAGATTTTAATCTTTATTATAAAAATTATATAATAAGATATTAGAGTTTAATTACTTATTATTAATTTTTAATATAGCGAAGTATAAGAATAAGAATATATCGTCTCTTATTTTTAGCGTATTCTATTTAATATAGAGAAATTAATAATATTTTAATAATTATAGTAATTATATAATAAAAAAGTATAAATATATAATATTCTATTATAATATATAATAACTTTAATATTATATAACTAAGTACGATATATCTTAATTTATTTTAAATTATCTTATATAAAAAATAATAAAAAAGTTTATACGCTAAATTATTAATATAATATATTAATATATTAATAATTTCGATATAACCCCCCTTACTCGCTATCTCTATTCTTTTAATTAAAAGTATATTTAATATATATTATTTAATCTAAATAATTATCTTAAAATAAAAAATATCTATATTATAAAGATTAATAAAAGAGATTCTTCGCGATTATAATTATTATTATTTAATAAATATTAATATAATAAATATATTAAAAGTAGTTATAATTACGATAAATAATAGATAAATTATAAAATAATTAAAATAGTTATTAAATAGAGCTTAAATTTATAATCTATTAAAATATAAGATAGAATACTTAGTTATATTAACTATAGAGTTCTATAAAAGAAAAGAGCGACTAGATATAAATATACTAAGGTATATTACGTAATTATATTACGTAATCGCTAAGACGCTAAGAGTTACGTGATCCGAATTCCAACAATAGCTCTACTCTTTTATTAAATATTTTAAATATTATATAAAAATATAGTTTATTAATAATCTAATTAAGAGATTAGAATAATACTTTAACTAAATTAAATCTAATATATAAATAATTATTTTTTACTAAGATTTCTCGAGTTATAAAAAATAAACGATCTTTTAGAGGTGTCGCCGGCGACGGTAATATATTCTAAGAGCGCTAATAGCGGCGTCTAGCTAATAGTACTCGAGTTTATATATAATATCTTAACGTAATAACTCTAAGAGCTTAATATCTAAGAAATCTAGCTATAGACTCTTAGCTATTTTCTAATAAAATATCTTTATATCTCTATTAAATATTTAAAAAGAATAAATAATTATATAATAGATAAAGTCTTTTTATTATCTTAATAAGCTACTTTACTTAATATCTCGCTATCGCTATATTACTCTTTAAGATATATATATATTATAACGCGAAAAACTTTTTTCTATTAAATTAAAGTAGTTAAAAGAAATAACGATTAAGATTTAAAGATTAAAGGTTTTATTAGAAGATATATTTTAAAAAATCTAAATTAAAATATAATATAGATAATTAATATATTATATCGATTATTAATATAACGCTATAATATTAATATCTAACTCTATTAAGATTATTATAAAAAAGTTTTTTCTAAATTAATAATTTAAAATTATTAATAAATAATTTATTAAAAATTAGCTAAATAATAAAGTAATATAAGAAAATAATATATTATTAAAACGTAATTTATTTTTAAATAAGTTATAATCTAATAATAAAGTAAATTTAATATCTATTAAGTTCTATTAATCTTCTCTCTCTTAATATAAAAAATATTTTAATCTAGATTCTCTAGAGAAGTAAATTATTAAAAAAGAGGATATTAATTAATATATATTAAAGAAGAAAAAGAGAAAGAAGTAAAGAAGAGTTAAGAAGAATAAATAATATAAAAAGAGATAAAAGATAATAGAGAAGTTAAGATTAAGAGGAGAAGACTTTTTTTAACTCTATAAATTCTATAAATAAAATTATTAATTATAAAATTATAATAAATTAATAAGAGAAATAATCTCTTTATATTTACTATTTAAAATATTAATCTTTAAATAAGATCGAGTTAATACTCTTAACTTTTTTTAATTATTAATAAAGAAGAAGATAAAGAAAGCTTAACTATAGAAGATAAATTTAATTTATACTTTATCTTTAATAATAAAAAGTAAGATATTAAAAGAAGTAGTTTTATTAAATTATATTAAATTAAAGTTTAAATCTAGATTAAAGTCTTTATATATATTAATATAAAAGAGTAAAATAATATTTACTCGACGTAGTAAAAAAGAAAAAGATATCGTTACTTTAATAATATCGACTCTTAAAAATAATAGATAACTTTATTTAAAAATATTATTCGAATTATAAAAAAAGTAGAATAAATTAATTTTAAAATAAATTATAAAGAAATTAAAAAAGATTATAAAGCTTAAAAATATAATATTTATAAAATTTTATAATATTAAAAACTAAATAATATATTATTACTCTTTTATAATTATTAAAAAAATTAAAAATCGAAGCTTTTATATTAATTTATTAATTATAAATATTATTAAATATTATATAAAGAGATTCTAAATATATATAATAAATAAAGAGTTCGCTAGATATTATAGATTTTTATCTTTTAATTATATAAATAGTAAAGATAAAAAACTTTAAGAGTTTAAAATTTTAATTAATATATTAGAAGTTTAAAAGCGTTATAAGTAGTAAAATTATAATTATTTTTAAAAAAAGTTTTAAAATATATAGCTTTAAGTTTATAATTAGATAATTAAAATTAAAATATAATAAAGTATTTAATATTAGATTTAGACTAATAAATCTAATTAAGATATATAATATTTATAAAAAAGCGTATTTAATAATTAAATATAGGAAATTATAAATATTAAAACCTACGAATACTATAAAGTTCTTTTTTATAAAAGAATAAATTTATTATATTATAATTATAGCTATATATAAAATATAAATAATCTTACTTAATATTTATTTAATTCTAAATTTAGATTATTTTAGAAAAATATATAATATAATATAGAGTTATAGAATTAATATTCTACTACTTTAAGAGATAAATCTATTTAATAAGATTACGAAATATTATAAAAGATTATTTTTATAAATAACTATTATAATCTATTAAGTTAAAAAGAACGAAGTCGTTATTATTATAAATATTAAATCTATAAAGTAATAAAGAGATAAAAACTTAAATTATATCTTTTATAAAGAAAATAATAAAAGAATTTTAACTTACGAGATTAAATATAAAGAATATATATTTATAATAATATCGATATACGCCTTAATTAAAGAGATTATAAAATTATTATAATTAAAAGCGAATATAAAAGCGCTTAAATAAATATTACTATAAATACTTTATAATATAGTAGAAAAAGATTAAAATCTTACGCTAGTCGCTATAAATAAAGTCTTTATAATTTCTTATCTCTCTTATAACTATAAATACTATTTAAATTATTATTAAAATTTAAAAAAGATAGAGTATATTATCTAATAAACGATTAAAGAATTTAAAATCTAAATTTTAGAGTCTTTATATACTTCTTAGACGATAAAACCTTAATTTTTAAAATTAATTAAATCTATATTTAAGATAATTAAATAGAAGAGTTAAAGAATTAGAAGATAGCGTTTAATAAATTATTTATTAATTATAAAACTACGATAACTATAATAAAAATAATCTTTATAACTATTTAAAAACTTAAATAATAAAAATTATTACTTTTATTTCTATAAAGAAATTAGATATAAATCTTATATTTAAAAATATTATAAATACTTTTAAAGGAAAATCTAATAAAAGAGTAAATAATTTATAAGATATTAATAATATAATTTATAAAATATATTATAAAGAATAATTATAGAATAAATTAGAAAGTTAAGTATAATCTATAGCGTAATTATCTATAACTATAGAAGAAAAGATATTTTAAATTATTAAACTTTAGATTAGAGAAAAGAATAGTAATTATTAAAACGCGTAAGAAATAGCTTATAGATATATATAATTAATTTTATTTCTATAATATTATAATTAAATATCTTATTTTTAATAAGAAGCTAATAAGATAATTTTTTATAAGAGTTAAATATATAAATTATAGCTTTATCGAGACTTTAAAGAATAATTAAAAAGAGATATATATAAATTTAAAAGATATTCTTAGAGTAATAATAGATTACTATTAAAATCTTTATAATATAAAACTCTTAAACGAGAACGTTTAAGATAAAATTTTATAATATATAATAAATCGAGTAAACTTAATAAATACTATTAAAATAAAAAGTTTTATTAAAGCTTAAGAAATATAGATTACTATTCGTTAAATATTCTTAAAAACCTCGCTAGATAAAGACGATTTTCTAAGCGAGTTCTATAAAATTATTATAAGAATATAAAAAAAAGAAGAAAGAGAAAATCTCGATTATTATTACGCGATTAATCTTTTTTTATAATTAGATATAGCGAAAATAAAAACTCTCAAAGTATTAAACAAATAAGATTCTTATTATTCTTTTTAAAAATAAAGATAAATAAATCGATATTAAGAATTATTATTCTCTATTTATTATAAATATAAATTATAAAATCTTTATAAATATTTTAATATAATATCTAATAAAGGCTTTAAATAAGATAATTAGCGAATAATAATTAATCTTTTTATCGAAAAAACTTATTAATAATAATATTAAAATAATTTAATATCTAATAATTAAGTATAAATCCGCTAAGAAGCTATTATAGAAGTAAGAGAAAATCGCTATTCTCTTTTTTAATTAGAAAAAAGTATATAATTAAATTAATTACGAGTTTTTTCTAGCGATTCTAAAAGAATTAAATATATTTAAAAAATTTATTATCTAGATATAGCTTATCTATAAGAAAACTAAGATTAAGATTTATATTAATAATTATATTAAAGAAATAATTATAATATAAAATAATATAAGATAAAGAAATTTTTTAAGCTATTCTCTATTCGTAGTTATAATTAAAAATCTTACTCGATATATTATCTATAATCTTTAAATTCTAAGAGTATAAATAGAAAATAGAATATTAAAGATAATAATATATATTAATAATATTATAATTATAATATAATTTTAAAAAGAGATAGACGTTATAATAATAATCTTAAAAGTTTATTACGCTATAATTAACGCGAGAATTAATTAAAATAAATTATATATACTATATATAGAAAATATCGTTTATATTTATATTATTAATATAAAGGAAATTTTTCTTTAATAATCTTTATAAATATTTAGAGATATTAATTAAGATAGATATTAATTATTAGTTAGATAATTTTTAAATTAAAATTCTATAAAAGACTAAGAAATTAATATAAAATTAATCGCGATTTTATTTATTTCTTAAGAATAAAGTAATAATTAAAACTATCTTTATAATATTTCTTTTTAAATTCGCTTTATAATTTTTATATATACTTTTAGCGATACGCGATAAATTAGAAAAAAAGTATTATAAGTTAATATAAAATAATAAAGTCTAAGATATTATTCGCGATTTCTATATTTATTATTAGATAAAAGAGAGTAAAATTAAGATAATTAATTTATAAATCGTTATTAATAAAAGTATTATAACTATAATTAGTAGAGTAATTAACTTTTTTAAATTAATATAAACTATTCTAATTAAAAATATTCTAATATTATATATTTAAAGCTCTTTATATATCTTAGCGTTTATTAATTTTTAGATAACTTAATTCTTTAATTAATTTAATTATATTTTAAAGCTAATATAAATTATCTAATAGCGATAAAAAAAGATATCTATATAAATTCTTTAAGTTAAATCTTTTTTAATTATTATAAAACTATTAATAACGCTAATATTCTATTATTTATTATTAAAGAAAATCGATTTAAAGAATATAAAAAAGTTTAACTTCGAGATTTAATAAGCTTTATAAAATAAGAATATTAAAGTTTTAAAAGATATATAAAATTTAATATACGCGATTTTAATAATTTTAGCTAAAATAATATATAGTAAGTATTCTTTTTAAATCGACTATATTATTAATAGATTAATTTTTAACGCTATTTTATTAAACTAATATTTATTATTTTTAGCTCTATATATATAAAAATTAAATATATTTTAATAAAAATACTTTATAGAGATTAATAATTATTTTATCTCTTTATCGAAAATTAGCTTTTAATAAATCTATCTTATAATCTTAGATAAGAGATTAAAAGCTATTAATTTTAGCGATAGAATTAAGAGCCTTATTTTTATTTATTAATATCGCTATAAATTAAAAATCTTAATAAATAAAATATAAATTATAACTTATAATAAGTTTAAAATATTATATATAAAGAATCTTTTTTAATAATTACTCTATAAAAAGATTTAATTAAAAATTAATTTTATTTAGATATTAATATAATAATAATTATATTCTATTTATAATATTAATTAATTTTTATTTTATATATAAATCGAGTATATAATATCGAAAGTAATATAAAAAGAGTTTTTTATTATTTTAAGTCGATTAATTCTTAATTTAATATTTAAAATAAAAATTATTAATAAAATAATCGCTTTTATAATATTTAGCTTTAATCTAAAAGATATTAATAAAAAATAATAAAATATTCTCTATTAGACTATTATTTAATCTCTATAAAAATATTATTTATTATATAATTTTAGCGATTTAATTATATATTAATTTTTAGATATTATTTAAAATTATTATTAAACTTTAACTTAGAAATAAATTCTTATAAATTAAGTTTTATATCTTTATAAGAGATATTAAATTAAAAAGTATAATATATAAATATTTAAGAATCTTTAAGACGAGTTTCTCGATTAAATAAAGATTTATAAAGATTCTATTTATATAATATCTTATTTTTTTATAATAATAAATTAAATTAAGCGAAGAATAATAGAGATAATTAAGAAGTTAAATAATATTATAAAGGATTAGAATATAGATATTAGCGATATTAGTAATTAGAATAAGTTAACGAGTCTAAATCTATTATTTAAATAGTTTCTCTTTATTTTTATTTACCCCCTTTTTTATCTCTAATTTATTTAATTTAGCGTTAATTTAATAAAGTTACTTAATACGATCTTTCTCTATAAAGATCTTTACGCGTAATACTCTATATATACTTAGACGAGAGTAATTTATAAGTTTAAGTTCCTATAGATTTCTAGATGAGATATCTTCGTTAAGGCGGCTATCTCAGCTAAATAGTCGAATAAAATAAATAACTTTCAAATTAATAAGTTTAATTATTTTTAAAAAGTTTTTATTTTTTATAATTTTTATTAATATATTTTATTTTTTTTATTATATTATTTTAATTTTATATTTATTTATATTATATGTTTTTATAATTAATTAATAATATTTATTAATATATTTTTTTTAAGAGATAAATCTATTTAATAAAATTAAAAAAAATTATAAAAAATTATTTTTATAAATAGCTATTATAATCTATTGAGTTAAAAAAAAAAAATTTATTATTATTATAAATATTAAATCTATAAAATAATAAAGAGATAAAAATTTAAATTATTTTATTTATAAAGAGAATAATAAAAGAATTTTAATTTAAAAAATAAAATATAAAGAATATATATATTTATAATAGTATTAATATATATCTTAATTAAAAAGGTTATAAAGCTATTATAGCTAAAAGTAAATATAAAGATATTTAAATAAATATTGCTATAAATATTCTATAATATAATAAAGAGAGATTAAAATTTTACGTTAATTATTATAAATAAAGTTTTTATAATTTCTTTACCTCTTTTATAATTATAAATACTATTTAAATTATTATCATATTTTAATAAAAATAATATATATTATTTAATAAATAGTTAGAGAATTTAAAACTCGAATTTTAAAGTTTTTATATATTTTTTAAACGATAAAACTCTAATTTTTAGAATTAATTAAATCTATATCTAGAATAATTAAATAGAAAAATTAAAGAATTAAAAGATAGCGTTTAATAGATTATTTATTAATTATAAAATTACGATAATTATAATAAAAATAATCTTTATAATTATTTAAAAATTTAAGTAATAAAGATTATCGCCTTTACTTCTATAAAGAAATTAAATATAAACCTTATATTTAAAGATATTATAAATACTCTTAAAGAAAAACTTAATAAAAGAGTAAATAATTTATAAGATATTAATAATATAATTTATAAAATATATTATAAAGAATAATTATAAGATAAATTAGAAAATTAAATATAATTTATAATATAATCACTTATAACTATAAAAAAAAGATATTTTAAATTATTAAATTTTAAGTTAGAGAAAAAAATGTTTTTAAAACGCGTAAGAAATAGCTTATAGATATATATAATTAATTCTATTTTTATAATATTATAATTAAATATCTTATTTTTAATAAGAAGCTAATAAGATAATTTTTTATAAAGATTAAATATATAAATTATAGCTTTATCGAGGCTTTAAAAAATAATTAAAAAGAGATATATATAAATTTAAAAGATATTTTTAGAGTAATAATAGACTACTATTAAAATTTATATAATATAAAACTTTTAAATAAAAAAGTTTAAAATAAAATTTTATTAGTATATATAATAGAATAAGTAAGCTTAATAAATATTATTAAAATAAAAAATCCTATTAAAGCTTAAGAGATATAAATCGCTATTTATTAAATATTTTTAAAAATCTTATTAGATAAAGACGATCTTTTAAGCGAGTTTTATAAGACTATTATAAGATATAAGAAGAAGAAAAAAGAGAAAATCTCGATTATCGTTATTTAATTAATCTTCTTTTATAATTAGATATAATAAAAATAGAAACTCTTAAAGTATTAAATAAATAAGATTTTTATTATTCTTTTTAAAAATAAAGATAAATAAATTAATATTAAAAATTATTATTCTCTATCTATTATAAATATAGATTATAAGATCTTTATAAATATTCTAATATAATATTTAATAAAGGCTTTAAGCGGGGTAATTAGCGAATAATAATTAATTTTTTTATCGAAGAGATTTATAGATAATAATATTAAAATAATTTAATATTTAATAACTAAGTATAAATTTATTAAAAAGCTATCGTAGAAGTAAAAGGAAATTACTATTCACTTTTTTAATTAGAAAAAAATATATAATTAAATTAATTATAAATTTCTTTTAGCGATTTTAAAAGAATTAAATATATTTAAAAAAATTATTATTTAGATATAACTTATTTATAAAAAAGTTAAAATTAAGATTTATATTAATAATTATATTAAAAAAATAATTATAATATAAAATAATATAAGATAAAAAAATTCTCTAAGCTATTCTTTATTTATAATTATAATTTTTTAATTTCGAGAATATATTATTTATAATTTTTAAATCTCGAGAATATAAATAGAGAATAGAGTATTAAAAATAATAATATATATTAATAATATTATAATTATTATATAATTTTAAAAAGAGGTAGATATTATAATAGCGATTTTAAAGATTTATTATATTATAATTAACGCGAGAATTAATTAGAATAAGTTATATATATTATATATAAGAAATATTATTTATATTTATATTATTAATATAAAGGAAATTTTCTTTAATAACCTTTATAAATATCTAGAAATATCGATTAAGATAAATATTAATCTTTAATTAGATAATTTTTAAATTAAAATTCTATAAAAGATTAAAAAATTAATATAAAATTAATTATAATTTTATTTATTTCTTAAGAGTAAAATAATAATCGAGATTATCTTTATAATATCTCTTTTTAAATTTATTTTATAATTTTTATATATATCTTTAGCGATATATAATAAATTAAAAAAGAAGTATTATAAGTTAATATAAGATAATAAAGTCTAAAATATTATTCGCGATCTTTATATTTATTATTAGATAAAAGAGAATAAAGTTAAAATAATTAATTTATAAGCTATTATTAATAAGAGTATTATAATTATAATTAGTAGAGTAATTAACTTTTCTAAATTAATATAAACTATTCTAATTAAAAATATTTTAATATTATATATTTAAAGTTTCTTATATATTTTAATATTTATTAATTTTTAAATAACTTAATTTTTTAATTAGTTTAATTATATCTTAAAGCTAATATAGATTATTTAATAATAATAAAAAAAGATATTTATATAAATTCTTTAAGTTAAATTCTCTCTAATTATTATAAAATTATTAATAATATTAATATTCTATTATTTATTATTAAAGAAAATTAATTTAGAGAATATAAAAAAGTTTAACTTCGAGATTTAGTAAATTCTATAAAATAAAGATATTAGAGTTTTAAAAGATATATAGAATTTAATATACGCGATTTTAATAATTCTAGTTAGAATAGTATATATTAAATACTCTTTTTAAATTAATTATATTATTAATAAATTAATCTCTAATATTATTTTATTAAATTAGCGCTTATTACTCTCGATTTTATATATATAAAGATTAAATATATTTTAATAAAAATACTTTATAGAGATTAATAATCGCTTTATTTCTTTATCGAAAATTAACTTTTAATAAATTTATCTTATAATTTTAGATAAGAGATTAAAAGCTATTAATTTTAGCGATAAAATTAAAAATCTTATTCTTATCTATTAGCGTCGCTATAAATTAAGAATTTTAATAAATAAAATATAAGCTATAATTTATAATAAGTTTAAAATATTATATATAAGAGATCTTTTTTAATAATTACTTTATAAAAAGATTTAATTAAAAATTAATTTTATTTAAATATTAATATAATAATAGCTATACTCTATTTATAGTATTAATTAATTTTTATTTTATATATAAATTAAATATATAGTATCGAAAGCGATATAGAATAAGTTCTTTATTATTTTAAATCGATTAATTTTTAATCTAATATTCGAGATAAAAATTATTAATAAGATAATCGCTTTTATAGTACTTAGCTTTAATTTAAAAAGTATTAATAAAAAATAATAAAATATTCTCTAATAGACTATTATTTAAATCTTATAAAAGTATTATCTTTTATATAATTTAGCGGATTTAGTTATATACTAATTCTTATTATAATATTAGCCCCTTCGACTATTATATAATATATCGCGTATTACTAGAACTAGTAATTATTAGCTACTATTAGCCATCTATTTTATATATATAAATATTTATATATCTTATTAATTAATAATTAGTCTTTTAGTCTTTCATTTAATTTCTAATATATCTAATATTCTACTTTTAATAATTCTTAGATATTATTCGAAGTTATTATTAAACTTTAATTCGAAAGTAAATTCTTATAAATCGAGTTTTATATCTTTATAAGAGATATTAAACTAAGAAGTATAATATATAAATATTTAAGAATCTTTAAGGCGAGCTCTTCGATTAAATAAAGATTTATAAAGGCTTTATTTATATAATATTCTACTTTCTCGCGATAATAAATTAGATTAAGCGAAGAATAGTAGAGATAATTAAGAAGTTAAATAATATTATAAAAAATTAGAATATAAAAATTAGCGATATTAGCGATTAGAATAAATTAATAAGTCTAAACTTACTATTTAAATAATTTCTTTATTTTTATTCTTTTATCTTTAATTTTTCTAATTTAATATTAATTTAATAAAGTTATTTAATATAGTCTCCCTCTATAAAGACTTTTACGCGATATTCTATATATACTTAAGCGCGAGTAGTTTACAAATTCGAGTTCTTATAGATTTTTTAATAGGATATCTTTATTAAGACGGCTACCTCAGCTAAATAGCTAAATAAAATAAATAACTTTCAAATTAAGAAAGACGTTACTTAAGTAATAAAGGGATAATTCTTCTTCTATGAAATCTAGTTATCTAAATATATCCGATATATTAAGCTATTAAATATATGCTATATTAAGCTATTAGCTACTAGCTTTTATCTATTAAGTATAATTTATAATATATACTAATAGAAAGAAAGAAAGATAGCGTTCTCGCTATAAGTAACTATCTTTAAATAAGAATAAATTTTCTTTCTTTTTATAGTAAAGTAGAGAAAGTTATAATAAAGAAAGTTATTTAGATAAGAATTTTAAATAGAGAAAGTCGTTTTTTTAGATAAAGTATAAACTTTCTTTCTTCTTATAGTAAGATTCTACTTCTATAAAAGAAACCCCTTTTTAATAAAAATAGTCTTTCTTAAAAGATATTTTATTAAGTAAGAAGTTATATATTACGGCGGGTAGTAGAAGTAATAGAAGAATTTAGTAGCGAAGTAAGTAATAACGTAGGCGAAGGTAAAGTCGTATTCTTTATAGAGATTAATGCTTTTATTATGATTCGAACTATAGAAGAAGTCTTTTCTAGAAAATATAATTCTTTTTATAAGAATAGTCTTATTTCTTAGTAATAGTAGCTTAATTTCTAGTAGTATTAGCTTTAGAAGTTAATAAAGTAAGTACTTTCTTAGCCGATATAATAAACTTCTTCTTTTCTTAACGATTTATTATAGAATTAGTAGAAATTCGGGCGTTATATTCTACTATAAGATTCTTAACTCTCGAGAGAATATATAGTAGATATTAAGTATTATACTTTTTATTACTATCTTTTTAATATATTAAATACTTAATATTTCTTTTAATTTCTTATCTATTACTTAGTTTCTCGATTTTAAATTATATAAATCTAATAGTAAGATCTAGATCTATCTATTTTCCTTCTTTCTCTACTAGCGAATATAGTTTTCTATAATAAGAATCTTTAGTTTAATTTAATATAGGTTTTAATTAGATTATAGATATTATAGAATAAATATATATAATACTTAAAAGATTTAGTTAATAGATAAGATTTCTTATTTTCTTTAATATCTTAAATAATTTAATTCTCTAATTAAAAAGTTTAAAATTAATATTAAGAATAGAGTAGTTATAATATAATCTTAGATAAATTAATAATTCCTCGCGAAGATTAATAGCTTTATAGTTATTATTATAACGATTTTTTATTATAATATTAGCGAAAGTAATAGTATTATTAATCTTTTCTTATTTAATTAGTATATATAAGTAAAGGCCTATAAATTAAATTTATAAAGTTAGATTTTTCTAAGTTAAATTGAATTTTAGCCTTAGCTCTAAGTTAAATCGAATTCTAATCGCTTACTATACGTTTTTAATCTACTTTTACTACTATAAAATTAATTTAATCTATATAATATATAAATATATATATATAAAGAGAGGCGCGCTAAGATTTAATTAGAAAGGTATATTAAGTATAGAGAATTAATTTATAATAATTATTTATAAAAAATAGAGAAAGGTTATATTCTTATAATAAGAAGTATTAAAATATCGAAAAGAAATAAAGATAACGTATTAATTAGTGATATAAATTCTATAATATCTTCTATCGTAGTAAAATCTTTCAAATAATAAAATAGCTATAAATATCGAACGATTTTAATTCATTTAAATATATATCGTTCGATATTTCTTCTATAGAGGTCTAATTAACTATAATTATCGTAGTAGATTCTTCTCTTATAACGTTATTATAGTAATATATTATATTAATATAATAAGAATAATAGATTAAGTTATAGTAGTATTCTTCGCTTACTAAGTAATAATTTAATATAGAATCTTAAAGAGCTAAGTCGTATTCTTAACGATAGTGTTAAAATATAAGATAGAATACTTAGTTATATTAACTATAGAGTTCTATAAAAGAAAAGAGCGACTAGATATAGATATATTAAGATATATTATATAATTATATTATATAATTACTAAAACGCTAAAAGTTATATAATTTAAATTTTAAAACTTCTCTTTATATATATTCTTTTATACGCGAAATTTAATAAATATAAAGTTTAATATTAATAATATTAAAATCGAGTAAATAAGATAAAAATAATTTAATTAATTTTTATTAGAGTTTAGCGTTAAGTAATTAAAGTAAAGTTTAAATTAAATAATTAAAGTAAAGTTTAAATTAGATAATTAAAATAAGTTTAGCATTAAATAATTAAAATAAAGTTTAAATTAAATAATTAAAATAAATTTAATATTAGATAATTAAAGTAAGTTAATATTAAATAATTAAAGTAAATTTAGTATTAAGTAATTAAAGTAAAGTTAAAACTAAATAGTTAAAATAAATTTAGTATTAAATAATTAAAATAAAAAGTTAAAATCTAAAAACGACTATATTAAAATAGGCCTTAACTATTAAATTTTACTTTTTATTAAAAAAGATTTTTTAAAAATTTTATTTCTAGATTATCTAATATATATTAAAAATTAATTAATTTAAAATTAAAGAATATTCGTAGAAGTAATTAAATAAAATAATTAAAAGAAATTCTTTATTTTATATATTATAATTAATTATAAAGCTTTTATAAGAATTATTTTAGATATTTAATTCTTTAATAATAATAGCTAGTAGTAATAATAATATAGATAAAAATATTTTAAAAGAGTTTTAAAGATTTAATAGCGATAATAATAATAGCGTTAAAGAAATAGCTATTTTAATATAGAATAGCGAGTTTATAAAGTATTAAGCTTAAAGTTTAGCGGGCGATTTAAATAAATTATTTAAATTATAAAGATTAATAAAATAACTTCTTTAAAGTCGAAATTAGCTTCTCTAAATAAATAATATTATAAATAATACTTTAATTTAATTAATATATAAAACTTCTTAAATTTATTTTTAAATAGTATTTTAATAAATTTATTAATTATTTATTATTTAATAAAAATATATTTAAAAGTAATATTATTAGTAATAATTTATTCTTATATATAATAATATTAAATATTAATATACTTAATATATATATAAAATTAAAAATTTTTAATAAAGATTATAATATTTTAATTATTATAGTAGATAATAATAATCTATATATATTTAACGCTAAAATTAAATTAATTAAAAAATTTATATAATTAAATTATTTTTTTAATAATTTATATCTAATTAATATATTTAATTTTATAAAAGAATAGTATTATAATAGATTATTATTTCGATAATTAATTAATAATAATATTATTTATATTAAAAATATAATTAGAGATAGAATATTAAATATTTTAATTATTTATCTAATTTATATTTATATAATTAATAAATAATTTTAAATCTCTTCTAAATATTAATTTTTAATTTTTAATATTATTTAGATATTAAAAAATACGCTTAATAGTCTTTTAATAGAATTTATTAAGATTTAAAATATATCTAGAAATTATTAAAATAATAAATATAATATTAAATTAAGTATTTAATATTATATATATAAATAATTTTATAATTAATTAATAAATATAGCGAGATTAATTAATAGAAATAAAATTATTTTTAATAATATAAAATTTATTATTATTAATAAGAGTAAGTAATAGCGTAAAGCTTAATATATTATATTTCTTTAAAAAAAATTAATATAATCTTTTTAGCTAAAGCGTAGAATTCGATTAATATAATTTTTAATAATTATTATATTAAGATAATAGATATAAAATTCTAAATTAATTATCTTAAACTTCTTATTAAGTTTATTCTTAATATCTTATATTTCGATTTTATTAAGATTTATAAATAGAATATTATTTATATAAATAGCGATAATAATAATATTATTAATAAATATAAAGAAATTAATAATAATAAATTTAAAACTTAATTTTTTTAAATAGATTATAAGAATATTATATTAAACTCTAGAGGATTACTTTAAATTATAAAGTATCTTAATAAGTTTATATATCTTATTCTTTTAATTTTTCTATTTTAAAGTTAATAAGCTAAATAATATAAATTATCTTCTTAATATTATTATATAAAAAAATAATTTTAATATTTATTTATTTAAGCTCTTAATTTAAGATAATTATTAATATAAAAATTATTTTATAATTTATAAATTTAATAATAAAAATAAAGATTTTATTAAAATTAATTTTTTTTTATTATTTAAAATCGTAAATAATTTAGCGAGCTTTATATTATATAATCTCCTCTATAAGATTATATTTAAACTTATAAACTTATTAATTTTCTAAAATATATATATTTAATAAAAGATTTATTAGAATTTAAGTTTTATTAATAATAAGCGAGTCGACTTTTTCTTTTATAATAATTTCTTAATATATCTTATAATAAGAATTTAATATAGCTTTCTTATAGATTTAAGATTTATAAAATTTAAAAAAAAAAAAATTTTATTAATAACGCTAGAGGATTTAAAGAGAATTCTTTATATATTCTTAAGATATTAAATAAGTAACTCGTTATTAAGATTAAATTATAATCGCTTATAAAGCGAGTAATAGATTTAAAAAATATCGTTATAAAGACTATAAAGAGAGTTTTATTATTAAATATATTAAATAATTATTTTTTTAAAGACTTTAAGTTAATTAAAATTATTAATTAAACCCTTTTAAAGACTTAAATAAAATTAAATAAATTATTAACTTTATCTTTAATAAAAATTACTTATCTCTTTTAACGATTCTTCTTTAAAATTATAAATAAAGAAAAAAGATAACTCTTAAGATAATTAATAGTTTTAATAAATTAACGATTATTACGATAAACTATTATTTTAATATTATTATATATATTTTTTTTTAAAATAAAGAGTATAGACTTAAAAAAGATATTATTAAATTATTTAATATTTAAAATAATAATAATCTCGCTATTATTTAAGAGTATATAATAAAAATAATCTTAATAATTTATAAGTTATTCTTTAATTATATAATCTTAGTATTTTTTTTAATTAATAATTTTAAATATAATTTAATAAATATCTATTTATCTAATAATATATAGATAAGAAATATTAAGAAAGAAATTAATATAAGTCTTAAAAAAAAAAATTTTTATCTAATTACGAGTTAGTAATTATATAAATAGTTTTTAATATAAATAAATTTAATTTAATATTTCTATAATAGATTACTCTTTTTAAATATTACGCTAGCTTTATATTAAATAGTAGTATCTAATTATTTAAATTTACTATTTATTTAAGAATTTCTCGATATAATATTTTTTTAAATAATTTCTCTAAATAAATAAAAGACTTTTATTTTATAATTTTAATATTTTATATTATAATTAAAGCGAAGATAAATATAATAATAATTATTATATTTTATATTATTAAAAAAAATTAAATATAATAAAAATAAACTCGTTAGATTTATTTAATAAAAGATAAATATTAAAGCGTAGAGTAAAATTATTTAAAAAGATAATTATAAAAATATAGTTATTATAAAAATTAATAATACTTCTTAAAGATCGATATAAATTAAATTATTCTCTTATTTTTTAAAAATAATATAATATTTATAAAGCTTTATTTTAAGATTAATTATAGAATATAATTTATAAATATTATTAAAAGAAGATTTAAAAAGATTTATTTTAATATATATTTTAATTATCTTCTTAATATTCTAAATATCTAAATAATTTATATAAATATATTATATATATAAAGTCTTTTTATAAATTTAAGATTTTTATTAATTAAAAAGCTTTATAGATTTAATAAAGAATTTATTATAAATAAGAATTTAATAACGATTAAGATTAGAGGAATATCTTTTTAAATATTAAGCGTATAAAAATAACTTTAAATATATTTAAAGAAAAACTATTATTTTTTTATAAAAAGATCGTCGAAAATAAAAGAAAGCGAGTATTATTATTTTTTTAATTATCTTTTAAAAATAAAATTAAAGTTATATTTAGATATATATTAGATATTATTAAGAGTTTAAATACGCTTAATATTCTTTATTTTATATTTAAAATTAATATTATTAAAGCTAAAAGCTATATAACTATTATCGATAAATTTATTAATAAAACGAGATTCTTAAAATTTAGAGAAGATCTTAAAAATTAAGAAATTATAAATAATATATTAAGTATATATATAATTACAAAGTTAAAGAGAGAATATTATTATTATAATAAAAACTATAATAATAAAGACTCTATTTAAGAATTTAATTTTAAAAAATTTATAAATTTTATTATTTAAGATTTAAGAATTAGCGATAAATATAATAGCGATATAAATAATAAAATAATATATTATTATAAATTAAGTAGTTATAATAGCTATCTTAATATTAGAAGATTAATTTTTTTTTTCTTAAGCTTCTTAAATTTAAATTTAATATTAATATTATTATTTTTTTAATTATTTCTTTTATCTTAATCGCTATAATTATTATAATTTTTATTTCTAAAGATTTAAAATTCTTTATAAATACGCTTACGCTTTAATTATTTAAAGTACTTTTTAATAAAATAAAAATTCTTATTATAAATAATATAATATTTATAAATCTATATTTAGATATAAGAGTTATTAAAATTAATATTATTTTAAATATAATACTTAATTAATATAAGCGTTATAAAAATAAAAGTATAAATACTTATTTTAATATAAATAGTTATTATATAAGTATTAAAAATTTAATAAAAATAATAAAATTAAAAATAATATTAAATTATTATATTTTAATATAAGCTAGCGTAAATTTAAAAGATTTATTTTTATTATAAAAATTATAATTTTAATTATAAATCTTATAATATTAAGTATACTAGCTATCTAAACTTTTATAAAAATAATAAATTTTTTAATTCTTATTAATAATAAAGGAATATTTCTTAAATAAGCTATTAATTTCTTATAATAGATTTATAAATTAATTAATATAAATCTATAACTTATTTTTATAAATAATAAGAATAAGAGACTTTAATCTTTAAATAATAAAATTAAGAATATTTAATTTATAAGATTTATATTTTTTTAAATTCTTTTAAACGATTATAGCGTTAATATAACTTTTAATAAAATTACGCGAGTTATTTTTATAATAAATTTTTATTATAATATAAAGTTTATAATATACTTTAATCTATATTATAATATTTATATTAATAATAATTTTAAAAGTATTTCTTATAAATTATTAATTTATTACTATTCTTATAATAATTACTAAATAAGAAATTAATTAAATAATATCGATTTTAATATAATATTAAAGATCTAATAATATAAAGAAATTTTATATATCTCGCTTTTATTTATAATAATTAAAAATATTTTTAAATATAGAAATTTAATAAAATTAGCTTAAATTAATTAAAAGCTTAATATTAATATATTTAAATATAATACTATTTATAAAGAATTAATTTAATTTTTAAAGCTTAATAAAATAAAGCTTTAATAAAAGTTTAAATTTAAGAATAAGATTTATAATATAGTAGAGCTTAATAAAATAAATAAAATAAATAGAGTAAATAATATTAATAAAATTAACTTCGCTTTAAATTTAAAAAGCTCTTTATTTAAAATTAATTTTAATAATAATTTAAAGATAAATTAATTTAATATAATAATAGAATTAGTATAAAAAATTAAAATATACTCGCTATTAATATTATTTATATTTAAAATATTTATAATTATTTAAAATATATAGAGAAAGTCTTATTAAACTCTAAAGTTAATTCAATATAATTTAAAATATTATTTAAAAAAAAAAAATTATATTATAATCTATAATATAATTAATAATACTTTAAAAAGATAAGCTTTAATTTATAAATATTAAGAGAAAATATAATATAAGTATATAATAATTTAATAAAAAATCGTTTTTCTTTATATTTAAAAGGAAATTTAATTAAATTCTATCTTTTATATTATTATCGCGATTATCTTAATTATTCTCTATTATATTTATAATATAATATCTTCTACTAATTAACTCTTCTATCGAAGAAATTAATTAAAATTAAATATAAGATTACTCATAATTTTACTTCGCTCGCTTATTAAAATTAACTAAAGCTTCTTTATAAGATTACTTTATTTATATAAATATAAAGAGTAATTATTCTTTAATCGTTATAATAAAGAGTAATTTTTCTTTATATATTAATATACTAGATATATAAGATATAGATTATTTTTTCTTTTAGCGTTATATTATTATCTTTAATTAAATTTTAATCTTTATTATAAAAATTATATAACGAGATATTAAAGTTTAATTACTTATTATTAATTTTTAATATAGTAAAATATAAGAATAAGAATATATTATCTCTTATCTTTAGCGTATTTTATTTAATATAAAGAAACTAGTAATATTTTAGCGATTATAATAACTATATAATAAAAAAGTATAAATATATAATATTCTATTTTAACGTATAATAATTTTAATATTATATAATTAAATATAATTTATTTTAATTTATTTTAAATTATCTTATATAAAAGACGATAAGAAAGTTTATACGCTAAATTATTAATATAATATATTAATATATTAATAATTTCGATATAATCTCTCTTACTTACTACTTTTATTCTTTTAATTAAAAGTATATTTAATATATATTATCTAATTAGAATAACTATTTTAAAATAAAAAATATTTATATTACGAAGATTAATAAAAAAGATTCTCTATAATTATAATTATTATTATTTAATAAATATTAATATAATAAATACGCTAAAAGTAGTTATAGTTATAATAAATAATAGATAAATTATAAAATAATTAAAATAGTTATTGAATAGAGTTTAAGCTTATAATTTATTAAAATATAAGATAGAATACTTAATTATATTAATTAGAGAGTTCTATAGAAGAAAAGAGCGACTAGATATAAATATACTAAGTTATATTATATAATTATATTACGTAATCGCTAAGACGCTAAAAATTATATAATTCGAATTTTAATAATAATATTCTCTCTTTAACTATATAATTATATTTATACTTAATATATTATTTATAATTTCTTAATTTTTAAAATCTTCTCTAAATTTTAAGAATCTCGTTTTATTAATAAATTTATTAATAATAATTATATAACTTTTAACTTTAATAATATTAATCTTAAATATAAAATAAAAAGTATTAAGCGTATTTAAATTTTTAATAATATTTAATATATATTTAAATATAACTTTAATCTTATTTTTAAGAAATAATTAAAAATAAATGATACTCGTTTTCTTTTATTTTTAATAATCTTTTTATAAAAAAATAATAGTTTTTCTTTAAATATATTTAAAGCTATTTTTATATACTTAATATTTAAAAGAATATTTCTCTAGTCTTAATCGTTATTAATAAAGAAATTCTTATTTATAATAAATTCTTTATTAAATTTATAAAGCTTTTTAATTAATAAAAATCTTAAATTTATAAAAAGACTTTATATATATAATATATTTATATAAATTATTTAAATATTTAAAACGAGTAAAGGCCTATGAATTAAATTCATAGTCATTTTTTTAATTAGGGCTATCGAGTAAATAGGTGAGCGATCTTTGGTGAGCGAACTTTGGTGAGCGATATTTGAATTCCTTGCGCTTTAATAATTATAAGACAAATTCTTAAAATTCTTAAAAATTCGAAAAGCGCAAATAGCGTTTCAAAATTTAAAAAAAAAATTTAAAATTTTAATAGAAAATAAAAAAGTTATTATTATTATAAATAACGTATACTTATAATTTAATAAGGGAGGCGCGGGAGGGCGAGATTTTGATAATTGCGGACGCTAATTTATTTACTCGCGATAACTTAGCCGGTCTAATTAAAGAGCGTAGTAACTCTAAATTAATAATTGACTATATATATAAATTCAAGGTTTTCTAGTTTAGCCTTATCTTATTTTATTATATATATTAATATTAAGAAAATAGCTAAAATATATATTAAAATAAATTTTTTTAAATCTTTTTTTAATAATATTTATAAGCTATACTCTATAGTTAATTTTAAAATAAAATCTTATAAATATTATATTATTTTTAAAAGATAAAAGAATAACTTAATTTATATCGATCTCTAAAAATTATTTAATATTTCTTATAACGATTATATATTTATAATTATCTTTCTAAATAATTTTACTCTATACTTTAATATCTATCTTCTATTAAATAAATCTAACGAGTTTATTCTTATTATATTTAAGCTTTTTCTTAATAATATAAAATATAATTATTATTATTATATTTATCTTCGCTTTAATTATAATATAAAATATTAAAATTATAAAATAAAAGCCTTTTATTTATTTAAAAAAATATTATATTAAGAAACTTTTAAATAAATAATAAATTTAAATAATTAAATATTATTATTTAGCGTAAAGTTAGCGTAATATTTTAAAAAAAAATCTATTATAAAAATATTAAATCGAGTTTATTTATATTAGAAATTATTTATATAATTATTAATTTATAATTAAATAAAATATTACTTCTTTTAAAATTTATATTAATTTCTCTTTTAATATTTCTTATCTACGTATTATTAAATAAATAAACTTCTATTAAATTATATTTAAAATTATTAATTAAAAAAAGTATTAAAATTATATAATTAAAAAATTATTTATAAATTATTAAGATTATTTTTATTATATATTTTTAAATAATAATAAAATTATTATTATCTCGAATATTAAATAATTTAATAATATTTCTTTTAAATTTATATTCTTTATTTTAGAAAAGAATATATATAATAATATTAAAATAATAATCTATTATAACGATTATTAACTTATTAAAATTATTAATTATCTTAAAAATTATTTTCTCTCTTTATTTATAGTTTTAAAAAGAATTAAAAAAAAAAAAATTCATTAAAGATAAAGCTAATAATTTATTTAATTTTATTTAAATTTTTAAAAAAACTCGATTAATAGCTTTAACTAATTTAAGATCTTTAGAAAAATAATTATTTAATATATTTAATAATAAAACTCTCTTTATAGCTTCTATAATAATATTTTTTAAATTTATTACTCGCTTTATAAATAATTATAATCTAATTTTAATAATAAATTATTTATTTAATATTTTAAGAGTATATAAAGAACTCTCTTTAGATCCTCTAGCGTTATTAATAAAAACCTTCTTTTTTAAACTTTATAAATCTTGAATTTATAAAAAAGCTATATTAAAGTTTTATTATAAAATATATTAGAAAATTATTATAAAAGAAGAAGTTAACTCGTTTATTATTAATAAAATTAAAATTTTAATAAATTTTTTATTAAATATATAAGATTAAAAAATATTTATAGATTTATAAGTTTAAGTATAATTTTATAAAGAAAATTATATAATATAAAGCTTATTAAATTATTTATAATTTTAAATAATAAAAAAAAATTAATTTTAATAAAATCTTCGCTTTTATTATTAAATTTATAAAATATAAAATAATTTTTATATTAATAATTATCTTAAATTAAAAATATAAAAATATAAATATTAAAATTATCTTTTTATATAATAATATTAAAAAAATAATTTATATTATTTAATTTATTAATTTTAAAATAAAAAATTAAAAAAATAAGATATATAAATTTTAAAATTAAAGATTAAAAAAATAAGATATATAAATTTATTAAGATACTTTATAATTTAAAATAATTCCCTAGAGTTTAATATAATACTCTTATAATTTATCTTAAAAAATTAAATTTTAAATCTATTATTATAAATTTTCTTATATTTATTAATAATAATATTATTATTACTATTTATATAAATAATATTTTATTTATTAATTTTAATAAAATTAAAATATAAAATATTAAGAATAAGCTTAATAAGAAGTTTAAAATAATTAATTTAGAATCTTATATCTATTATTTTAATATAATAATTATTAAAAATTATATTAATCGAATTTTATATCTTAATTAAAAAGATTATATTAAAAAATTTCTAGAGAAAAATAATATATTAAGCTTTATACTATTATTTACTTTTATTAATAATAATAAATTTTATATTATTAAAAATAATTTTATCTTTATTAATTAATCTCGCTATATTTATTAATTAATTATAAAATTATTTATATATATAATATTAAATACTTAATTTAATATTATATTTACTATTTTAATAATCTCTAAATATATTTTAAACTTTAATAAATTTTATTAAAAGGCTATTAAATATATTTTTCGATATTTAAATAATATTAAAAATTAATAATTAATATTTAAAGAAGATTTAAAATTATTTATTAATTATATAAACGCGAATTAAATAAATAATTAAAATATCTAATCTTTTATCTTTAATTATATCTTTAATATAAATAATAATATTATTAATTAATTATTAAAATAATAATTTATTATAATATTATTCTCTTATAAAATTAAATATATTAATTAGATATAAATTATTAAAAAAATAATTTAATTATATAAACTTTTTAATTAATTTAATCTTAGTATTAAATATATATAAATTATTATTATTTATTATAATAATTAAAATATTATAATCTTTATTAAAAAATTTTAATTTTATATATATATTAAATATATTAATATTTAATATTATTATATATAAAAATAAATTATTATTATTATTATTATTTTTAAATATATCTTTATTAATTAATAAATTTATTAATAAATTTATTAAAATACTATTTAAAAATAAATTTAAGAAGTTTTATATATTAATTAAATTAAAATATTATTTATAATATTATTTATTTAGAAAAATTAACTTCGACTTTAGAAGAGCTATTTTATTAATTTTTATAATTTAAATAATCTATTTAAACCGCCTATTAAATCTTAAATTTAATATTCTATAAACTCGCTATTTTATATTAAAATAGCTATTTCTTTAACGCTATTATCGCTATTACTATTAAATCTTTAAAGCTCTTTTAAAATACTATTATCTATATTATTATTATTATTAATTATTAAAATATAAAATAGAATACTTAGTTATATTAACTAGAGAGTTCTATAAAAGAAAAGAGCGACTAGATATAAATATACTAAGATATATTATATAACTATATTATATAATTACTAAAACGCTAAAAATTACGTAATTTAAATTTTAATACTTTTCTTTATATATATTCTTTTATACGTGAAACTTAATAAAAATTAAGATTAATACTAATAATATTAAAATTAAATAGATAAAATAAAAATAACTTAATCGATTTTCGCTAGAGTTTAATATTAAATAATTAAAGTAAAGTTTAAATTAAGTAACTAAAGTAAGTTTAACGTCGAGTAGTTAAAGTAAAAAGTCGAAATCTAAAAACGACTATATTAAATCTTAAATTCCACTTTTTATTAAAAAACGATTTTTCGAAAATTTTATTTTTAGATTATTTAATATATATTAAAAATCGATTAATTCGAGATTAAAGAATATTTATAGAAATAATTAAATAAAATAATTAAAAGAAATTCTTCGTTCTATACTTACGATTAGCTATAAGACTTCTATAAGATTATTTTAGATATTTAATTTTAATAATAATAGCTAATAGTAATAGTAATATAAATAAAAATATTTTAAAAGAGTTTTAAAGATTTAATAGTAATAGCGATAATAGCGCTAAAGAAATAGCTATTTTAATATAAAATTGTTAAAAGTAGAATATTAGATATATTAGAAATTAAATAATTATAACTAAAAGACTAATTATTTAATTTATAAGATATATGAATATTTATATATATAAAATAGATAATTAATAGTAGCTAGTAATTACTAGCTCTAATAATATACGATATATTATATAATAGCCGAAGAAGCTAGTATTATAATACTTCCCGATAATCTTAGAAGCTAATTTTCTAAATTCTAGTATATTATATTCTATATCAATTATTATATTTACGCTTTAAATTCGAGATTAATTATTTATCTAGCCTTATTAAATTTATAAAAAACCTCGATAGAGAAAATAGAAAGAGTGCCGGGGCTTTTGAATACCCGTTTCGGGACCTCGAAATAATATAAGAGTTTTTAATGTTTTGCCCGTATTACTTCGGGACCTCGAAATAATCTAAGGGTTTTATTAGTTTGCCCGTATTGTTTCGAGACCTCGAAATGATCTGAGGGTTTTGATGGTTTACCCGTATTGTTTCAGAACCTCGAATAAAATAAGGATTTTGATGGTTTACTCGTATTATTTCGGGACCTCGAATAAAATAAGAATTTTAGTTCGATATTTTTTATATAGGGATTAAATAGCGATAGCCCTCTCGTCGATAAGTATAAGCTAAAAAAATGGGCTATCGCTATAAGATATATCTATTTATAAACGATTATCGAAGTTTAATTTAATATCTCTTAGAAAGTGTAAGAATATTTTAATACTACCCTACCCGCTTTCGGACTTATAATCTATTAAAAGTAGAATATTAGATATATTAGAAAAAGAATAATTATAATTAAAAGACTAATTATTAATTAATGAAATATATAAATATTTATATATATAAAATAGATAGCTAATAATAGCTAGTAATTACTAGCTCTAATAATACGCGATATATATACGATAGTCGAAGGGGCTAATATTATAATAAAAATAGCGAGTTTATAAAGTATTAAATTTAAAATTTAATAAATAATTTAAATAAATTATTTAAATTATAAAAATTAATAAAATAGCTTTTTTAAAGTTAGAATTAGCTTTTTTAAATAGATAATATTATAAATAATATTCTAATTTAATTAATATATAAAACTTACTAAATTTATTCTTAGATAATATCTTAATAAGTCTATCGATTATTTATTATTTAATAAAAATATATTTAAAAATAATATTATTAATAATAATTTATTTTTATATATAATAATATTAAATATTAATATATTTAATATATATATAAGATTTAAGATTTTTAATAAAAATTATAATATTTTAATTATTATAATAAATAATAATAATTTATATATATTTAACGTTAAAATTAAATTAATTAAGAAGTTTATATAATTAAATTATCTTTTTAATAATCTATATTTAATTAATATATTTAATCTTATAAGAGAATAATATTATAATAAATTATTATTTTAATAATTAATTAATAATATTATTATTTATATTAAAGATATAATTAAAGATAAAATATCGATTATTTTAATCGCTCGCTTAATTCGCGTTTATATAATTAATAAATAATTTTAAATCTTCTTTAAATATTAATTATTAATTTTTAATATTATTTAAATATCGAAAGATATACTTAATAATCTTTTAATAAAATTTATTAAAATTTAAAATATATTTAGAAATTATCGAGATAATAAATATAATATTAAATTAAGTATTTAATATTATATATATAAGTAATCTTATAATTAATTAATAAATATAGCGAGATTAATTAATAAAGATAAAATTATTTTTAATAATATAAAATTTATTATTATTAATAAAAATAATAGATATAAAATTTTAAATTAATTATCTTAAATTTCTTAATAAATTTATTTTTAATACTTTATATTTTAATTTTATTAAGATTAATAAGTAAAATATTATTTATATAAATAGTAATAATAATAATATTATTAATAAATATAAAAAAAAATTATAATAATAGATTTAAAACTTAGTTTTTTAAAATAAATTATAAAAATATTATATTAAACTCTAAAGAATTATTTTAAATTATAAAATATCTTAATAAGCTTATATATCTTATTTTTTTAGTCTTTAATTTTAAAGTTAATAAGTTAAATAATATAATTTTTTTTTTAATATCGCTATATAGAAAGATAATTTTAATATTTATTTATTTAAGCTTTTAATTTAAAGTAGTTATTAATATAAAGATTATTTTATAATTTATAAATTTAATAATAAAAATAAAAAATTTATTAAAATCGATTTTTATTATTTAAAATTAAATAATCTAGCGAGCTTTATATTATATAATTTCTTTTATAAAATTATATTTAAATTTATAAATCTATTAGTCTTCTAAAATATATATATTTAATAAAAAATTTATTAGAATTTAAGTCTTATTAATAATAAATAAATCGATTTCTTTTTTTATAATAATTTCTTAATATATCTTATAATAAGAGTTTAATATAATTTTTTTTATAAGTTTAAAATTTATAGAATTTAAAAGAAAAGGCTTTTATTAATAGCGTTAAAGAATCTATTTTTTTTTTTTATATATTTTTAAAATATCGAATAGATAATTTATTATTAAAATTAAATTATAATTATTTATAGAGTAAATAATAAATTTAAAAGATATCGTTATAGAGACTATAGAAAGAGTTTTATTATTAAATATATTAAATAATTACTTTTTTAAAGATTTTAAATTAATTAAAATTATTAATTAAATCTTTTTAAAGATTTAAATAAAATTAAATAAATTATTAATTTTATCTTTAATAAAAATTATTTATCTCTTTTAACGATTTTTTTTAAAATTATAAATAAAGAAAAAAGATAATTTTTAAGATAATTAATAATTTTAATAAATTAACGATTATTATAATAAATTATTATTTTAATATTATTACGCGTATTCTTTTCTAAAATAAAAAATATAAATTTAAAAGAAATATTATTAAATTATTTAATATTCGAGATAATAGTAATTTTATTATTATTTAAAAGTATATAATAAAAATAATCTTAATAATTTATAAATTATCTCTTAATTATATAATTTTAATACTTTTTTTAATTAATAACTTTAAATATAATTTAATAAAAATCTATTTATTTAATAATATATAAATAAGAAATATCGAAAGAGAAATTAATATAAGTTTTAAAAGAAGTAATATTTTATTTAATTATAAATTAATAATTATATAAATAATTCTTAATATAAATAAACTCGATTTAATATTTCTATAATAGATTACTTTTTTTAAATATTATACTAGCTTTACACTAAATAATAACGCTTAATTATTTAAATTTATTATTTATTTAAAAATTTCTCGATATAATATCTTCTTAAATAATTTCTTTAAATAAATGAAAGATTTTTATTTTATAATTTTAATATTTTATATTATAATTAAAGCGAAGATAAATATAATAATAATAATTATATTTTATATTATTAAGAAAAAGCTTAAATATAATAAAAATAAATTTATTAAATTTATTTAATAAAAAATAGATATTAAAGTATAAAGTAAAATTATTTAGAAAAGTAATTATAAATATATAGTTATTATAAAAGATATTAAATAATTTTTAAAAAATTATATAAATTAAATTATTTTTTTATTTCTTAAGAATAATATAATATTTATAAAACTCTATTTTAAGATTAATTATAAAATATAACTTATAAATATTATTAAAAGAAGATTTAAAAAAATCTATTTTAATATATATTTTAATTATCTTTTTAATATTTTAAATATTTAAATAATTTATATAGATATATTATATATATAGAGTTTCTTTATAAATTTAAAACTCTTATTAATAAGAGAGCTTTATAAACTTAATAAAAAATTTATTATAAATAAGAATTTCTTTATTAATAATAATTAAGACTAGAGAAATATTTTTTTAAATATTAAGCGTATAAAAATAACTTTAAATATATTTAAAAAAAAATTACTATTTTCTTATAAAAAGATTATTAAAAATAAAAGAAAGCGAGTATTATTACTTCTCTAATTATTTCTTAAAAATAAAAATAAAATTATATTTAAATATATATTAAATATTATTAAAAATTTAAATACGCTTAATACTCTTTATTTTATATTTAAAATTAATATTATTAAAATCGAAAGCTATATAATTATTATTAATAAATTTATTAATAAAATAAGATTCTTAAAATTTAGAGAAGATTTTAAAAATTAAGAAATTATAAATAATATATTAAATATATATATAATTATAAAGTTAAAGAGAGAATATTATTATTATAATAAAAAGTATAATAATAAAAAGTATTATAATAAAAAGTATAATAATAAAGACTTTATTTAAGAATTTAATTTTAAAAGATTTATAGATTTTATTAATTAAAGTTTAAAAATTAGCGATAAATATAATAGCGATATAAGTAATAAAATAATATATTATTATAAATTAAATAATTATAATAACTATTTTAACGCTAAAAAATTAATTCTTCTCTTTTTTAAACTTTTTAAATTTAGATTTAATATTAATATTATTATTTTCTTAATCGCCTCTTTTATCTTAATCGCTATAATTATTATAATCTCTATTTTTAAATTCTTTATAAACGCGTTTATATTTTAATTATTCGAGATACTTTTTAATAAAATAAAAATTCTTATTATAAATAATATAATATTTATAAATTTATATTTAGATATAAAAGTTATTAAAATTAATATTATTTTAAATATAATATTTAATTAATATAAACGCTATAAAAATAAGAATATAAATATTTATTTTAATATAAATAATTATTATATAAATATTAAAAAATTTAGCGAAGGTAGTAGAATTAAAAATAATATTAAATTATTATATTCTAATATAAATTAATATAAATTTAAAAGACTTATTCTTATTATAAAGATTATAATTTTAATTATAAATTTTATAATATTAAATATATTAGCTATTTAAACTCTTATAAAAATAATAAATCTTTTAATTCTTATTAATAATAAAGGAATATTTCTTAAATAAACTATTAATCTCTTATAATAGATTTATAAATTAATTAATATAGATTTATAACTTATTTTTATAAATAATAAGAGTAAGAGATTTTAATTTTTAAATAATAAAATTAAGAATATCTAATTTACGAGGTTTATATTCTTTTAAATTCTTTTAAATAATTATAATATTAATATAGCTTTTAATAAAATTACGCGAATTATTTTTATAACGAGTTTTTATTATAATATAGAGTTTATAATATACTTTAATTTATATTATAATATCTATATTAATAATATTTTTAAAAATATTTTTTATAAATTATTAATTAATCGCGATTTTTATAATAATTATTAAATAAGAAATTAATTAAATAATATTAAATTTAATATAATATTAAAAATCTAATAATATAAAGAAATCTTATATATTTCGCTTTTATTTATAATAATTAAAAACGCTTTTAAATATAAAAATTTAATAAAATTAATTTAAATTAATTAAAAGCTTAATATTAATATATTTAAATATAATACTATTTATAAAGAATTAATTTAATTTTTAAAACTTAATAAAGAAAAGCTTTAATAAGAGTTTAAGTTTAAAAATAAAGCTTATAATATAATAAAATTTAATAGAATAAATAAAATAAGCGATATTAATAAAACTAGCTTCGCTTTAAATTTAAAAAGCTCTTTATTTAAAATTAGCTCTAATAATAATTTAAAAATAAATTAACTCGATATAATAATAGAATTAACGCGAGAAATTAAAATATACTTATTATCGATATTATTTATATTTAAAATATTTATAATTATTTAAAATATATAAAGAAAATTTCATTAAGCTTTAAAATTAGCTTAATATAATTTAAAGTATTATTTAAAAAGAGATTTTATATTATAATCTATAATATAATCGATAATATTTTAAAAAGATAGATTTTAATTTATAGATATTAAAGGGAAATTAGTATATATAAAAGAATAAGATAGGGCTAAACTTAAAAACCTTAAATTTATATATGTAGTCAATTATTAATTTAGAGTTACTACGCTCTTTAATTAGATTAACTAAATTAGCCCGCTAACTCTCTTAAGCTTTCTTATTAAAAGTTTATATATAAAAGTTTTATACTTTAAAGTACTTAGTTTACGATATATATAATTACTTTATAATTCCTTAAATTATAGAGCTCGCTTTACGCTTTTTAACGCTATAAAAATTATAAAATTTAATCTACTATTAATAAAGCGAAGTAGTATTTAAATATAATTATATAAAACGCGTTCGAAATTAAATAATAATTTTTTTATCTATTTATATAATTATTATTCTTTTATTACTCTATTAATTCTATTAATTTTATTAAGATAAATATATTTATTCTTAATACCTCTCGCTTAAAGATTATTAAATATCTAAGATATATATATCCCTTTTTTTCGCCTTTTAAAGCCTCTATTAACGTCTTTAAATCGTCTTTTAATAAATTCGCTATTACTAATAATCGAGATTATAAGCGAGTTTAATAGCTATTTATTATTATTTATAAATATATTAAAAGATTCTTAAAAAGAGCTTAAATAAATTTTTTTTTTTTATAAATTCCTTCTAAATTAGTAATAATACTTTTTAATCTAGCGATATTATCTTTTAAAACGCGTCTTCCTTCTCTATTTATTCTTTATTATTTTATTTTAAAGTCTCTTAACGCGTATTAAATTCTAAATATTATTAAAAAAAAGCTTTTAAATAAGAGGAAAACGCTATTAAAGATTCTCTATTATAAGATCTATTATTAGACTTCTTTAATAATAACTCTTTCGATAGTCTATATTCTTTTAGCCTACCTTTTAACTTTTATTTAAATTCTATTTAATCTTTAATAAGACTTATTAGCTATATTACGCGTATTATATATATATTATAAAATCTATATAATATAATTTAAATTTTATAAATTAGATTTATAATCGCTATAATATAATATTATAAAAAGATAAGATAATTAAATAATATTATAATAGCGAAAAGATTAAAGTTAATATATCTAAAATAAATAAAATAAATAATATAAAATAAGGTTATAAAGATATTAAAATAAGTATAAATAATTTAATTAATCTTAGCGAGTATACTATTAATTAAATTCTTTACTCTTTAATATTAAAGACCTCGAATCTTATTAATAATAATAAAGAATTTTATTATTATAGCGTTTAATATAATAATATAATCTTTATAATCTTATAATAAATTATTATTAATTATTCGATTATTTTATATATATATAAAATTTAAAAAATAATTACTATTTATATACTTATTCTAATATCTTTAAAGAGCGAAAAATTAATATTTAGCTAAATCTATATTATAAATAATATTTAAAATTAATCTATAATACGATATAACTTTCTCTTAATTATATTTTTTATATTAACTTTACTAGATATAATTATTATAATTATATTAATTAAACACTTTATTATAAAATAGCTATAAATCTTAAAAGTATTAATCTCTATATTAACGCTCTTAAATTAATATTTAAAAGATTAAAGATTAATTCGAATATATAAAGTTATAAACTACTTTATAAAAATTTATGATATTATAATCTATATATCTATAATCGTTTTATTTTAGATAAGATTATTATTATCTAAAAGAATAATATTAATAATCTATTAGATATATCTATTATAATACCAGCCCCTTCGGCTATCGCATACATGTCGCGTATTATCAGGGCTAGTAATTACTAGTCATTATTAGCCATCTATTTTATATATATAAATATCCGTATATCCCATAAATTAATAATTAGTCTTTCAGTTATAATTATTCTTTTCTAATATATCTAATATCCTACTTTTAATAGGTTATGAGCCCGGAAGCGAATAGGGCAGTATCAAAATATCCTTGCACTTTCTAAGAGATATCAAACTAAGTCTTCAGGTGATCGTTTATAAATAGATACACCCTATAACGATAGCCCATTTTTTTGGCTCGTACCCACCGACGAGAGGGCTGTCGTTATTTAATCCCTACACAAAAAATGTCGAACTAAAATCCTCATTTCATCCGAGGTCCCGAAATCAATACGGATAAAAAACCCTCATATCATACGAGGACCCGAACCAATCAAAAACCCTCACATCATTTCGAGGTCCCGAAACAATACGGGCAAAAAATCAAAAACCCTCACATCATTCCGAGGTCCCGAAGCAATACGGGCAAAACAATCATTCCGAAGTCCCGAAACAATACGGGCAAAACGTCAAAAACCTCATATTATTCCGAGGTCCCGAAACGGGTATTCAAAAGCCCCGGCACTCTTCCTATTTTCCTCATCGGGGTTTTTTATAGATTTAACGAGGCCGGGTAAATAATCAATCCCGAATATAAAGCGTGGATTTGGAAACTAATATATATAGGATACGATATATTAGGGTTTAGGGAATCTAGCTTCTGGGGCTGTCGGGGAGTGTTACAATATCAGCCCCTTCGGCTATCGTATAACATATCGCGTATTACCAGGGCTAGTAATTACTAGTCATTATCAGCCACCTATTTTATATATATAAATATCCGTATATTCCATGAATCAATAATTAGTCTTTTAGTTACAATTAATTTTTCTAACATGTCTAGTATCCTACTTTCAACAATATTTAAAACTAGAAATATATTAATAAAAGCTCGAAATAATAAGAGATTTAATATACTATATTAATATCTAGCCTATATATCTCTATATTATTCTCTTATCTTTTTATTTAACGAATAATTATAATATAATAATATATTTAATATAAATATTATATTAAATAAAAGCTTTTTTATTTAGCGAAGTAGAAATAATAAAGTTATCTTATAAATTAAAGAAATTATTAGACGAGATAATTCTAAATAAGTAACGCTTATTTTATATTATAGATCTATTCTATTTATTTTTTCTATTCTATTAATTATTAACTTTTTATAAATATATAATATAAAATTATTTTAATAAGTTTAATCGCTTTCTTTACTACGATAAATTATTATAATATTTTATTTATAATATTTATATAACTATTAAAAGTAATAAACTTTATTAATTAAAGATAAATTAGAAGATTATTCGAGTTAATATTTATTAAGTAGTTATTAATACTTATATTAATAAAGCTATTATAGATAATTAGACTAATAAATAATATATTATTCTCTCTTTCTTTTATTAAGAAAGCCTATAATTTATAAAATAACTCTATTAAAATATTATTATTCTATTTATTAAATTCAACCGATTAAACTTCTTTATAACTTTCATCTATAATTTAAAATAGATTAAGATTATTAAAAATCTTTTACTCGACGAACGCGCTACTAATTAATCTAATTTAATTATTAAAGTATTTAAATTAAAGTTAAAAACTTTTATAAATAATATTCTAAAGAAAAAGATATTAGATATATTTTTATTCTTTTTACCCTCTATTATAATATAATAACTCTTCTCTATTCTATTTAATAAGATAGTTTTTTAGACGATATATTAATTAGACGATTAGTATAGATTATAATCTCTAAAAGTACTTCTAATATAATTTAATTTATTATATATTATAATTTCTATCGATTAGTCTTATAATATTATTTTTTTATTTATTTCTATAAAGGTAAAGTATAATTAATTAAAATATCGATTAGCTTTAATTCTAACTAACTTTACAAATAATAAATTAAGTTTTAATCTATATCTATATTATTAAATTTTAAAAATAAGACTTATTATATACTTATATCTTTATTATTTTATATTCTAAAAATTAATTCTTTAATATCGCTAAGATCGATATCGCTATTAATACTAAGATCTCTAATTAAAATTTATTTTCTAATCTCTATATAACTATTATTAGATATATACTCTATAGAAATTATAGCTAATATACTATTAATAGAATAGATATTATTTCGTCTTATTAAAACTTAGATAAAAACGTATATAATAAGTAGTTTTCGAAGAACTTTAGCGATTATATTATCTTTAAATTGAATTTTAAGTATTTTATATATCGTTAATATAAGTCTATTAAGATATGAAATAATAAACTTAAATAGAATTACTAAATAATACTCTATAGTCTCTATTTATTAACTAAGTATAACGCTTATATTAATATAGAGATTTATATTAATATTAAAACCTATAAATATATTTTTAAATACGTTTATAAAAATAGCGATTAAGCTAGTTTTTAAATAGAGCGTAAAAGTAATATAGATTAAAACTATATAGGGCTAGATTAGATAAATAAGATTTAAAAATATTAAAACGCACGATAAGTAGACTCTATAAAAGTCTATTAAAGGATTTTTTATTGAAATTCGAATTACGTAACTCTTAGCGTCTTGGCGATTATATAATATAATTATATGATATATCTTAGCGTATTTATATCTAGTCGCTCTTTTCTCTATAATAACTTTATAGTTAATAACTAAGTATTTTATCTTATATTTTTATAGATTATAAGTTTAAGCTTTACTCGATAACTATTATATTATAACTACTATTTATCTCTATAATTATAATTACTCTTAAACTTTTAGTATTTATTTTATAATATTTAAAGTCTATTATATAAAGATAATAGTAGCTATAAAGATATTCTTTTAATCTTCTTAATAGAAATTTTTTTTTTTAAAATAATTATAGATTTAAATAAATATAATTTATTAATAATATAAGAAATTAAAAGTTATTTTTATTTTTATTTTAAATAAGCTAAGATATATCGCCTTTAGTCGAAATATTAAATTTATTAAGTATATTAAATATATAATTATATCGTTATATAATCGAGTTATATCGCTAAGATTCTTTAAATTTTATTAAATTTTATTAAATTAAAATATTTAATTTTATTAAAAATAAAGTTATTTTATATTAATTTTAATTTTAAAATTATATATTAACTATTAAATTAATAGCTATTAATTAAAAGTAGTTAAATATTAATATTAATAATTTAATTATAATTTAGAGTAATTTAAAGTTAATATTATTATCTCTTAATACGCTTATAAATCTATTAAGATTAAAATAATAAAAATATCTTATTAATATTAGCTTCTAGATCTTTAGAAACTCTTTAAAAAAGAGAATTAAGATTTTATTATTAAATTCTTTTTTTATAATTATTTATATTTTATTATTATAATTATAAAGTTAGAATAATTTTCGAAATCTTATAATAATAACTAGCGATATAAATATTCTAGATTTAAATCTTTAAATAAGTAATATAAAAAGAGTATTAATTTCTCTTTAAGAAGAAGGTTTATATATTTATAATAACTATATTTTATATAATCTTATTAAAAACCAGCCTTCGTTTATAAATTATTCTTATTACTAAATATCTTTTATTTTAATTATATTATTTATATTTATCGTAATTCTATATATAAATACTTTCTATTTTTTATATAAGAACTTAAAGTTTAAAGATAATAATTAATTAATATTAATAAGATCTTTAAAAACTCTAATAACGATTAAAGTATTTATTCTACTCTCGCTACTTTATTAAATAATAATTTTATTAATCTTAAATTCGAAATTAGCGAAGATATCTTTAACTCTTTAAGCGATATTAAGTTATTTAATCTTTATATTAAGAAGTCTATTATATTTACTTTAAAATTACTTTTAAAATCTTTCTTTAAATTCGCTATTTTATTTAAAATAATAATTAAATTATTATTATTATCGCCGCTATTACTCTCTCTATTAATATTTTATATATCTTTATCTAAACTATCTTTTAATAATAATAAATTTAAATAATTAATTATAACGTTTTATAGTTAAAGTCTAATCTTAATTTAATAAAGATAATTTTCTCTTAATCTTTATCGCTATTTTAAAATCTAATATAAGATATATTAAATAAAAATTAAATAGCAAAAATTAATTAATATTTAATAATCTTTTATTTTTTATTAAAACTATAAAGCTTAAAGCTTATATAATTATTTTTTAATATTTTAAATATAATAATCGCTAGTTTATCGAGATTAATTATAATAATAAAGATTTTTAAATAATATTAAACGCTATCGCTAAATATTATAAATTTAAAAACTTTAAATTTTATATAAAGCTAATTCGCTAATTACTTAATATTACTCTTATTTTTAAAAGAGATATTTATTAATATAAAAAGAATTTTTATAAGATTATTATTAAAATCGCTAATCTATATAAATCGCTCGCTTTATTAAAATCTTTTTTAATTTAACTCTTTTTTATAAAATTTAAAAACTCTTTTAATATCTTTATAATTATTTATATTTAAACTTATAAGTTATATAATAATAAGATTATTAAATTTAATAAAATTATCTATATCGCGATAAATAAAGAAACTTATTTATTATTATTTAAAAATAATAATATTATTATATATATTATTTATAATAATAATAATAAAAATAAAAATAAGTAGTTCGCTAGATATTATAAAATTAATAATTTAAAAATTAATCGCGAAATTTATTTTTTATATAAGATCGTTAAATATAAATTTAAATATTCTTCTATTAAATATTAAATTAAATTTTTTTATTTAAAGTTTAAAAAATTTATATTAAATAAAAAAAAAGAAGAAGAAGATTTAAATTATTGCGATTAATTTTAATAATATAAAAGAAAGTTCTAATATTAAGCGTAAGCGTATTAAAAAAGTACTTTTTAATATCTTTACTTTAAAAAAGAATAAGTATTTTAATATTAACTATATCTTTCTAAAAGAATTAAATTTAATTATATATTATATAAATCCTAGCTTTAATAATTTTAATATTTTTAATATAATTAATAATAAAAAAGTTATTAATTTAATAGTTATTAATTCTAGCTTAGAGTATAATTTAATAGTTATTAACTCTATTAATCTATATTTTTATATAATAATAAACTCTAATTACTCTTATTATTTCTTCGCTAATTATTCGATATTTATTATCTATAAAAAGATTTACTCTTACTCTATTCGCGATATTAAAAATAATTAAATTTAATTTTTTAATCGCGATATTATTAGTTTAAATTATTTTCTTTAAGATAAATATATAAATATTATTTTATTTAATATTTTATATATACTTAATATAAATATTAATTTTCTTTTTATTAATAAACTTTTAGATTTTAATATTATAATTATTTTTTATAAGACTAATTATACTCTAATTAAAGATAATCTAAAACTTATAAATATTTATAATTAAGATTTATTCTTTCTTAATCTCTAGAATAATTTAAATAATATTTTAATAATATATAATATTTCTTTAAATTTAATTTATTAACTTTAATATATTTATATAAATTATTTAAATTAATAAAATTTAAATAAACTCTTTATAATAGTAATAGATATAGATTTTATTAAGAATATCACGAATAAGTATATTTATAAATATTATATTATAAGATATTAGAAGACTATTCTCTATATTAATTCTATTACGCTCGATATATAATTAAATAAATTTATTTATAATAATTTTATAAAGTTTTTATTCTCTACTAGTTTTAATAGCTATAAATACTTTATAATATTTAAAAATAATTTTATCTTTTACTTTAAAGTTTATTATATTTATTATAAAAGTAAAATATTTATTATATTTTTATAATTTAAGATTTATCTTAAGTTATATAGCTATAAGATTTCTTATATTTATCTTAATAATAGAAATAAATATATATTTAAAGTCTTTTTTAATATCTCGCTTTATCGAGTATTAGATAAATTTATTATCTTTAATAATCTCTAGATAAACGATATAACTAAGTGTTTTAGATAAATTCTATTATATAAGATATATTTTATTCTATTAAATTTTAATTTTAATAAATTCTTTTAATTTAAAATTATTATTATCGCTAATTATCTAACGATATAATTATTTAATATTAAGATTATTATAATTTCTTTTAAAGCCTTCTATTAACGAAAGCTTATTCTTTTTTATTTATATATAATTAATTTTATTATTTATATAATAAAATAAATTTAGAAAACTTCTATAAATTAAAATAAAAAGTATATATTATTAAAATATAAAGAAGAGTATATCTTTTAGCTATATAATCTTATTAAGAAAATAATTATTCGCGTTAATAGCGTATACTTTATAGAAAAACGATTTTTAATTATAAACTCGAAAGAAGAAATTAAGATTTATAAGTTCTTAAATAAATAATAATATTTAATAATATTAATATTCGCTATAGAGGAGGTATTAAATAAGTAATATATTATTAATATTTTAAAAGATATTAAATTTAAAGAAGTATTAGAAGATATTATATTTATAATTAAAATAGTTATTAAATCTTTAATAGCTTTAAAATCTTTAATATTTATAAAATTAAAATTAAATTTCCTCTAATTAGCTAATAAGCTAGCGTTTTCGCGAAGATTTATATAAAAGTCTTTAATATAATAAATTTAATTAATTACGTAAAAGTTTTTAATTTAAATATTCTTAATATAGATTATTCGATTTACTCGATTAAATATTATATTTATATTTATATTAATAATTTAATCTATATTATTTATATAATTTTTTTTTTTAGATTTAAATTTATTATCTATTATTATTAAAGTTATATAAGCTATTCGCGAAGATTATTAATTAAATATTATTTAAA